>NC_074683.1:3293461-3893461 GCF_029448725.1 Salvelinus fontinalis
CCATTAATTCAGGATGTTTTTTTGGACTTTTCAGCTCCTCTCCCTGTTAGTTTGTTGCCATTTCCTTTCGCTTCATTGATCACTCTGAGAAAGAACTCTGCTTTTGCTTTTTTTAAATATTCCTAACCACCTTATTTCTCAGTGATGCAAATATACGACTGTCATCAACCCCACGCACTTTGCCAAAGCACAGCCCCAACTCCACTAGAGGGATATCTTCAACCACCAACTTACTATCCTGAGACAAGGCTGAGTATACCCCACAAAGATCTCCCCCATGCACAACCCAAGGGGGGGCACCAACCCAGACAGGAAGATCACGTCAGTGACTCAATCCACTGAAGTGACGCACCCCTCCAAGGGACGACATGGAAGAGCACCAGTAAGCCAGTGACTCAGCCCCTGTAATAGGGTTTGAGGGAGAGAATACCAGTGGAGAGAGGGGAACCGGCCAGGCAGAGAAGCAAGGGCGGTTTGTTGCTCCAGTGCCTTTCCGTTCACCTTCACCTGCCTCCAGCTGTTGGCTTAGAAATTCTAGGGACAGTAAGGAAGCCTGCGTCTTGTGACCGTAGCGTACGTGTAGGTATGTACGGCAAGGCCAAATCGGAAAGATAGGTAGGAGCAAGCCCATGTAATGCTTTGTAGGTTAGCAGTAACACCTTGAAATCAGCCCTTGCCTTAACAGGAAGCCAGTGTAGAGAGGCTAGCACTGGAGTAATATAATCAAATGTTTTGGTTCTAGTCAAGATTCTAGCAGCCGTGTTTAGCACTAACTGAAGTTTATTTAGTGCTTTATCTGGGTAGCCGGAAAGTAGAGCATTGCAGTAGTCTAACCTAGAAGTGACAAAAGCATGGATACATTTTTCTGCATAATTTTTGCACAGAAAGTTTCAGATTTTTGCAATGTTACGTAGCTGGAAAAAAGCTGTCCTCGAAACAGTCTTGATATGTTCGTCAAAAGAGAGATCAGGGTCCAGAGTAACGCCAAGTACAACCATCAAGATTAATTGTCAGATTCAACAGAAGATCTCTTTGTTTCTTGGGACCTAGAACTAGCATCTCTGTTTTGTCCGAGTTTAAAAGTAGAACATTCACTTCCTTATGTCTGAAACACAGGCTTCCAGGGAGGGCAATTTTGTGGCTTCGCCATGTTTCATCAAAATGTTCAACTGGATGTCGTCCGCATAGAATTGAAAGTTAACATTATGTTTCCGAATGACATCACCCAGAGGTAAAATATATAGTGAAAACAATGGTGGTCTCAAAACGGAGCCTTGAGGAACACCGAAATGTACTGTTGATTTGTCAGAGGACAAACCATCCACAGAGACAAACTGATATCTTTCCGACAGATAAGATCTAAACCAGGGCAGAACTTGTCCGTGTAGACCAATTTGGGTTTCCAATCTCTCCAAAAGAATGTGATGATAAGTGGTATCAAAAGCAGCACTAAGTTCTAGCAGCACGAGGACAGATGCAGAGCCTCGGTCTGACGCCATTAAAAGGTAATTTACCACCTTCCCAAGTGCAGTCTCAGTTCTATGATGGGGTCTAAAACCAGACTGAAGCGTTTCGTATACATTGTTTGTCTTCAGGAAGGCAGTGAGTTGCTGCCCAACAGCTATTCCATACATTTCTGAGAGGAATGAGAGATTCGATATAGGCCGATAGTTTTTTATATATTTTCTCGGTCAACCTTTGGCTTTTTCAAGAGAGACTTTATTACTTCCACTTTTAGTGAGTTTGGTACACATCTGGTGGATAGCAAGCCGTTTATTATGTTCAACACAGGAGGGCCAAGCACAGGAAGCAGATCTTTCAGTAGTTTAGTTGGAATAGGGTCCAGTATGCAGCTTGAAGGTTTAGAGGCCGTGATTATTTTCATCATTGTGTCAAGAGATATAGTACTAAAACACTTAAGTGTCTCCCTTGATCCTAGGTCCTGGCAGAGTTGTGCAGACTCAGGACAACTGACCTTTGGAGGAATACGCAGATTTAAAGAAGAGTCCGTAATTTGCTTTCTAATGATCATGATCTTTTCCTCAAAGAAGTTCATGAATTTAAGTGAAAGCCATCCTCTCTTGCGGAACACTGCTTTTTAGTTAGTTTTTTAGTTAGCTTTGCGACAGTATCAAAAATATATTTGGATGCACCAAGTCTGGTACCAACAGGACACTAAACAGTTTCAACCCTCCAGCCATAAGACTACAAAACAGTTCACTAAATACTGTAGCTCCCCAGACTATCTGCTTTGACCCTTTTTTTGCGATAACTCTTTTGACTCATCTCATATGCTGCTGCTATTGTTTATTATCTATCTTGTTGCCTAGTCACCTTTCCACTACCTACAGTATATATACATATCTACCTCCATTACCTCTTACCCCTGCACATCGACTCAGTACTGGTACCCGGGTACACTGTTACTCGTCTCGGGGAGAACACACAGGCTAAAACACGCTCTGGATAAGATCTCTTCACTGCGTTGTGAGGACAAAGGGAGGAAGCTGTGAAGATAATCAGACACTTCGGTGAAAACACTGGCCCGTTGTGCCTCTACACATCCAGCTACAACGTTCTGGAGTGAAAGAGGGTTTATGTGAAACTGAGAGCACAGAGAGGGAGAGAGGGATTACAATCTCCCATCTGATAATGTTAGGATCCTGGTTCAGACAAGTTACCAGTTGAGCGTGGAGAGGTGAAATGGTTTGATGCAGATTCCACACTGATGCAGTCGTTTTCGGTATGCCTCATTGGAACGTCTGTGCAAGATGCAGTGGCCGCCAAGGCATTTGGCAATTAAACACACATGAAAGTCGACGGAACATGACGAAAGCCACTGCTCTGCTTGTACATGCATATCAGTGTGTTTGTTCAACTACACCGAACAAAAATATAAATGCAACATGCAACAATTTCAACGATTTTACTGACTTACAGTTCATATAGGGAAATCAGTCAATTGAAATGAAATCATTATGCCCTAATCAATCGATTTCACATGACTGGGAATATAGCTATGCATCTGTTGATCACAGATACCTTAAAAAAGTAGGGACGTGGATCAGAAAACCAATCAGTATCTGGTATGACCACCATTTGCCTCATGCAGTGCGACACATCTCCTTCACATAGAGATAATCAGGCTGTTGATTGTGACCTGTGGAATGTTGTCCCACTCCCCCACTCCTTTTCAATGGCTGTGTGAAGTTGCTGGATATTGGTGGGAACTGGATCACGCTGTTGTACATGTCGATCCAGAGCATCCCAAACAGGCTCAAGAACTGGGAAGAACTGGGGACATTTTCAGTTTCCAGGAATTGTGAAAAGATCCTTGCGTTATGTGACTGTGCGTTATCTTGCTGTAACATGAGGTGATGGCGGGGAATGGATGGCACGACAATGGGCCTCAGTGTGACAAAATCCTATCTCTGTGCATTCAAATTGCAATCAATAAAATGCAATTGTGTTCATTGTCGGTAGCTTATACCTGCCTGCCAATGCCATAACCCCACCATGGGCCACTCCAAAACATTGACATCAGCAAACCGCTCGCCCACACAACACCATACATGCTATCTGCCATCTGCCCGGTTCTGTTGAAACCAGCATTCCTCCGTGAAGAGCAACACCTCTGGTGGACATTCCTGGAGTCAGCATGCCAATTGCAGGCTCACTCAAAACTTGAGACATCTGTGGCATTGTGTTGTGTGACAAAACTGCACATTTTACAGTGGCCTTTTATTGTCCCCAGCACAAGGGGCAGCTGTGTAATGATCATGCTGTACAATCAGCTTCTTGATATGCCACACCTGTCATGTGGATGGATTTTCTTGGCAAAGGAGAAACGCTCACTAACAGGGATGTAAACAAGAAACAAGCTTTTTATGAGTATGAAACATTTCTGGGATCTTTTATATCACCTGATGAAATATGGGACTAACACTACCTGTTGCGTTTATATTTTTGCAAAGATTATCTAAGTGGAAGTACATCTGACAGTATATTATCTCTACTGTATTAAAGGGGGATGAACTTACCTATTCCACATGTTTTCCTGCTGCTCATTAAGAAAAACAAGTTTTGGGTCTTGGGAGTTAATTTAGATTTTTTTGTTGAGGTCTTTGTGCAATTTTACATCTAGCTAAGGTGTTTGGTGCGGAAAACTCAAGTTAAAAAAATGAAAAGGTAATTGGACTGCCTCATCTGCTGCTGGCTGCGCTCAGGACTCATTTCGTAAATAAAGCACAAGCTATTACACACTGTTTATCAGTGCCCAAAATCACTAGCTAGCTAGATAAGTTCCATATCTGTGATTGTCAATGAAGCCAACTAGTAGTAGCTAGCAGGTACATTTGAGCAGGCAGGCCACGTTAGCTGAATCAACTTATCAAGTCACTCGCGAGTGTAAAGGTAGTCAATGTTGTTCTCCCCCTTAGACGAGAAGGAGCATGGATAGGACCAAGATGCGGATTGAGGGAAATAAGCCATCTTTTAATGAAAAACAGCAAACAAGACACTACAAACTACAAAACAACAAACGTGACTAACCTTCAACTGTCCTGTGAGGACACAGGAACAAACACCCACAAAACACCAGTGAAACCCTGGCTGCCTTTGTATGACTCTCAATTAGAGACAAACAATACACACCTGTCTCTAATTGAGAATCATACCAGGCCGAACACAAAACCCCACATAGAAATACAAACATAGACAAACCCACCCAACTCACGCCCTGACCAACTAAAATGAATACAAAACAAAGGAAAACAGGTCAGGAACGTGACAGAACCCCCCCCTTAAGGTGCGAACTCCGGGCGCACCAGCACAAAGTCTAGGGGAGGGTCTGGGTGGGCGTCTGTCCACGGTGGCGGCTCTGGCGGTGGACGAGGTCCCCACCCCACCATAATCAATCCCCGCTTCTTTATCCCCCTCCCAATGACCACCCTCCCACTAACCCCACCTAAATGAAGGGGCAGCACCGGGATAAGGGGCAGCACCGGGATAAGGGGCAGCATCGGGATAAGGGGCAGCACCGGGACAAGGGGCAGCACCGGGACAAGGGGCAGCACCGGGACAAGGGGCAGCACCGGGACAAGGGGCAGCACCGGGATAAGGGGCGGCAGGTCCTGGCTGAGGGACTCCGGCAGGTCCTGGCTGAGGGACTCCGGCAGGTCCGGGCTGAGGGACTCCGGCAGGTCCGGGCTGAGGGACTCCGGCAGGTCCGGGCTGAGGGACTCCGGCAGGTCCGGGCTGAGGGACTCCGGCAGGTCCGGGCTGAGTGGCAGCTCCGGACTGTAGGGCAGCTCCGGACTGTAGGGCAGCTCCGGACTGTAGGGCAGCTCCGGACTGTAGGGCAGCGCCGGACTGTAGGGCAGCTCCTGACTGGCGGGCAGCTCCTGACTGGCGGGCGTCTCTGGCAGCTCCTGACTGGCGGGCGTCTCTGGCAGCTCCTGACTGGCGGGCGTCTCTGGCAGCTCCTGACTGGCGGGCGTCTCTGGCAGCTCCTGACTGGCGGGCGTCTCTGGCAGCTCCTGACTGGCGGGCGTCTCTGGCAGCTCCTGACTGGCGGGCGTCTCTGGCAGCTCCTGACTGGCGGGCGTCTCTGGCAGCTCCTGACTGGCGGGCGTCTCTGGCAGCTCCTGACTGGCGGGCGTCTCTGGCGGCTCCTGACTGGCGGGCGTCTCTGGCGGCTCCTGACTGGCGGGCGTCTCTGGCGGCTCCTGACTGACGGACGGCTCTAGCGGCTCCTGACTGACGGACGGCTCTACTGGCTCGGGACAGACGGGCGGCTCTAATGGCTCGTGGCAGACGGCTGACTCAGATGGCGCTGGGCAGACAGATGGCTCAGACGGCGCTGGGCAGACAGATGGCTCAGACGGCGCTGGGCAGACAGATGGCTCAGACGGCGCTGGGCAGACAGATGGCTCAGACGGCGCTGGGCAGACAGATGGCTCAGACGGCGCTGGGCAGACAGATGGCTCAGACGGCGCTGGGCAGACAGATGGCTCAGACGGCGCTGGGCAGACAGATGGCTCAGACGGCGCTGGGCAGACAGATGGCTCAGACGGCGCTGGGCAGACAGATGGCTCAGACGGAGCTGGGCAGACGGGCCGTTCAGGCACCGCTGGGCAGACGGCAGACTCTGGCCGGCTGAGACGCACTATAGGCCTGGTGCGTGGTACCGGAACTGGAGGTACCGGGCTGAGGGCACGCACCTCAGGGCGAGTGCGGGGAGAAGGAACAGTGCGTCCAGGGCTCTGGAGACGCACAGGAGGCTTGGTGCGTGGTGCCGGAACTGGAGGCACTGGGCTGGAGACACGCACCATAGGGAGAGTACGTGGAGGAGGAACAGGGCTCTGGAGATGGACTGGAAGCCTGGTGCGTGGTGTAGGCACTGGTGGTACTGAGCTGGGGTGGGAAGGTGGCGCCGGATATACCGGCCCGTGAAGGAGGACACGTGCTCTTGAGCACCGAACCTCCCCAACCTTACCAGGTTGAATGGTCCCCGTAGCCCTGCCAGTGCGGCGAGGTGGAATAGCCCGCACTGGGCTATGCAGGCGAACCGGGGACACCACCTGTAAGGCTGGTGCCATGTACGCCGGCCCGAGGAGACGTACTGGAGACCAGATACGTTGGGCCGGCTTCATGGCACTCGGCTCGATGCCCAACCTAGCCCTCCCAGTGCGGCAAGGTGGAATAGCCCGCACTGGGCTAAGCACGCGTACTGGGGACACCGTGCACTTTACCGCATAACACGGTGTCTGACCAGTAGGCCGCCCTCTTACTCCACGGCAAGCCCGGGGAGTTGGCTCAGGTATCCAACCCGGCTTCACCACACTCCCCTTTAGCCCCCCCCCAAGAAATTTTTGGGTGAGCCTCTCAGGCTTCCAGCCGCTCTGCCTTGCTTTTGCCTCATAAAACCTCCTCTCCGCCTTTGCTGCCTCCAGCTCCGCTTTGGGGCGGCGACACTCCTCTGGTTCTGCCCAGGGTCCTTCTCCGTCCAGAATCTCCTCCCAAGTCCATTCCTCTTTTCCCCATTGCTGTAGTTCCTTCTCTCTCTCCTCAATCCGCTTGGTCCTGTTGTGGTGGGTGTTTCTGTAAAGGTAGTCAATGTTGTTCTCCCCCTTAGACGAGAAGGAGCATGGATAGGACCAAGATGCGGATTGAGGGAAATAAGCCATCTTTTAATGAAAAACAGCAAACAAGACACTACAAACTACAAAACAACAAACGTGACTAACCTTCAACTGTCCTGTGAGGACACAGGAACAAACACCCACAAAACACCAGTGAAACCCTGGCTGCCTTTGTATGACTCTCAATTAGAGACAAACAATACACACCTGTCTCTAATTGAGAATCATACCAGGCCGAACACAAAACCCCACATAGAAATACAAACATAGACAAACCCACCCAACTCACGCCCTGACCAACTAAAATGAATACAAAACAAAGGAAAACAGGTCAGGAACGTGACAGCGAGTGGCAACGTGTGTTTCGGTGCCATTTTGTCTTTTACCACATACTCACTATTTATTACCAAAGCGTGCATCTGTTTGCCAGTGTTTCATTGTGAATCATGTTACAAAACAGGCCCCGCTAGGACACAAGATGCTTGAGAAAGGGTTTTGAATTTTACAATATGGCAGCTGGGATGGACAAAATGATCCTACCTACACATTTTAGTAAATTTTGGCACTAGAATAATGGTTTCTGACTAATATTGATGTCACATAGGCCATTTTCAACCAGATAAATTGGTGTTTGCCTTCAGTTGCTCTTTAAAGCACGGACACACTGGTAGCGTTTGAACAGAGTGCTGGCTGTGATTTGCTAACTGGACGCAAACCTATTCTACACGTAGAAACATTCTAAAATATTGTCAGTCCAGCTCGGTAGGCTTCTCTGCCTATGTAGAGTAAATGATTGGACTGCATGCTTATCTGCCTAGGCCCTATTGTGAACCCTCAAGATCCGAGTCACAATGGTTCTCCCCTTACTCATGAACAAATACTATGTTCATCCCAATGGAGACACAGGAATCCTATGCACCTTGACACTCAAACGTTCTCTGAGTCATTAGACTTACGGTACCTTTTGCCCCAACATGTAGAGCAGTATTTCTAATATATATATATATTTTTAGTTCTCTTCTTTCTGGAGTCAGACATTAACATATTGGGTTTCTGTGTCTAAGGGCAGATAGGTCTGTGCACTGACTAATCTCAGTTTGTGGATTATGCCACAAATGGAGGCAACACAATCCCAATTATGCTCTAGACAGCTGGAGTACAATGGGCGTGAATTTAACCTGGAGTTTTTCATTTTCATGTATAGTCATTGCTATATTGTTTTACACCACGGAGACAGAGCTACAGATCATAAGCCCTTTGGGAAATAACAATTTATGGTGGATAATATAAGTGACCTCCGTTTAAAATGTCAACAACATGTATAATAGTTGGGTCCCGCTTAAAATGATGTTCAGCTTATAAAGGGCTTCATAAAGCCTTCATAATGCCTTTATAAGCACTACATACATGTGTTAAAGCATGTATAACCATATGTGATGCTTTATAAAGGGTTCATAAATGTGGCATAACTGTTTGACATAATTACCAATGTCAAATGTGACATAACCCACTTTATAAAGGGTGACATGTTGTGCTCAAGGATGGCATATGCTCTAAAGTGAACGTTAATAACCTATTTATTGACATTTTATGTAATATTCTGTGAAGTGAGACGCTTTTGGTTGTTCATGATACATCTATAAAGACACTGTACTTAATTTAAAGTGAGACCCCTTTGGTAATTTATAACACATACATAAATGCTTTGTATCGTATGACGCTGTACTTACTATAAAGTCAGACACCTCTGGTCATTGATAACACATACATAAAGGCCTGATGATGTAAAACAAAAATGTATTAACACTTCAGGAATTATCACTAACAGCTAAAACAAATAAACATCAAAGACTTGTTTAAACCATACGTTTCCTTTTATATGTACATTTTTAAAACAATACAAATATATAAAGTTTTAAAAAGTCCAGCAGTGCAATTACATTGAACATTACACAGGGCTGTGAATAGTGTAGCTTGACCCTGAGTTGGCGGACAAATGATTCTTGCCTCTCTTCCTGCTGGAGGTACTGCATGTTGGTTCCAACCTTAAAAGTAACAAAGAAAGTTAGCAGGCCATTGAGGAAATGTCTTTGTCACACCATCTGGATAAGGCATCTCTGTTCTGCACCAGAAACTCTAAATGGGGAGATGGAAAACTCCATTTGATTCAAATTATTATATTCCTCTTTCAATTACAAATCTCATGACTTGACAATGAGATGTGGCTGTATCTAGGTGGATCTTTAGTTAGGTGAGCCTGCTAGCTAGCAACATTTCGGATGGATAGCAATTGCTCTGAAGTCACTGAAATTATTTAAAATAATGATTGAGGTCACTACAGTATGTAATCTAACACAAAACTCAACTACTACAAACTAATTTCAATTACAATAAAAAAGGTTACGTTACTTGATTTTCGCTGTCCAGTGGCACCAAAAGTGGTCATTTGATTTCCAAACGTATCACATGATCAGCGTCTCGTCAGCAACACTAAAAAAGTGATTCCGTGTCACGGAATTTCTGAAATTTTAAAAGTTGAAGTCCCTCACGTAATAGTATAAAAGTGTCAATAACCTGTATTTATTCATGATATATTGAGTTATTGTCTAAACATTATCAATGATTCATACTTGTTCATATTTAAAGTGACATTTGCGTAAAATGTGGGTTTTAAAACATGTTCCAAGGTCAAATGAATGCCCCAATGTGAATCACTGTATATGGAATACATATTGGTTTAGAGCAGGAACTATTCTTGGTGCCGCAGTAAAAGAATTGTAAGGAATACTCAGTAAATCTGTAGAATGTACTGTTTCATTACATGGGGCTCTGAATAATATGGAGTGTTGCTGGCCTTTTACTGTATATGGATATCAATGTATATGGAATACATAATCATCACATATATACTTACTGCACTACAGAAAACCCGCTAACCAAACAACATTAAAGGGAAGACCTCTTAATGTCATCCCCTGATGTGGTTTAAGCATTGTTGTGAACACATAAAATCAAATGTTGTTTATCTATAAAAAAAAAAGTGTGAAAAAGTGTAAAACCCAGAAAAAAATTGGGAAATCCAAAACCTGGACAAACGAAACTGAGAAAATGTAATTTGGGGAAAAAAACGGACAAAAAATGTAAACAAATTTTAAAAGGCCCTACCAAATTTTTTTGCCATGCATGACTTCAATTTAGAGCGTGTGTCATCCTGCAGCACAGCATTTTTATGGGAAAAGTTGAGGTCAGGTCCAATTTTGACTTTGCACCCAAGAGGGAAAGAGGTTGGGCCATCCTAGAAATGTTTTAGAGAAATATACAGCACATTCGGACAGTATTCAGACCCCTTGACTTTGTAAAAATGTTGTTACGTTACAGCCTTATTCTAAAATTGATTAAATTGTTGTTTTCCCTCATCAATCTATAAACAATATCCCATAATGACTAAGCAAAAACAGGTTTTTAGAAATGTTAGCAAATGCATAAAAAAAAACCCGGAAATATCACATTTACATAAGTATTCAGACCCTTTACTCAGTACTTTGTTGAAGTACCTTTGGCAGCGATTACAGCCTTGAGTATTCTTAGGTATGACGCTATAAATTTGGCACACCTGTATTTGGGGGATTTTCTCATATTCTTCTCTGCAGATCTTCTTAAGCTCTGTCAGGTTGGATGGGGAGTATCGCTGCACAGCTGTTTTCAGGTTATTCCCAGAGATGTTCAATTGGGTTCAAGTCTGGGCTTTCGCTGGGGCACTCAAGGACATTCAGAGACTTGTCCTGAAGCCACTTCTGCCTTGTCTTGGCTGTGTGCTTAGGGTTATTGTCCTGTTGGAAGGTGAACCCTCACCCCAATTTGAGGTCCTGAGCGCTCTGTAGCAGGTTTTCATCAAGGATCTCTCTGTACTTTGCTCCGTTCATTTTAGCGTCATTCCTGACTAGTCTCCCAGTCCCAGCCGCTGAAACACATCCCCACAGCATTATGCTGCCACCACAATGCTTCACCGTAGGGATGGTGCCAGGTTACCTCCAGACGTGACACTTGGCATTCAGGCCAAGTGGTTTCAATCTTGGTTTCATCTGGCCAGAGAATCTTGTTTCTCATGGTCTGAGAGTCTTTCAGCTGTCTTTTGGCAAACTCCAAGCGGGCTGTCATGTGCCTTTTACTGAAGAGTGGCTTCCGTCTGGCCACTCTACCATAAAGGCTTGATTGTGGGAGTCCTTCAGAGATGGTTGTCCTTCTGGAAGGTTCTCCCATCTCCACAGAGGAACTCTGGAGCTCTATCAGAATGACCATCGGGTCCCTGGTCACCTCCCTGATCTAGGCTTTTCTCCACCAATTGCTCAGTTCGTCCGGGCGGCAAGCTCTAGGAAGAGTCTGGTGGTTTCAAACCACTTCCATTTAATTAAGAATGATGGAGGCTACTGTGTTCTTGGGGACCTTCAATGCTGCAGACATATTTTGGTACCTTTCCCCAGATTTGTGCCTCGACAGAATCCTGTCTCGGAGCTCTACGCACAATTCCTTCAACCTCATGTTTTGTTTTTTGCTCTGACATGCACTGTCAACTGTGGGACCTTATATTGACAGGTGTGTGCCTTTCCCAATCATGTCCAATGAATTTAATTCATCACAGGTGGACTCCAGTCTAGTTATAGAAACATCTAAAGGATGATCAATGAAAACAGGATGCACCTGAGCTCAATTTCGAGTCTCATAGCAAAGGGGACTGAATATTTATGTAAATAAGCTATTTTCTGATTTTTATTTTTTTGTAAATTAGCAAACATTTCTTAAAAACCTGTTTTCGCTTTGTCATTATGGGGTATTGTGTATAGATTGATGAGGGAAAATATTTACTCCACTATCCTGGCGTTGCAATGCTCTACCAAGATGCATTGTGAATAGTTTGTGAAGCCTCAATTTAACATGATTTATAAGGCCTTCATTAAGTTGTGCCTATGCCACCCTTTAGAAAGCCCAGATTTATGTCATATGTGACAGTGGGTTATGTCGCATTTGTCTTTTGGTATTTATGTCACACATTTATGCCACATTTATGAACCCTTTATAAAGCATGACATATAGTTATAGATGATTTGTAACACAGGTATGTAGTGTTTCTGAATGTTTTAAGAAGGCATATGAAGCCTTTTATGCTGCACTTAATTTGAAGCGAGACCAATAGTTGTTAGGTACAATTTAACAATGTGCACCTACACTGACTGCACTTATACGACGTAGTACATTTGTATATATACCTTGGTATGAGGAATACTTATTGTGACTACAGTATATGTCATTTCTAGGTTTTTACAGTGTTGTCACAATTACATGTGTTATTCCTCTGTAGTTACTGTTATATAAGGCCTTATTTAATGTAAATGTCTTTATTATATCCTGTTTTCTCGCAAGTGGGTATCCTGTTCATGGCAATGACAGCTATGACAACAGACCATGCTGGTATGGAACCGTTGTTGGGGTCATCCTGGCAACAAGGCAGGAGGTTATGATACTGATACTCTCGCAGGGTGACTGATCAGTGCTGCTTCCGCAAATACAAAGAGGATAACCACCTGTTCTACCGCCAGAGAAAAGGAAATCATTGAGCATCCACCCTGAGAGAGGGGGAGAGAGGGAGAGAGAGAATCAAAATCCCTCTCTTCATACACAGAGATTAACCTGTTCTCTGTGGAGATGGGATGGAGGGATAAGAGGAGTGTAGAGAAATAGAGGAATACAGGCCTGGCACTGAGAATGATAAGACACATGGAAGCTGTTGCCAAGGAGATGACAAATATTCCCACCCTTGACCCTGGAATGAGTCGCCGTGACCAATACTGGAAACAATACTGGAACTGATCAGTGTTGTTATGTCCTAGGAGCAGCACTCATTCACAGTGGCTGAAGAGAAGAAAATATCCTGTTATTCTCGATCACTGAAACTGAATACTCCTGGTTATTATTTTAGGAAAGGGTAGGTGTTCGTCTTGCAGTTACGAGGTGGGATCCGTGTTGTGTGTCCTCTGAGTCACATTGGACATTTTCATTTTGTCCCCATTTCGAGTCAACTCAAAGGGAGATGTTGGAATATTGTGTTTCCACCTTTCTCTATGCATTTATCAAACCTTGCACACTAAATTACATTTTGCTCTGTGGCCATTAAGTTTCACCATAACAGTACATTAAAAAACAAGATTAATACACCCTGGCAATAAAGAGGCATGGAACTGTCATATTGTGCAATTTTAACCATTATTTCTGAGAAACCTGGCAGGTTTTAGGTAGTTAATACTTCTCAAAGAGCTACTCGTTTCAACTCATGCAGAGAAGGCTGTGCACAAGCATAAATATGGGAATATTGTATTAAATGTCATAAGATTCACAGCATGTAAAGAGCAGAGGACATGAGAATCAATCTCAATGTAACAGTTCCAAAAAGTGCCAAACTCCTGCTACGCTAGACAAGAGGGTCCCGTTTTAAAGGTATCCATGCAGCAGGCAATTGAGATGAACGTTCCATCGATTGAACCAATTTAAGTCAAATTTTACATGAAGTATTTCTAAACCTTATAAAAATATTGCTGACGCAAAAGGCTATATCCCCATTTCAAACCCTTCTCTCACTGACTCGGTCAGGAAATGACCAAATCACAGAGTTAAATGAGGCACATCTCTTTTAGCATAGGCCTCAGTCTTCTCCAAATGGAGAATTGAGAGCAGGCACGGACCTGACCATGTGGAAACAGTACTTAATTGCACAAGAGGATAATTTCTGCAGACATGATATGAACCATTCAAAGGTGAGCGTTGGTCCCGATGAAGACCCTGTCGAGTTTTATGAGGTGAGAGAAATATGCTGTTCTCCCGTATGGGCCATCTCAGTGTCCACTTCAATACATTCAATACAGTCTCCTTCTAATTAAAAATAGTGTGTAAAACACACCTGTCATGGCTTTCAATCACCAAGATTCCTTGTCCTGAAACAACCTGTGCTGTTTTTCCGAACTGCCAATAGGGTTTCTACTGCTGTCCCAGGTCCTTCCCTCGTTCCAATACCCAAAGAAGAGCTTCCAATGTCGTAAGATGGATGTTGTTTGCCAGTTCCCCAATAATAATTTCCTAACACAACAATCCTAACCTACTTGTTAGCTATGGACTTGATAACTGGAGGCAAAAAGGCAATGAACCATTGAATTAAAAAAATCAGCACAGAGCACAACCAGGTCTGCCATCTCTGGCTCAGGCCTACTTTTAGGCAAACACAGCCTTGCACTAAGGGGGCCCTTGTCTGCCAACAAATTGCTACTGCAATGCATAGAGCGAATTATCAGGTCTCAAGCCAGCGAGATCTGACTCACATGCAACTCTCTGTACGGGAGGACTTGATGAGGTGCTGGGTCCTATAAAACTACAGGGGAGATTAGGCTTATACAATCATGGTGGGCTCTAGTCCTTCAGTCCCTGCATCTGCCTTGCACAACCCTTAAAGTTCTGATCATGTCACATTTTAGCAGATCCAAGCTGGTTCCAGCCTAACAAGTCCCCACTACATTTCTTGGGGAGCAGAAAGGCACACAGAATAGCCTTTTAATGATTATGAATGCTGCCCGTTTGAACTTGTCTTATTCTACGTAACAGATGATGGAGGTGGCAAGGTCCAACTGTGATCCGTAATGGAATATTCAAGTCCTTAGTCAAACAAGCTGTGGCCAAGAAGCATTAGAATAACAAGCATCTACTATGATTTAGGGCTGACATCTTTGTATTGGGATTTATATTGGCATCATCTGGGGAGAAGTTCTCCCTGATTGCTTGTGTCTTGTGCACACAATAACATATTGTACATACCAGGGAGTTGACAGCAAGTGTTGGGACAGGGCAAAGATAAACAGCTGGAGACATGGTACTCATTATCAAACATGCAATGGACATTCTGAGGATTCGGCTTTGTCACAAAGCACCTCGACCGTTTACGGAGTCATTATGCTTGGGTTTTATTTGTCAAGGGTTGGCCCTATACAGGGCTCATTTCCATGTATCAAACAACATGGCGATTGGAGAAAGAAATAACAGTCATTTTTTCAGTTTATAGTTTCATGGATGTGATCCTTGAAGGTAATAATTCGACATTTATGGAGACCACAATGCAGTGACAGGCCTGCCAAACAGTCTGCCAAGTGATGTGGCCGCAGCACAGTCATTAATGTGACTGTCACCGCTCACATTTCTCGAATGGAGCTGGAATAAAAGACTAATGAATGACACCACAAGGACTTGATGCGTAACGTCCCCAAGAATGTGTCAATGTCTTTAGAAAGCATCGGGTGCAGCTGGTTATCTAGCCCACACATGGGCTTGTCACCAAAGCCAAAGTGGCGTTCTTCGAGTGAGGAACAGTCAGGCGCCTTTGTGCAGGAGTGACGGTGTGGCAATGTGGAACCAGCCTAATGGCGTGCTGGTGATTAAGTACCCTTCGCTGACGCTGGAATTTGTCCGCACAAAGCCGAACAACAGTGGGTGCCCAGCCAAGTCAAGTGTTCTTCGAGTCATCACCACCTACCACTGTCACTTTTTTTTATGACTTGGATGCTCGCTGGTCACTCTTGAAATAACGAAGAGCCCTTTACTTTTCATTTACGTTGACCAAAGATTAAAGACAACCACCCAAAGATGTGCTTTTGTCTTCTGAAAACCTTTTGTGGTGTGCCTTGTGAGGAAGCATGACTAAGCGACTCTCCCACGTCATCATATAAACCACCCGGAGTCTGTTCTTCCTCATTAATGTGAAGTTTCCTGATATCTCACCCCTTGGCACTGGGGAAACACACATGCCTGGGAATGGGAAACTTTGTGACGCTGGCAAGCCTTCCCATAGGCTCTGGAAAAGTCCCTCTCTGCTCGGCATTGACCTCTGAGTCACTACTGCCTGGCACAAGCCAACCTGGAAATGCCAGA
Source organism: Salvelinus fontinalis (assembly GCF_029448725.1). Taxonomy (NCBI): domain Eukaryota; kingdom Metazoa; phylum Chordata; class Actinopteri; order Salmoniformes; family Salmonidae; genus Salvelinus; species Salvelinus fontinalis. The sequence continues at coordinate 3,309,565 of NC_074683.1, forward strand.
TGCCACCAGGGGGAATTCCCCCAGGTGGCGAATGATGAATCAGATAATTGCTTTTGGGAATAAAATGTTCCCCCTAGATAAGGTGTCCAATGCAAAACGCTGATGTGTTTCGCAAAACAAGGTGAGATAATTGGTCAGTGTGATTCTCAGTCGATTTGGATTAGGGAATCCATTCGCTATGAAGGAGATTAAAAAATATCTATATGTTTTAAGGTTGCCAGTTCGTATTTGGAGTAGTGCTGTATGCTATATCCATAAATGCAGATCTACAAATTGTGCGATATTTCCCAAAACAGTCATTGAAATTGACTCCTTAATACATCAACCTCCACTCTGTTTTTGCAAGTGCATGTCAAGCTGTCAGCTTGGGTCTGTGCTGGTTTCTTTCATAGTTGTGAGATGATTGATTATTCGTTTTTTTCTGTTGAGTCATGACATAACATCAAGGGGGAGATGACAGGCTCATAAAACTTTAACTAGCAAAAAACTGCAGTATGAGACATTTTGTACATTCCTCAGGTATACTCATATATCATTCATTATATAAATAAAGAAAAGGCCATCACGTAATATATATCGAAGAATGCAAATAAGAATTTCTGTTGCAGTAAACATTGAGAAAACTGTAAGGGGGAAATTATAAACTAAATGTTTGGAGAATTTCAACCAACAAACTGCAATTCAAATATGCTCTCTGATGAATTGCTGTCAAACTGAAATACTTAAACATTTGAAAATGAATAAAGGATAAATATAGACATCACATCGATGATACCTTTTGGATAATCTCAGATTTTAAACTTTGACACAACGGTTTGATAAAAATGCCTTCCATTTCCCCCTGTAATACTTCCTACATCGTAGCAATGCCCAAAATAAACCACTGTACAGATTTGGCATCTGACGCACATCTAACTCAAGGACTTCCTGATCAAATCTAAACTCACTGTGACAAGCAAAATGTGTTACGCAAAACCGCTTCACCCCTCCACAAATCCAAAGCCTCTTTATGGAAGAAATCTGTGAAACAATCCAAATATTCCAAACGGGTTTGTTCTGAAAGTTTATGAATACACTTTAATCTGGTGGGTTTTGTCTCTTCAGACTTTGCTTCACAGACATACCATAAATGGCGAAAGCAGTCAGAGCGGAACAAAATGTCTAATCCTTCATTTCAACATTTCCAAACAGCTTCCTTCCTGAATGACATATCATGCCTTCTTCCGATAACTGTGGGCCTGAGCTGCATACAGTATCTCAAAATGACTGTGGCTCCATTAGGCTACATGTAACGTGTGCAGTGTGTGGTAAAAATCACTGGGGAAGCCAAGCCAGGAAAAAAGCCATTTTACAACCTATGTGTTATGATAATTGTGTTGTTTGCTCTATAACCTGTTAGTTCATATGCTTTGCCACCGTGATATGTAGGCCTAAGGCTAAGACAATAAGATGAAACAGTGGCAGAATAAATTCAACCACACCTTTATTTCATCACAAAACCAGAGAGCAACATCTGTCCGGTGGAGTCCACGAAGCACATTGCATGTAACAAACAGTTACATGATCCTACAGCATGGCCCATCAAGTTAATGTTTCCGACATTTTCGGACGACTAAACAACTTGATTTAGAACACTGGAGAGTTACCGCAGGTAGCAAAGAAAACAGGTGCAGCCTCCACTCTTCCAGCAGCATTTCAACTTCAACATTATCGAATCACCTATGCTTAGTCTAATACAATAACAACTAAAAGATTACAAAAACAATTTAGTCCAATCAACGTAAGCTAAACGTCATGATTTCTGATTTCTGTGTGGAAGCAGAAAAAAACATGTTGAATCATTCTACTTGTAGAGAAACGCCAAAGCCATCCTCCTCTGTTCCATGTTTCCAAAACTGTCTACACTTTTAGTTTTTGTTGTACTAGGCTACCTGGCTAAAATGATTGCTTGCTAGCCTAACTTCCTTTCATGGACAACGATTAGCCAGCTAGCCTACTACATCTAACAGTGGAGGGTCCTCAGAGGATGAAGGGGAAGACCATCCTACTCAGTGAGTTTCAGAATAATTAAAACTATACTATATATATCCACATGTCACCAAATACCAGACTAAAACAATGTTTTGCAATAAAGGTCTACAGTAGTCTCAACAACAGACGTTAGGCTAGCACCATGGTGTAGCCAGAAGACAGCTATTCTCTGTCCTCCTCTGGCTACATTGACTTCAATACAAAATCTAGGAGGCATGTAGGCCTTACCCCCTTCCAGACCTACATGGTAATTATGACCACTTCTGTAGGACGTCCTCCAACCAATCAAAGCTTTTGCAATATGAACTGACATGTTGTCCTTCCAATCATAGGATTAGGGGCAGAGAACAAATCTAGTGTTGTATATTGGGGTTGTGCCACAGGGCATTATGGAGGTTCCATATGTTGGGAAGTGTCACAACCTCTAGGGTTACTGGGTGGAGGAGTCAAGCGCAGAGAGCAGGTTAGTTCAGAACGTGGATCTTTATTCCTAACGACAGTAAAAACGGTCAAGCCCAACACACAGTCGCATGAAAAATACCAGTCCAAACACACAGGACTAAACTGTCCGGAAAAATAGCATCCACCTAAATTCCAACGAACAGAAAAACAAGCCCGCACAAAAGCCGGCGGGCCTACTGCCCTTAAATAGCCTACCCACAAAACTAAACTCAAAACAGGTGTACCCAATCAGCCCAAACTAACAGAAACAAAAAGAAGGAAATCAATGGCAGCTAGTAGGCCGGTGACGACGACCGCCGAGCGCCGCCCGAACAGGAAGAGGCATCACCTTCGACGGGATTCGTGACAGGAAGCTTGGTGAGTTGGTGACATATTGGATAGAGACAGATTGAAGTGTGATAGTTGAGCATTTTAAGGATATTATTCAATTGAACTTAGTTTCTTCAAACTATAGGAGATGGAGGAAGGAGATTATATATTGTTTTCTTGGTTTTAGAACTTTATTTTTGTGTGGAGTAAGTGCAATTTATATCATTTTGCCTTGCTAACATTAGTAGCAAGTGCTAACATTAGCTAGCTACCAGAGAAGAGTTTTCCCTGCAAGAATCTCTAGCTAATGCTAACAACAATGTAGTGGATTTTTTGTTGAAGAACCCCTTTCATTGCCGACATCAGATTCAAGCTTCTTGGAAAAAGCCACATAGATCATCTAATGGATGAAGATCTGCGAATTCAAACTGCTCAACACAATGAGAAGGTAAGAAGAAACAGGTTCACAAGCAGTGTATAAGCAAGAGTTAGCTTTTACTTAGCGGCACGGTGAGAGGGAAGGTTCAGCTAACAAGGCCAACGACAAAGACTTTGCAGAGGTACAGTTGAAGTCGGAAGTTAACATACACTTAGGTTGGACTCATTAAAACTCATTTTTCAACCACTCCACACATTTCCTGTTAACAAACTATAGTTTTGGCAAGTCGATTAGGACATCTACTTTGTGCATGACACAAGTAATTTTTCCAACAATTGTTTACAGACAGATTATTTCACTTATAATTCACTTATAATTCACTGTATCAAAATTCCAGTGGGTCCGAAGAATAGACACTAAGTTGGCTGTGCCTTTAAACAGCGTGGAAAATTCCAGAAAATTATGTAATGGCTTTAGAAGGTTCTGATAGGCTAATTGACATAATATGAGTTAATTGGAGGTGTACCTGTGGATGTATTTAAAGGCCTACCTTCAAACTAAGTGCCTCCTTGCTTGACATCATGGGAAAATCAAAATTAAATCAGCTAAGACCTCAGAAATAAATGTAGACCTCCACGAGTCTGGTTCATCCTTAGGAGCAATTTCCAAATGCCTGAAGGTACCACATTCATCTGTACAAACAATAGTACGCAAATATAAACAACATGGGACCACACAGCCGTCATACCGCTCAGGAAGGAGACGTGTTCTGTCTCCTAGAGATGAACATACTTTGGCGCAAAACGATAGTACTTTTTGGAGAAATGTCCTCTGGTCTGATGAAACAAAAAATGGAACAGTTTGGGCATAATGACCATCGTTATGTTTGGAGGAAAAGCGGGAGGCTTGCAAGCCGAAGAGCACCATCGCAACCGTGAAGCACGGTGGTGGCAGCATCATGTTGTGGGGGTGCTTTGCTGCTGGTGCACTTCACAAAATAGATGGCATCATGAGGTCGGAAAATTATGTGGATACATTGAAGCAACATCTCAAGACATCTGTCAGGATGTTAAAGCTTGGTCGCAAATGTGTCTTCCAAATGGACAATGACCCCAAGCATACTTCCAAAGTTGTGGCAAAATGCCTTAAGGTCAACAATGTCAAGGTATTGGAGTGGCCATCACAAAGCCTGACCTCAATCCTATAGAAAATTTGTGGGCAGAACTGAAAAAGTGTGTGCAAGCAAGGGGGCCTACAATCCCGACTCAGTTACACCAGCTCTGTCAGGAGGAATGGGACAAAATTCACCCAACTTATTGTGGGAAGCTTGAGGAAGGCGACCCAAAACGTTTGACCCAAGTTTATCAATTTAAAAGGCAATGCTACCAAATACTAATTGAGTGTATGTAAACTTCTGACACACTGGGAATGTGATGAAAAAAATAAAAGCTGAAATAAATCACTCTACTATTATTCTGACATTTTACATTCTTAAAATAAATTGGTGATCCTAACTGACCTAAACCAGGGAATTTTTACTTGTATTAAATGTCAGGAATTGTGAAAAACTGAGTTTAAATGCATTTGCCTAAGATGTATGTAAACTTCCGACTTCAACTGTAATTGCACATTGCGATGCTTTACTTGCAGAGCATGCTGTCTTCTCTGGGATGTCGAAATCAATTCAGAATGATTTTATCGCTTCCATCTAATAATAGCAGCTGTAGACAGCCTATGTGCCCTGTCCATCTGGTCAGGGTAAACAAATTAGTAACCTTATGAATTTTGTGAGGGTTCAGTGGCCAGCCGGAGGAAGACGACACGACAGCCCCCTCCTCAGGGAATAGGTGCTCAGTGTATAGCAAATTAATACACACCTGGTCCTACTAATTGGCTTGGTGTCTCCCTCTATATACAGTGGGGCAAAAAAGTATTTAAGACACCCCCAAGCATAGGAACTGAGAAGTGGTCTGTGGTCACCACCTGCAGAATCACTCCTTTTTTAGGGGTGTCTTGCTAATTGCCTATAATTTCCACCTTTTGTCTATTCCATTTGCACAACAGCATGTGAAATTTATTGTCAATCAGTGTTGCTTCCTAATTGGACAGTTTGATTTCACAGAAGTGTGATTGACTTGGAGTTACATTGTGTTGTTTAAGTGTTCCCTTTATTTTTTTGAGCAGTGTATAATTTTTTGATGTTATTTTTGGGGGTATATTTTTTGGGGTTGGAAGCCTGGCTTCCCTTGGCTCCATGAATGCACCTCAAATCCATTTAGTGCCGTTTAGTGTCCATTTAGTGTCACATTTAAAGTAATCTTATGTAATAGTGTTGGACAATGTAATTGTCACACAGCAATGGAGAAATAATATACAATTCACTGTTGCAATAACTGCTCACTGCAACTCCCTATGATGTCAGCGCTTTAACTCTGCATGATGGCCTGTCCCTGTCCTTCTCTTGGTTTTGACAATCCTTTATAGATAAATTTGACCTACATTGGGGTCCGGAATTATTGGATCCCTTGAAAAAGATGATCAAAAAAGTCTGTAGAAAATACATACAAATACTGAGCTACTGTATATTGTATGCTAAAAAAACAACAAAAAAAACTATATAATACAAACACACACATCAAAATCCACAAAGAAGTGGTTAAGTGACCACAAAATTAACATTTTGAAATGGCTCTCTCAGTCTCTGGACTTAAACCCCATTTGAAAATCTGTGGTTTAATTGAACAGGGCAGTCCATAAGCGCAGACAAAGGATATCAAGGATAAAGAAAGATTATGTATGGAGGGAATGGTCCAAGATCCCTCCCATTGTGTTCTCCAATCTCATAAAATGTTTTAGAGATAGTCTGTCCTCGCAAGGGGAGTGTGCAGGAGCATTGAAAATAGGGGATCCTATAATTTTTATCCCTATCTTTTTTCATGGTTTTTATTTAATCTCTTTCTCTGAGCAATTGTATTAGTATAAAATAATGTAAGACATTTTTTTTAATTAAGCATACAATATTTATTTTATAGTCTTTTTTGCTAATCTTTATCAAGGGATTCAATAATCCCGGATCCGACAGTATCTAAAGAAGCTTTAAAATTAGTTCATAAAAATATCCATTACCCATACCATATAATACAGTGACAGTACTGGGTTTCTGCAAAACAAATTTAACTACCAACAGAGACAATTGCCATCTGATTTTACCTTTTAAGAGGTGGAGCACTCTGGCCTCGTTGTAACCCTTATTTGCTGGGCGAATCAGAGTGGGAATGAGGTAACCAGTCTCACCGTTGAAAGCTTATTTTTAAATGGTATTATTTTTCCTGTTTGGCAAAATGGATAGCAATTACATATCTGGAAGTGTATCATTTTTAATAGGCTTTTCATCCCTCTCCTTCACACTTCATAAACTACACCCTGTTCTTTTGGGAGATCTTGTGAAGCGCTGATTTTAGTGAGTCATTTCCTTTTACTATATATATAATAATGTCATCTCGATCCGATCATAATGGACCTTATTACAGTTTCTGAAATGCAGCCCACACATTAGTAGTCTTTGGAAGAGGTGCATAACAAGGACTTGTAATCTATGACCACTGTGGAGAAGACACTTGTCTTCTAGGAAATATGATGCTGTTATAGAAGTTTGGCACTTAGACCTCAAAATAAATCTGTTCAGCAATACCTTACATATTATAATATTACATAATGATTACTCCAGGGTATAGACCATAAGAAAAAAGCTCCTGTAATTACATTTTACAAGAAATGTTAGTATTGTGTATGAAACAGTAGAACATTCTGGGGCTGGGGTGCAATTTTAATTAATCATTATTTTTTTTTAAAGGTGAAGTATCTGTGACCAACATCTGTCTTCCCAGTCATGTGACATTTATAGATTAGAGCCCGATTAATTTATTTCCTTACATGAACTGGAACTTAGTAAAATATTTGAAATGGTTGCATGTTGCATTTCATTGTTTGAATTTTGTCAACAGAATATAATGAGTGAACGGGTTCAGAATTTTAGGGATCAATTAAAGAAAGCCATCTCAATGTATGCATATTCGTCTGTTCTGATCTTGTAGATCTTGCAGATTATTTAAGTAACTTAGATCATGTATTTTCAGACTTGCGAAGCAGTTGCTTTCTATCCGTCTTGATCGCCAGTTCTCTCTTCTCTCAGTCTCCATGTCATGCTCAACACAGACTGGACAAATTTAAGCGGGCGAGCAATGGATGATGGCCATTGTAGTTAATTAGCACGTTTTCTGTGCTAAACTATAAAGAAATTTGGCTTGTCGGACTCTACAACTACATCGCACAGTTCAGGCTTGATTTGATTTATCTCTACAGAAACTGTATATCAAGCTCACAGAAAACACTCAATCTAAATCTATTTTCAAATCATTTGAACTAATGTCGGTCAATTAGTTGTTGTTAATAACATTTTAAATAGCCAACATTTCGGTTGATTGCTCAGCACTATTAAATTATTTTATTTCACCTATATTTAACCAGGTCGGCTGGTGGAGAACAAGCCAACGAGAGCATACAGGTTGCAGTGGTGGGTAGTATATGGGGCTTTGGTGACAAAACAGATGGTACTGTGGTAGACTGCATCCAATTGGCTGAGTAGAATGTTGGAGGCTATTTTGTCAATGACATTGCCGAAGTCAAGGATCGGTAGGATGGTCAGTTTTACGAGGGCATGTTTGGCAGCATGAGTGAAGGATGCTTTGTTGCGAAATAGGAAGCCGATTCTAGATTTAATTTTGGATTGGAGATGCTTAATGTGAGTCTGGAAGGAGAGTTTACAGTCTAACCAGACACCTAGGTATTTGTAGTTGTCCACATATTCTAAGTCAGAATGTCCAGAGTAGTGATGCTGGACGGGCGGGCAGGTGCGGGCAGCGATCGGTTGAAGAGCATGCATTTAGTTTTACTTGCATTTAAGAGCAGTTGGAGGCCACGGAAGGAGTGTTGTATGGCATTGAAGCTCATCTGGAGGTTAGTTAACACTGTGTCCAAAGAAGGGCCAGAAGTATACAGAATGGTGTCGTCTGCTCTATCTATCGCCTTGGTGTTATTTTCATTACCTACTCTTCTGTGTTGTAATTGATGCACTGACGATGAGATGTTTGAAAGCAGTATTAGACATTGTGAAACACTGAGATTTTATAACATTTTAAGAGATGCTATGAGGCATGCAATGAGAGATGTTATGAAGAAGTGAAAGATATTATGATTTATTTCACCTTTATTTAACCAGGTAGGCCAGTTGAGAACAAGTTATCATTTACAACTGCGACCTGGCCAAGATAAAGCAAAGCAGTGTGACACAAACAACACAGAGTTACACATGGGATAAACAAACGTACAGTCAATAACACAATAGAACAATCTATATACAGTGTGTGCAAATGTATTAAGATTAGGGAGGTATGGCAATAAATAGGCCATAGTGGTGAGATAATTACAATTTAGCAATTAAACACTAGAGCGATAGATGTGCAGAAGATGAATGTGCAAGTAGAGATACTGGGGTGCAAAGGAGCAAAAACAAATAACAATATGAGGATGAGGTAGTTGGTTGTGCTATTTACCAGATGGGCTCTGTACAGGTGCAATGATCAGTAAGCTGCTCTGACACCTGCTGCTTAAAGTTAGTGAGGGAGATATAAGACTCCAGCTTCAGTGATTTTTGCAATTCGTTCCAGTCATTGGCAGCAGAGAACTGGAAGGAAAGGCGGCCAAAAGAGAAGTTGGCTTTGGGGATGACCAGTGAAATATACCTGCTGGAGCGCGAGCTACGGGCACGTGCTGCTATGGTGACCAGTGAGCTGAGATTAGGTGGGGCTTTACCTAGCAAAGACCTATAGATGACCTGGAGCCAGTAGGTTTGGCGACGAATATGAAGCGAGGGCCGCCCAACGAGAGCATACAGGTCGCAGTGGTGGGTAGTATATGGGGCTTTGGTGACAAAATGGATGGCACTGTGATAGCCTATATCCAATTTGCTGAGTAGAGTGTTGGAGGCTATTTTGTAAATGACATTGCCGAAATCAAGGATCGGTAGGATAGTCAGTTTTACGAGGGTATGTTTGGCAGCATGAGTGAAGGATGCTTTGTTGCGAAATAGGACGCCGATTCTAGATTTAATTTGGATTGGAGATGCTTAATGTGAGTCTGGAAGGAGAGTTTACAGTCTGACCAGACACATAGGTATGTGTAGTTGTCCACATATTCTAAGTCAGAACCGCCCAGAGAGTGATGCTAGATGGACGGGTGGGTGCAGGCAGAGCTCGGTTGAAGAGCATGAGTTTAGTTTTACTAGCATTTAAGAGCAGTTGGAGGCTACGGAAGGAGTGTTGTATGGCATTGAAGCTTGTCTGGAGGTTTGTTAACAGTGTCCAAAGAAGGGCCAAAGTATACAGAATGGTATCGTCTGCGTAGAGGTGGATCAAGGAATCACCAGCAGCAAGAGCGACATCTTTGATGTATACAGACAAAAGAGTCCGCCTGAGAATTGAACCCTGTGGCACCACCATAGAGACTGCCAGAGGTCCGGACAACAGGCCCTTCGATTTGACACACTAAACTCTATCTGAGAAGTAGTTGGTGAACCAGGCGAGGCAGTCATTTGAGAAACCAAGGCTGTTGAGTCTGCCGATAAGAACGCGGTGATTGACCGAGTCGAAAGTCTTGGCCAGGTCGATGAAGACGGCTGCACAGTATTGTCTTTTATCAATGGCAGTTATGATATCATTTAGGATGTTGGCTATACCAACTGTAAGAATGTAGGCTATACCAACTGAAGGGAACAAACAATAATTTGGCAGTTGAATATGTGTGGATATTTGGTCTACTGACGGTCGATACTGATAGTGGCTAATATTTAACATGATAAAAGAGGAGACAGAGAATGTCGGAGTAGCCTATAAATAAGACATTCGAGAGTGTCCATCCCTGCATATTAAAAGGCCGTACAATTTCAACTCTGCGTAATGGCACAGCATTTCATAAACTTTGTTGTGGGAAAGTACATGTTGATATGCTTCAGTTTGCTGCCAATTGACTGATTTCACATTTGTCTCCAGCGATTATAAGGTAAAAATAGATGTATAACAAATGTAATTTATATTTACAATTATCTTATACAAATGAAAAACGAATTTACGTACAGTAACTCTTATCAATCGTTGTAAATTACAGTGCAGGAAGTATGGTGTTATTAGTATCGGAATAAATAACGTAGATGCTTTTTCCACTTGGAACTGGTAGTTTTGCTAGATATTATTCATGGTTCCCCTACTTACGAATTTACATCTCCTCGACCGCTTATCGGTTTCCAGGAAATGGAGGAACAAGGACGAAGAAGAGAGGGTGGAAGACAGACTTTTTCCCAAAAGAGAAAAGGCCCATGGACTTGCTTTCAAATTAGCTTCCGATCTCACCAGTGAACGCAACATCCGAGCAAAGACCTCTAAAGATATCCTGCGCCAAATTGTCTTGCACCCAGCCCATTGAAGTGTTCAACACACAAACTAGCTTGACTAATTTATTTCATGACATTAAGATTTTTGTTAGATAAGAATGTCTAAAAATAAAACTAGAGCTTGCTTAAGTAATACCGGCTCGCTAGGGATCTTAGCTAACAGTGACCAAGCTAGCAAAGTTAGCCAGCAGAGGAAAAATGAAATTACTAAAAACAACACGTAGGAGAGTGATCAAGGGGTAGGCCAACTTTCACTCCAGAGAAAATCTAGTTATACGGGTCTCTCATTATATTGATAGATGGATTACTATTAAGCTGACAGTGTCCGAAATCTGCATAATAGCATATTTTTTACTTCAGTTAACTATTTAAACAAAAACTATAAGTCTGAAAGTGCCAGAAACCCCACCATTACTTGACCAGGGTTACATCAGTTTGGGTTGGGGTATAAAGAGTTAGCGTTAGGGGTAGGGCTTAGTTGAACTGAACAGTTAGTTCAGCTATCTATAAACCATTTATTGGGAACTATCCAAATAAAGTCTTACCAGTTATGCTTACTGAAATAGATGAGAAATTCTTATTGTTTTGAGATTGCTTATGTAACTCATCCACAGTGGCACTAGAATACTGCATATTAAGTTGTATCTTGATCGTATCTCCCTTGGTCTTACTATTTCCAAAATGAATGCCACCAATGTCAGCAAACAGATTCTTCACGTAGCAGCCCACACTGACTTACAGTAAAAGCCTCCCTCATGTATTCAATGTGAAAGCATGTGTGACGGTGACAGTGGGCATATTGATGCTACAATATCATAGGCAGTATTTAAGATTGGGAGAAGTATGTGTGCCAAGTCTGGCTGTTTTCTCATGTAACACGGCTGTTAGGCCTCCACTATGTATTAAGTTATTTATCTCATAATAAGACTTCTCTGAATAACGTAGCTATTCAGAACACACACACACACACACACACACAAAGGCCCTGAGAAAAGCAGTGTAACTGAGTAAAATAGAGAAGAAGGGATGAGGGACAAGGTGATTAGACACTGAAAGCTGTGAGTGCTGTAATGCAGTCACCCATCTGCTCTCTGAGGACAAAGTCTTTCACAAAATCCCCGCCGGATAATACCAATAGACAAAATGTAGGGGTCTCTCATATGGATTACACCTGTTGGGCACATTAGCTGATACAGTCCATAGCCGTACCCCACCAAACCAACCTCCAGCTACACTGCTACTCTATCACAGGCCCAGCTCCTTAAGCATTGCATTTGACCTACTCTATTATGTCTATACAGCTAACTTCACTAAAGCCCTTCAGTCCCTTGCAATGACTTTACCCAATAGAATACCCCAGAGGTGTACTTCATATGTCTCTACCCGGCCAAATACTCACTTGATCCAACAAAAACATGTTGGATAGTGGTTGGGGTATTGCTGCAGCAGCCTGTGCCAGCGAGAAGAGGCCGTAATATGAAAATATTCCCATCTCATAAAAATGCTTGAACAAAATGTAAATAATTACAATACAAGACCTGAAATGATGAAATCCACCCAAACTGACAGGTTGCCAGAAAACAGTAAAGAGGAGAGTGGGGCTGGTTCTGACTTGGGGAGCTTGTCAAAGTCCCCATAACAAAAAAAAGACAAGAAAAATGTTTGGCCTGTGGTGATAATGATTAGCTCAAAACAAATCAAATTGTATTGGTCACATACACGTGTTTAGCAGATGCTGTTGCGGGTGCAGCGACATTCTTGTGCTTCTAGCTCTGACAGTGCAGTAATATCTAACAGGTAATATTTCACAATTACACAACATATACCCAATACGCACAAATCTAAGTTAATCAAAACAAACTTTAATCGTCACATTTATTTGTTTTATTTTTTATTTAACTAGGCAAGTCAGTTAAGAACAAATTCTTATTTACAATGCCAGCCTAGGAACAGTGGGTTAACTGCCTTGTTCAGGGACAGAACGACAGACTTTTACCTTGTCAGCTCAGGGATTCAATCTAGCAACCTTTTTGTTACAAGCCCAACTCTCTAACCACTAGGCTACCTGCCGCCAAGTGTAGACCATACTGTGAAATGCTTACTTACAAGCCCTTAACCAACAGTGCAGTTCAAGAAGAGTTGAGAAAATATTTACCAAATAAACGAAAGTAATTTTGTATTTTTTAAAAAGTAATAAAATAACGAGGCTATATACAGGGGATACCGGTACAGAGTCAGTGTGCGGGGTACAGGTTAGTTGATGTAATTTGTACATGTAGGTAGGGGTGAAGTGACTATGCATAGATAATAAACAGCGAGTAGCAGCAGTGTACAAAACAAATGGAGGGGAGGGTCAATGTAAATAGTCCGGTGGCCATTTGATTAATTGTTCAGCAGTCTTATGGCTTGGGGGTAGAAGCTGTGAAGGAACTTTTTGAAGGAGCCTTTCTCTACAGTAGCAGAGAAAACAGTCTATGACTTGGGTGACTGGAGTGTCTGACAATTTTATGTGCTTTCCTCTGACACCGCCTAATACATGGCCTCTGCCAGCAGCATACCACCCTGCATACCACCCTGCATACCACCCTGCATACCACCCTGCATACCACCCTGCATACCACTGCAGGCTTGCTTCTGAAGCTAAGCAGGGTTGGTCCTGGTCAGTCCCTAAATGGGAGACCAGATGCTGCTGGAAGTGGTGTTGGAGGGCCAGTAGGAGGCACTCTTTCCTCTGGTCTAAAAAATATCCCAATGCCCCAGGGCAGTGATTGGGGACACTGCCCTGTGTAGGGTGCCGTCTTTCGGATGGGACGTTAAACGGGTGTCCTGACTCTCTGAGGTCATTAAAGATCCCATGGCACTTATCGTAAGGGTAGGGGTGTTAACCCCGGTGTCCTGGCTAAATTCCCAATCTGGCCCTCAAACCATCATGGTCACCTAATAATCCCCAGTTTACAATTGGCTCATTCATCCCCCTCCTCTCCCCTGTAACTATTCCCCAGGTCGTTGCTGCAAATGAGAACGTGTTCTCAGTCAACTTACCTGGTAAAATAACGGTATTTTTTTTTTTTTAAATAAATAAAAATACATACAGTTGAAGTCGGAAGTTTACATACACTTAGCTTGGAGTCATTAAAACTCGTTTTTTAACCACTCCACACATTTTTTTGTTAACAAACTATAGTTTTGGCATGTCGGTTAGGACATCTACTTTGTGCATGACACAAAAGAAATCAGCCAAGACCTCAGAAAAAAAATTGTAGACCTCCACAAGTCTGGTTCATTCTTGGGAGCATTTTCCAAATGCCTGAAGATACCACGTTCATTCTGGGGATGAGTAGAAGGATGTTGAAATTGGGCACGCCATTTATCCAAAAGTGAAAATACTGCCTCCTATCCTAGAGAAGTTTTCAAACAAAAACTTTTTTTTTTTTTGCAAAGTTCAACCAAACACACAAAGTTCGGTAACAGAATTATGTTTTGTGCTGTTCGTGACGGCTTTCTCTTCACAAAATTTGCATACAGAGGAATTAAAATAGTTTTTTGGGGGGTTTGTATCATTTGATTTGCACAACATGCCTACCACTTCAAAATCTTTATTTTTGTGAAACAAATAATAAGACAAAAAAACTGAACTTGAGTAACTATTGAACTTGATAACTATTCACCCTCCCCCAAAGTCAATACTTTGTAGAGTCACCTTTTGCACCAATTACAGCTGCAAGTCTCTTGGGGTATGTCACTATAAGCTTGGCACATCTAGCCACTGGGATTTTTTCCAGTTTCCCAGTCTCTTCCGATGAAAAACATCTCCACCGCATGATACTGCCACCACCATGCTTCACTGTGGGGATGGTGTTCTTGAGGTGATGAGAGGTGTTGGGTTTACACCAAACATAGCTTCTTTTTTTTATGAGAAAAAGCTACATTTTAGTCCCATCTGACCAGAGTACCTTCTTCCATATGTTTGGGGAGTCTCCCACATGCCTTTTGGCAAACACCAAAGGTGTTTGCTTATTTTGTTCTTTAAGCAATGGCTTTTTTTCTGGACACTCTTCCATAAAACCCAGTTCTGTGGAGTGTACGGCTTAAAGTGGTCCTATGGACATATACTCCAATCTCCGCTGTGGAGCTTTGCAGCTCTTTCAGGGTTATCTTTGGTCTCTTTGTTGCCTCTCTGATTAATGCCCTCCTTGCCTGGTCCGTGAGTTTTGGTGGGCGGCCCTCTCTTGGCAGGTTTGTTGTCGTGCCATATTCTTTCCATTTTTTCATAACGGATTTAATGGTGCTCCGTGGGATGGTCAAAGTTTCTGATATTTTTTTATAACCCAACCCTGATCTGTACCTTTCCACAACTTTGTCCCTGACCTGTTTGGAGAACTCTTGGTCTTCATGGTGCTCCTTGCTTAGTAGTGTTGCAGACTCTGGGGCCTTTCAGAACAGGTGTATATATACTGAGATCATGTGACACTTAGAATGCACACAGATGGACTTTATTTAACTAATTATGTGACTTCTGAAAATAATTGGTTGCACCAGATCTCATTTAAGGGCTTCATAGCAAAGGGGGTGAATACCTATACCAATTTTACGTTTTAATTATTATATTTTTTTTTAAACAAGTAATTTTTTTCATTTCACTTCACCAATTTGGACTATTTTGTGTATGCCCATTACATGAAATCCAAATAAAAATCATTTTAAATTACAGGCTGTAATGCAATAAAATTGGAAAAACGCCAAGGAGGATGAATACTTTTGCAAGGCACTGTATGCACTGTTCTTCAAGTAAATTTATTTTTGTAAAGTTTTCTGTGGAAATTGTTAAAAGTAGTCCTTGTGCATTGAGTTGTATGGCGTGTTTAACTTTACAATCACTGTTTTTTGTTTGACATACATTTTAAAGTGAAAAATCGGAGTCTCTGCATCATTCTGTTTCCATGGAATTGCCATATAAATAATGAATAATAAATAATAACAATATGTAGGTTAAGTTAAAATGTGTTACATCAAATGATGTATTCACCATTACATCATTCAGTGTGCTGACCAGCAACTACTGTCAACCATGACCATCCACGATTCACTTGGCTTTCACAAAAGGTTTAAAAGTTCAATTTTTTTACTTTGAGACACAGGAACCCCTCCCACTTAAATGTCTTTGATGCATCTTCCATTAATAGAAGCCAATGGGGTTCGGCCTTGCATGTGTGTGAGGCTCAGTTCTGGAATATGATGTTATCTGCTTGTTTCCTCCTCAAATGCGCTGCATCACCCAAACAGATCTGTTTCGCCAATCTTTCCTATGGAACCTTCTTTATCTTTTCCATTTTCTCCATCTCTTATCTGTTGTTTCCATGGCACAACTAGCTATGTGACTGCATATATATATATTTTTTTTTAAAGAGTCACGCGAGCATGGCACTTTGAAAATTGGAAACACACTGGTTGAGTGTAACTTGCTCATACATTTTGACCTTTACTAGTCTTGGATGCTGTTAAGGTGCTACTCACACCTAGCCAGATGGTTCTAATTCCTTCTGTAATTCAGCGATCACTGAGTGCCTGTAAACAAGTTGGAGTTAAAGTGAGGTCTATATTGTCTGATGTAAGGGTTGTACTGAGAGTAGGGACGGATCTTATCAAAAGCCAAACATTCAAAAACATTTACGTGTGCTGATGTGCAAATGCATCAATGCAAATCAAAGGGTTGGCCAACTCTTTTGATCCAGCCTTCACTAGATAGAAGCAGGTTTGTTAAAGCGGGGATGGACGTTAATTACAAAGTGAGGTGAACACTCAGAGGGCCTGCAAAACAGGCCTCAAGAACACAATTAGGATTAGCGTAATCCCACTGTCGCAGATAAGGCTGCCTTCCTGTTCTCTCCTCGGCCTGGATGGATCCAAGATGGCTCCAACTTCGCACTCTTTAGTATGATAGCTGAATGACATGTTCTATTGAAAACAATCAAATTGCTGATTTTAGGAACTGTGACTGCTACATTCCCTAAAGGACAAGAGGGAGGAAATTATAAAACATTTTAATCAACCCCTTGGTTAGACTTGCAGCTGCTAGTCTAGCCCTTTCAAAAGCTTTAGAAGTCTATCATCAAACTAGGAATGATTTTCCATATACAGGTAACTGCCAAAAGAAAGGAAACACAAACATAGTGTCTTAAAGAGATTCTCCAGTACTTTTTGTATGCTTTTTAGCCAGTAGTTCTGAAAGTAGCACTCACTAGCCATACTTGCGTACTATGTCACATATGTTCAGATATGTGAACTATGTCATTTCTCTCTCTCTCACACACTGTTGTGTCCACTGCACACCCTGCAACATAAATGCTGGGCAGGCCTCTTGCTAGCTGTCACTCAAATGCAGAAGGCTGAAGCTCATTGGCTAGTATTCAAATTGCTAGGCCCACATGGGGGGGACATTTAGGAAAAATTGTGCGGTACAGCGTCAAGACAACAGTCACTTTCAAGCTAGGGATTCTGTGGCTAACTGAGGTAAAACAGTAATTCTGCTTATAGATTATGCATGTATGAACTACACATCAAGCCCAAAGCGGGAGGTCGCCAAAGTACCTCAGCATGTCTTTAATAGGGCGTTGGGCCAGAACCACCAGAACAGCTTCAAAGTGCCTTAGCATAGATTCTACAGGTGTATGAAACTCTAGTGGAGGGAAGCGACACTGTTCTTACATGAGCAATTCCATAATTTGTTGTTTTGTTGGTGGTGGTGGAAAATGCTGTCTCAGACGCTGCTCCAGATTTTCCCGTAAGTGATCAATTGGGTTGAGATCTGGTGACACACACACACACACACACACACACACACACACACACACACACACACACACACACACACACACACACACACACACACACACACACACACACACACACACACACACACACACAGAGAGAGAGAGAGAAAGACACAAATTTGATCATATTACTCCACTGGCTTCCTGTTAAGGCTAGGACTGATTTCAAGGTTTTACTGCTAACCTAAAAAGCATTACATGGACTTGCTCCTACCTAACTCTCCAATTTGGTGCTGCCATACATACAGTTGATGTCGGAAGTTTACATACACCTTAGGCAAATACATTTAAACTCAGTTTTTCACAATTCCTGACATTTAATCCTAATTAAAACGTCCCTGTCTTAGGTCAGTTAGGATCATGAATTTATTTTCTGAATAATAGTAGAGAGAATGATTTATTTATGCTTTTATTTCTTTCATCACATTCCCAGTGGGTCAGAAGTTTACATACACTCAATTAGTATTTGGAAGTATTGCCTTTACATTTTTTAACTTGGGTCAAACGTTTCGGGTCGCCTTCCACAAGCTTCCCACAATAAGTTGGGTGAATTTTGTCCCATTCCTCCTGACAGATCTGATGTAACTGAGTCAGGTTTGTAGGCCTCCTTGCTCGGACATGCTTTTTCAGTTCTGCCCACACATTTTCTATATGTTTGAGGTCAGGCTTTGTGATGGCCACTCCAATACCATGACGTTGTTGCCCTTAAGCCATTTTGCCACAACTTTGGAAGTATGCTTGGGGTCATTGTCCATTTGGAAGACCCATTTGCGACCAAGCTTTAACTTCCTGACTGATGTCTTGAGATGTTGCTTCAATATATATTTCCATAACTTTCCGTCCTCATTATGCCATCTATTTTGTTAAGTGCACCACTCTCTCCTGCAGGAAAGCACCACCACAAAATGACGCTGCCACACCTGTGCTTCACGGTTGGGATGGTGTTCTTCGGCTTGCAAGCCTCCCCCTTTTTCTTCCAAACATAACGATGGTCATCATGGCCAAATAGTTATATTTTTTGTTTCATCAGACCAGAGGACATTTCCCCAAAAAGTACTATCTTTGTCCCCATGTGCAGTTGCAAACCGTAGTCTGGCTTTTTATGGCGGTTTTGGAGCAGTGGCTTCTTCCTTGCTTAGCGGCCTTTCAGGTTATGTTGATATAGGACTTGTTTTACTGTGGATATCGATACTTTTGTACCTAATTTTGTACTTACTTGCATACTATTGTTTGTACAGATGAATATGGAACCTTCAGGCATTTGGAAATTGCTCCTAAGGATGAACCAGACTTGTGGAGGTCTACAATTATTTTTCTGAGGTCTTGGCTGATTTAATTTAGATTTTCCAGTGATGTCAAGCAAAGAGGCACTGAGATTGAAGGTAGGCCTTGAAATAGATCCACAGATACACCTCCAATTGACTCAAGTGATGTCAATTAGCATATCAGAAGCTTCTAAAGCCATGACATTATTTTCTGGAATTTCCCAAGCTGTTTAAAGGCACAGCCAATTTAGTGTATGTAAACTTCGAAACCACTGGAATTGTGATACAGTGACTTATAAGTGAAATAATCTGTCTGTAAACAATTGTTGGAAAAATTACTTGTGTCATGCACAAAGTAGATGTCCTAACCGACGTGCCAAAACTATACTTTGTTAACAAGAAATGTGTGGAGTGGTTGAAAAACGAGTTTTAATGACTCCAACCTAAGTGTATGTCAACTTCTGACTTAAACTGTACCTACACATATGCTACGGTCACAAGACGCAGGCCTCCTTATTGTCCCTAGAACGTCCAAGCCAACGGCTGTTTGCTTTCTCCTATAGAGCTCTATTTTTATGGAATGGTCTGCCTATCCATGTGAGACGCAGACTCGGTCTCGACCTTGAAATCTTCATTCAAGACTAATTTCTTCAGTAGGTCCTATGATTGAGTGTAGTCTGGCCCAGGGGGGCGAAGGTGACCGGCAAAGAACTGTTTAACCTGGTTGGTTAGCTACCTGCAGATTCATGCAGTGTTGTAATGTTATGAGTTGGGAATATGGTTCATTGTTTAGCTAGCTAGCTACATGTCTAAATAAAATACTAAACAAAAGACTCCACTCCATTCAATAGAATGTCCTGACGTCACTACAACTGTCGATAGACGTAGCTGATAAATTCGCTCTGGCTATTTCAGAGCACTCTCGTCTGAGTGTGCAGAGTGCAGAACAACTGACGAATTTATGAACGGTCAACACCTGTTGAAAATGGCCGGTGTCAGTAAACGTTGGTAAAAAAAGTTATTAAATCGTTGCCAGCAGCACAGTTGCAGTCACCAACGTTCTGGATAACATAAAACAGCCTAATCAGCTCTGCTAGGGTGAGTAAAATGGTCAGAGTGAGCTGTTCTCTCATTTGTGTCTGAAGTAGCTAGCAAGGCAGCCAACGTTAGCCAGTTAGCTTGGTTGCTTGACTGCTGTTGTTTGGTCAGAATGCTCGAATCAACCCCACTCCTCGCCGAAGCATCCAGTGTGCGCTCTGAACGCTCCGAGAGCGAAACACTCTGAATTTACGAACGGACAATCTGACAATGCCCAGAGCACACTCTGAGCATACTCTGGCTCTCCAGGTAAAATTTATGAACAGACCCGTGGTATAAACCAGACTTAAGTCTTGAAATCTTTGGTTGTTTAGTACATGGCCTCACATGTGAATCCTTAAAGAGATGGCTGGGGCTAAGGGTTTAGAGGGTGTGAACAATGCTGAATGGGTGTAGACAAAGAAGAGCTCTCCAGTAGGTGTATCAAATTTTTCAAGGTCCATTTTCTCAAAAGTGGGGTTACAGGTTTATCCAAATTCAAAGCAGAATTACTTTCTTATTGCTCCTCAACTGTAGTGTATGACATATCATTTTCTAGCTCTGAGTCTCTACTTTTATCCAATGTAAAAAACACAATTTCAAATTTTGCTACATAAGACCGAATCGAGCCGGTCGGTCACATTTGAATACAGCAAGTACATCAGAGGTGCTAGCTAGTTGCTTTGTGGGACACCACAATAAACAGAATAAGGTTCAGAATAGGCACCATTTATGAATGTAAACTGCTTTCTGTTGACAAGATATAACTTTAACCATCTTATTAATGAGGTGTTGTCAACTCCATAGTGACACAATTTCATCAACAGTATATCATGATCAACAAGGTCAAAAGCAGCAATAAGATCAAGAAGCAGCACACCCACAGGTTTAGCTTGGTCAAGTGACCTGAGCCATCAATCTGTTAAATCAACCAGAGCTGTTGCAGTCGAGTGATCCTTATGGTATGCATGCGGGTAAGCTGTGGTACATTTATTTTGTCCTATATATGGCTACTGACAATTGCTTCCAAAATCTTACTAAATGATGACAGTATTGGTCTACTGTTTGATACCATAAGGTTATTTGATGTATTTTGGGAATTGGGCACAATTTTCCATGCTTCAATTGGGTGCTGCTAGTCAAAGTAGTTTGTTTTCAATTATAATTAAGCCCAGGTGACTTGTCCTCAGGTAAGCACATTAATGATTTGAGCACTTCATCAATTAATAATACCTGTGGCAATGTGAAACTGCAGGCTTTTGATGTCATGATTTGTCAATAGAATAAACAATGCCTCTTTCATTGACAGGATGACTCATATTCCGCCTGACACTGTTCACCTTATTTTCTAAATAAATTGCAAAATGATTAGCAATGTCAATAGTTTTGTTTTATTTCCCCATTTACTTCCACACTAGATGGATAAGGTGTGCTGGGTGTGCCCAGTGCCCAGGAGGCCTTTTAAACTATTCCAAACTGATTTAGATTGTTTTTGCAGTCAGTGAAATATATATATATTTTTAAATACAATTTTTTTCCCTGACTATTCAGTTTATCAGCATAATTTCACAGTTTGTTGTACACCATTATATCAGATTAAGGTTTTGAGTTAACAGCATGAATCTTTGTCTCATCTTGCTGAGTAAAAACCTCATGTAGTTTATTGTCTATCTATGGGTATGGGCTGGACTTCATCGTTTTTTGATCTTGATTGGGGCATGGAGATTAACCATCCTTGTAAATAGTTGTGTGAAACATTCTACTGCATGATCTATGCTGTTTTCCAGGTAGACTAATTTCGATGGCAAAGTATTTAAGTCGTCCTGAAAATGTTCACAGTTACATTTCTTATAGCTCCCTTTTGCCACAATTTTGGGGAGCTTTTTTTGGGGGGACCTTTGTTTTCTTAGTTATTGTATTGGTCCAGCCGAAAAGTACAGATTATGCCTTTGTACCTTTTCTGTACTACTGCAAATTATTTAATCAATACATGTTTGGAGTATCTGTCAAATAAAAAAAGGAAATAGTAACACAATAAAAACATTAATGAGGCTATATTCAAGGAGTACCAGTACTGAGTCAATGGGCAGGTGTACGAGTTAATTGAGGTAATGCAGTACGTACATGTGGGTAGGTTGTAAAAGTGACTAGGCAGTCAGGATATATAATAAACAGAATAGCAGCCGTGTAAGTGAAGTGCGAAAGTGTGTCTATCTGTGAGTGTGTATGTGTTGGAGTGTCGTTTTAGTATGTGTGAATGCGTGGGTAGAGTCTAGTGAGTGTGCATAGAGCCAGTGCAAGGGGGTCAGTGCAAAACAATTAAGAAACATAAATAAAAAATAAATGGGGTCAATGTAAATTGTCCAGGTAGCCATTTAATGAATTGTTCAAAAGTCTTATGGCTTTTGGTTAGAAGCTGTTCAGGGGCCTTTTTGTCCCAGACTTGACGCACCTGGTACCGCTTGCCATGCAGTAGCAGAGAGAACAGTCTATGACTTGAATGGCTAGAGTCTTTGACAATTTTTAGCGCCTTCCTCTGACACCGACTGGTATAGAGGTACTGGATGTCAGGGAATTTGGCCCCAGGACCTGTAGCACCTTGCAGTGGGATGCCGAGCAGTTGCCATGCCAAGTGGTGATGCAGCCAGTCAAGATGCTCTCAATGTTGCAGCTGAAGAGATTTTTGAGCTTTTATCTGTGGTGGTGTGTTTGGACCATGATAGGTCCTTAGTAATTTGGACACCAAGGAAAGTGAATCTCTCGACCCGCTCCACTACATTAACATAGATGTGAATGCGGGTGTTGTTTGGCCCTCCATTTCCTGTAGTCCACGATAAGCTTGTTTGTCCTGCCCCCACCTAGCCAGGTCTCTGACCTCCCTGTAGGCTGTCTCATCTTTTTTGGTGATTTGGCCTACCACCATTGTGTCGTCTGCAAATGTATTGATGGTGTTGAAGTCGTGTGCAGCCACACAGTTGTGGGTGAATAGGAAATACGCACCCTTGAGCGGCCCCTGTGTTGAGGGTCAGAGTGGCGGATGTGTTGTTGCCTACCCTCACCACCTGGGGCGGCCAGTCAGGAAGTCCAGGATCCATTTGCAGATGGAGGTGTTCAGTCTCAGGGTCCTTGGATACCTTGGAGTTCTTAGGCATAGGGACTATGGGGGTTTACTTGAAACATGTAGGCACAGTGGCTTGCAAAAGTATTCACCCCCCTTGGCATTTTTCCTATTTTGTTGTCTTGTTGCCTTACAACATCATTTGATGTACACAACATGCCTACTACTTTGAAAAAGTTGTCCAAAATATAAATAGTAAAGTGAAGTACAGATACCCCCCAAAAGCTACTTAACCCTTGTGTAGTCTTAACATTCTGTATACTCCCCTTGTCCTAAGGTGAATTCACAATGCAGAAAGACTGCATTTAATCAGTGGACACCACTAATTTTTATTACAACAAACCTGCCATAATTGTTTCTTTACTAAAGTAGAGGTTTATTAATATTATTATTGCTAAAGGTACTGCATAGGTGTAAATATTCATTTTTTAGCAAGATATAGCACATGTATAGCCTAAGAAAGTAGCAGAAATTTGCAGAAAGTAGTTTCAAATGCATTTTATTGAAGGCAAACAATAACAGTCTTGAACTTTTTTGGCAACATAGTGATATATTCTTATATACTGTACAATGAGGAATTTAACTACAAAATACTCTTCTCACATTTTGAATCATTGCCCCCCCCCCCCACGAGGTGTATAAACAACAACAATTAATAAGAATAAAATAAGATAATAGATACAAAACAAAAACGTGAAGAACATAAATCCATCAACTCTAATTAGCACATGTAGGACAGTATGCAAGTGTTGTCTGCATGGACTTTGCAGATGTGTTTCTCACATGTGCAGCACATAGTATTTGTTTTACAGTCCTTCTTAGGGGGGCAGAATTGGCATCTCCTCCACTTGTCTGCCCCAGCTGCAGCCTCAGGTGTATCAGGACAAGATTCAGCCCCCTGAACAGCTTTCACAAGCGCTGCTGTGCAGGGGAGGCACTCCCTTCTTTGAATGTGTGGGGTTACAAGTGCCTTTCCCAGCTGCTCCAGGAACACCCTCCTCTTGTTCTGCTTATCGGGCATACAGGTAGGGTTGATCTTGTTCCATATCATGAAGGCATTGTATGAGGACACATCAATGATGTTATGGAAGATGACCAGGGGCCAGCGGGTAGTCATCCTCTTGCAGCTGTAAGTTCTAATCACCTTGTCCAGGTTGTCCATGCCTCCTTTGTTGTGGTTGTAGTCCAGGATGATGGCTGGCTTCCTGTCCTCACGATCACTGATCTCAGCCATTTTGTGCAGTGTGATCAGGAGGACCACATTCTTGTTCCTCTTTGCAAGGTAAGAAACTAGAGTGGTGGTGGGGGTGAAGGTAAACTTTGATGAGATGGCAACTTTTCCCCTTGTTGCGAGGAGTGCAGGGGGAGCTCAGGCTTGTTCTTTCTAACTGTGCCACCACTGTGATCTTCAACTTCAGGAGCTGCTGGCTGTGTTCATAAAAGGTGAAGAAATTGTCACACGATACATTGTGCCCCCTCAGTCCAAGCACAACCCGCATCCCCTGGTTCTTCTCCGGGCCTCCACTGGTTGGCTTCCCTGTGTAAATTTGCATCTTCCAAGCGTAGCTGGATTGTGCGTCACAGACCACCCATATCTTGATGACATACTTTGCTGGCTTCCTGGGCATATACTGCCGGAAAAAATAGTGACCTTTTGACAAAAGAGATTACTATCAGTAATTAGTGTCAGTGTCACAGAAAACAACCACATAAATCAATGATATTACAGCAATACATAATAAGATTAACCTGTCTAGGATGAGCGTGCCGCTAGCGGCACACCCCCCCCCCCCCCCCCACTGAAAAACCAGTGCCGCGAAATTCAAAAAAAATATTTTTTTAAAATATTTAACTTTCACACATTAAAGTCCAATACAGCTAAGGAAAGACACAGATCTTGTGAATCCAGTCAACATGTCCGATTTTTAAAATGTTTTACAGGGAAGACACAATATGTAAAGATGTACATCTATTACCTAAAAACACATTAGCATAATCCACCATCTTTTATTTGTCCACCAACACCAGTAGCCATCACCAATTCGGCTAAACTAAGATATTTATAGCCCCTAACCAAGAAAAAAACTCATCAGATGACAGTCTGATAACATATTTATGGTATGGGATAGGTTTTGTTAGAAAAAAGTGCATATTTCAGGTAGATGGCATAGGTTACAATTGCACCCACCGTCACAAATGGACTAGAATAATTACTATGAGCAACGTGTTTACCTACTTACTAATCATCAAACATTTCGTAAAAATACACAGCATACACGAATCGAAAGACACAGATCCTGTGAATACAGACAATATTTCAGATTTTCTAAGTGTCTTACAGCGAAAACACAATAAATCGTTATATTAGCATAGCACATGGCACATAGCAGCCCAGCATTGATTCTAGCCAAAGTGAGCGATAAAAGTCAACATCGCCAAAAATATATTAATTTTTTCACTAACCTTCTCAGAATTCTTCAGATGACACTCCTGTAACATCATATTACACAATCCATATAGAGTTTGATCGAAAATGTTTATATTTAGCCACCAAAATCATGGTTAGACAATGTGAAATGTAGCTCAGCTGGTCAGAAAATGTCCTTGCGCCACTTAGACAGTGATCTACTCTTATACATAAATACTCATAAACGTGACTAAAAAATATAGGGTGGACAGGGATTGAGAGACAATTTAATTCTTAATACAATTGCGGAATTACATTTTTTTATTTATCCTTACTTTTCAATACAGTTTGCGCCAAGCGAAGCTACGTCAAAAAACATGGCGTCCTAAGCCACTAAAATTTTTCCACAAACACGATTTATCATAATAAAAATGTCCTACTTTGAGCTGTTCTTCCATCAGTATCTTGGGCAAAGGATCCTTTCTTGGGAGTAATCGTCTTTTGGTGGAAAGCTGTCCTCTTGCCATGTGGAAATGCCAACTGCGTTCGGGATGAACTGAAAAGCGTGCCCAGCTATTCACAGCGTTTCAAAAATAAATGTCCCAAAATCGCACTAAACGGATATAAATTGCTATAAAACGCTTTAAATTAACTACCTTATGATGTTTTTAACAGTGAAAATCACTTACATTACAGATATGAAAATAAAAATGGACCAGTTGCTCATCCACTGTTACTTCAGGCCCAGGGTTGTAGAGGTATGTCAGAAGCTCCACCCACTTCTCCCAGACCTTTGTTATGGCCGGCAGTTTGTCTCTCACATGTCTTGCAGGTCTTGACTCACGGTTATGAAATCGTAGCATTCTTGAGAAAGTGTGAAAGACTTTCAGTGGCATCGTGGCACGGAAATTCACCCCCCCCCACTCTCTGCATCCCAGAGACTACATGTAGCCTCGCCCCCAGGACTTATACACACCCGCTAAGATAAGCTGCCCTATGTATGTACGCAGGTCAATCTCATCCATCCTTTTCCAGCTGTCTTCATATTTCTGGAAACCCTACAAATTTGTCATCTCCAGAATGATTTTTTTTAATGACTGATGTGATGAACATGTAGAATGTTGAGGCGACGTCCTGGGCATGGGCAACTGCATGTCTTGTGGGCCCTTGGGTCATAAGGCCCTGGGGTCATCCTTATGACATTTTGTGCTGCTATCCTGCCCTGGTTGTCACATGGTGACAACTACCATTTTATTTTTCTGTTCTTTGACAAAAATGTCTCTCTTTCAGTTTGGGGGAATTCTTCTTCATCTGAAGATGATTCATCGTGCACTGGGTTGTATTCTCCCCCATCTTCTTCTTCAGATACCTCCTCTTTTAAATAATTATTCTCTTGTTTTTCCTGGACATCTGAGAAAAATCAGATCTATGACCTGTTGGGCACTGAAACGTGCACTCATGGCTTCAGCAAAGAGAGAACTGGGAGGACTGTCATCTGCAGCACCTTTATAGCCTCTGACTACATTCCCCATCAGTAAACAATGCTTTCAAGAAATGTTTATTTTGTCTGTCAACTTGAGTCATGTGTGGGGTCGTGGAGGGGAGATGCTGCACATGCACAAGAACGTTTTCGTTTTGTCTGAGTTCCAACAGTAGCACACATAATCTAAATTTCTCATTGTGTGTGTGTGTGTCTGTGGTTTTTGTGGTGTGTAAATTATTTTATAACTGCCAGGTCAAAAATGACCCTAAGACAGTGCTGGTGGTGTACAGATTTCATGGAAATATGAACAAAGGCGATGTTTCACTTTTTCTAATGTTGGGGTCACTCTAGGAAAAGTCATTCAATTTCAAGTTGAAAAAATATAATTTAGGGGGTTTTCTCTGCTGTTAAACAAAGGGGCGGGTCATTTTTTACCGTTAAGATAAGACAACACAAGGTTTAAAGGTCTTACTCACATCAGCTACGGAGAGTGTGATCATGCAGTCGTTTGGAACAGCTGGTGCTCTCACACATGGTTCAGTGTTGCTTGTCTCGAAGTGAGCATAGAAGGTATTTAGCTCTTATGATAGGGGAAAATGCTAAGTTGACTAGCTATCCATGATGAAATGATAGCTAAATAGCTACCCGTAGCTAGTAAACTTCGGTACATCAATGTTCTGTACACTTGACCTTATTTTAGCTCGCCAAAAATGTAATACTTCCAGGTCAACTGTAATATGAATACCATTATAAAGCACAATTGATCCCCTTTCCAGCAAAATCAATGACGAGACCTTCATGCTGCCCATCTCTGCATGATTAAAGAAAGGTATTTTTAAAAATAGAGGGAGGAGTGAAGGCTACTTCAATAGAGGGAGGAGTGATAGTGAAAGGGGAAGATATGGTGGGTGGGAAAATTGCTTTTTCACCCAATTTGTCCAACTTATCACCTCTAAAATGTAAATAAAACATTATAAATAGTTTATATAATGTGTCATTACATACTTATTTGAAGGTTTGTGTTTTTAGGGAGGCACAAAAGTTATCTTCACAAGTAAACTGCGACTGTCACGGCTTTTGAGAGTCATGATGGCTTGCAGAGATAGTTTCGAAAAATTAACTATTGATGAACACACGAGTAATTAACTTCACACTCACCATTGATCATTTCTTGTTTTTAATCTGCGAGAGAAGTGCTACTCCTGGTGGAAAGACGATGTACAGCACAAAATTAGTTGCATAATGCGTGCCGTAATGTACAGCGTCAGGGGGTCAGTTTTTTCAACTTTTCATGAATACTATTGGTCCATTACCATGTCAATCAATGCTTGAATAGAAATGTAGTATTTTGATGCCAACAAAGTCGCTACATTCCCATTAATTTTCATTGCAGCCTCGTTCGAATGTCGCGGTTACTCAAAATGTGTACGCAACACTGTTAGCCAGCAGTAGATAGCTATTGGATTATAGATTTCGAGGTAGTGGTTTTGCATGTTCAACTAGTTGGCTAGCTATATTAATACCATTTACATCTAGCCAGCCATTACGGAGCCATTTTTGCTAAATCTAGCTAGTTACCTTGTAGTGTCTGCATTGTCATTGTTGGTCTGGAAGCAGGTTAAGTGTGTACATGTCATTTTAGTACAGCTGTAGCAGTCAACAGGCAATAAAATGCTACAGGACATGAATTAATCCATTTGTTTTTCAGCATAAACTTGCTTTCTGCCACCAGTACAAGGAGCTGATCAAGAGTGAACAAGCTTCAGGTATTTTGTCTTCGTTATACTTTGAGCTTATTGCTTGAACTTGGGGAATGTTATCGCTGTTATGCAAGGTTTTGAATGTCTTGTCTAATTTTGTTTGCTTTCCTCCTTTAGAGCTTCAATTGTCTGGAGCCTGGTGGTGTTGTGGCCAATGAGCTTTCACTCAGATGGAACCAGGTCTCAGCTGCTGTGCAATGTTGACCTCCTTCCTTCCAGAGATGTGAAAGCATCCCCGGACTGGACACAACATATATTTTTTGAGAAGATCAGGACTTTTGCAATGAAAAGGCCATGGACATTACATGTCCTGCTTGAAAGGGCAGGACAGAAATATTCCCTCAGGCTAGATTCCTTTGTTCATAGCAGAATATGACCTGAAACAAAGTTAATCAAAGGATACTATGATATAGGCCTGGGTCAAGATAGTGTTTTGACTTACACCTTTATTTGTTTGTGTGTTTTAAGTTTTTCCTAATTGTAGGCTATTACCTTTAGCACGTGAAGTTAATAAAGTAATGTGGGCCTCCCGAGTGGCACATCGTTCTAAGGCACTGCATCGCAGTGCTTGAGGCATCACTACAGACCCTGGTTCAATCCCGGGCTGATGGGGAGACCCATAAGGCGGTACACAAGTGGCCCAGCATCGTCCGGGTTAGGGGAAGGTTTGGCCGGTCGGGATGTCCTTATCCCATTGCACTCTAGTGACTCCTGTGGCGGGCCTGGCACATGCACGCTGATACGTGTGACAGTTGTACGGTGTTTCTGACAAATTGGTGCAGCTGGTGTTAAGCAAGCAGTGCGGCTTGGCATG
Source organism: Salvelinus fontinalis (assembly GCF_029448725.1). Classification (NCBI taxonomy): domain Eukaryota; kingdom Metazoa; phylum Chordata; class Actinopteri; order Salmoniformes; family Salmonidae; genus Salvelinus; species Salvelinus fontinalis. The sequence continues at coordinate 3,339,004 of NC_074683.1, forward strand.
GTCGTGTTTCAGAGGACGCATGGCTCTCGACACTCCCGAGCCAGTACGGAAGTTGCAGCGATGGGATTAGACTGTAACTACCAATTGAATATCATGAAAAAGGGGTAAAAGTACAAACAAAGTATGTGATATCAACAGAGAGGTATATTTTCTGGGTGATCTAACTACTTCTAAGGCTAGGCGTCCCGCTAGCAGGACAACTTCCGGTGAAACTGGAGGGCGCGCAATTGAAATAAATAATCATGAAAATTATGGATATTACACATTTATGTACATACATGGGTCTTTTATCGGATAAAAGCTTAAATTCTTGTTAATCTAACTGCACTGTCCGAAACAATAGGCCTTACAGCGAAAGCATGCCATGCGATTGTGGACGGCACCCCGCATCAAAATATTTTTCCACCGGCGCAGGTTTCATAAATTCACAAATAGCGATTAAATATTCACTTACTTTTTGAAAATCTTCCTCTGATTTGTCATTCAAAGGGTCCCAGCTACAACATGTAGTGTCGTTTTGTTAGATAAAATCCTTCTTTATATCCCAAAAAGTCAGTTTAGTTTGCGCCATCGATTTGAGTAATCCACTCGTTCAATCCAAAAAGCTACCACTAAATTTTGTTAAAACAAGTCAAAATACGTTTCTATTTAATCCTCAGATACCCTAAAATGTAATTAAACTATAATATTTCACACGGAAAGAAGTATGTTCAATAGGAAAACGATATTAGCAGGTGCATGTCCTCTTCGTCGCGCCCAGTACTAAAACTCATTATTCTTCCTTGTTTTGTAAGAAACATGCCTGAAACCTTGAACAAAGACTACTGACACCCAGTGGAAGACATAAGAATTGCATACTGGGAGCTAGATGTACTATTTTACCTATGTGTTCAATTGTAAGAGCATGGGCTGTCAAAAAAATAGAATCTGGTGGTTTTTCTTTGGAATTCTCCTACATTATTTTAAAATTTCTACAAACTTCAGAGTGGTTTCTTTCCAATGGTACCAATTATTTGCATATCCTGGCTTTAGGGCCTGAGCAACAGGCAGTTTACTTTGGGCACATCAGTCAGGTGGAAATTGAGAAAAATAGACCCTAGCATGAAGAAGTTTTAACTTCTTATGGACTGTAGCATCCCACCTGACCAACATCCGGTGAAATTGCAGAGCGCGAAATCCAAACTACAGAATTATCAATATTTAACTTTCAGAAAATATTTTTCAACCAGCACATATATCCACGTAATTTTCCTGCCTCATGATGCCATCTATTTTGTTAAGTGCACCAGTCCCTCCTGCAGCAAAGCACCCCCACACCATGATGCAGCCACCCCCGTGCTTCACAGTTGGGATGGTGTTCTTTAGTTTGCAAGCCTCCTCCTTTTTCCTCCAAATATAGGATGGTTATTATGGCCAAACAGTTCTATTTTTGTTTCAACAGAACAGAGGACATTTCTCCAAAAAGTACATTTTTTCTTTTACATTTGTCCCCATTTGTAGTTGCAAACCGTAGTCTGGCTTTTTTATGGCGGTTTTGGAGCAGTGGCTTCTTCCTTGCTGAGCGGCCGTTCAGGTTATGTCGATATAGGCCTCGTTTTACTGTGGATACAGATACTTTTGTACATGGTTCTTCCACTATCTTCACAAGGTCCTTTTCTGTTATTCTGGGACTGATTTGCACTTTTCGCACTAAAATACGTTCATCTCTAGGAGACAGAACGCGTCTCCTTGCTGCGTGGTCCCATGGTGTTTATACTTGCGTACTATTGTTTGTCCAGATGAACGGGGTACCTTCAGGCGATTGGAAATTGCTCCCAAGGAGCTTCAGGCTTCCGGCTAAAAGGTTAGCCTTTTCTGAGGTCTTTGCTGATTTGTTTAGATTTTCCCATGATGTCAAGCAAAGAGGCACTGAATTTGAAGGTAGTCCTTTAAATACATCCACAGGTACACCTCCAATTGACTCAAGGGATGTCAATCAGCCTATCAGACGCTTCTAAAGCCATGACATAAATTTCTGGAATTTTACAAGCTTTTTAAAGGCACAGTCAATTTAGTGTATGTTAACTTCTGACCTACTGGAATTATTATAGTGAATTATAAGTGAAATAATATGACTGTAAACAATTGTTGGGAAAATTACTTGTCATGCAAAAAGTAGATGTCCTAACCGACTTGTCAAAACTATAGTTTGTTAACAAGAAATGTGTGGAGTGGTTGAAAAACTTCTTGTCAATAGGGGGAGCTGTTAGCACTATGTTTTCTTGATGTTCCCAAATTAAACTGCCTCGTACTCAATTCTTGCTCGTACAATATGCATATTATTATTACTATTGGATAGAAAACACTCTCTAGTTTCTAAAACCGTTTGAATTATGTCTGTGCGTGAAACAGAACTGGACTTAGAGCAATTTCCCTATGTGGAGTTGAGTGCAAAATTTTCCAACCTGTTCTCAGACCTGTGTATAACTCTGCCTGTCTTCTATTGGTTGAGATGCACTGCATACGCCTTCCCCTGGGTGTCAGCGAATAGAGGGCCTTGAAATGGAGTCTCTAGGCAGATCCGAAAGTCTATAAATTGATTGGAATCGATGTGTCCCCTCTTTTGATTCTTCGCTCTGACGCAGGGAGGACCTTGGCATGTCATTTTAGAAGCTCCTGTTTTAGCTCCTAGATATATCCAGCTCTGTTTTTATTCGATATAGGCTTTAAAGACATCATAATCTTGTTATTTTAAACCGAGTTATATCAGTTTATGTCAGTATATTGCGATTTTCGGGTATTTCATTTTCTGGCGTTGTAGGAAGTTGGGTATCTCTCTCTCGCATGCTATTGTTTACTGCTAATTGCAACGTGGAAGATGACTTTCTCCAACCCAGCAATGATTCTTTTGGACAAAGGACACCCATCCCAAGATTCTGATGAGAGGTCATCAAAAAGTAAGAACTATTTATGCTGATAATTCATTGTTCTGTTGAAAAAAGTCAAATGCATAAGACGCCATTACTTGCAGTGTAGCCATGCTTTATCGCACCCTGTATTGCGCAGTAACGTTAATTTAAAAAATGTAATTCAGCGATTGCATTAAGAACTAATTTGTCTTTCAATTGCTGTCCAACCTGTATTTTTTTTGTCAAGTTTATGAATAGTTTTCAATAAGAATAGGTGCCTTTCCAAGATGGCGCAGGACAGATTGCTTGAGGATTTGGACACTATTCTCATTGTATAAGCACGATTTGTGCCGCTAAATATGCACATTTTCGAACAAACTCTATATGCATTGTGTAATATGATGTTACAGGACTGTCATCTGAAGTATTCTGAGAAGGTTAGTGAAAAAAGTAATATATTTTGGTGGTTTATACGTTATCGCTATTTTTGCCTTGAATCAATGCTGGTGTGATGTTTGCTATTGTGGTAAGCTAATATAACGCTATATTGTGTTTTCGCTGTAAAACACTTAGAAAATCTGAAATACTGGCTGGATTCACACGATCTGTGTCTTTCATCTGCTGTACGCTGTGTATTTTTAAGAAATGTTTTATGATGAGTAATTAGCTAATACACGATGGTCTCTGTAGTTATTCTAGTCGCTTTGGTGAGAGTTGTGATGGTGGCTGCAATGGTAAACTCTGATTTATACCTGAAATATGCAAATTTTTCTAACAAAACATATGCTATACAATAAATATGTTATCAGACTGTCATCTGATGAGGTTGTTTCTTGGTTAGTGGCTATTTATATCTTTATTTGGTCGAATTTGTGATAGCTACTGATGGAGTAAAAAAAATGGTGGAGTAAAGAAGTGGTGTCTTTTGCTAACGTGGTTAGCTAATAGATTTACATATTGTGTCTTCCCTGTAAAACATTTTAAAAATCAGAAATGATGGCTTGATTCACAAGATGTGTATCTTTCATCTGGTGTCTAGGACTTGTGATTTAATGATATTTAGATGCTACTATTTACTTGTGACGCTATGCTAGCCTATGCTAGTCAGCTTTTTTACTGGTGGGAGTGCTCCCGGACCCGGGTTTCTGAGGAAGTAGAGGTTAATGACTCCAACCTAAGTGTATGTAAACTTCCGACTTCAACTGTATATACTGTATTCTATACTATCTATTGCATCTTAGCCTATGCCGCTCTGTCATTGCTCATCCATATATTTATATTTATATATTCCATTCCATTCCTTATTCCATTAGGTATTTGTTGTGGAATTGTTAGATATTACTTGTTAGATATTGCTGCACTGTTGGAACTAGAAGCACAAGCATTTCGCTACACTCGCAATAACATCTTTTAACCATGTGTGTGTGACCAATATACTGTAATTTGATTTGATTTTATAATTGGATGTGTAGTGTCAGCGTTTGTTGCTAGCATATCATGCCTAAGTTTGCTAATCTTGCCAATGTAGTTGGCAATATCAGTCGGTTTTATGATGAATTAGCCATCTGATTCAATGAATGAGGGAGCTCACCTTGCCTTTTTTCCCAACATTTCATTGAAGGTGCTCCAAAGCTTTTTACTATCATTCTTTATGTAATTCGTTTCATGGTGTTGTGTCTTCTTCTTTTTATTCAGTTTAGTCACATGATTTCTCAATTTGCCAATCGGTTGTGCAGCCAGCCTTATTTGCCAATCCTTTTACCTTATTCCTCTCAACCATATAATTTTTCAATTACTCATCAATCCACAGGGATTAACAGTTGCTACAGTAATTTTCGTAATGGGTGCATGCTTATTAGTAACTGGCATAAACAATTTCAAAAATGTGTCAAGTGCAAAGTCTGTTTGCTCCTCATTACACACCACGAACCAACAAATATTCTTTACATCAACAACATAGGAATCCCTACAACATTTATTGTGTGACCTCTTACACACTATATTAGGCCCAGCCTTTGAAACTTTGTTTTTCCTAGATATGGCTACTGTATTGTGATCACCACATCCAATGGATCTGGACATTGCTATCAAGCACATTTATGCAGCATTAGTAAAGATATGATCAATACATGTTGATGATTTAATTCCTGTGCTGTTTGTAACTACCCTGGTAGCTTGGCTGATAACCTGAACCAGGTTGAAGGCACTGGTTACAGTTTGGAGCTTTTCTTGAGTGGGCAGCTTGATGAAAGCCAGTCAATATTTAAAGTGACTAGTGTTCCATTTATTAAAGTGGCCAATGATTTCAAGTCTGTTTGTAGGCAGCAGCTTCTCTGTGCAGTGATGGCTGTTTACAGTCTGATGGCCTTGAGATATAAGTTGTTTTTCAGTCTCTCGGTCCCAGCTTTGATGCACCTGTACTGACCTCACCTTCTGGATGGTAGCAGGGCTTGGGTGGTTGTTGTCCTTGATGATCTTGTTGGCCTTCCTGTGACATCGGGTGGTGTAGGTGTCCTGGAGGGCAGGTAGTTTTCCCCCGATGATGCACTGTGCAGACCACACCACCCTCTGGAGAGCCCTGCAGTTGTGGGCAGTGTAGTTGCTGTACCAGGCGGTGATACAGCCCAACAGGATGCTCTCAATTGTGCATCTCTAAAAGTTTGTGAGGTTTTTAGGTGACAAGCCACATTTCTTCAGTCTCCTGAGGTTGAAGAGGTGCATTCTTCACCACACTGTCTGTGGTGGCAGACCATTTCTGTTTGTCAGTAATGTATACGCCGAGGAACTTGAAGCATTCCACCTTCTCCACTGCTGTCCCATCGATGTGGATGGGGGGTGCTCCCTCTGCTGCTCCCTGAAGTCCACAATTATATCCTTTGTTTTGTTTGACATTGAGTGAGAGGTTGTTTTCCTGACACCAAACTCCAAGAGCACTCGCCTCCTCTCCTCTGAACAAATTACAATAATTGAAATTTTGAATTCCGTAAATTGAGTGGAAGTGGAAGAGGTGAAAAAAATATTGTTGTCTATCAACAATGACAAGCCCCCGGGGTCTGACAACTTGGATGGACATTTACTGAGGATAATAGAGGACGTTTGCCACTCCTATTTTCTATATCTTAAATTTAAGCCTACTAAAAAGTGTGTGCCCTCAGGCCTGGACGGAAGCAAAAGTAATTCTGCTACCTAAGAATAGTAAAGAAATAAAATGTTATTTGTCAGATGCGCCGAATACAGCAGGTGTAGGTAGACCTTACCGTGAAATGCTTACTTACAAGCCTTTAACCAACAATGCAATTTTGATAAAATAGAGTAAATAATATATATATATATATAAGGCACCTTTTTATTGCCTCAAATAGCCTACAAATCAGCATGTTACCAACCCGTAGTAAAGTTTTGGAAAAATTGTGTTGGACCAGATACAATTCTATTTTACAGTAAACAAATTGACAACAGATTTTCAGCACGCTTATAAGGAAGAACATTCAAGAAGTACAGCTTTATACAAATGACTGATGATTGGCAGAGATATTGATGATAAAAAGGTTGTAGGGGATGTTTTGACTTCTGTGCGGCTTTTGACATTATCAATCATAGTCTGCTGCTGGAAAAACGTATGTGTAATGGCATTACATTCCTTTTACATATTGTGGATAAAGAGTTACCTGTTAAACAGAACACAGAGGGTGTTCTTTAATGGAAGCCTCTCCAACATAATCCACGTAGAATCAGGAATTCCCCAGGGCAGCTGTCTAGACCACTTACATTTTTCAATCTTTACTAACAACATGCCACTGGCTTTGAGTAAGGCCAGTGTGTCTATGTATGCTCATGACTCAACACTATACATGTCAGCTATTACAGCGACTGAAATGACTGCAACAAGTAACAAAGAGCTGCAGTTCATTTCAGAATGGTTGGCAAGGAATATCAAGGAATATTTAGTCCTAAATATAAAAAAAAAACTAAAAGCATTGAATTTGGGACAAATCATTCACTAAACCCTAATCCTCAACTAAATATTGTAATAAATAATGTGGAAATTGAACAAGGTGATGTGAATAAACCCTGGATTGTAAATTGTCACGGTCAAAACATATTGATACACTAGTAGCTAAGATGGGGAGACGTCTGTCCATAATAAATTCGCTGCTCTACCTTCTTAACAGCACTATCAACAAGGCAGGTCCTACAGGCTCTAGTTTTGTTGCACCTGGACTACTGTTCAGTCGTGTGGTCAGGAACCACAAAGAGGGACTTAGGAAAATTGCAATTGGCTCAGAACAGTGCAGCACGGCTGGTCCTTGGATGTACACAGAGAGCAAACATGGAGTGGACGAGAGATTGACTTCATTACTATTTGTATCTGTGAGAGGTATTGACATGTTGAAAGCACTGAGCTATCTGTTTAAATGACGACCACACAGCTCAGACACCCATGCATACCCCACCAGACATGCCACCAGAGGTCTCTTCACAATCCCGAAGTCCAGAACAGACTATGGGAGGCGCACAAAACTACATAGAGCCATGCCTACATGGAATTCAATTCCACATCAGGTAACTGATGCAAGCAGTAGAATCAGATTTTAAAAATGGAACAGTGGGGACTGTGAAGCAACACTAACATGGGCACAGACACATGCATACTGTCACGGCTCCTCCTCTGCCGTGCAGGGGGTGGTTCCTCCTGCAGGCAGAGGAGGGTCGTTAGTGATTGGAGCCACCTGGGCTCAGGGTATAAAGCTGTCACTAATCACTCTTGCTCTCTCTCTCTCTGCTCCTCCAGGTATGCTCATGATTTGTTTGTTCCTTTTTAGTTTTGCATAGTTTTCACTCAGTCATGTTCACACACACATATTCATGCACCCATGCACTTTACATACACCTTACATTCTGATACATCCACACCTCATTCCTGTTTCTTAGTTTAAGTTAATAGTTTGTTTAATAATAAAGAACACTTTTGAATTGGCCTATACCTGTTGTTCGTGTCCTCTCATTTGTCACAGGCTATGAGCCGGCTTGTGACAAGTGGGGGCTCATCCGGGATAGTAGTTAACTTGGGTTAGTTTAGTTCAGATTGACAATTTTTTTTGTTTGAGTGGATGTTTTGGTTGGGCCAATTTTGTTTAAGAGAGAGTTGAGAACCATGTGTTCTTTTGGTTCAGTTAGCTTGGTAGCTAAGCAATTCACTTTGTGTTTTTCTGGGTTTTGTTCAGGTGGGAGTCCTCTCCTGTTCAGGCATATCAGCAAGTGTCCATAGGAGGCTTGTGGTGTTTTTGTTTTAGGTGGCAGTGAACGTGGGTAGAGCATCCCTTTCCCTTTTCCCCTACATCGGCTCGGGAGCACCTCCGTGGTTATGGGAGGGCCGCCAGTTTCTGGTTGTCTTTTCCACTCCACTGGTTTTGTGTGCATAAAACCCCACCACATGTGACTGCACGAAGACCAGGGCCAGTTAGTTAGTAGTTTTTGGAGGATAGTGGGGTGTGGCTCCTGTCCTTGAACCCAGACTGACAGCAGGTGAGTTGTGTTTTTTTTGAGCATTTGTAATAGTTGTATTGGTTGAGGAAAATGTCTTCCATTTTGAGTAGTTTTGTTCAAGCTCCTTCAGAGGTAGCCTTAGAGTTGTGTACTAAGGATCAGTTAATTGAAATTGCTGAACATTATCAGATTGAGATTGTTGATAAAAAAATTAAAGAGACTGTTAACTAGCTTAAAGCAGGGTCTTAGGGAAATGGGTGTTTTTGGCGGTCAGTCTGCTAGTAGTGAGGGTGCAAGTTTTCAGTCTAGCCCTTCATTAACTTTTGAGCAGCAGAGGGAACTGTTGCAAATGCAATTAGAGAGAGCGATTGAGAAATGCTAATAGACCGGAAAGACTACCACAGTTTGATGTTTCACAGAATCTTCGTTTGTTGCCTAAATTTGATGAGTCAGATCCAGACACATACTTTACTTTATTTGAGCGTATTGCGGAAGCTAGAGCTTGGTCAGATTTGGACATGACTATGTTGTTGCAATGTGTACTTACAGGTAAAGCACGTGAGGCTTTTGCAGCACTGAGTGTAGCTGACAGTAAAGTTTATGCTAAAGTTAAATCAGCAGTTCTGAAGGTCTACGAGCTTGTGCCAGAGGCATATCGTCAACGTTTTCGTTACAGGAAAAAGTTAGATTTACAAACCTATTCTGAGTTTGTTTGTGGTTTGACTTCTGCATTTAATCGTTGGTGTACAGCTTCTGAAGTTAGTACTTTTGAGGGTCTGTCTAATTTGATTGTGTTAGAACAGTTCAAAAATTCTGTTTCTGACCAGGTTGCTACATACATGAATGAACGTAAAGTTAAGTCTCCAAGTGATGCAGCAATCCTTGCAGATGAGTACAGGCTAACACATAAAAGCCATTTTGAGTCAAACAGTGACATGTACCATGAAAATAACTTTACTCTTAGGAATAGTAGGTCACCTTTTTTTTGGGCTTCTTTCCAAAGGCCTCCGCAGAAGTTTGGGTCTGGAGGACTTAAAGCACCGGTTAATGCTAATACCTGTCGCTACTGTTTAGTTGAAGGACATTGGAAGAAAGATTGTCCTCGGCTTCATTCAAAACAGTCAGGTCAAGTTAAACCTGCTATGATGGCAGCTCCTGTTACAGCCTCTGACCATCAGGGTGAGCTGTGTCAGCCACTAGTTGAGTTTGATTCTCAGTTTTCCCGCTGTGATTTTTCAGCCTTTATTTCAGATGGTGTAGTGTCCCTGGTAGATGGCAACCAGAATGTTAAAATCAAGATCCTAAGAGACACTGGAGCTTTAGATTCTTTTATTCTGGAATCTGTTTTGCCATTCTCTAAAGAGTCTGATACTGGCCGTTGTGTAATGGTATGTGGTATGGGTTTAGTTCCATTCTCTTGTCCTTTACATGAAGTTACCCTAAAATGTGGTCTGGTAGAGGGTGATGTAGATGTTGGGGTTAGACCTCAGTTGCCAGTAGAGGGAGTGCACATGATTTTGGGGAATGACTTGGCAGGTCGTAAGGTGTGGGCAGATGGCAAATTAAACATCTGTAAGAAGCAACCTTCAGTGTCACCTGCAAGGGAATCTCCGGATCAGAATCCTGAGGTATTTCCAGTTTGTGCGGTTACCCGCGCAGCCTCTCGTAAGGAGATTGAGAGTAAGCCAGAAAGTCTTGAGTTGCTAGTCAAACTCCAGACAGAACAGTTGACTAGTTCTAGAGATTCATTGATGGCTGAGCAAAATGCCGATACTAATTTGGCTGATCTGTTTGATAAAGTGGTTCCTGATTCAGTGGTGAGGAATAGTGCTCAGTGTTATTTTCTTCTTGATGGGCTGTTGGTCAGGAAATGGGTTCCACACTATGATAAGGGTTTAGGAGAACCAGTCTTTCAAATAGTTGTACCTACTACTTTGCGAAATAAAGTGTTGAAAACTTCACATGGTGATGTGGCAGGTCATATGGGTGTTCGTAAAACGTATGATCGTATACTTCGTTATTTTTTTCTGGCCACGTTTAAAGCGGGATGTATCTCAGTTTATTAAAACTTGTCATACGTGTCAGTGTACAAGTAAGCCAAACCAGGTCTTACAAGGTCGGTTGAAAAACTCTCAGACTTTGCAAAACCTTGGTTTTGGTAGATCATTTGGACTCTGAGAAACGTGATGAATTGGTAGCTCTTATTAGAAACTACCCTGTTTTGTTTTCTGACACTCCATCGCAAACCCACTTAATTGAACATGATATAGACATCGGAGATGCTAAGCCTATCAAACAGAGATTTTATCGTGTGTCTGAGGAGAAGAGATTGAAACTGGAAACAGAGGTGCAGTATATGTTGGACAATGGTATTGCGGAGCCATGTTGTTCAAATTGGGCTTCACCCTGTCTATTGGTCAAAAAGTCTGATTCTACTTTCAGACCTTGCACTGATTATAGAAAAGTTAACAATGTTACTAAAGCAGACCTTTACCCTCTTCCTAGGATGGAGGACTGTATTGATCAAGTTGGGTCAGCAAAGTATGTTAGCAAATTTGATCTTTTAAAGGGATATTGGCAAGTACCCCTTGCCAAAAGAGCTTGTGAGATTGCTGCCTTTATAACTCCATCTGGTTTGTTCTCTTATAAAGTGATGCCTTTCGGCTTGCGGAATGCTCCAGCCACCTTCCAGAGGCTAATGAATCGGGTGGTCTCAGGTCTGGAAGGGTGTGCCGTGTATTTGGACGACGTGGTCGTCTACTCAGACTCCTGGGAGGAGCATGTTCGGAGAGTGCAAGGCCTGTTTGAAAGACTGGTGTGGGCCAGGTTGACTATTAATTTGGCAAAATGTGAGTTTGCCAAAGCTACAGTCACATACCTAGGCAAGGTTGTGGGTCAGGGATTTGTCTGTCCCGTGGAAGCCAAGGTTCAGGCTGTGAAGCAGTTCCCACAGCCCTCTACAAAGAAAGAACTGATGCGCTTCCTGGGAATGGCGGGGTACTACCGTGCTTTTTGTAAACTTTTCGGTAGTAGTGTCGCCACTGACCAATCTGAAGGCCAAGGCTGAATTTATCTGGTCCACCCAGTGTCAAGAGGCATTTGATGCAGTTAAGACTCTTTTGTGTTTGGCACCTGTGTTGGCAGCACCACATTTTGGGAAACCTTTCAAATTGCAGGTAGACGCCAGTCAAATCGGTGCTGGGGCTGTGCTTCTCCAGGAGAATGACGACAAGGTTGAGTGTCCAGTCAGCTTCTTCTCCCGAAAATTTAATAAGTATCAGAAAAACTATTCTGTAATTGAAAAGGAGGCTTTAGGTCTCATTTGGGCTTTACAGCACTTCGAGGTCTATGTTGGTTCTGGTTTGACCCCTTTAACTGTGTTTACTGACCACAACCCACTGGTTTTTCTGAGGTCCCTGCAAAACCCCAACCAGCGCCTGATGCGTTGGGCTTTGTTCTTGCAACCATTCAACCTTGATATTAGGCACATTAAGGGTAAGGATAATATCATTGCTGATGCTCTGTCCCGTGCTCCTTTAACCTAGCTTGTACCTTTTCTCTGTTGACCCCTACGGGCTGTCTGCGCCTCTTTCCTCTTAAATTGCTCCCCAGGTACCAGGGCTGCCGAGTTTGAGGGACGGACAGTCGGCTGGGGGACACGGGGCTACTGCTAGGAGCCGGGATTGGTTTTTTTTTGTTTATTTGTTTTTGGGGAAATTTGAATTATTTTGATTATGTTGGAGGAAGTTGGGATGAGGGTGGGACCCTCATTTTAAGGAGGGGGGTGTCACGGCTCCTCCTCTGCCGTGCAGGGGGTGGTTCCTCCTGCAGGCAGAGGAGGGTCGTTAGTGATTGGAGCCACCTGGGCTCAGGGTATAAAGCTGTCACTAATCACTCTTGCTCTCTCTCTCTCTGCTCCTCCAGGTATGCTCATGATTTGTTTGTTCCTTTTTAGTTTTGCATAGTTTTCACTCAGTCATGTTCACACACACATATTCATGCACCCATGCACTTTACATACACCTTACATTCTGATACATCCACACCTCATTCCTGTTTCTTAGTTTAAGTTAATAGTTTGTTTAATAATAAAGAACACTTTTGAATTGGCCTATACCTGTTGTTCGTGTCCTCTCATTTGTCACAGGCTATGAGCCGGCTTGTGACAATACACACACATGATAATATATGCACACATGTATACATGGATTTTGTGTTGTAGATATGTGGTAGTGGAGTAGGGGCCTGAGGGCATACACTTAGTGTGTTGTGAAATCTGTTAAGAATGTATTGTAATGTTTTTAAAATTGTTTACCTGCCTTCATTTTGCTGGACCCCAGGAAGAGTAGCTGCTACCTTGGCTAATGGGGATCCATAATAAATACAAATTACTCAGCCAAGCAGAAACAAGTAGGAGAGTCATTTTGGTTGTGAAGTGCATTATCCTTTCTTAATAACAAAATGCAATTTACCACTTGGCTGTCTATTGTATCACCCTGTCATAGGCCCTCCCCGTCAACACCACCTAATAAGATCAGGAAGTACATTGTGTTTCACGCAGACTGGGACATGTTCCGGATTGCCTCTGAGAATAACTTTGATGTATACACTGACACAGTGACTGAGTTCATCAGGAAGACCTAAAACCTATCCAAACCAAAAACCATGGATAGATGGCAGCATTCGCGCTAAACTGAAAGCACAAACCACCTCATTTGACCACGGCAAGGTGACTGGGAATTTGATCGAATGCAAACAGTCCATTTTGAACTACGCAAGGCAATCAAAAATGCAAAGCAGTGGAACATTGAAAACAAAGTTACCACAGTTTACACAGACAGTGCACGGAACATGATTACAGCTGCGAGACATTTGCCTTTTGAACACCTGACCGGCACCCCACACAGTCTCCAAAGGTCCATCACAGTGTCCCCACAGAACATCAAACTAACATCACCAAGCCAACCACTGCTGGAGACACTGCAGAAGCTGGAGGCACTACTGGAGCCCTACAGGTAATATGCTCTATCTCACTACTAGTGTTATAATAAGATTTTGTGTGTGTACAGTACCTACTTATTAAAAAATATATATATTTAAACTATTTTCTACATCATAAAACTATGAAATAACACATATGGAATCATGTAGTAAGCAAAAAAGTGTTAACATCTAAATATATTTTATATTTGAGATTCTTCAAAGTATGCACCCTTTGCCTTGATGACAGCTTTGCACACTCTTTGCATTCTCTCAACCAGCTTCATGAAGTAGTCACCTGGAATGCATTTCGATTAACAGGTGTGCCTTGTTAAAAGTTAATTTGTGTAATTTCTTTCCTTCTTAATGCATTTGAGCCAATCAGTTGTGTTGTGACCAGGTAGGGGTGGTATACAGAAGATATCCCTATTTGGTAAAATACCAAGTCCATATTATGGTAACAACAGTTCAAATAAGCAAAGAGAAACGACAGTCCAGCATTACTTTAAGACACAAAGGTCAGTCAATCTGGAAAACCATCAAGCGCTATGATGAAACTGGCTCTCATGAGGACCACCACAGGAAAGGAAGACCCAGAGTTATCTCTGCTGCAGAGGAAAAGTTCATTAGAGTTACTAGCCTCAGAAATTGCAACCCAAATGAATGCTTAACAGAGTTCAAGTAACAGACACATCTCAACATCAACTGTTTGAAGGAGACTGTGTGAATCAGGCCTTTATGGTCGAATTGCTGAAAATAAACCACTACTAACGGATATCAATAAGAAGAAGAGACTTGCTTGGGCCAAGAAACACGAACAATGGACATTAGACCGGTGGAAATCTGTCCTTTGGCCTGATTAGTCCAAATTTGATATTTTTGGTTACAACCGCTGTGCCTTTGTGAGACGCAGAGTAGGTGAACGGATGATCTCCACATGTGTGGTTCCCACTGTGAAGCATGGAGGAGGAGGTGTGATGGTGCTTTGCTGGTGACACTGTCAGTGATTAATTTAACATTCATGGCACACTACCACAGCATTCTGCAGCGATACGCCATCCCGTCTGGTTTGCGCTTATTGGGACTATCATTTATTTTTCAACAGGACAATGACCCAACACACCTCCAGGCTGTGTAAGGGCTATTTGACCAAGAATGAGAGTGGAGTGCTGCATCAGATGACCTGGCCTCCACAATCACCCGACCTCAACCCAATTGAGATGGTTTGGGATGAGTTGGACCGCAGAGTGAAGGAAAAGCAGCCAACAAGTCCTGAGCATATGTGGGAACTCCTTCAAGACTGTTGGAAAAGCGTTCCAGGTGAAGCTGGTTGAGAGAATGCCAAGAGTGTGCAAAGCTGTCATCAAGGCAAAGGGTGGCTACTTTGAAGAATCTAAAATCTAAAACACTTTTTCTGGTTACTACATGATTCCGTATGTGAAATTTCATAGTTTGATGTCTTCATTATTGGTGGCCAGAAAAAAGCCATTGCTTAAAGAAAAAAATAAGCAAACACATTTGGTGTTCACCAAAAGGCATGTGGGAGACTCCCCAAACATATGGAAGAAGTTACTCTGGTCAGATGAGACTAAAATTGAGCTTTTTGTCCATCAGGGAAAACGCTATGTCTGGCGCAAACCCAACACCTCTTATCACCCTTGAGAACACCATCCCCACAGTGAAGCATGGTGGTGGCAGCATCCTGCTGTGGGGATGTTTTTCATTGGCAGGTACTGGGAAACTGGTCAGAATTGAAGGAATGAGGAATGTTTCAGTCTTCCAGAGATTTGAGACTGGGACGGAGGTTCACCTTCCAGCAGTACCATGACCCTAAGCATACTGTTAAAGCAACACTTGAGTGGTTTAAGGGGAATCATTTAAATGTCTTGGAATGGCCTAGTCAAAGCCCAGTCCTCAATCCAATTGAGAATCTGTGGTATGACTTAAAGGTTGCGGTACACCAGCGGAACCCATACAACTTGAAAGAGCTGGAGCAGTTCTGCCTTGAAGAATGGGCAAATGTCCCAGTGGCTAGATGTGTCAAGCTTATAGAGACATACCCCAAGAGACTTGCATTAAAAGGTGGCTCTACAAAGTATTGACTTTGGGGGAGTGAATAGGTTTGCAAGCTCAAGTTTTCTGGGTTTTGTGGGCATATTTCTTGTGTGTTTCATCTTCAAAGTGGTAGGCATGTTGTGTAAATCAAACGATACAAACCCCCCAAAAATCAATTTTTATTCCAGGTTGTAAGGCAACAAAATAGGAAAGATGCCAAGGGGAGTGAATACTTTTGCAAGCCACTGTAGTGTATGCACTTTTAATGTAATCTCAACTGCAATCGAGGTAATTTGATTGTGCTGTAAGATGTTCAGTGATAACACAAAGTCCAGCCAAAACCTATCTTTTGGTATTTGTCACTTGTCCATTGTTGAAATTTTCCAAAATTATATGCTTGTCACCAATCAATTTTTCAACATAAATATCATTTGAAAAACAGAAATCACCCCGTATGATGCCCTTTTACCTCATATGTGACCGACTGGCTTGATTCTGTCTTATGTAGCAACATTTGAAATTGTGATTTTTACATTGGATAAAAGTAGACTCAGAGCTAGAAAATGGTATATGATACACTACAGTTGAGGAACAATTGGAAAGTAATTCTGCTTTGAAAGTTGATAAACTTGTAAACTCACTTATGAGAAAATGGCCCTTGAATGTTTAAGTACTTACTGGAGAGCTCTTCTTTGTCTACACACATTCAACATCATACACACCCTCTTAATCTTTGTCAAGCATCCAAGCTAACCTTCTAACATTGGATAGCTAGCTAGCTACTTCCAGACACAAATGAGAGAACAACTAACTCTGACCATTTTACTCACCCTAGCAGAGCTGGTTAGGCTGTTTTTATGTTTCCAGAGCATTGGTGAATGCAACTGTGCTGCTGCCAACAATTTACTTGCGCTTTTTTGCCAACATTTACTGACACCGGCAATATTTAACGGGTGTTGAGCATTTTGAAATTAGCTAGCTAACATTGGATTATAACTAGCATTGCAAATGACCCTGAGATACAAATAATATTACTATACATAATGTTAGGTAGCTAGCTAGCCAACAGTACACTTTAACTTGAAATGAAAACGACTTTCTGACAAAATTAAAAATGTATAATTTCTGAAAATGTAGCTAGCGAGACTCTCTTACCCATATACATGGATGGACGCGTCTCTGTCTCTGTCACTGATGCCATGGTTGCCCTTAGTTTGAAGATGTAATTCGGAGACAGGTGTTTTATACAACAACCTTCTGTCTTTTCCCTTTTCGACTCAGTCTGCATATTTGCAATCAAACGCCAAAATGTTCTACGTCTACCTTAGCTATCATACTCTAATTCCACTGATTTCAAAACTCGGTCCTGTCACGTTCCTGACCTGTTTTCTGTTGTTTTGTATGTGTGTGATGGTCAGGGCGTGAGTTTTGGGTGGGCAGTCTATGTTTTCTGTTTCTATGTTGGTTTTGGTTTGCCTGGTATGGCTCTTAATTAGAGGCAGGTGTTTTGCGTTTTCCTCTAATTGAGAGTCATATTAAGGTAGGTTGTTCTCACTGTTTGTTTGTGGGTGATTGTCGCTGTGTCTGTGTATTTTGCACCACACGGTACTGTCTCGTCTCGTTCGTTCGGTCGTTCCTGTTTATGTGTTCCTCGTTTCATGTAAGTTCATAATTTAGGTCTGTCTAGTTCGTTTTGTTGTTTTGTAAAATTTATCAAGTGTTCTTCGTGTGTTTAGTTGCATCTTGTTAATAAAGTTTCATTATGTATTCACAACCCGCTGCACGTTGGTCAAATCCATGCTACTCCTCTTCTGATGAGGAGAAGGAGGAAGCGTATTACAGAATCACCCACCAAACCCAGATCAAGCAGCGGGTTAACGGACAGCAACGACAGCAGCAGTGGGAAAAGGAGGATTGGACATGGGAAGAGATCCTGGACGGTAAAGGACCCTGGGCAGAGCCAGTGGAGTGTCGCCGCCCCAAAGCGGAGCTGGAGGCAGCGAAAGCGG
The DNA here is from genome assembly GCF_029448725.1 of Salvelinus fontinalis. NCBI lineage: Eukaryota > Metazoa > Chordata > Actinopteri > Salmoniformes > Salmonidae > Salvelinus > Salvelinus fontinalis. Next base: position 3,356,423 of record NC_074683.1, read on the forward strand.
AGAGGCGACGTTATGAGGAGGCAGCACGGAAGCAAGGCTGGAAGCCCGCAAGTACTACCCAAAAATTTCTTGGGGGGGGACTAAGAGGTAGTGGGCCGAGGGCAGGTAGGAGACCTGCGCCCACTTCCCAGGCTAACCGTGGAGAGCGGGAGTACGGGCAGACACCATGTTACGCAGTAGAGCGCACGGTGTCTCCTGTACGGGTGCATAGCCCAGTGCGGGTTATTCCACCTCCCCGCACTGGACGGGCTACGGGGAGCATGCAACCAGGTAAGGTTGGGCAGGCTCAGTGCTCTAGGGAGCCAGTACGCCTACACGGTCCGGTATTTCCGGCGCTACCTCCTCGCCCCAGCCCAGTACCACCAGTGCCTACACCACGCACCAGGCTTCCAGTGCGTTTTAAGAGCCTTGTTCCTCCTCCACGCACTCTCCCTATGGTGCGTGTCTCCAGCCCAGTGCCTCCAGTTCCGGCACCACGCACTAAGCCATCTGTGCGTCTCCAGAGCCCTGTACGCACTGTTCCTTCTCCCCGCACTCGCCCTGAGGTGCGTGCCCTCAGCCCGGTACCTCCAGTTCCGGTACCACGCACCAGGCCTATAGTGCGCTTCGAGAGGTCAGTGTGCCCTGTCCCTGCTCCCCGCACTAGCCTTGAAGTGCGTGCCGTCATCCCGGTACCTCCAGTTCCGGCACCACGCACCAGGCCTACTGTGCGCCTCAGCAGGGCAGAGTCGGTCGTCTGCCCAACGCCTTCTGCACTGCCTGTCTGCCCAGCGCCGTCTGAGCCATCCGTCTGCCCAGCGCCTTCTGAGCCATCCGTCTGCCCAGCGCCTTCTGAGCCATCCGTCTGCCCAGCGCCTTCTGAGCCATCCGTCTGCCCAGCGCCTTCTGAGCCATCCGTCTGCACAGCGCCTTCTGAGCCATCCGTCTGCCACGAGCCATTAGAGCCGCCCGTCTGTCCCGGGCCATTAGAGCCATCCGTCAGTCAGGAGCCGCCAGAGCCGCCAGCCAGTCAGGAGCTGCCAGAGCCGCCAGCCAGTCAGGAGCTGCCAGCCAGTCAGGAGCTGCCAGAGCCGCCAGCCAGTCAGGAGCTGCCAGAGCCGCCAGCCAGTCAGGAGCTGCCAGAGCCGCCAGCCAGTCAGGAGCTGCCAGAGCCGCCAGCCAGTCAGGAGCTGCCAGAGCCGCCAGCCAGTCAGGAGCTGCCAGAGCCGCCAGCCAGTCAGGAGCTGCCAGAGCCGCCAGCCAGTCAGGAGCTGCCCTCCAGTCATGAGCTGCCCTCCAGTCATGAGCTGCCCTTCAGTCATGAGCTGCCCTACAGTCATGAGCTGCCCTACAGTCATGAGCTGCCCTACAGTCATGAGCTGCCCTACAGTCATGAGCTGCCCTACAGTCATGAGCTGCCCTACAGTCATGAGCTGCCACTCGGCCCGGAGCTGCCACTCGGCCCGGAGCTGCCACTCGGCCCGGAGCTGGGACTCGGCCCGGACCTGCCAGAGTCCCTCAGCCCGGACCTGCCAGAGTCCCTCAGCCCGGACCTGCCAGAGTCCCTCAGCCCGGACCTGCCAGAGTCCCTCAGCCCGGACCTGCCAGAGTCCCTCAGCCCGGACCTGCCAGAGTCCCTCAGCCCGGACCTGCCAGAGTCCCTCAGCCCGGACCTGCCAGAGTCCCTCAGCCCGGACCTGCCAGAGTCCCTCAGCCCGGACCTGCCAGAGTCCCTCAGCCCGGAGCTGGCCCTTATCCCGGTGCTGGCCCTTATCCCGGTGCTGCCCCTTATCCCGGTGCTACCCCTTCATTTAGGTGGTTTTAGTTGGAGGGTGGTCATCGGGAGGGGGATACAGAAGCGGGGAGTGACTATGGTGGTGTGGGGACAGCGTCCGGAGCCTGAGCCACCACCGTGGTCAGATGCCCACCCAGACCCTCCCCTGGACTTTGTGCTGGTGCGCCCGGCGTTCGCACCTTGAGGGGGGGGGGGTTCTGTCACGTTCCTGACCTGTTTTCTGTTGTTTTGTATGTGTGTGATGGTCAGGGCGTGAGTTTTGGGTGGGCAGTCTATGTTTTCTGTTTCTATGTTGGTTTTGGGTTGCCTGGTATGGCTCTTAATTAGAGGCAGGTGTTTTGCGTTTTCCTCTAATTGAGAGTCATATTAAGGTAGGTTGTTCTCACTGTTTGTTTGTGGGTGATTGTCGCTGTGTCTGTGTATTTTGCACCACACGGTACTGTCTCGTCTCGTTCGTTCGGTCGTTCCTGTTTATGTGTTCCTCGTTTCATGTAAGTTCATAGTTTAGGTCTGTCTAGTTCGTTTTGTTGTTTTGTAAAATTTATCAAGTGTTCTTCGTGTGTTTAGTTGCGTCTTGTTAATAAAGTTTCATGTATGTATTCACAACCCGCTGCACGTTGGTCAAATCCATGCTACTCCTCTTCTGATGAGGAGAAGGAGGAAGCGCGTTACAGGTCCTCCAGAAAGTGGAATCTTTCAAACAATGTGAAATCTTTCAAACAAGGCACATTAGAAAAGATTACCTTCAAATACTGACCAGCTCATATTATAGACAGAAGTGGGCTACATGGTAGACAAATCCGAACTCATCTCTCGGCATGTCCAGACCACTCATTATCTCAGCCAATTATGGCTAGCGGGAAGGTTGCTGACTTTTTCTGGGGCTAATCCAACTAGTCTTGTAATTAAAATGTTTTATTTGTATCTACAGATGGCATTCAAATTTGTTAAGGCATATGAAAGTTCACATGTTTCAGAAGGCCTTTCTGAAAACGCATTTAGATTTTTTTTTTTTTTTTAAAGTTTACGTTCAACTGGCACTCCTGTGAAGTAGTGACATGCAACATATGTCTAGTTTCCTGAAACGAGTCACATATGATGCTGCGTTTATTTTCAAAATGTATCATATAGGGATTATTTCTGTATTTTGAAAGTTACATGTCTTGAAAATCTGATTGTTGACAAGCTAAACATTTTGGGGCTATGTCAACAATGGACTATTGAAACAAATACAATAAGATTGTTTGGGGTGGAATTTTCCTTTAAGAGAGGAGACCAGCCTGACAAAATGTTATGGAAGAGGTACAGAATTTCCATCTTTTCATCCCCTGGTAAAATAATATTTTACTCTATCCATCTACTCCCGTTTATATTGCTATGTATGCTTGGTTGTGTGGCTCTGGAGCAGGTTGCATCAGTTGAACATAAGGCTAGTTGCAACATAGAATATGTTCTAAGCCAGGCGTAAACCTTTGTCACCACCTGGTTGTAAGTAATAGCTTTTGCTTCGCCTGGGTGTAAAAAGTAAGTGTAATGTGGAGTAGACGAAGTATAAATAAATTAACTCGTTTCCAAGGTAAGTGTTTCATGACTAATCATGTCGCATCTTGTTCAATTTTCTAAATCATTACATCGGGCGCAGGTAGGCCAATTTACCTCTTAACCTTATTAGCGTCTAACTGGTGCAACCCACTCCTGGTCAGTAGAGTCAGTAACTTCCCCCTCTTAAGTACTGTATGTACTGTATATGCTGAAAGTATTACTTTGTGAATTACTAATACTCAATTGACCCTGTTTTGCCAGTGTTAATAGGAAAGTATTTATGACAATGTTTATTGCACGTACAGACAATTACTCTGTGGCAGAGCAACGAGCCAAATGGGGGGTTGACAACTCCAATGTTGAATCTGTCGAGGAACCAGAGAAGAGGGCGGTGACTAAACCAATCAGATTCCATGTAGAGCCACCTGGTGAGGATTTCTTACCTACTCTTATTCCATTGTGTGCATTACATGCATCAGGAAGTAGATGATAAGAATTAAGAAAATGTTGTATTGTGCTTCATAAGATGACGATGGAAGTGAAGCACTCCAGAAAAAGAAAAATGAACCCAGACAAGCCCAGCTTCCAGTGCCCCATCTTCCACCAGACCCTAAGTCATTAAATGTATAATCAGCAAGTTGATGGTAAGTTTGACACACATTCAAGTATGTTGGTGAAGAAAAGCTTACAGTTAATGCAAGTACTAGTCTTAAATTGTAGAGACGGCATGAAATCATAATTTGATAAAACAAGAAATTACCACACCCATCCGATCTTGACACACTTGATTATTAGTCACAAAGTGTAAAAAAAAAATTCTATTAGCAACTTCAAGAGCCAGTGTCTTTGAAAAGACCCTACAAGGAACATAATGTTTTAAATGTTTCAAGTCTGATAAATGAGCCTACTTTCTCAAAGTTCTGTTCCCACCAACTGTATGGGATGGACAGGAAAATCTGTTAAGCGTGTGCTGTAAATGTGGTAATGGTTTGACATCTGTGATATTCTCTGAAGTTGCAGAGGACTTGTGCCACCTCAAGCCAGAATGACAGTAAGTGTCTGGTTGTAATTTGTGAGGGTAAACAATTGAATTGTATTATAGCTTTACAAACCTTTCAAAGCCACTCAATATAATACATTTTTGCATATTAGATTATTTAAATCGTATTACTACTTCGTGCATAATGTTAGAACATTCAAATACTTGTGGTGCTGGGTGGAACTTGTACTGACAACAGTAGTGCAATCACCATATTCTTCTGGGGTAAAACACAAGTGCTATGCCCTGTATGTATTTGCCATCAAACTAAAAACATTATTTAAAACAAAAAATTATGTTTAGGATTTATTTTTGTTGGGATTCATTGACACTGAGCTGCTGACTGACACCCCTTCACTTTTGGTGCTGTGCCAGTTTCAAAAGCATGCAAAGTATGTCATAATTATTTTTCCTCCGTTTTCTCAGTTAGTCCAAGTGGCAGCCAGAAAGAAACTGGCCAAGACAGAGCATCAGAATCAGGTTTCTTTAGCCATATTGATCTCGAAATCGTACATGTAGAAAATTTGTATAACAGCATGAATTTTGACTTATATTTTAGACCAAGAGCTGCCATCCCTGCTTGATAAGCCCGTGGCTTCTGGGATGCCCGCTGGATACATTAAAGGTATGTTATGCTAGCATATATATTACAAGATGTTGCTTCTCTTGTATTATCAACATCAATTCCAAATTGTATGGCTGTCAGCAGCTATATGGTTATCAATACTACTAATATACATGAAGGGTGGATATTTTGATCTAAGTATTTCACATGGCCTTCATACATGTCCTGCCTGCCTGGTCACACTGCTTGCAGCTAAACTGTTGAGTCTTTAGTATCTTGCAGATCTTCAAGCAGTGGAGATGAGGATAATGGTGAAACTGGAGATGATCCATACAGAGTTCAGGACTGCTCTGAACCAAGTTATGGAGGCCATAGAGGCCCGACAGCCAAAGGAGTCAGAGTACTTGGGGCAACTTGAAATGCTGCAAACCCCTGCAGAATCAAATGAGGAACTGAAGGATATCTGTGAAACACTTAGACTCCCACTATCAAAAGGAAATGGTAAGGATGGCTATTTAAAATCTGTTTGTAACATTTTTGAAATCTATTTCACGTATTTGAACAGCAATTGACAAAAATAAGTTAGCTGTTCATCAAGAGCCACTTGATTGCGACCAGATTTGAGAGAAGATTGCAACCTGTAATATTGAATCCAAATGTCTTAATGTCAATGAAATGCAGTTGCCATATATGCCATATGCCTATTTAGTGTTTGGATTGATTTCCCAATTAGCACTTAACTTATCTTAAGAAGAAACAATCAGCCCACTGCATGTTTACATGAGTTTTAGCCCATGATTACATGATACACTACAAAACGGATTTCTCATTATCAATCAGAACTGTATGGCCATCTGTTTTAGCTGAGGAATACACAAATGAGTGGGAATTATTATTATTTTTTAATCATATCTGATTCCTGACCCTCTGTTGTGGCCAGGACCTGGGCTCAGGAATCAGATGAATGATGATAAAAATTGGAACAGAGGAGCTGTGGACAGGCTTCTCCTTGAAGGGCAGGAAGGGGAAGAGGGCCTTTAATGAGCAATCAATCTTTGATGCTGTGACAAGTAAGTAAATGCACAAGATTAGATCGTTATTTATTATTATTTAGTAGAAAGTATTATTGGTCAAGTGATGGTACATCAAATGTGTATTTATAAAAATGTCAAATGAATTAAATCAGTAACAAGGCAGTTTCAAACTAAATGTGAAATCCTACCACCTGTTAAGATCGGAGAGAAAGGACAAAGAAATGTGAAGGAGAGAGGTCTCACGGCCAAAACTGCCTATGAGGGAAGAGGGGGACAATACCCAACCTCTGTCTCAGCCAGCATAGGTGGAAAAGTAGTGATATGACATGGAATGTACCATTTAATTATTTTGTTCACAACATAGGAGCGTCCCTGAAAGCACACCCCAAGGCTACCTACCAAGAGGTAGATGACAAAATAGCAGATGCTCTCAAACATGCATGAGTAAGAGAAAGGTATGATTAAAAATAACACTTTCATTTTTTTACCTCACTTTAATCCAGTCGGTCAGTATAGCTACTTTTTTTGTGCTAGTACAAAAGGAATGTAGTAGGGAGTCGACATTAAACTGGCTTTTTGATCATTTGTTTACTGAAAATAATAACCAATTTGTGTTATTGTGACTTCCAGGAGCGCGTCGAGGAAGCGCCAGTGGATGAGGATGAAGCAGCAGCACCTGAATAAACATAACATAGTTATTAACTTTTAGCTTTAAGCAGTTTTACAGTTCTTGATTGGAGTGCAGTGTTCATGTTTTTACTGACTTGTTATTTTGTGAGCTTATTGCTGTGATTTTGTTTCCGAATCTATTGTGATACAGTTTAAGTTAAAAAAAAATATATAAAAAACATATTATTTTCTGGAATTTTGTATATTTCGTCAGTGGACACCTACCGACAGGATACTGTGTCTATGTTCAGGGTAGATTAAATGGCGTGTCTTATAATGGCATTAGATATTCAGGGGCCCACTCATTTCAACATCCTGAAGTAACTTGGGACGTAACTTGTGTCAACTGACACCACAGGCACATCTAGGAGACATTTTATGAAAACATTATTTTTATGTCAACCTCATACCGTTGCTATACGTCAGAAAGTACAGTGAGAGCCCCACAAAATGCAGTTTCTGGTAGCCACTGGGAACGTAACTTTCGTCAGTGGGTAACTACAGTACCAATAAGGCACATAACAGTGTGAATGTTCATGGAAGATTCAAGGACATCTCTTATAACGTTACTGAATAAAGTTATTTATCTGTTTAAAATCCCCCACATTTCTACATCCTGAAAAGACTCAGGACGTATGTTTTGTCAGTGGACACCACAGCTACGTGGAGGGCACGTTTCACATTAACGTTATAATGATAACTTTGTGGTCACATCCTGGAACATAATTTTGTTAGCTGGGTACCTCATCTGTCACTAGTAATAAAATAATCTATGCCAAGCTTAGTAAGTATGCAATGGTGAAACTGCAGAGTACGAAAAGCAAAACCAACTGTTAATCTTACATGCATAATCCTGCAGAAAGATGATGTCACGACTTCCGCCGAAGTCGGTCCCTCTTCTTGTTCGGGGGTCGACGTCACCGGCTTTCTAGACATCGCCGATCCACTTTTCAATTTCCATTTGTTTTGTCTTTGTTTTCTACACACCTGGTTTCTATTCCCCAATTACATGTTCATTATTTAACCCTCTGTTTCCCCCATGTTTGTATATAATGTTCAGGTCGTTACTTGTTGGCTGGTATTGTTTGCCGGATTCGTTATTACGCCCGTTATTTACGAGTGACCGGTATTTCACGCACCTTTAGTATTTGTTTTATACTGGTGCTGTTCGAGGAATAAATTACCTTGTACACTCATCTCTGCTCTCCTGCGCCTGATTCCATGCATCAGTTACCCACAGCCTGACAGGTGAGGTCACAAAAAACGACATGACATGCAGACAAGCCAGTATCAAATCAAATCAAATGTTATTTGTCACATGCTTCATAAACAACAGGTGTAGACTAACAGTGATATGCTTACTTACGGCCCCTTCCCAACAATGCAGAGAGAAAGAAAATAGAGAAATAATGGAAAAGTAATAACATTTAATAATAAATATATAACTTGGCTATACACACGCCTTGACTTTTTCATAATTTTGTTGTGTTACAAAGTGGGATTAAAATTGAGTGAATTGTCATTTTTGGTCAACGATCTACACAAAATAATCTGCAATGTCAAAGTGGAAGAAAAATTCTGTCATTTAATTAAAAAATCATGAAAAATAACTCACTAATATATCTTGATTTTATAAGTATTCACCCCCCTGACACAATGACACAATACATGTTAGAAATATCTTTGGCAGTGATTACTGCTGTGTGTCTTATGCGGCAATTCTCTAAGAGTTTTGCACACCTAGAATGTACAATATTTGCTGATTATTCTTTTTTAAATTCTTCAAGCTGTCAAGTTTGTTGTTGAACATTGCTAGAAAGCCATTTTCAAGTATTACCATAGATTTTCAAGCCAATATAATTCAAAACTCAGGTCACTCAGGAACTGTAACGATTTTCGTCTGAGGAAGAAGGAGTAGACCAAAGCGCAGCGTGGTACGTGTTCATGATGTTTATTATAACCTGAACACTGAAACAAAAGTGGAACAAAAAGCAACAGTTCTGTCAGGTACTCACACAAAACAGAAAACTACCCACAAAACACAGGTGGAAAAAGGCTACCTAAGTATGGTTCTCAATCAGAGACAACGATAGACAGCTGCCTTTGACTGAGAACCACACCCGACCAAACACACAGAAAAGAAAACATAGAACACAAAACATAGAATGCCCACCCCAACTCACGCCCTGACCAACCAAAATAGAGACATAAAAAGGATCTCTAAGGTCAGGGCGTGACACTACCCCCCCAAAGGTGCGGACTCCGGCTGCAAAACCTAAACCTATAGGGGAGGGTCTGGGTGGGCATCTATCCGCGGTGGCGGCTTTGGTGCGGGACTTGGACTCGCCGCCGACCCCGGACTGGGGACCCTCGCAGCGGGCTCCGGACAGGAGGGCGACTCTGGCAGCTCCGGACATGGCGCAGTCACAGGACTCACCAGGCTGGGGAGACCTACTGGAGGCCTGGTCCTTGGAGGAGGCACAGGATAGACCGAGCTGTGGGGGAGCACTGGAGATCTGGTGCGTAGCCTTGGCACCACTCTTCCAGGCTGAATGCCCAGTCTAGCCCGGCACGTGCGGGGAGCTGGCACAGGCCGCACTGGGTTCTCCTGGTGAACTGGGGAAACCGTGCTTAGAGCCAGCGCAGGATATCCTGGCCCGAGGAGACGCACTGGTTGTCTGGAGAGCATGGCTGGCACAATCCGTCCTGGCTGGATCCTCACACTAGCCCGGCAGATGTGGGGAGCTGGGATGTAGTGCACCGGGCTAAGAACGCGTACTGGAGACACCGTGCGCTCCACTGCATAACACGGTGCCGTCGTCTGAACTTTTGCCTGGACCTGCCCGCGTGTCGTGAGTTTAGATTGTGTACTGAACGTGCGAACAACAAGGAGGAATTTGGCCATAAATGATGGGCTTTATGGAACAAATCAAACATTTATTGTGGAACTGGGATTCCTGGGAGTGCATTCTGACGAAGATCATCAAAGTTAAGTGAATATTTATAATGCTATTTCTGACTTATGTTGACTCCAACATGGCGGATATCTTCTTGGGTTGTGTTGGTCTCTGAGCGCCGTACTCAGATTATTGCATGGTTTGCATATCTTTAAATCTGTGAATAACACTTGTATCTTTTATTCATGTTTATTATGAGTATTTCTGTAAATTGATGTGGCTCTCTACAAAATCACCAGATGTTTTGGAACTACTGAACATAACGCGCCAATGTAAACCGAGATTTTGGGATATAAATATGAACTTTACCGAACAAAACATACATGTATTATGTAACATGAAGTCCTATGAGTGTCATCTGATGAAGATCATCAAAGGTTAGTAATTCATTTTATCTATATTTCTGCTTTTTGGAAAAATGGCTGTGTTTTTCTGTGAATAGGCACTCGCCTAACATAATCGTTTGGTTTGCTTTCGTCGTAAAGCCTATTTGAAATCGGACACTGTGGCTGGATTTACAACACGTGTATCTGTAAAATGGTGTAAAATACATGTACTGTATGTTTGAGGAATTTTAATTATGGGATTTCTGTTGTTTTGTATTTGGCGCCCTGCAGTTTCACTGGCTGTTGACGAGGTGAGCCGCTACCGTCCCACATACCCTAGAGAGGTTAACCTTCATTTACAAAATAGCTTCCAATACTCTACTCAGAAAACTGGATGCAGTCTATCACAGTGCCATCCGTTTTGTCACCAAAGATCCTTATACCACCCACCACTGCGACCTGTATGCTCTAGTTGGCTGGCCCTCGCTACATATTCGTCGCCAGACCCACTGGCTCCAGGTCATCTATAAGTCTTTGCTAGGTAAAGCTCCACCTTATCTCAGCTCACTGGTCACAATAACAACACCCACCTGTAGCACGCGCTCCAGCAGGCATATCTCACTGTCACGTTCTGACCTTAGTTTCTTTTTATGTCTTTGTGTTAGGTTGGTCAGGGCGTGAGTTGGGGTGGGTAGTCTATGTTCTGTTTTCTATGTTGTTGTATTTCTATGTCTGGCCTGATATGGTTCTCAATCAGAGGCAGCTGTCGATCGTTGTCTCTGATTGAGAATCATATTTAGGTAGCCTGTTTTCCCCATTTTGGTTGTGGGTGGTTGTTTCCTGGGTTTGTGTTTGTGTCACCATTCAGGACTGTTTCGGTTTTCGTTTTCATTCACTTTGTTATTTTTGTATTTTGTAGTGTTCAGTTTATTATTAAAATATGACGAACACTTACCACGCTGCATATTGGTCCGATCCTTCATACTCCTCAGACGAAGAGGACGAGAGCCGTTACAGAACCACCCACCGGAAAAGGACCAAGCAGCGTGGTAACCAGGAGCAGAGGGTTCTGGACTCCTGGACATGGGAGGAAATTTTGGACGGCAAAGGACCCTGGGCACAGCCGCGGGAGTATCGCCGTCCGAAAGAGGAGCTGGAGGCAGCTAGAGCGGAGCGGCGCCACTACGAGGAATTGGCGCGAGGTAATGGGCACGAGAGGCAGCCCCAAATTTTGGGGGGGGAGGGGGCATACGGGTAGATTGGCGGACTCAGGTAGAGCCAACTCCCCGTGCTTACCGTGTCGAGAGAGTGACTGGGCAGGCACCGTGTTATGCGGGGGAGCGCACAATGTCCCCAGTGCGCACGCATAGCCCGGTGCGTTACATCGCAGCTCATCGAATCGGCCGGGCTAGAGTGGGCATCGAGCCAGGAGGGATGATGCCGGCTCAGCGCATCTGGTCTCCAGTGCGTCTCCTCGGCCCGGGGTATACTGCACCAGCCCTACGCACGGTGTCTCCAGTTCGCCAGCACAGCCCAGTGCGGCCTGTTCCAACTCCCCGCACTTGCCAGGCTACAGGGGGAATCCAGCCAGGACGAGTGGTGCTGGCTCTACGCTCGAGACCGCCAGTGCGCCTCCACGGTCCAGTGCATCCGGTGCCTCGGCCAAGGACAAGGCCTCCTGCATGTCTCCCCAGCCTGGTGAGTTCTGTGCCTGTGTTAAACACTAACCCTCCTGCATGTCTCCCCAGCCTGGTGAGTCCTGTTCCTTCTCCCAGAGCAAGGCCTCCTGTGTGTCTCTCCACTCCAGTGATAATCCATGGCAAGAAGCCTCCAGTGATAATCCATGTCACGAAGCCTCCAGTGATGATCCATGGCAAGAGGCCTCCAGTGATGGTCTATGGCATGAAGCCTCCAGTGATGATCCATGGCACGAAGCCTCCAGTGATGATCCATGGCACGAAGCCTCCAGTGATGATCCATGGCACGATGCCTCCGGTGAGGATCCATGGCATGAGGCCTCCAACGAAGGACGTCAGTCCGGAACCTCCAGCGACACCCTCTAGTCCGGAGCCTCCAGCGACGCCCTCTAGTCCGGAGCCTCCAGCGACGCCCTCTAGTCCGGAGCCTCCAGCGACGCCCTCTAGTCCGGAGCCTCCAGCGACGCCCTCTAGTCCGGAGCCTCCAGCGACGCCCTCTAGTCCGGAGCCTCCAGCGACGCCCTCTAGTCCGGAGCCTCCAGCGACGCTATCTAGTCCGGAGCCTCCAGCGACGCCCTCTAGTCCGGAGCCTCCAGCGATGCCCTCTAGTCCGGAGCAGCCGGAGTCTCCCTCCAGTCAGGAGCTGCAGGAGCCATCCGTCTGTCCTGAGCTGCCAGCGCCGCCCGTCAGTCAGGAGCTGCCGGAGTCGTCCGTCAGTCAGGAGCTGCCGGAGCAGCCCTTCACTCTGGGGCTGCCGGAGCAGCCCTTCACTCTAGGGCTGCCGGATACTCCCGCCTGTCCGGCGCTGCCGGAGTCTCCCATCTATTCGGGGCCCGCTGCAAGGGTCCCCAGTCCAAGGTCGGCGGCGACTTTTTTTCCGACAAACATAATTCCACTTTGACATTATGGGGTATTGTATGTAAATCAGGGACACAAAATCTCAATTTAATCCATTTTAAATTCAGGCTGTAACACAACACAATTTTTTAAAGGGGTGTGAATACTTTCTGAAGACACACTATACACGGGGTACCAGTACCGAGTTGATATGCAGGGGTATAAGGTAATTGAGGTAGATATGTACATATAACTAGAAATAAAGTGATAAGATAATAAACAGTAGCAGCAGCGTATGTGATGAGTCAAACAAGTTAGTGCAAAAAGGGTCATGCAGATAGTCCGAGTAGCTATTTGGTTAACTATTTAGCAGTCTTATGGCTTGGGGGTAGAAGCTATTCAGTTTCCTGTTGGTTCCAGGCTTGGTGCATCGGAACCGCTTGCCATGCGGTAGCAGAGAAAAAAATGGTGGCTGGAGTATTTGAACATTTTTAGGGCCTTCCTCTGACACCGTATGCATATGGTGAATGCATTTAAGCGCCATAGGGCTGGAGGCTTTTTATGGAGGTAAGGGGATTTTTTTACCCCAGATGTCTTGTTAAAAACCTCCTACTTATTTATTGCAAAAAACACATCCCATCTGCTGAAGCAGTACACAGTCCTTCCTTCTGTCTTTGCTAAAGCATATCAGTATTTTGTGGAGAGCAAGAGGTCTTTAATCACCGCTTAGCTAACAACACATGTTAATAAGTACAATTTTGTAAGAGCATCTGACTGCTAAGCGACCATGGAGGTTATGGATTTTACATCACATACTCTTCTCAGTACTTTCCTCTTTTACATTTCAGACCATCATCATCCTCAAAGCCCTGGCGTCCGTGTTGGGTAGCTTGAAAAGCATTGACAAAATGAGTTTGGCATGGTTATATTGGAAACGTTTACTTTTAGAATATGTTTTACTTGCGCATGGTCTTTTTAGGGATGGGTGTAAGCGGTGTGTGTATGTATGGCTGTGCGTCAGTGGTGGTACATTTTTGATTCCACGCAAGGTTTGTGGGGTTAACCGCTGATTAATTGCTCAGCTGCAGGGCAGTCAGTTGTGGTGAGAGCACGCTACTGTAAATTTCGCAGCTGCTCTCTTTAGCATGACCAATATGATACTCAGAGTCCAATTGGTCTTCCAACCACATACCAAAGCACTTAGAATAGTTATCTTTTCTCAGGCTCCGTATACTGTCAACACAACAGACATGGGAGTAGTTAATATTGTGTCTCTGCATTTTGAAATCCATCCAAACAATATTAGGTTAGTTTGAAGGCTGTCAAAACAAAATAGAGTGTCAGGCTTGAAGCTACTCATTTGTGCACTCTGAGCTACACAGCAGGGGTGTATTGTGGTTTGAGAGAAGCACTGTGGATGGCACAGACAAGCTGGGGTATCGATAGCTCTTTAAGCCACTGAGACATAACCCTGATTTAACAAGAAGCCCTCTCGGTTTCTCCTCACCTCTTCTGTTATTTTCATGTTAGGGTTTTATCATTTCACCAGGCAAATATGCTTCTGTGCTTTTCCTCTGAGTACAAGTGACTTCATAGATAATTGGATTTGATCAGCATGCTTTCCCTTAACTGTGGGACGCATGGTGCCAACGCAGGCAGGCTCCACATCCTCTGGGCATGCATGCAGCCAGGCAGGACACAGGCCGTGGCTGCCCTGGAGAAAGGCCAGGCCCCTAGTCTCCTGGTCGTCTGCCCAGAGCAGGAGCCCCGCAACGTGGCAAGGCCTCCACATACACATAGACATACAGCAGAAAGACACACACACACACACATACACACACAGTACAAAGACACACAAATACACATGCACTCCTACAGACAGTAGGAAGACACACTGAATGCGTGCAGGAAATGCGTCTCCACCAGACATCTATGGAAAAAAGAGACAGGCAGGTTTCCCCTGAGCTGCATGGATACAATGTTTTTTTTCTCACAACAGTGGAGCGACCAGATGAGGGAGAGCGATGAGGAGAGGAGAGGAAAAGAGATTGGGTGGAAGTAGTAAGAACAGACCAACCTTATTCACTGCATACAATCTTTTTATTTGCTTTCATGAAAGAGCTTGCGCTTGTGGTGCAAGCAGGAGAGTGGACACTTTCTCTTTCTACGCCCAAGTGACACTTGAATGCCCCTGTAGCGTTCAGGGGTTACAGGTGAAGCAATTGATTTTATGGTATCTTCTGTGACGAGAACAACTTTTGTCTCAGCGTGGGGATCCAGAAGAGACCATGCCACAGATTGTTTTCATTGAGTCGATTCGGATGTGCTTTACAAATTCGCCGGAGAAGATGTGGAAAGGACAGGTCCTTTTGAAGTGGCCTCATTTGGTATTCCCCTCAGAATTTGTTCCTCTCACGGGTTGATTTGAAAAGGCAAATGCTGCTTGACATTTGTAATGTGTACCAATTGAAGCTGGCATTCAAAGTGAGCACTGGGTGAACTTTTGAACCCCTTACCTCGTGATTCTCATCGACAAGATGGAATCTGTGAAGTTAGACTTCAACTGAACTTTTCTCATTATCCTAATATCACCCCCCCCCCCCCCTCCCTGCCACCACCACCACCACTGTTGCATCTCGACTGGAACATGGAGAGCTGCAGTTACCCCATGTGGTGCCAAGACTAGAGCATAACCACATGCACACAAACAGGGTAGCTCACACACACACATACACACAGGGAAGAACACAGAGGCACACACATGCATGTACATACACACATGCACACAAACATACACCCACGTATACACACTTATCAGGATAAAGGTGGGTCACACACATACAGTGAAGCACACAAATACACCCAAAAGATAGGTGTGCTACACACGAACAGTGAAGTGGAGTACACAGTGCGTGCCTCTTCAAGATGACGATCACATGGAGTATTACATTTTAAAGACTACCTTGTTTTCACAGCATGATAAGATATAGGATTAGGCTGTGCAGCCCTCTTTTTGGAATAAGTAACACTAACAGTCCACTGACTTGGGTTTCAAATCTTGCCTGAACACCTGGGCCTGTCAATTAGGGACCAAGAAGCAGCTGGGAGATTTGGGCCGGGACGCTGGCCCGTTCCCTAAAACTTTCTCGGGGACGCTTTGCTCTTATCTCCGGCTTGCTGCCATCACGCTGCAAAGGCTCAATTAGGTCTTTGTGATATACTGGGCGTACCATTATTCCTGGGTCACGCCAACTTTTTTGTTGAGTAGACGCCTTGAGCATTAAAGTTAACTATTCATCTCATGCATTATACTCTAATGTTATTGAATAAGCCGATCTGTGTGTGTTCAAGTAGGTCCTGCATTAAAAAAAATATTTGATTTATTTTCTACTACTTTTCCACTACTACAGATTTCTCATTGACATTTAGTTCTACCTATGGGTGGAATTGTTGCATATAGCACTTGCAGTGTGTTTTTGTGACCAGGCAGATTTTTGGACCTGGGTCAAGGGTCAACTGCAGAATGCAATACTGTATTAGCCCACTGAGTTCCCACTCGCACGCACACACCCATAGGTCAGTTGACACGGTCCTCATCAACAACCGAGCCAAATGAGACCAACCTGACGTAGGGCCCTCCTCCCTCCTCTCCACAATCAATCAATTAAGCTGTTTGGTGGGTGAGGGAAACAGGGATATCTGTCGAGCTACCCCGCAAATTCGTCTCCAGTGAGGGGCCCGAATATGCTTCCCATTCCCCTGCAGTTCAGCCGGGCAACTGGAGGTGCTGGCGGAAGCCGGAATGTGCACTGTCTCCTCGGACCATCTGGAAAAAGGAGCAGTCTTTCAAGGCTGACGACGTGGTGAGGAATAGTGCTTTCCCCTCTGCTCTTGCCGGAGCGGTGATTTGTACCGTGGCGTTTTGTGAGAAGGACCTGCTCTTTCTCTCGGCAGGTCTTTTCTGACATTCCTCACCTCTAATATCTCTCTTTCTGTCTCTCGTTCCCTCTTGCTGTGGGCCACAGTTCTAAACAACACTATAGGTCACATGTTAACCCTCCAAAACAGGTATTCCCAACCAGCAATGTATGACAAGGTACCAGGTGAAAATACCACCATACTCGATCAGCACTCATACTCTGAGATGCTTTTCAGATTAAGGTCCAACCAAAATGTGGTCGTAGCAGGGGGCTGTCACACTGGGCACCCATGGATCAGTTGTTGTGGGGGGTTAAGTACTCAAGGGCACAACAGCAGGTAATGGAATTTAAGATTTCATACCAGCAACCCTTTGGTTGCCAGCTCACTTCACACCATATTTTTCCTGTCAAACCTGGGATTTAAACTGGAAATCCTCCAGTCTCTAGCTTCCCTCTCTAACCACTAGGCTACCTGCCTTTTAAGTACAGGCCCTGGGTCTGTATCAGTCTCTTTTTGTCTCATCCCCACAGCGAAAGAAGGACATGTTGATTACTTTTTTTGGAAACCAGAAGCAGTGGCCTCTCAGCGTCCATCAGGACAAGATGGAGAGTGATGGGGCCAGGCTGAGTGGAACTTAAGTGTCTGAAAACTGGGCGCCGACAACAGCTTCTGGGAACATGTCCCAAATGCACAGTTGTTTGGGGGTGGAGAAATAAAACCTGTGTTGCTAGGCGCTGGTCCCTCGAAGCCTAGCGGTTAGAGTGTTTGGACAGTTACTGAAAGGTTGCTTGTTCGAATCCCAGAGCTGGCGGGTTGGAAATTATGCCGTTCTGCCATTGAGCAAGGCAGTTGACCTCCACATCAACTGGGCGCCGTTAATGTAAATTTAGGCCGCCTCTGACACCTCTCTGATTCAGTGGGGTTGGGTTAAATGTGGAAGACACATTTTGGTTGAATGTATTCAGTTGTGCAACTGACTAGGTATCCCCTTCACCCATCATCGCACAATCTGTTCGTGTGTACAGTAGCTGTTGTCCAATGGGGTAATTTCCTTTCTTATCTTATCACAGAGCAAGGATTGGAATGAAACCATTATCTTAAATCCCAGTTGGTAATTTTAACATCCCAACCCTGTCTCTTTGGTTGGTAAAATCAAATCAATCAAATCAAATGTTATTAGTCACATGCGCAGAATACAACAGGTTTAGACCTTACAGTGTCGTGTCTTTGGCTATGCCGGATTGAGTGATATGACATGCTATTCTATAAAATAATTTATCCGTAATTAATATTACCTGATTGAGCTAATCATGTAAATGTAATTAACTAGAGAGTCGGGGCTGTCACGGCTGTCTTCATCCTCCTCATCTGACGAGGAGAAGCGAGAAGGATCGGAGGACCAATACGCAGCGTCGTAAGTGTTCGTCATTTTAATTGAAAAAACTGAACACTACAAAACAACAAAGTGACAACCGTGAAGCTAATGAATAATTGTGCATACACAAACACTACACATAGACAATCACCCACAACCCACAATGACAAAACAGGCTACCTAAATATGGTTCCCAATCAGAGACAACGACTAACACCTGCCTCTGATTGAGAACCATATCAGGCCAAACACAGAAACAGACAAACTAGACATACAACATAGAATGCCCACTCAGATCACACCGTGACCCAACAAAACATATAAACATACAAAGCAACTATGGTCAGGGCGTGACATGGGCACCACAAAATAATATTTATAGAGCTGTTATCTTCCGAATAAACTCTTAAAGACCTAGTAATATTTTACATCAATAGCAGTCAATATTAATTGTCACCTTATTTCAGTCTCATCTGAAAGTTGTAAATTCTTTGTTATCTTCACGAACCCTGGCTAACAAGTTGAATCAGCAATACAAAATTGGGTCTAATTATTTATTTACTAAGTACCTAACTAATCACACAGAATTACACATACACATAATTAATCATAACTTGATTACAAATTGCGTGATAAAGGAAAACGTCCCTAGCGGGCGGAACAGATATGACAGCTTGTTACTGTCACGATCGCGTTGACATGAACGAGAGGACCAAGGCGCAACATGATTTGAATACATCTTCTTTATTTACCACGACGAAGATGATCACCAAACACTTATACAACACTAACAAAACAACAAACGATCGTGAAACTTCAAACGTAAGTGCACACACAAACTACTTACGTCGACATATACATAAACATAAACAATGACCCACAAACAGCTAAAGCCTATGGCAGCCTTAAATATGGCTCCCAATTAGAGACAACAGAAATCATCTGTCTCTAATTGAGAACCCATTCCGGCCACCATAGACTTTCCTAAACAACTACACCCAACATAGACACAGCTAGACACATGCACTCAACACAAAACCATGAACTACAACCAACACCCCCTCTACCATATAATACCCCAAAATACACACATACCCCATGTCACACCCTGACCTAACTAAAATAATAAATAAAACAAATAATACTAAGGCCAGGGCGTGACAGTTACTGAGCAACAATGGGCGAAGCTGTGCTATCGTAAATACAATATCTTATGCATTCTAAATTACCGCCCATTTGGAAAAGGAAAATGCAATAAATATTTACTCTGAGCTGCGCTTCGGTAGGTTGGTGGTAGATGGAAGGCCGTGTTGGCCAACTGAGTCCTTTGTCCTTTGAAGAATGCCTCTGCTGGTCAATTGGGTACGTTGTAGTAACGTCGTTGTGTGGTAGATGGGATACTCTGTCTGTCCTATCCTAATTTACGTTTGCAGCTGCTGTTGCTAACTCAACGTCTAGGAGGTATCACTTCTATAGTGAATAATAGTTCAGAGTTCATACCATTCGCAACCAAAGCTCACGCTGATGTTGGCTTCGTTCTGTAGTTATTATCTGAACCATTCTGAAATCGGACCGTCGTCCTCACATCCTCGGAAAAGGAGGTTCAATTTTCGTCAATGGCTTAAATAGTGGAGTGAGAAGGGTGTGTCTGAAAAGTTTATAACCCATGTCTCTTCACAGGGGCGGGCCACTGAGTCGGGCCTAATTCACTCATGAAAACCCAATTCTCACATTTTAGAAGCTAAAATCACATTTCATCCCATCACAAATAATTTCATATTCAAACATTTGAATTGAACAACAATTCCATGTGAATCCGATAACTCTGATGTGTAGACTTTCCACAGTAGAGTTTATGTCATTCTATCATTGATGAGAATATGCCAGATGACAACCGAACTGACATAATATACATTAAGTACCACCGCATATGTTCAATTGGTCGGATTACCAGAATATAGTTCATTTCCCCCCCAACTTCTGATGTTCCCAGAATCTCTATGTTAACCAAGGGGTTTTCTAATGTCACATCAGTAGAGTAGAGAGAGGAAAAAGGGGGGGAAGAGGTATTTATGACAGTCATAAACCTACCCCCAGGCCAATGTCATGACAACAGTGAAATGCTTACTTACACGTCCCTAACCAACAGTGCAGTTTAAAAAATACGAATAAGAATAAGAAATAAAAGTAACAAGTAGTTAACCTGTTTGGGGTGCAAGGCCGACCTCGGACCGAAAATGACAACAGCTGCAGAGCGCGAAATTCAAAATCTATTTTTTAAAAATATTTAACTTTTACACATTAACAAGTCCAATACAGCATTTGAAAGATAAACATCTTGTCAATCCAGCCAACATGTCCGATTTTTTAAATGTTTTACAGAGAAAACACCACATATATTTATGTTAGCTCACCACCAAATACAAAAGTGGACAGACACGTATGAATTATGATTATGAAGTATGAATTATGATTGAAGTAGCATGCACAACCAACCGAAATAAACTAAAACCAACCTAAAGAGCCCAGAAAAAACGACCTCAGATGACAGTCATATAACATGTTACACAATAAATCTATGTTTTGTTCATAAAAAGTGCATATTTTAGCTATAAATCTGTTTTACATTGATGCTACCCAAAAATGCTAATACATAGCTACAGTCTGAATCCAGCCGGGAGTAGCCAGAGAAAATACATACACCAACGTCGGCTACTAATTACACCTCATAAAACATTTCAGAAAAACATATGGTGGATAACTAATGAAAGACAGATATCTTGTGAATACAGACAACATTTCCGATTTTTGAAGTGTTTTACAGCGAAAACACAATATATCGTTATATTAGCTAACATCATAAGCTAGCATAAGGCAGCATTGATTCTAGTCAAGCGCTAGCCTAGCATAGTTAGCAGCGTTAGCATTCAACAGTTCGACATATATATGAAAAAGCATCCCAAATTGGGTCTTATCTTTCTTGGTACTCCATCAGAATGTTGTAACGGGGTCCAATGTCCAGTAGAGTCTTTAGTTGGGTTCCAGAACGAATGATTTCCCTCTTTGGTTAGCTAGCACGGTAGCATTGCTGCGCCAGAAAGCGTTTCTTCAAAAAATTCTTCCGTCGTTTCACATCTAAAGTCCAGAATAAATTGCAATAATATAATTAAAGTATATTGAAAAAACAACCTTTAGGATGATTTTGTGACATGTAGCAAATAATATCGTAGTCAGGCATCATATTCAAAGTTATCTACCTTGTTCCAGAAGCCGAGATCAAATTATCCTTCGCGCCCGGATTTTTATTTTAACTGCGCATGTCTCACAAGAAGTTCTGTTATTCAGTCCAGGGACGAGATATTCGACCCCTTTCAATTCTCACTTCCGCATTACAGTCTGACGTACACCTCTGACGTGTCCCTATGGTCCCAAGTCAAATGGCCTTTTATAGAGAAGGTCTTAAAGAGACACATCGCATTTTGGGAAACTCAATTCGGCTGGGAAAATGGCTGTAAAAATATTTCTGTTCGACTTAGAGAAACAATTCAAACCTTTTTAGAAACTACAGACTGTTATCTATCCAACAGTAGTAAATATATGCATATTGGAAAATAAAAAGTTTCTTAGGAGGCCGTTTGAAAATGTGCACACATTTTCCAGTTTTTTCAATATTCAGCGTGCAGCCAGAACAGGTTAAAGAGCAGCAGTAAAATAACAATAGCGAGACTATATACAGGGGGTACCGGTACACAGTCAATGTGTGGGGGAACCTGTTAGTCAAGGTAATTGAGGTAATATGTACATGTAGGTAGAGTTATTAAAGTGACTATGCATAGATAATAACAGAGAATAGCAGCAGCATAGAAAGGGGAGTCAATGCAAATAGTCTGGGTAGCCATTTGATTAGCTGTTCAGGAGTCTTTTGGCTTGGGGGTACAAGCTGTTTACAAGCCTCTTGGACCTAGACTGGTGCTCCGGTATGGCTTGCCGTGCGGTAGCAGAGAGAACAGTCTATGACTAGGGTGACTGGAGTCTTTGACAATTTTTAGGGCCTTCCTCTGACACCGCCTGGTATAGAGGTCCTGGATGGCAGGAAGCTTGGGCCCAGTGATGTACTTGGCCGTACGCACTACCCTCTGTAGTGCCTTGCGGTCGGAGGCCGAGCAGTTGCCATACCAGGCAGTGATGCTCTCGATGGTTCAGCTGTAGAACCTTTAGAGGATCTGAGGACCCATGCCAAATTTTTTCAGTCTCCTGAGGGGGAATAGGTTTTGTTGTGCCCCCTTCACGACTGTCTTGGTGTGCTTGGACCATGTTAGTTTGTTGGTGATGTGGACACCAAGGAACTTGAAGCTCTCAACCTGCTCCACTACAGCCCCACCAATGAGAATGGGGGCGTGCTCGGTCCTCCTTTTCCTGTAGTCCACAATCATCTCCTTTGTCTTGATCACACGAGGTTGTTTTTCTGGCAACACACGGCCAGGTCTCTGACCTCCTCCCTATACGCTGTCTCGTCGTTGATCAGGCCTACCACTGTTGTGTCATCGGCAAACTTAATGATGGTGTTGGAGTCGTGCCTGGCCATGCAGTCATGAGTGAAAAGGGAGTACATGAGGGGACTGAGCACGTGCCCCTGTGTGGAGGATCAGCGTGGCGGATGTGTTGTTACCTACCCTTACCACCTGGGAGTGGCCTGTCAGGAAGTCCAGGAACCAGTTGCAGAGGGAGGTGTTTAGTCCCAGGGTCCTTAGCTTATTGATGAGCTTTATGGGCACTATAGTGTTGAACGCTGAGCTGTATTCAATGAATAGCATTCTCACATGGGTGTTCCTTTTGTCCAGGTGTGAAAGGCAGTGTGGAGTGCAATAGAGATTGCATCATCTGTGGATCTGTTAGGGCGGTATGCAATTTGGAGTGGGTCCAGGGTTTCTGGGATAATGGTGTTGATGTGAGCCTTGACCAAACTTTGACAGCAGTTCATGGCTACAGACGTGAGTGCTACGGGTCGGTAGTCATTTAGGCAGGTTACCTTATGGTTCTTGGGCACAGGGACTATGGTGGTCTGCTTAAAACATGTTGGTATTACAGACTCAGTCAGGGACAGGTTGAAAATGTCAGTGAAGACACTTGCTAGTTGGTCAGTTTTTTCTCGGACTACACATCCTGATAGTACGTCTGGCCCCACGGCCTTGTGAATGTTGACCTGTTTAAAGGTCTTACTCACATCGGCTACAGAGAGTGTGATCACACAGTCGCCCGGAACAGATGATGCTCTCATGCATGCCTCAGTGTTGCTTGCCTCGAAGCGAGCACAGAAGTAATTTAGCTCGTCTGGTAGGCTTGTGTCACTGGGCAGCTCGCGGCTGATCCACAATAGTAAGCAGACAGCTTCTTGTTCCAAACTTACCAGAAATGTATCTGTAATTTTATCCATATAGACTGGGCTGTTCCTGGAGTCAGTCAAGAGCTTCAAGTTCCTCTGTGTCCACATCAGTAAGGAATTAACATGGTCCACACACCAACACAGTCACGAAGAAGTCACAATAACGCCTCTTTCCCTTCAGGAGGCTGAAAAGATTGGCATGGGCCTTCAGATCCTCAAAAATGTATACAGCTGCAACATTGACAGCATCTTGACTGGCTGCATCCCAACTTGGTATGGCAACTGTTTGGCATCCGATCGCAAGGCGCTACAGAGGGAACTCTATACCAGGCGGTGTCAGACAAAGACACTAAAAATGGTCAAAGACTCCAGCCACCCAAGTCATGATGGGGGTGTGGGCCACAAAAAAATCTGAACTCATCGTGAGTTCATTTTAGCGTCCCCCCTTTTGACAGCGAAGTTAATTTCCTGCAATTCTACACATTTTGCCATGGGGCGGCGAGAAGATTTAGCAATTAGCAAGATTAGCAAGATTTAGCTAGATTTAGCAAATATAACTCATTTCCTGTAATTCTATACATTTTGCCAAAGGAGGGAGTCAAATGCTTGCAGTTTTTAATATAATAACTGATGATCAATGGGCCCAACCCCGGTCGGTAATTCGACCATGCTTACTACAAGTTTAGATAGCTAGCGGCTAGACTTACTTACAAATCGCCAAACATTTAGCTGACATGGCTAATTGAGTGACTGCTAATGCACAACCACATTTTTAAATATTGTATTCTTTTATTCTAGCTCTCAACAGTAAGTTGAGACCCCTACTGAGTTCCTCCATGTGGCCCACGGGACGCCAGTTGCCCATCCTTGTCATACTGTTCTCTCTTCTACTGCCTACACGGCAAGCGATAACGATGTATGGAACCAAATAGCTACCAGGACTATCTGCATTGACCCGTTTCTCACTAACTCCTTTTGACTCAGCTGCTGTTCATTATCTATCCTGTTGGCGAGACACTTTACCTCTACCTATATGCACATACCTACCTTAATTACCTTGTGCCCCTGTACATCGACTCAGCACGTTACTCATTGTGTATTTATTCCTTGTGTTATAATATAATACATTTTTCTCTCTGCGTTGTTTCATAGGGCCTGTAATAAAGTGTTTCACTGTTAGTCTACACCTGTTGTTTACGAAGCATGTGACAAACGAAATGTGTGTCACGCCCTGGCCTTAGTATTCTTTGTTTTCTTTATGTTTTTTAGTTAGGTCAGGGTGTGCCATGGGGTATGTATGTGTTTTGTAGTGTCTAGGGGTGTTGTATGTGTATGGGGCAGAGTAGAGTATAGTTGTCTAGTTATGTCTATGGCTGCCTAGATTGGTTCTGAATCAGAGACAGCTGTCAATCATTGTCTCTGATTGGGAGCCATATTTAAGGCAGCCATAGGCAGTAGGCTTTTGTGGGTAGTTGTCTATGTTGTACGTTTGTAGCTTGTGTTTGCACTTACGTCTTTAGCTTCACGATCGTTTGTTGTTTCGTTTTGTAATAGTGTTTGTTGCGTGTTTTTCTCTCTTCTAAAATAAAAGAGATGTATTTTGCACACGCTGCGCTTTAGTCCTCTCTCTCACCCATAGACGATCGTGACAATGTATTGATTTAGTGATTCAGCCCCTTTCTCAAATTTCTCACAGAAATCGGGAGTGTCTTTGGTGGTTTGTTATGCGCGTCACAACGAATTTAGCTAGTTCATTAACTAAGCTAGCCACTTTAGCTAGCCAGTAAATCCTCCAGTATGTGGTGACGTCATTTCACAGGATTCGGTTATGGACGGAAGCTGTAGAGATTGGTAGGAAATGGCACTTAAAATATCTTATTCACCATTTTGTTTTAGTTACAGTTGAAAGCCGTTATTCTTTTAGTTTTTGCCCTAAATCGACCTTTAATAAATTGACATTACAGACATTTCAATCCCTGAAAGGTAACAGGGATTAGCCCACTATTGTAGAGTATATGACTTAAATTACCCATATGTCCTAGGGCAAGGATGAAGTCTATGTCCCAAAGTCTATTTTGGGAAGTTAAGTATATCTAGAGCTATATGTTATGTGTATTGGTTTAGATATTTTTTGGGCTAAGATTGGTAATAGAACAAACTTTTGAACTTGACTATAATGTTACATGAGGTATATGTCAGGGATAGGGGCCTAACTACCATATACATACATACATATTTTGAGAAAATGGTACATACTGAAATACAGTGTTGGTGTTATGATATGGAGAATCAATGGCATAAAGAAAGTTGAAACAAGCATAATATGGACCTGTTTATTTATTTATGACATTTTTTTAAGGAAGAAACTGGATATTACTGCTCTCTGCAAAAGTTATTCTCCAGCAACAGCTACAGTGCTGTCGCGACTTCCGCCGAAGTCGGCTTCCCTCCTTGTTTGGGCGGCGGTCGAAGTCACTGGCCTTCTAGCGTATCGCATTACCACATCAGGGGTGGAGATGGTGTCACGTTCCTGACCTATTTATGTTAGTTTTTGTGTGTTAGTTGGTCAGGACGTGAGGTTGGGTGGGCATTCTATGTTATCTGTTTCTATGTTGGTTTTGGTTTGCCTGGTATGGCTCTTGATTAGAGGCAGGTGGTTTGCGTTTGCCTCTAATTAAGAGTCATATTTAGGTAGGGCATTCTCACTGTTTGTTTGTGGGTGATTGTCTCCTGTGTCCGTATGTTATGTTCGTACCACATGGGACTGTAGCGTTTGTTTGTTTCGTTTTTGTTTCGATGTCGTCTGTTTCCTGTACGTAAGTTTATGTTTAGTTATGTAAGTTTATGTTCAGGTCTCGTCAACGTCGTTTTGTTATTTTGTAGTTTTGAAAGTGTTTTGTTTCGTTTCGTGTTGCCATCTTTATCGTTGTTCTAATAAAGATGGCTTATTTCCCGCAAGCTGCGTTTTGGTCTTCAGATCCCTCTCTCCTCACCTCGTCCGAGGATGAGGAGAGCGTCACCCGTTACAGAATCACCCACCAACACGCTAAGACCAAGCGGCAAAGGGAAACTAAACGGAGTAAGGGACAGGAGAGAAAGGAGCAATGGACATGGGACGATATTTTGGATGGAAAGGGTTGCTACACTTGGGAGGAGATCCTGGCTGGGAGGGATCGCCTCCCATGGGAACAGGTGGAGGCACTGAGGAGAGCAGAGGCTACCGGGGAGAGGAACCGGAGCTATGAGGGAACGCGTCTGGCACGGAAGCCAAAAAAGCCCGTAAGTAATTCCCAAAAATTTCTTGGGGGGGGGCTAGGAGATAGTGGGCCAAGGGCAGGTAGGAGACCTGCGCCCACTTCCCGGGCTTACCGTGGAGAGCGGGAGTACGGGCAGGCGCCGTGTTACGCAGTAGAGCGCACGGTGTCTCCTGTACGAGTGCATAGCCCAGTGCGGGTTATTCCACCTCCCCGCACTGGTAGGGCTAGATTGGGTATTGAGCCAGGTGTCATGAGGCCGGCTCAACGCGTCTGGTCTCCAGTGCGTCTCCTCGGGCCGGCATACATGGCACCTGCCTTACGCATGGTTTCCCCGGTTCGCCTACATAGGCCGGTGCGGGTTATTCCACCTCCCCGCACTGGTCGGGCAACCGGGAGCATTCAACCAGGTAAGGTTGGGCAGGTTCAATGCTCAAGAGTGCCAGTACGCCTCCACGGTCCGGTATTTCCGGCACTACCTCCCCGCCCCAGCCTAGTACCTACAGTGTCTACACTATGCACTAGGCTACCAGTGCGTATCCTGAGCCCTGTTCCTCCTCCACGCACTCTCCCTGTAGTGCGTGTATCTAGCCCGGTGCCTCCAGTTCCGGCACCACGCACTAAGCTACCAGTGCGTCTCCAGAGCCCTAAACACACTGTATCTTCTCCCCCTACTAATCCTGATGTGCTTGTCCTCAGCCCGGTGTCACCAGTGCCGGTACCACGCATCAGGGATAGAGTAGGCTTTGAGAATACAGTGTGCCCTGTCCCTGCTCCCCGCACTAGTAGGAAGGTGCTTGTCATTAGCACGGTGCCTCCAGTTCTGGCACCACGCACCAGGTCTACAGTGCGCCATATCCGGCCAGAGCCATCCGTCTCCCCAGCGCCATCTGAGCCATCCGTCTCCCCAACGCCATCTGAGCCACCCGTCTCCCCAGCGCCATCTGAGCCATCCGTCTCCCCAGCGCCATCTGAGCCATCCGTCTCCCCAGCGCCGTCTGAGCCATCCGTCTGCCAGGAGCCTGCAAAGCCGCCCGTCTGCCATGAGCCTGCAAAGCCGCCCGTCTGCCATGAGCCTACAGAGCCGTCAGCCAGACAGGAGCCGCTAGAGCCATCAGCCAGACAGGAGCCGCTAGAGCCGTCAGCCAGACAGGATATGCCAGAGCCGCCAACCAGACAGGATCTGCCAGAGCCGCCAACCAGACAGGATCTGCCAGAGCCGCCAACCAGACAGGATCTGCCAGAGCCGCCAACCAGACAGGATCTGCCAGAGCCGCCAACCAGACAGGATCTGCCAGAGCCGCCAGCGAGCCAGGATCTGCCAGAGCCGCCAGCGAGCCATGAGCAGCCAGAGCCGTCAGAGCGCCATGAGCAGCCAGAGCCGTCAGAGCGCCATGAGCAGCCAGAGCCGTCAGAGCGCCATGAGCAGCCAGAGCCGTCAGAGCGCCATGAGCAGCCAGAGCCGTCAGAGCGCCATGAGCGTCGAGAGCCGTCAGCCTGCCATGAGCGTCGAGAGCCGTCAGCCTGCCATGAGCGTCGAGAGCCGTCAGCCTGCCATGAGCGTCGAGAGCCGTCAGCCTGCCATGAGCGTCGAGAGCCGTCAGCCTGCCATGAGCGTCGAGAGCCGTCAGCCTGCCATGAGCGTCGAGAGCCGTCAGCCTGCCATGAGCGTCGAGAGCCGTCAGCCAGCCATGAGCATCGAGATTCGTCAGTCAGCCATGAGCTGTCCTTCAGCCGGAAAAGGCTGGATACCCAGAACTGCCCATCAGTCCAGAGCTGTCTCTCTGTCCGGAGCTGCCTTTCAGTCCGGAGTTGCCCCTCTATCCTAATCTCCCTCTCTATCTTCATCTATCTCTATATTCTTATCTATCCCTCTTTCTTGATTTATCTCTCTGTCCCGGTGTTTTCCCTATTAGATATGTTGTTAAGGGAATTTTGTGGGGGTCAAAAGAGGGTGGACATTCTTGGAGGGAGGAAGTTAGGATGGATTATGGTGGGGTGGGAACCGCGCCCCGAGCCTGAACCACCACCGTGGTTAGATGCCCACCCAGACCCTCCCCTAGACTTTGTGCTGGTGCGTCCGGAGTTCGCACCTTGTGGGGGGGGTACTGTCACGTTCCTGACCTATTTATGTTAGTTTTTGTGTGTTAGTTGGTCAGGACGTGAGGTTGGGTGGGCATTCTATGTTATCTGTTTCTATGTTGGTTTTGGTTTGCCTGGTATGGCTCTTGATTAGAGGCAGGTGGTTTGCGTTTGCCTCTAATTAAGAGTCATATTTAGGTAGGGCATTCTCACTGTTTGTTTGTGGGTGATTGTCTCCTGTGCCCGTATGTTATGTTCGTACCACATGGGACTGTAGCGTTTGTTTGTTTCGTTTTCGTTTCGATGTCGTCTGTTTCCTGTACGTAAGTTTATGTTTAGTTATGTAAGTTTATGTTCAGGTCTCGTCAACGTCGTTTTGTTATTTTGTAGTTTTGAAAGTGTTTTGTTTCGTTTCGTGTTGCCATCTTTATCGTTGTTCTAATAAAGATGGCTTATTTCCCGCAAGCTGCGTTTTGGTCTTCAGATCCCTCTCTCCTCACCTCATCCGAGGATGAGGAGAGCGTCACCCGTTACAGATGGAAAGTGACCGCATTTCAGCCGTGCGTAATTGGTCGACTCCCACCACAGTAAAGGAGGTGCAGCGGTTTTTAGGGTTTGCCAATTACTACCGGAGATTTATCCAGGGTTTTTGCCAGGTGGCTGCTCCCATTACCTCACTGCTGAAGTGGGGTCCTGTACGTTTTCAGTGGTCGGCTGAGGCGGACAGGGCTTTTGGGCACCTAAGGGCTCTGTTTACCTCGGCTCCCGTGCTGCCCATCCAGATCCCTCTTTGGCGTTCATAGTGGAGGTGGACGTGTCCGAGGTTGGGATAGGAGCCGTGCTCTCTAAGCGCTCGGGTACGCCACCGAAACTCCACTCCTGTGCTTTTTTCTCAAAGAAGCTCAGCCCGGCGAAGCGTAACTATGATGTGGGGGACCGGGAGCTGTTGGCTGTGGTTTCAAGCTTTGAAGGCGTGGAGACATTGGCTTGAGGGGGCTAAACACCCTTTCCTCATCTGGATTGATCACCACCACCTGTAGTACATTCTTTTAGCAAGGAGACTGAATCCTCGTCAGGCAAGGTGGGCCATGTTTTTTTTACCCGTTTTGTGTTTACTCTGTCCTACAGACCAGGTTCCCAAAATGTTAAGGCAGATGCACTGTCCCGGCTGTATGTCACAGAGGAGCAGCCCATGGATCATTTAGATTCCCATACTCCTGGCCTCCTGCCTGTTGCACCGGTCGTGTGGGAGCTGGAAACGGACATTGAGCAGGCATTACGTACAGAGCCCGCTCCCCTCCAGTGTCCCGTCGGGCGTCTGTACGTTCCGTCTGCTGTCGGTGACCAGTTTATTCTATTGGGCCCACACGTCACCCTCTGGTCATCCGGGGATCGGCCGGACGGTGCGCTGTCTGAGTGGGAAGTACTGGAGGCCTACCTTGGCAAAGGACGTGAGGGTTTATGTTTCCTCCTGCTCGGTGTGCTCCCAGTGTAAGGCTCCTAGACACATGCCCAGAGTTAAACTACATATCTTACCCGTTCCACAACGGCCTTGATCAAACCTGCCGGTGGATTTTCTGACCGATCTTCCCCCCTCACATGGAAACATGTCTGCTGTCTTATTTCCAGGACCGGTCGAGGGAGTGGGCGGCGTTCGTGCCCTGGGCAGAGATGGCGCAGAACTCGCTCCGCCACTCCTCCACTAACCTCTCCCCCTTTCAGTGCGTATTGGGGTAACAGCCGGTTCTGGCGTTGTGGCATCAGTCAGACCAAGGCTCCTGCGGTTGACGACTGTTTCAGGCGTGCGGAGGAGACATGGGAAGCCACCCATGTTCACCTCCAGCAGGCCACGCTTACTGCAGTGATCAGGTCTGGCTCTCGACCTGACACCTGCCGCTCCGCCTGCCCTGCCGGAAGCTGGGTCTGCGGTTTGTGGGGCCATTCAAAGTCCTGAGGAGAGTGAACGAGGTTTGTTACAGGTTACAGCTTCCCCCCGATTACCGTATTAACTCTCTCTCCTCAGGCCGGTGGTGGTTGGTCCGCTCCAGGAGTCTGAGGTGTGGGAGGTTCCTCCGCACACTCTGGACATCGAGGGGACTCCGGCATACTCCGTCTGTTCCATCCTGGATTCGAGGTACGGTCCAGAGGAGAGGTGCTGGGTTCCGGTGGCGGACGTGTTGGACCCTGAAATGCTGCGGGAGTTCCACCGTTTCCGGCCGGATCACCCGGCAACTCACCCTATGGGTCGTCCCCGAGGCCGGTGTCGGCGCGCTGCTGGAGCCGCGCGTCAAGGGGGGGGTACGGTCACGACTTCCGCCGAAGTCGGGCTCCCCTCCTTGTTCGGGCGGCGTTCGGCGGTCGACGTCACCGGCCTTGTAGCCATCGCCGCTCCATTTTTCATTGTTCCATTTGTTTTGTCTTGTTCCCCGCACACCTGGTTTACATTCCCTAATCACTCTGCATATATATATTCCCCTGTTCCCCTCGTGGAATTGTTTGTTTTGTGTTTGTTGTATCGCGCCAGTCTGGTTTTTCACCCTGGGCATTGCCTGTACCCTATTTGGGGAATTATTGGTGAACCTTATTGTTATATTATTGACGGTATTTTGCGCTTGTCACTTTTGCCGGTTGGCTTGAGTTGTAGCTGTTTGCGCCCGTCTGTTTGTTGCTCTTGGCTAATAAAGTCGCCTGATCACCTACTCTCTGCTCTCCTGCACTTGACTCGAATGACCAGCAGCAAAAACCCTGACAAGTGCGTTCAGAAAGTATTCATACCATTTTGTTGCGTTACAGCCTGAATTCAAAATGAATTACATGTATTTTTTTCACCCATTTACACACAATACCCCATAACAAAGTGAAAACATGTTTTTAGACATTTTAGCAAATTTATAAAAAATGAAATACAGAAATATTTAATTTCCATAATTATTCAGACCCCTGGGTCAATACTTTGTAGAAGCACCTTTGGCGGTGATTACAGCTTTGAGTCACCATGGGTACGTCTGTATGAGCTTCTGGATTTGGGTATTTTCTCCCATTCTTCTTTGCAGATTGTCTCAAGCTATGTTAAGTTAGAGATGGAGCGTGGTGAACAGCAATCTTCAAGTCTTTCCATAGATTTTCAATGGGATTTGAGAACTTTTACATTCTTGTTCTGAAGCCATTCCAGCGTTGCTTAGGCTGTATGCTTGGTGTCATTGTCCTGTTGGAACGCAAATCTTCACCCCCAGTCTAAGGTCTCATCAAGGATTTGCCTCAATTCATTTTTCTCTCTATCCTTACCAGTCTCCCAGTCCCTGCTGCTGAAAAGCATCCCCATTTTCACTTTGTCATTATGGTGTTGTGTGTGTAGATGGGTGAGAAACAAATATTTTGAATCTATTTTGAATTCAGGCTGTAACATAACAAAATGTCAAATAAGTCAAGGGGAATTGAAGACTTTCTGAAGGCACTGCATGAGTGTCCCTCTAGTCATAAAAAACATAGTGGAAAGGAAAGGCGTATTGTAATACCAGATTAATCATATGTTATGATAAGATAGACAATTATCAACACAAATGACATGCAACGACCCCGGTTGCCAACAGAGTCTGCTCCTGGGCTGAGACTGCTTCCTCTGTCTCCACAGCAACAAGTAAGCAAAGCTATCTCTCATTTCAGGGGTCCACATTGTTATGTTTCCTTTTTAAACGAAAGACCTTATGTGCTCTGTTATTCAGCTGGAATATAGCACTGTCAGTACAGTACATTACTTTTCTTCATTGACAAGTACTTGTGTGTTTAAACGTACGACATTTTTATAGACAAGTTAGGTCATACATTAAATAATGCTAAATATCTTGAATATATTTATCCTCTCACAGTTGATAGATACATTAGATTTTTTCTAACAACTGCACATGGAAGTCAAATGTTTTTTTAAGTGGTTTTGGGGTAATTGCATATCATAAAGTGAGACATGTTTGCTTTAGAGTGAAGGCATGTTAGTGTCCAAGGCAACAAAATCATATTCTGAGCTCAGCTGGAAACCAGGAATCCACTTGTGTCTGTTAGACATTCTTTTTGCTCAGCGGTGTACCACTTTATTGGTTTGTAACCTGATTAAATTATGTTGTTAAGGATTATCTTGTCTGTCTATGTAATTATGAAATTGTAATATAGCTTCAGACCACTCATTTTCCAGTGATGTAAGCAGTTCCTTCTGAGACTTTCCAAGCCAATGCTTGGGTAAAATTGTGCAGGGCTGCTTTACATATGTACACTGTAAAACTGTACAGTCTAAAACGTCATGGGAGTAGAAATACTAAATGATAAATAAATGCTAAACGGACACATACATTTTCCATGCATAGTATTTATAATTGTTTATTAATAAGTAATGTAACTATGTAAACAAATTGTGTATATGTAGTAATTTATGTTTCATGCTATACCATTATTATATGCCTTGCCTGTCATGTTTGACCTTAATTTATAAAATGGTTGGATGATTGATTGGATGATGACAGTTCCATCTGAATTATCACTGCGCATCCATAAGAGATAATCATGTTGCTGCCCCCCCTTTTCCTAAAAACATAAAAATAAATAGAATGTGTCAGCCAGACCCCAATCAAAAAATATAGATTGCCGATCGCTGTCCATGGTGCTGAAATTGCGACATATCTATACGCCTGCCTATCAAATCTCTTATTTTTGGAGAATATAAATACAACTGTCCTGTGTAACCTACCTGAACCTGCAGCTCCCAGCTTGGATAGAACGTTGTGGTGTGTCAAACCAGTCTATTAACACCAAATAATATAGTCAGTCCACCCTCAAAACACTAGCTTACTAGGGATTGTTTTATTATGCAGTGTAGCCTACTATCTATTGCTATATACAGTAAATAGCCTAACAATTCTCCTGAAGTCTTCCTTGCTGTGTCTGTCACTTCTTCTTTTTCTTTCTCTTAGAAAAAAAGTGTATTTGTGTCTGTCCTTGTCTCAATTTTTTTCTACGTAGCGGGTTTTAGTAGCGACAGTATACGACTGTGTCACGTTGCAAATCATTTCACCACGGCCTGTAGGCCTAGGTTGAACCTGACTGTATTGTAAATACATAGTATAGAAAACAGACAGTCTTTCCTGAGACATTGTGCATTATATGTTCATTGTGCTGCACACAATTTCAACCTAGTCTTGAATAATGCATGCCAAGATATACCAGAGATAAGAAACTGTTGATATTGCAACCACAGAACTCAAACGCTGATTCACCAGTATGAACGAAATATCAAACCACCTTTTTGTTTGAGCCCTCAAGAACTGTTGTCCGCTAAAGATGATAATCTGTTTGCATCTGCCAATTTATTGGATGCCCATTATCCAGACGACCTGTCCCCAGAGCTTCACATACAGTTGATCTCTTTCCGTAACGTGCTGAGGCCGGCAATTAAGGAGAATGAAAGTCTCAATTAAAGATGTTGTGGAACTGCTTATTTGAAGCGCTACTCCCGTCTGCCCAGTTTCCCTGATGTTGCTATGGCAATCAAGCTGTTCTTAACCATCCCTTTAACTGCTGCTTCTGTGGAGAGATCGATTTCCAAACTAAAACTCTTAAAGAACTACATACAGTTGAAGTCAGAAGTTTACATACACCTTAGCCAAAAACATTTAAACTCAGTTTTTCACAATTCCTGACATTTAATCCCAGTAAAAATTCCGTTTTAGGTCAGTTAGGATCACCACTTTATTTTAAGAATGTGAAATGTCAGAATAATAGTAGAGATAATTATTTCTTTCAGCTTTTATTTCTTTCATCACATTCCCAGTGGGTCAGAAGTTTACATACACCCAATTAGTATTTGGTAGCATTGCATTTAAATTGTTTAACTTGGGTCAAACGTTTTAGGTAGCCTACGACAAGCTTACCACAATAAATTGGGTGAATTTTGACCCATTCCTCCAAACAGAGCATGGTGTAACTGAGTCAGGTCTGTAGGCCTCCTTGCTCGCACACGCTTTTTCAGTTCTGCCCACAAATTTTCTATAGGATTGAGGTCAGGGCTTTGTGATGGCCACTACCGTACCTTGACTTTGTTGTCCTTAAACAATTTTACCACAACTTTAGAAGTATGCTTAGGGTCATAGTCCATTTGGAAGATCCATTTGCGAACAAGCTTTAACTTCCGGACTGATGTCTTGAGATGTTGCTTCAAAATATCCACAATTTTCCTGCCTCATGATGCCTTCTATTTTGAGAAGTGCACCAGTCCCTCCTGCAGCAAACACCCCTACAACATCATGCTGCCACCCCGGTGCTTCACGGTTGGGATGGTATTATTCGGCTTGCAAGCCTCCCACTTTTTCCTCCAAACATAACGATGGTCATTATGGCCAAAAAGTTATATTTTTGTTTCATCAGACCAGAGGACATTCATCCAAAAAGTACAATCTTTCTCCCCATGTGCAGTTGCAAACCGTAGTCTGGCTTTTTAAATGGCGGTTTTGGAGCAGTGGCTTCTTCCTTGCTGAGCAGCCTTTCAGGTTATGCCAATATAGGACTAATTTTACTGTGGATATAGATTATTTTGTACCTGTTTCCTCCAGAATCTTCACAAGGTCCTTTGCTGTTTTTCTAGGATTGATTCACACTTTTCGCACCAAAGTACGTTAATCTCTAGGAGACAGAACACGTCCCCTTCCTAAGCTGTATGACGACTGCGTTGTCCCGTGGTGTTTATACTTGCGTACTATTGTTTGTACAGATGAATGTGGTACTTTCAAGCATTTTGAAATTGTTCCTAAGGATGAACCAGTCTTGTGGAGGTCTACAATTTTTTTTCTGAGGTCTTGGCTGATTTCTTTTGATTTTCCCATGATGTCAAAGCAAAGAGGCACTGAGTTTGAATGTAGGCCTTGAAATACATCCACAGTTACACCTCCAATTGACTCAAATGATGTCAATTAGCCTATCAGAAGCTTCTAAAGCCATGACATTATTTTCTGGAATTTTCCAAGCTGTTTAAAGGCACAGTCAACTTAGTGTTAGTAAACTTCTGACCCACTGGAATTGTGATACAGTGAAATAATCTTTCTGTAAACAATTGTTGGAAAAATGACTTGTGTCATGTACATGTCCTAACCGACTTCCCAAAACTATAGTTTTTTAACAATACATTTGTGCAGTGGTTGAAAAACAAGTTTTAATGACTCCAACCTAGGTGTATGTAAACTTCCGACTTCAACTGTACTGTAGGAAGCATTAGGCTCTCGGTCTGATATGAGCTTTTTAACACCTGAGTAAACTCCAATCATTGCACTGGCGCCGTCATAGCCATGACCATGGCATGTTTTCACCTATGTCCCCTTACTTTCAATCAGTTCAATTATTTATCTTTCAACCCTGAAGCACTTTGATCAGTCACATTATTGAAGCCCAAGACACAAACACTTAGCTTCCAAGTACATATGGAAGTTAACCTGTCTAGGTTGAGGGTGCCGCTAGCGGCACTCCCCCTCCACCCCCACTGAAAAAGCAGAGCCGCGAAATTCAAAAAAAATATTTTTTCAAAATATTTAACTTTCACACATTAAAGTCCAATACATCTAATGAAAGACACAGATCTTGTGAATCCAGCCAACATGTCCGATTTTTAAAATGTTTTACAGGGAAGACACAATATGTAAAGATGTAAATCTATTACCTAAAAACACATTAGCATAATCCACCATCTTTTATTTGTCCACCAACACCAGTAGCTATCACCAATTCGGCTAAACTAAGATATTTATAGCCCCTAACCAAGAAAAAAACTCATTAGATGACAGTCTGATAACATA
Source organism: Salvelinus fontinalis (assembly GCF_029448725.1). Classification (NCBI taxonomy): domain Eukaryota; kingdom Metazoa; phylum Chordata; class Actinopteri; order Salmoniformes; family Salmonidae; genus Salvelinus; species Salvelinus fontinalis. The sequence continues at coordinate 3,392,704 of NC_074683.1, forward strand.
TTTATGGTATGGGATAGGTTTTGTTAGAAAAATGTGCATATTTCAGGTAGATGGCATAGGTTACAATTGCACCCACCGTCACAAATGGACTAGAATAACTACATAGAGCAACGTGTTTACCTACTTACTAATCATCAAACATTTCGTAAAAATACACAGCATACACTAATCGAAAGACACAGATCCTGTGAATACAGACAATATTTCAGATTTTCTAAGTGTCTTACAGCGAAAACACAATAAATCGTTATATTAGCATAGCACATGTGCAAACATTACCCCAGCATTAATTCTAGCCAAAGTGAGCGATAACGTAAACATCGCCAAAATATATTATTTTTTTCACTAACCTTCTCAGAATTCTTCAGATGACACCCCTGTAACATCACATTACAACATGCATATACAGTTTGTTCGAAAATGTGCATATTTAGCCACCAAAATCATGGTTAGACAATGGGGAAAGTAGCCCAGCTGGTGAGAAAATGTCCGTGCGCCACATTAGACAGTGATCTACTCGTATACATAAATACTCATAAACGTGACAAAAAAATATAGGGTGGACAGCGATTGATAGACAATTTAATTCTTAATACAATCGCGGAATTACATTTTTTAAATTATCCTTACTTTTCAATACAGTTTGCGCCAAGCGAAGCTACGTCAAAAAACATGGCGTCCTAAGCCACTAACATTTTTCGACAGAAACACGATTTATCATAATAAAAATTTCCTACTTTGAGCTGTTCTTCCATCAGTATCTTGGGCAAAGGATCCTTTCTTGGGTCTAATCGTCTTTTGGTGGAAAGCTGTCCTCTTGCCATGTGGAAATGCCAACTGCGTTCAGCATGAACTGGAAGCGTGCCCAGCGATTCACAGCGTTTCAGAAATAAATGTCCCAAAATCGCACTAAACGGATATAAATTGCTATAAAACGCTTTAAATTAACTACCTTATGATGTTTTTAACTCCTATAACGAGTCTTAACATGACCGGAGAAAGATTACTCCCAACACTAATGCTTGGAACAGGTGCGGGTCGGTGTCCTCCACGCGCATGACGCAGCTCCAAAAGACTTACTAGCTACAGGGTTTTTTAATTTATAGTGCCTGTGAACGCGCAATCGACCCCATTCAAATCGTCATCATGTAAAGGCATCCAGGGGAAGACGTAAGCAGTGTCCGTATACTCATAGCAATAACAGTGGCCTTTTAACTGACTCCAGATCAGGGGCCAACATTTCTGAAATCTGACTCCATGTCAGGGAAATTGCTGTAGAATGGGTTCTGTTCCACTTAGAGACAAAATTTCAACTCCTATAGAAACTATAGACTGTTTTCTATCCAATAATAATAATAATATGCATATTGTACGATCAAGAATTTTGTAGGAAGCCGTTTCAAAAATTACACGATTACCATAAATAGTGACAACAGCGCCCCCAGCCTCAACAGCTTAAAAAGGTTTATGAATTAATTTTTGGAGGGTTACCATCAAAAGGATATAAAAAATATATATCAATGACAGACCCAGAGCTTGTGCCTTACTGATTAAAAACTTCATAGAGATCAAATCCCGATGATGGGATCGATTTGACAACATCTGGTGAAATGGCAGAGTGCCAAATTCAAATTAAATTATTAGAAATATTTAACTTTCATACAATCACAAGTGCAATACACCAAATTAAAGCTTTACTTCTTGTTAATCCAGCCACTGTGTACGATTTTAAAAATACTTTAAGGCGAAAGCATACCATGCTCTTATCGGGGGACAGCACCCCATCAAACATACACAGACAATCCTATTTCATCCCGCCAGGCGTGACACAAAGCTCTAAAATAATGTATAAGTCATGCTTTACCTTTGAAGATCTTCTTTTGTTGGCACTCCAATTTGTCCCATAAAAATTACAAATGGTCCTTTTGTTCGATTAATTCCGTCGTTATATCTCCAAAATGTCCATTTATTTGGCGCGTTTGATCCAGAAAAACACGCGCAACATGACTACAAAATATCTAATAAATTCCTTGTAATCTTTGTCCAAACATTTCAAACAACTTTCCTAATACAACTTTAGGTATTTTTTTATGTAAATAATCTATACAATTTACGACGGGATAAACTGTGTTCAATAGCGGATAAAAACAAAGTGGAGCGAGCTTTCAGGTCGTGCGCTCCAACCACAACAGTACACTAGACTCGACCCTCGTTCTGAACAGCCCTACTTCTTAATTTCTCAAAGGAAAAACATCAACCAATTTCTAAAGACTGTTGACATCTAGTGGAAGCGCTAGGAACGGCAAGCAAGTGCCTTAGAAATCTAGATCCCCATAGAAACCGCATTGAAAAGAGAGTGACCCCCAAATAATAATTCCTGTTTGGTTTGTCCTCGGGGTTCCGCCTGCCAAATAGGTTCTGTTATACTCACAGACATCATTCAAATAGTTTTAGAAAATTCATAGTGTTTTCTATCCAAATCTACTAATAATATGCATATCCTAGCTTCTGGTCCTGAGTAGCAGGCAGTTACTTTGGGCACACTTTTCATCTGGACGTGAAAATACCGCCCCCTAGCATAGAGAGGGTAATTAAGCTACATAAATACCCATTGAATTGTTGAGTGCAGGAGATGTCAAATTGAGGACTCTTAGCACAAGTCAGTTTCCACACATACTGTAGTTGATCCACCTTTCCATCAAGGATTGCTGTATAAGGACCTTATCAGTATGTTGATTAGTTTCACATGTTGATGACCAGCGCATGTAGCCTAATATAACCACTATGTTGTTTATATGGGGTTTCAAACAATGCTGGGTGAGAGAGTTACAGACCTTGTACAATCAATCACAGGTTGATGTGGTTTTGGCTCATACAGAACTCACTTTTATTTTGTCTTCAGTCAGCTTTTTACTTTTCACTCTGATCCTACCCCCATCTGGTCTGCATGCATGCCCTGCTAGATGTCAACAAAAGGTAATTCAAATCACATTTCGCAATAATTATTTTTACATGAAGTTAAATACTACTCAATCTGTTACAAATGCCGGAATGATGTGCCCAATATATGTGCACTGTGAATTGAAAAACAAAAAAGAAGTCTTCCAAAAAAAGGTTGTATGAATGACTTAAGAAACTAGAAGCAGCAGAAGGTTGTGCATCTTTGAGCGAAGGCCTTTGTTTGCGCTCTCTCAGACGGCCATCAAAACCAAAGAGGTTGCTGGAATCATATCAAAGGGGTTGTATCAGACCCATGCTGGTTTTATATTCTTATTTCCTCATTCTCTGTGAATGCCCAGACCACACCTGAAAAAAAACACTCCCCCTGCCCTGCATGGACTGCTGGTTGTCCATTTATGAAGTTTGGGGCCTTTTCCTCATAGCAGATGGTAGTGGGAAGTGTGATATGCAATATAAAAAACACTACATACCAATACATTTAACCCAAGCAAATGCAGTCCTTTGTTTATTTGATTGGCTTATTTGGTTGGCTTCGTTTTGGAATTTGTGAATGCGTTATATCCTCAAACACCCCATGTTGGAAACTATAAGGGCACAAGGCGAGACCCAAATGCAGACACAGGAGGCAGAAGGTTGAGCGCCGACATTTATTATAACAAAAAGGGTAGGCAAAAGGCAGGTCGGGGACAGGAGAGAGTTCATAAACCAGGTCCGAGTCCAAACAGTACCAGGCGATAGGCAGGCTCGAGGTCAGGAATAGGCAGGGGTTCAGTGATCAGGTCCGAGTCCAAACAGTACAAGGGGATAGGCAGGCTCGAGGTCAGCAAAGGTAGAGTGGTCAGAACCAAGAGGGCTAGGAAAAAACAGAGACTGGGAAAGATAGGAGCTAGGAAAAAGGCTGGTTGACTTCGCAAAACAAGACGAACTGGCACGAAGACAGGAATCACAGGGATAAATACACCGGGGATAATAAGCAACAACTGGAGGGGGGTGGAGACAAGCACAAGGACAGGTGAAAAAGATCAGGGCATGACAGAAAGCAACATGTTACTTTTGCGGTTACATGAGTTGATGAGAAAGCAAATTAATTGTATTGAAGTAGTATCAAGTTGTGACTAGATGAAGGTTGTAGCCACTATGCCACCTTTTTGATGTGAGGTCCTCCGATAAATAACAACAACATCTAAATACTAATAAACATAGGTCCTACAACTCTATTCTGAGTGGCAAAATATAAGCTGTTTACAAAAGCTGTTTTATATAAGCTGTTTTAAGTGGGCATTGACACAATGCCCACTTAACCTGGAAGCCAGCCACACCTATGTGTCGGACGAAACACCGTACACCCGGCCCACCACAGGAGTCACTAGTGCGCAACGGGACAAGGACATCCCTGCCGGTCAAACCATCCCCTAACCCGGACGATGCTGGACTCGAACCCAGAATCTCTAGTGGCACAGCTAGCACTGCGATGCGGTGCCTTAGACCACTGCTCTACTCGGGAGGCCCTGTTTTCCGTGAGTTTGTCTACAACTCCAGCACCTGCGGAAAGTACCAGAATGTGCGCATGTTCTTCAGCTTTTGTACAGCTTCAACAGATACCTAGCTCATTTATGGATGGCCGCTCTTTGTGATTAACAGGGGAGTATTTAGTGGGCTAGGTAGGACAGTTATTTTCAGGTCCATAAATTCTTGAGTGCAGTTCTGCGGAGTGATCCAACACCCAAAGGCCTCACTACCTCGACTGCAATAACAGCCTGGCGTGTCTCAAGTCTTAAAAATAGCTGGACCCTGGAACTCTCATTATGGCGATCCATCCCTGCTATGGAGACATTGGATGGGGGAGGAAAGTTTTGTTTATGAACTAGAACCACGTGCTTGTTTCCATTGCTCAAGGCATTGAATGTTTCACATATAGTGTAGAAGCAGTGATACTAATACTATGCTATTATACGGAAAGGTTGGTGGTGATACTGTAGGGCAGCCCCCAAAGTGACTCTTCTTATCAACTGTATGCAATAATTTCCTCTGTTGTCTTAGGAATTCAGCATTCTCTGTGTTGGTCTTGCCAACCCCCATTGTCACAACTCTGAGATGCAGAGGTTACTTTCCTCCCCCCATCCAATGTCTCCATAGCAGGGATGGATCACCATAATGAGAGTTCCAGGGTCCAGCAGGGATGTCCTTGTCCCGTTGCGCACTAGTGACTCCTGTGGTGGGCCGGGTGTACGGTGTTTCGTCCGACACATTGGTGTGGCTGGCTTCCAGGTTAATTGGGCATTGTGTCAAGAAGCAGTGTGGCTTGGTTGGGTTGTGTTTCGGAGGATGCACGGCTCCCGACCTTTGCCTCTCCCGAGTCCGTACGGGAGTTGCAGCATTGAGACAAGATTGTATGCATGATAATTAACATTAGAAGCCTCCTCCCTAAGTTTGTTTTACTCACTGCTTTAGCACACTCTGCCAACCCGGATGTCCTAGCCGTGTCTGAATCCTGGTTTAGGAAGACCACCAAAAACCCTGAAATTTCCACGCCTAACTATAACATTTTCCGACAAGATAGCACTGCCAAAGGGAGCAGAGTTGCAATCTACTGCAAAGATAGCCTGCAGAGTTCTGTCTTACTATCCAGGTCTGTGCACAAACAATTTGAGCTTCTACTTTTAAAAATCCACCTTTCCAGAAACAAGTCTCTCACCGTCGCCGCTTGCTATCGACCCCCATCAGCCCCCAGCTGTGTCCTGGACACCATATGTGAATTGATTGCCCCCCCCATCTATCTTCAGAGCTCGTGCTGTTAGGTGACCTAAACTGGGACATACTTTAACTTCTTGCAACTATAGGGGGTGCTATTTCGCATTAGCATAATTAACTCTACAGATTAAACTGCCTAGTACTCAATTCTTGCTCGTACAATATGCATATTATTGTTATTATTGGATAGAAAACACTCTCTAGTTTCTATAGTCGTTTGAATTATGTCTCTGAGTGAAACAGAACTCATTTTACAGCACTTTTCCTCCCAGTGTGTGAGATTTAGACATCTTGGCCTCTGGTTCCAGATCAGTTTTTAAAGTCTCTGTTAATCCTATGAGATACAAACACTGCCCACGCCTTCCACTAGATGTCAGTAAGTGATGACAATTTGAATGGAGTCTATTGCGCAATCACAGGCTCTATAAATGACCAAAGACCGGAAGTAGGATTCCTTTGGAGTCTGCGCTCAACGCAAGAAGGATATCTGACTGGCCTTTTTCCAAGTCTTGGTTTAGCCAGTAATATAGCGTCGGTCATGTTTTTACTCGTTATAGGTGTTAGAAACATCATAATGTAGTTAATTTAAACCGTTTTATAGCAATTTATATCCGTTTAGTGCGATTTTGAGGCATTGCTTTGTAATAGACTTTGAAGCTCCGGGCACGTTTCGGGGTCCCGGTCGTACGTTAGTGAGCATTTCGTCGGACAAGTGGACATCTTTCGACCAAAAGAAGATTAGACCCAAGAAAGGATTCATTGCCCAAGAATCTGATGGAAGATCGCCTCATAGTAAGAAATATTTAAGATGATAAATCGTTGTTCTGTAGAAAAATGTCAAACGCACGTTCTGCCATTTTGTTAGATGTAGCTTTGCTTGGCGCAACCTGTATTGAAAAGTAAGGATAATTTAAAAAATGTAATTCCGCGATTGTATTAAGAATTAAATTGTCTATCAATCGCTGTCCACCCTATATTTTTTTGTCAAGTTTATGAGTATTTATGTATAAGACTAGATCACTGTCTAATATGGTGCACGACATTTTCTGACCAGCTGTGCTACTTTTGTCATTGTCTAACCATGATTTTGGTGGCTACATATGCACGTTTTCGAACAAACTGTATATGTATGTTGTAATATGATGTTACAGGAGTGTCATCTGAAGAATTCTGAGAAGGTTAGGGAAAAAATTTATATATTTTGGCGATGATACGATATCGCTCTCTTTGGCTAGAATCAGTGCTCGGGTAACGTTTGCGTATGTGGTATGCTAATATAACGATTTATTGTGTTTTCGCTGTAAGACACTTAGAAAATCTGAAATATTGTCTGTATTCACAAGATCTGTGTCTTTCGATTAGTGTATGCTGTGTATTTTTACGAATGTTTGATGATTAGTAATTAGGTAATACACGTTGCTCTATGTATTTATTCTAGTCCATTTGTGACGGTGGGTGCAATTGTAAACTATGATTTATACCTGAAATATGCACATTTTTCTAACAAAACCTATCCTATACCATAAATATGTTATCAGACTGTCATCTGATGAGGTTTTTTCTTGGTTAGTGGCTATCAATATCTTAGTTTAGCCGAATTGGTGATAGCTACTGGTGTATTGAGAAAATGGTGGACAAAGAAAAATAGTGATTTTTGCTAACGTGTTTAGCTAATAGATTTACATATTGTGTCTTCCCTGTAAAACATTTTAAAAATCTGAAATGGTGGCTTTATTCACAAGATCTGTATCTTTCATTAGGTGTCTTGGACTTGTGATTTAATGATATTTAGATGCTACTATTTAATTGTGACGCTATGCTAGCGATGCTAATCAGTGTGGGGGGGGGGGGGGGGGGGGGGTGCTCCCGGATCCGGGGTAGAGGCTCGTTAGAGGTTAACACCCCGGTCATCCTACAATCTAAGCTTGATGCCCTCAATCTCACACAAATTATCAATGAACCTACCAGGTACAACCCCAAATCTGTAAACACGGGCACCTCATAGATATCATCCTAACCAAGCAGCCCTCCAAATACACCTCTGCTGTCTTTAACCTGGATCTCAGCGATCACTGCCTCATTGCCTGAGTCCGTAATGGGTCTGTGTTTAAACGACCACCCCTCATCACTGTCAAAAGCTCCCTAAAACACTTCAGCGAGCAGGCCTTTCTAATCGACCTGGCCCGGGTATCCTGGAAGGATATTTATCTCATTCCGTCAGTACAGGATGCCTGGTTATAAAAAAAGGTGCTTTCCTCACCATCTTAAATAAGCATGCCTCGTTCAAAAAATGTAGAACCAGGAACAGATATAGCCCTTGGTTCACTCCAGACCTGACTGCCCTTGACCAGCACAAAAATATCCTGTGGCGTACTGCATTAGCATCAAATAGCCCCCGTGATATGCAACTTTTCAGGGAAGTTAGGAACAAATATACACAGGCACACAGATCACTATAACTGTACATAGCACATCTGTAAATAGTCCATCCAACTACCTCATCCCCATACTGTTATTTATTTAGCTCCTTTGCACCTTAGTATCTCTACTTGCACACTCATCTTCTGCACATCTATCACTCCAGTGTTTAATTGCTATATTGTAATTATTTCGCCACTATGGCCTATTTATTGCCTTACCTTCCTTATCCTGCCTTATTTGCACACACTATATGACTATATTGACTATATGTTTGTTTATTCCATGTGTAACTCTGTGTGTTGTTTGTGTTGCACTGCTTTGCTTTATCTTGGCCAGGTCGCAGTTGTAAATGAGAACTTGTTTTCAACTAGCCTACCTGGTTAAATGAAGGTGAAATATTATTATTAATAATTTTGTTAAATGACGTGACTGTGAAACCAACATAACTATACAGCATTTTCAGGAGAAACTTGGCTTGCTGAGGGAACATTTTAATTATGTTTATGAAAGTAGCAACCTAGCCTCGCAAGGTCACATTTGGACATGTTAGAAAAACTGTCAAATAACATCATTAAGATAAAAACACTCAATGTCCGTTCTAAGATATAGCTAGCTACTACAACACAGCCCATGATATATGGATCTAGTTTATAAATACAGTGGAACTTGTAGATTCTTGCAGGTTGAATAGGTGTACATCACACACATGTGGCATACCATAGTCTTGCAGGTTGAATAGATGTACATCACACACATGTGGCATACCATAGTCTTGCAGGTTCAATAGGTGTACATCACACACATGTGGCATACCATAGTCTTGCAGGTTCAATAGGTGTAGATCACACACATGTGGCATACCATAGTCTTGCAGGTTCAATAGGTGTACATCACACACATGTGGCATACCATAGTCTTGCAGGTTGAATAGTTGCCCTCCCATAGGGTAACTTGACAAACATGTAGGGCCCTCAAGTCTGTCAAGCAGTTTGCTTTAGCCACTGCTGTACACTCATACCAGGCAGATCTGACCCATACTTGGTGGTCCTGGGCTGCTGGACACTGTTAAAGCCGGGTCTACCGCATGGGACCTGCCCAAATCAGCTGGGCCTTGGAGGAGAGAAAATAAAAAATATAAAAAGAGAGGAGGAGAAGCAAGAGAAGGAGGGAGAAAGAGAGTGAGCACTGAGAGCTTGACTAGGTTTGGTTGTTCTGAATTCACAGCAGCTGTAATGATGTCAATAGGCAGTATGTTGAATATTCCAGCCTCTGCGCGAGCGCTGCGTATAAATCTGTGTACTCAGGTGCGTGGTGTGAAGTCAGCCCACTAAAGCCGCCAAGCTCGAGTCCGAAGGGAAAGTTGTCCCAAGTTCTCTCACTCTCTCTCTCTGGCTCCGCCCGCTTCCCATGAACCTAAGCCCAAGAAACAAAGTGGGGGGAAGAAATGATCTCCCTCTGACCTAACGGGATTGTGCTTTCTTCAGACTTATTTTTTTCTCTCTTGCATTACAAATCCATTGAGTCCAGAACATCGATATTGCAAATGGGGTATTATCTGTAAACATAGCTAAGGTTATTCAAATACTTTATCATCACATTAGGATTTGCCCTCTGTTTTGTTAGAAGACATGAGAAAAGCCTCCGTTTGAACTGTTGCGTCAGCAAAGAGGATGTGATGAGACGATAGGTCAATTCAAGCCGCTACTTATCTGAGGTAGCTTCATTTCATCGATGATCGCGATGATAATTCTTGAAAGTGTTGAAAAAATAACAAATTATAAACATGCCTCAAAAGGCTGTTCAAGGCTTTTCAGAAGCCAATAATTGGAAACCATTGAAATCTCAGAGGTCTAACTGCCTCGGATTTGGTACGCAGGGATTTAGTAGAGGAACAGGAGCAGGAAGTGTTTGTGTAGACAAGATGTTTAAACTTCAAAGCCCTGTGAGTTGTTACTTTAACCCTGTGAGTCGAGGTGCAGTCGTTTCAGATGAGCTGTCCATTCGGGGATAAACATGCTGTTTGCTGCTATTCTAGTAGATTGTGTTACAGTCAATTAAATTAAATATTAGTTGAATGTTTATTCAAGTGCACTTCAACCAATTGTCATGACCTTGGTCTTAAAGTATGATAAATGTTCCCTAAAAAAATTTGGAGCACTGAGCAAATTTTAGGTCTTGTGAGCGGAAACTTGAACTTGGTGAGAATTTTGTGAATCTTACGGTGCTCGTTTACAGTGAACACTGAGGTTGTACCCGTACAGTTTTAGACAATAGCCAACAGCCTATTGTGACTATTTCAGCACAATGTAGGTCTACCAACAAAACTAATGAAGCAAATCCCATAACATTTTCACATGGAAACAGCTTTTGATTTCTATGATATAGCCTACATTAGCCTATATGTGGTGTACATTGCATGAGACTTTTAAAAATGTTTTTGCATTATGACATTAACCTCTAACGCCTCACAAACCCGGATCCGGGAGCACCCCCATCAAAAAAGCTGACTAGCATAGCCTAGCCTAAAGCCACAGGGATATCATATAATAAAATGTTCATGAAATCACAAGTCCAAGACACCAAATGAAAGATACACATCTTGTGAATCAAGCCATCATTTCTGATTTTTAAAATGTTTTACAGGGAAGACACAATATGTAAATCTATTAGCTAACCACGTTAGCAAAAGACACCAATATTCTTACTCCATCAGTTTATGACTCCATCAGTAGCTATCACAAATTCGACCAAATAAAGATATAAATAGCCACTAACCAAGAAACATCCTCATCAAATGACAGTCTGATAACATATTTATTGTATAGCATATGTTTTGTTAGAAAAATGTGCATATTTCAGGTATAAATCAGAGTTTACCATTGCAGCCACCATCACAACTCTCACCAAAGCGACTAGAATAACTACAGAGACCATCGTGTATTAGCTAATTACTCATCATAAAACATTTCTTCAAAATACACAGCGTACAGCAGATGAAAGACACAGATCTTGTGAATCCAGACAATATTTCAGATTTTCTAAGTGTTTTACAGCGAAAACACAATATAGCGTTATATTAGCTTACCACAATGGCAAACATCACACCAGCATTGATTCAAGGCAAAAATAGTGATAACGTATAAACCACCAAAATATATTAATTTTTTCACTAACCTTCTCAGAATTCTTCAGATGACAGTCCTATAACATCATATTACACAATGCATATAGAGTTTGTTCGAAAATGTGCATATTTAGCGCCACAAATCGTGGTTATACAATGAGAAAAGTAGCAAAGCTGCCCAGAAAATGTCAGGAGAAATCTTTGAAGAGGCACCTATTCTAATCAGTAACTATTCCAAAACTTGACTAAAAAATACAGGTTGGACAGCAATTGAAAGACAAATTAGTTCTTAATGCAATCGCTGGGTTACATTTTTAAAATTAACGTTACTTCAAAATACAGCGTGCGATAAAGCAAGGCTACACTGCAAGTAATGGCGTCTTATGCATTTGACTTTTTTCAACAGAACAATGAATTATCAGCATAAATAGTTCTTACTTTTTGATGAACTCTCATCAGAATCTTGGGGGGGGTTGGAGAACGTCAGGTTGGAGAACGTCGTCTTCCACGTTGCAATTAGCAGTAAACAATAGCATGCGAGAGAGAGAGAGATACCCAACTTCCTACAGCGCCAAGAAAATAAATACCCGAAAATCGCAATATACTGACAAACTGATAGAACTCATTTTAAAATAACAACAGTATGATGTCTTTAACACCTATATCGAATAAAAACAGAGCCGGATATAGCTATTCGCCCAGTGATACATTTAGATATGTGTTGGTCAGCGATGGGGAGGTACTGTTTCCTACAAGAGCACAAAATGTGTAGGCAACATTTCAATTTGTCCTTGAAAAGCCAGTCAGATAAAAATCTTGCCGTATGTCTTAATAAAAGGGGCAGTGTTGTATTTTGACACAGGCTTGCATATGCAAATAAGCCAATAAACAGAGGGGTAGCCTACATTGTCTAATTCTCTGTATGGAAATAATAGTTAATTATATATTGTAAAGTGCTTTCTTGCATCATACAATACAATGCAATTTAGAGTCACATATTTGGCCCATGGTGTTACATACCAAGTAAAAAAAGTATTAGTTAAAACTTCTTGTCAATAGGGGGAGCTGTTAGCACTATGTAATCTTGACGTTCCCAAATTAAACTGCCTCGTACTCAATTCTTGCTCGTACAATATGCATATTATTATTACTATTGGATAGAAAACACTCTCTAGTTTCTAAAACCGTTTGAATTATATCTGTGAGTCAAACAGAACTCATTTGGCACAAACTTCCTGACCAGGAAGTGGAAAGTCTGAAATCGAGGCTCTGTTCTACTTCCTGCCTATAAATGGGCATGATACGTATTAGTATAAATGCACTTCATAGACCTTCCCCTGGATGTCAAGAGGCGGTGAGAGAAGAAATGTAGTGTTTATCTTGGTCTGAAGTGGAATACAAGCTCTTTGTATGACGTGTCCCCCATTTCTTGTTTTCTGGAGAGCGCGAAGAGGGACCTGGATTTGCCTTCTGTTTAGCTGCCGTTATAGGCGACTAATATCTCCGGCTTTGATTTTATTTGATACATGTGACCATATCATCGGAAAGTATGTTTTTTCAATATAGTTTCATCAGATTATTGAAATTTTTTCGGGAGTTTTGCCGTGTTCCGTTCTCTTTTTGTTGACATGGAGAGATTCGCGCCACTTGGCAAGTGTGCTTGCTAATTCAAGAGGGAAAATGGACGTTCTAAATCCAAACAACGATTGTTCTTGACAAAGGACCCCTTATCCAACATTCTGATGGAAGATCAGCAAAAGTAAGAAACATTTTATGATGCTATTTCATTTCTCTGTCGTACATGTGAACTAGTCGTTGGCGCCCAACTTTGGGGTACTCTAGCTAAACCGAAGCTGGATGTCGTAATGAAGTTATTTTTTAGAATTCTAACACTGCGATTTCATTAAGAACTAATGGATCTATCATTTCCTATACAACATGTATTTTTTAGTTATGTTTATGAATAGCTATTTGGTCAGAATATGTGTGTCAGAAAAAGTGTCAGAAAAATATCCGGACGTTGTGGAAAAAGTAGCTACGAAAGCAACATGTATAACCACTGATTTCAGCTCTAAATATGCACATTTTCGAACAAAACATAAGTGTATGTATAACCTGATGTTATAGGACTGTCATCTGATGAAGAATATCAAGGTTAGTCAAAAATTATATATCTTTTACTGGTTTGTTACGATCGCTAACTTTTACTACTGGAAAATGGCTTGTCTTTCTGGCTATTGTGGTAAGCTAATATAACGCTATATTGTGTTTTTGCTGTAAAACACTTAATAAATCGGAAATATTGGCTGGAATCACAAGATGCCTGTCTTTCAATTGCTGTACACTATGTATTTTTCAGAATTTTTTTATGATGAGTAATTAGGTATTTGACGTTGGTGTCTGTAATTATTATGGCTGCTTTCGGTGCAATTTCTGATTGTAGCTGCAATCTAAACTATGATTTATACCTGAAATATGCAAATTTTTCAAACAAAACATAGATTTATTGTATAACATATTATAAGACTGTCATCTGATGAAGTTGTTTCTTGGTTAGTTTGGTTGGTTCTTGGTTAGTTAGGTTGGCTTTGTGCATGCTACCTGTGCTCTGAAAAATGTCTGTCCTTTTTTGTATTTGGTGGTGAGCTAACATAAATATACGTGCTGTTTTCGCTGTAAAACATTTTAAAAATCGGACATGTTGGCTGGATTCACAAGATGTGTACCTTTCATTTGCTGTATTGGACTTGTTAATGTGTGAAAGTTAAATATTTAAAAAAATATATCTTTTGAATTTCGCGCCCTGCACTTGAGCTGGCTGTTGTCATATTGTGGGCGGCCTCGGGCTGCAGCCATAAGAAGTTTTAAAGCTACACTGGTTGTGAATCCAGCCAACATGTCAGAATTCAAGTAGGCTTTTCAGCGAAAAGAAACGATGCTATTATCTGAGATAGCACCATTGTAAACAAAGAGAGATAAGCATATTTCAACCCTGCAGGCGCGACACAAAACGCAGAAATAAAAATATAATTCATGCCTTACCTTTGACGAGCTTCTGTTGTTTATGGGACATATTGAAGTGCCAACATCACAAATTGTCCTTTTGTTCGATTAATTCCATCGATATATAGCCAAAATGTCCATTTATTTGGCGCGTTTGATCCAGAAAAAAAAACGGTTCCAAATACTTAAGGTATTTTTTTACGTAAATAATCGATAAAATTGAAGACGGGATGATCTGTGTTCAGTACAGGATTAAAACAATCTGTAGCATGCTTTCTGGTAATGCTCCTCTATCTAACTGTACACAACAAGTGACACTGATTCAAAATGGCCGTACTTCTTCATTACACAAAGGAAAAACCCTCAACTAATTTCTAAAGACTGTTGACATCCAGTGGAAGCGGTAGGAACTGCAATAAGGTCAATTAGAAAGCTGTATTCCCAATGAAAGTCCATTGAAAAGAGAGTGACCTCAAAATAAAAATATCTGAATGGTTTGTCCTCGGGGTTTCGCCTACTAAATAAGTTCTGTTATACTCACAGGCATGATTCAAACAGTTTTAGAAACTTCAGAGTGTTTTCTATCCAAATCTACTAACAATATGCATATCTTATCTTCTGGGGATGAGTAGCTGGCAGTTGAATTTGGGTATGCTTTTCATCCAAACATGAAAATGCTGCCCTGCCCTTCTCTATCCTAGAGAAGTTAACTAGCCTCTGTAAGCACTTCATGATGACAAAAGTCAGTACTACGGGGCGAAAGTAATTTAGTTTCGTTACCCTCGCTTTCCTGGTGTACAGGAACAATGCTGGACATCTTGAAGCAAGTCGGGAATATGTCCAGCCAGCTGGTCTGCGTATGCTCGGAGGACACGATTAAGGATGACGTCTGGCCGGCAGCCCTGCGTGGGATAACACGCTTAAATATTTTACTCACGTCGACCAACACAGATCTCACAAAGTCGGGGGAATTTCTCCAAAACCAGCAAACCACCTCAATAATATGGATTGAGATCTTCAGACGAAGCCTTCATTCCTGGAATAATTAAGTGTAACAATGCATCATCAAACGTGGTGCAAGACACGCCATGAGAGTTGACCATCTGAAAACCAACCATTACTGTTCCAGGGACAGAGCAACAAAGCATCACACCCAAAAGTGAGAAAATAACTATTGTTTAACTGTGCAACCATTGAAAATAATGTTGCATGATGATACACACTGCTAGAGGAAACGGTACTATGTAGTACCAAAAAGGAGTGATTCAATTATGGGAAAGCTTAGATGATGTTGTGCTCCCATTGTGTTGAGTTATTGCTCATACATGATGAGGTAGTTGAATTCGTTTTCATACATGATGGTTTAACATGAGTTTGATTAGTGACAAACACAAACTCTTCCGGTCTGTAGAATTTAAGAACATTCATTCCTCAATCCTGCAGTAATGTCCAGCTTTTATGAATTACTGGACTCTCTCCAGTCAGTGAGGGCCAGTGAAACAGCGACTCCTCCTAGTGACCAGTAACCACTTCCTTCCTGTAGCCACTAGCCAGTCGGAGCCGATGCCGCCCTGCTCTAGGGATCCCTTCCAGGCTGCTTGAGATGACATGCTCCATGGTCCTGCAAGCTTCCGCAACGGCCGCCACGTGGGCTCCCATGCTCAACCCCGACATACTTTCCCGGCCGCCAAGCTAGGATTACACAGGCGCAGCCCTTGTCGAGTACCCAGAGTGCATCTTGCCAGCCTGGTGCCTGAAATTCCTGCAGTTTTTTTTATTCCTCTATGGTCAAAGCTAAACACCCGTCCACTTCTTGAAATAAATAACTGCTTACAGGGGTTACGAGCCACTTTATATCCTCTTATACTGTTAGAAAAAGGCCATTGTCCATGTTACTGTGGATTTTTGTTACCATTGTCTCCAGACAGTGCCTTTAAACATTGGCAGAGCCCTTTTATTGGGTGTGTTAAGTTATGAATGATGTGGCACTGAAATGGCGCAGCAGCACTATTGTGGGGATTAGATCAGCCCAAGGGAGACATACTCAGTGTTACACTTGTTCAAGGCTGTAGCAGTACCCACAGGCCGTAACTGGTCCACAGGAAAAAAAAGAAAAAAAGAAAGGGGGCCAGCTCTAGATTACGGCTAGAAAAACAAGGACTCCTCTCGGTGCCAAGATAAATTCTTCCCTGTCACTAATTGTAAAGAAAAGTTGGCCTTTGGGGAGAGATATTTAATACAAGCAGTATCCAAAGCAAACAGAGCCACTGATGACATCAAGGCTGCCATTGCCCCCTGTGCCAACACTGGCTTAAAGGATAGCCCTCAACTAAATCCATATCTCAACTCGCATCTAATACTGCACATATACTCCAAGTAAGGTATCATACATATGCCACAATATTGCTAAAAAACACAGTTCAATGTGTTACAACTCCTACCTTTCATCTAATGCAACAAAATACAGTAGATTCACATGGACATAGGATTACATTGCACAGTGAGTTGAATGTAAAACATCTGCGGCATTTTCTGGAGTAAAAAGATGAGGGAGGACTCTTTGATGAAAAGAGAACCAAGGCTCAATTGAGGATCTGAGCAATGCTACTGCAAGCCAGATAAGTTCTTTACTGATAGTTCCCAGAGTTCATTACCAACGTGGCCATGATGTTTATGACTTTGTGGCTCGACAGTCCAAATGAACAGAAACTCCACAACTAACCAAGGACGATGGCTCCTGATAAAGTATACTGGACATTAAGCACAAGAGCCCAACTTCTTACACAACCATTTATTTTGTTTAGTCTGCTCACTGAAGTCATGGATCCATTGTGTATATTTTCAGAAAAGAGTTGGCAACGGTACCGGCACAGTCCACATCAGTATGGCCCAAAAAGACAGCGCTGATCTTTTTTGATGACAACGCTGGGAGACCACCCCCGGATGAGGAGACCTTCGGATGACATGGCAGGCGCTGAGCTGAGCCTGCCTGCCAAATCCTGCATCAGTGAGAGATTTGACTGGAAGTATAACACCCACACGAGTTGCCCTCATCCACACATGCAATTACTCAAACACCCCATCAATGTGTTGTGTCAGTGATATTATATTGTTGCCCACAGTGAAATGAAGCCACACGGATTGCTTAAATGTCTCTCTCTCTTTCTCTCTCACAACAGGCATGGGCATGAGACGTTTTTAAAGCTGCACAGCACCTACCCCCATGTCAGATTCAAGGTAATTCAGAACAAGTAAAGACCGATTGTTGAAGAGCCTGTAGCTATATAATGTTTGTTGCCAGTGCACTTAACAGAAAGCAGACCATCTGCCAGACGCTCTTCTTCCACTCTCAAAGCCTCCAAATGAAGTGGAGAGGATTGAGAGAGCTAATGCTTCATTCCTGTCAAGCCCTCTTCTCTCATCAGCTCACACCTCTTCATCCTCATGTGGCATTTCTCTCAAGTGCGGTGATGAGTCTTACTCACCTCAATCATATCAATTCACTACAACTTTATTAGTGCCTTCAGGGGCAATTATTACAAACAAAACTGGTGTTGAGAGAAGAGACAAACTCGAGTTAGGCTTACTATATATAGGACAGTGGCGTTCAGTGCAGTTTAAGATGGCGGATCATTTTTCTTCACGAGCATGGCCTTATTTCTATTACAACATATTGGATGACTGTCGTTCATATTCCATTCACCCAGTTAAATGTTTAAGTGATAATGCCGGAGAAGCCGGAGTTTGGAGGATATATTGTCATTGTTCGTCTCGTGCCATATCTATGTTCTGTATCTATGGACGCGACTAAGTCCTTTGTTCAAAATGTTCCATTGCCATACGTACGGGCTGGCAACGTTTTATCTCTTGCTTGCTAGCTAGCCAAATACGGCTAACTTACAGTCACGTCAAAAAGTGAAGCCAGGTTAACAGCTAAGTAGCTGCATTTGCTGTTTTGTAGTGGCATTTATTTGGATACATCCATAACAATGAGCTAATGAGGCTTGATTTCGCCTGGCATAGAAAATGTGCTCAATCATCAGTACACTTTTGTTCAGAGGAGCTAGCCAACAACACAGCTACAGTTACACAAGAACTTCCAACTGAAGCTGGAAAGACTGCAAATTAGCTGCGTTTTGTTTTACTTTTTTTCAATGTAACTTTTTTTTGTATATATCCATAAAAATGATGCCAGCCGATTCATGATTTTGACTGGCTGAGAAACACTGCCTGTCTGTCTGTCTCCTCCCGACTGTAACGGTGGTCCTCCTCCTCTTCAACCAAAGAGGAGGAGTAGTGATGGAACCAAGGCGCAGCGGGTTGTGAACACATAATTTATTTAAGGACAAGACGAAAAAACACGAACTTCACTATAACTAACAAAACAACAAACAGAGTAGACAGACCTGGACGACGAACTTACATTAAACACGAAGAACGCATGAACAGGGAAAATAGACTACACAAAATGACGATGTACAAAACCAAACCGAACAGTCCCGTATGGTGCGACAAACACTGACACAGGAGACAACCACCCACAACGAACACTGTGAAACAACCTACCTAAATATGACTCTCAATTAGAGGAACGCCAAACACCTGCCTCTAATTAAGAGCCATACCAGGCAACCCTAAACCAACATAGAAACAGAAAACATAGAATGCCCACCCAAACTCACGTCCTGACCAACTAACACATACAACAAACTAACAGAAATAGGTCAGGAACGTGACACCGACTCCTGATACGTTGATTACTATGGGACAGCAGGAGATCAAATTTGAATATTGAAACAATGTTGCAAATGTCGGAGAGACAGACAGCAAGGTTTATACAAATCTCCACTGTTGAAAATGAAAGGTTAGTCTTGTTCCGTTGCTTTTGTTTAAGAAACGTTTTTCAACAGAATCGGAGGAATGTATGCACCCCTGATCACGTGTAAACACAGTTCACAGTTTCATAGCAGCCATGCGCCCTCCTCTTTTCACCTTTTCCCTTCACTTGTGGACTTCAATGCACAACACATCAGCTGTATGTGACCTGGCGAAAAAACCTTAAGAAAGCCAAACAGCAACACACAGCCTACGTTGTTGTCACCATATTAGTCAGCGTAGCTAATAGAACTAATGAGTTAGTAAACCCGCCAAATCATGCAGTAACGTTACAGTGCACAGTCATTAAGCAGTTACGCCGGTGGGCCCTGGTGGCAATAAATTAGTAAAACAAAAAGCTTACCTTGTCTTGGAAGAGTACCAGTGTTGTGTTGGATAGTCATTGCCAACTAGCTAATATAGCATCCCTCTATTTGAGCAGGGTGTTTCAGTACGCTAAACTAACTAGCTGCATTTGCTTGGTAAGTAAGTGAAACTGAAAGTGAAAAAAAATTATAATCTCTCTCTCTATTTCTCTCTTTCTTGCTTCTCCTTCATTTAGGAATAAATGAATTTGTTCAAAACTGTTCAACTATTTTCTTTCTCTCTCTTTGAGTCAACTACTCACCACATTTAAATGACTTAAATGTAAATGACTTAAATGTAAGTCCTGCAGTGCTAGCTAGCTGCAGCTCATGCTTTAAGTACTAGATTGTTTCTCTGATCCTTTGATCGGGTGGACAACATGTCAGTTCATGCTGCAAGAGCTCCGATAGTTTGAAGGATGTCTTCCGGAAGTTGTCATAATTTCTGTCTAAGTCTATGGAAGGGGGTGAGAACCATGAGTCTCCTAGGTTTTGAATTAAGGTCAATGTACTCAGAGGAGGACGGAAGCTAGCTTTCTTCCGACTACACCATGGTGCTGTTGAGGCTACTGTAGACTTTCTTTATAAAATAGTGTGTTATAATCAATTATTTTGGTGATGTGACTTTATTTAGTATAGTTTCATCAAAAAATGACACATTTTTAAATGTTTTAAAATTTCAATTGTTATGAAATTCACTGAGGAGGATGATCCTCCCCGTCCTCCTATGAGGAGCCTCCAATGATATAGGACACGTCTTACATAATTCTACAGAGAATATGGAATGGAAGTTTTCACTGAGGCTTTACAGTGCCTTCAGAAAGTATTCACACCCCTTGACTTTTCCACATTTTGTCGTGTTTCAGCCTGACTGTAGCATTTATTAAATTAAGATGTGTCACTGGCCTAAACACAATAGCCCATAATATAACATTCTAATTATGTTTCTGATTTTTTTTTTTTTACAAATTCATTAAAAATGAAAAGCTGAAATGTCTTGAGTTTTTCCTAGCCACCGTGCTTCTACACCTGCATTCTAGCTGTTTGGGGTTTTAGGCTGGGTTTCTGTACAGCACTTCGAGATATTATCTGATGTACGAAGGGCTATATAAAATAAAATTGATTGATTGATTGATTGAGTCAGTAAGTATTCATCCCTTTTGTTATGGCAAGCCTAAATAAGTTCAGGAGTAAAAATGTGTTTAACAAGTCACATAATAAGTTGCATGGACTCAAGTTGCATTCAATAATAGTATTGCAGATGATTTTTGAATGACTACCTCCTCTCTGTACCCGACACATACAATTATTTGTAATATCCCTCAGTCAAGCAGTGAATTTCAAACACAGATTCAACCACAAAGACCAGGGAGGTTTTCCCTATTAAAATATTGGTAGATTGGTGAAAATAAAAAAAAGCAGGCACTGGCACTCTTTGATATTCACTTTGAATGGTGTATTAATACACGCAGTCACTACAAAGATACAGGCATCCATCATAACTCATTTTGCTGAAAGGAAGGAAACCACGCAGGGACTTCACCATTGGTCTAGCATTGGTCAACAACCAACTCTTACAGAGCTTAAATCATTTTAAAAATAAGAATGTGCAAATATTGTACAATCCAGGTGTGGAAAGCTCTTAGTGACTTACCCAGACAGACTCATAACTGCAATCACTGCCAAAGGCAATTCTAACATGTATTGACTCGGGTGTGAATACTTATGTAAATTGCATATTTCTGTTTTTCATTTTCATTACATTTGCAAAAATTTCTAAAAACATATTTTTATTGTATTGTGTGTAGATTGGTGATATTTAAAAAAAATGTAATCTGTTTTCAATTCAGGTTCTAACACAACAAAATAAGTTGTGGTATGAATACTTTCTGAAGGCACTGTACAAGGGATTACATTCAAGTGTGGAAGATGGCATACAATAAAAATGCTTTGCCACATGTTTTACCCACAAACTCTATCTGAGTAATGTAAAATAACCAAATAATCCAACAAATCAAAGGATTTCTGAAATTAGTATATAGCAAACTGTATTGCATGTGGGAAGAATGAACATACAGTATGTCACGCCAAAGCCAGCCCAGCCTGTTGCAAGCTGACACACACACACACACACACACACACACACACACACACACACACACACACACACACACACACACACACACACACACCACATACACACACAAGTTAATGAATTTGAGAGAAACTACAGCAAATAAACCACAGCAAAGACTTGACAAAATCTTATGAGCAGTCCCAGAAATACACCGATTACTCTGAGGCACTCAAGTAATCCCCCATTTAAGGGGAACTGGAGTGCTTGTGTTACCAGGCATTTATGGGTCTAAGTGAGTAGCCTTGTGGGACGTGGGGGTGGAGGGTGCGGGCCACTGGAGTGGTAGTCTGTCTAGGTTAGGTATGTTTTAAATAGCGAGACAGTGAAGTTACAAGTCTAGGACTGGTGAGGACGTTGTGTTACTCTGTCTATGGATGGCTTTAAAAAGCCTTGCCAATCATTACTGTATCAAAAAGGCATTAGACTTGGTGTGGGAGGCTCTTTCAACACAGTTTCCCTTTGGTCTACTCTAGTCCCTTATTTTTACCCCGGTAGCCAACAAAACTTCAACAAGCTTTTGAGATTCTTCTCTTGCACCGCCTATCTTGTCTCTTGTGTTTCATGGTTTTTTCTATGTTAAAAAAAGGTTACATTTAAAAAAAATTGGCTTATAGCGGTGTGTTCTCTGGATGTCAAGGAATCTCATGGTGTGACCGAAAGGAAGTGTCCCCTCACAATTCACAGCACATTTCCCCTTCACAGGAAGAAAAGAAAAAGGATCATGTATTATGGTCCTACTGAGAAGTAGCAAATAAAAGGCTGTCAGGCAAACGTGCAGATGCACAGTCCAGTACAAAGATCAACAAAACCTGAATAGTGCTGAGTGCGTTCATAAAGTAGCCCCTTTCATGTTTAGAATTATTTCCTTGTTACAGTGTTATGTTTAACATTTAACATACAAGGGCTAATCAAGAGGTTATTATATTTCCCCAATTATTGTCATTGTCATAAAAATAACTCTCTCTCTCTCTCTCTCTCTCTCTCTCTCTCTCTCTCTCTCTCTCTCTCTCTCTCTCTCTCTCTCTCTCTCTCTCTCTCTCTCTCTCTCTCTCTCTCTCTCTCTCTCTCTCTCTCTCTCTCTCTCTCTCTCTCTCTCTCTCTCTCCCCCCCCCCCCCCCCCACCCGTGGGGCTGTCTGTTAGAACATGACTCTCTATCTTGATCTCCTGTGTGAAAAGACTTCTGGCACCCCTCTGTTCAGACTTGTATCACACTGGTCCCACAGAGATGGTTCCAGCATTACCTAATTTGTCAGAACAAAGGCACGGTGGGGATGGGTGGGGGTTGCGAGGGAAGTGAACAAGGGGAAAGGCTGCTACTGAGATCCAGGGAGAAGTCATCATATTAAGGGAGAGGAGGAAGGAAGCATTGAGGGAGGAGACCAATAGCCGTGGGAGGAGATGCAAACTAAAGGCAGGTTAAGCAAAGCTTCCACTGATAGGAGAATAGAAGGACTCATTAAAACTCTTAATTTATTCCATGTGCTTAAGTTCTCTTCATGTTAGCATTACCCCAGCTGGCTCCACAAGCCACATTCCGAGTTGATGTTTTAACAGATTGAACCTCTGAGGAGGGGGGGGGGTTCTACTAAGCTAACATATGGAATTGATTTAGGATGGTCATACCATGGATAGTTTAGCTATTATTTGAAAACATATTGAATTTGTCCTTTATAACTATAGCCCATAGAAACGCATTAATTAACACATTCATAAATGGTAAAAAAAAGACAGTTAAAACATGTATCATAAGGAAAAAGGATTTGAAGAATCTGTCCTATATCTAGGACATATAAGAAAGCAAATATGTGATTGGAACAGTAGCAACAGAACATATGATGAAACAAACACTGTTAATAAACAGCATTGTTGTCTGAAAACATCTAAACAATGTGGTGTACTGATGGGAAATAAAGGTCTTCAACTTATTTTGGCATTCATTTGTGTCATATCAGTTTGCAAACAATGTCAAAATACAGTGCCTTGCAAAAGTATTCATCCCCCTTGGCATTTTCCTATTTTGTTGCATTACAACCTGTATTTTAAGTTGATTTCTATTTGAATTTCATGTTATGGACATACACAAAATAGTCCAAATTGGTGAAGTGAAATTTAAAAAATTACTTTAAAAAATGTTTCTATATATATATATACAGTATATATAAAAAAAGGAAAAGTGGTTTGTGCATATGTATTCACCCTCTTTGCTATGAAGCCCCTAAATAAGATCTGGTGCAACCAAATATCTTCACAAGTCAAATAATTAGTTAAATAAAGTCCACCTGTGTGCAATCTAAGTGTCATATGATCTTTCACATGATCTCAGTATATATACACCTGTTCTGAAAGGCCACAGAGTCTGCAACACCACTAAGCAAGGGGCACCACCAAGTAAGTGGCACCATGAAGACCAAAGAGCTCTCTAAACAGGTCAGGGATAAAGTTGTGGAGAAGTACAGATCAGGGTTGAGTTATAAAAAAAATATCAGAAACTTTGAACATCCCACGGAGCAACATTAAATCCATTATTAAAACATGTAAAGAATATGGCACCACAACAAACCTGCCAAGAGAGGGCCGCCCACCAAAACTCAGAGACCAGGCAAGGAGGGCATTAATCAGAGAGGCAACAAAGAGACCAAAGATAACCCTGAAGGAGCTGCAAAGCTCCACAGCGGAGATTGGAGTAAATAAGCAAACACCTTAGGTGTTCGCCAAAAGGCATGTGGTAGACTCCCCAAATATATGGAAGAAGGTACTCTGGTCAGATGAGATTAAAATAGAGTTTTTTGGCCATCAAGGAAAATACTATGTCTGGCGCAAACTCAACACCTCTCATCACCCTGAGAACACCATCCCCACAGGGAAGCATGGTGGTGGCAGCATCATGCTTTGGGGATGTTTTTCATCAGCAGGGACTGGGAAACTGATCAGAAATGAAGGAATGATGGGTAGCATTAAATACAGGGAAATGCTTGTGGGAAACCTGTTTCAGTCTTCCAGAGACTTGAGACTGGGACGGAGGTTCACCTTCCAGCAGGACAATGACCCTAAGCATACTGTTAACCTTTTACGGGGGCAGCCCGACACCGGTACACTTATGACAACATCCAGCTCAAAGTGCAGGGCGCGAAATTCAAAATCTATTTTTTTTAAATATTTAACTTTCACACATTAACAAGTCCAAGACACCAGATGAAAGGTGCACATCTTGTGAATCAAGCCAACATGTCCGATTTTTAAAATGTTTTACAGGGAAGACAAAATATGTAAATCTATTAGCTAACCACGTTAGCAAAAGACACAACTTTTTCTAACTCCATCAGTTTCTTACTCCATCAGGTGCTATCACAAATTCGACCAAATAAAGATATAAATAGCCACTAACCAAGAAACATTTTTTTTTTGCATATTTCATGTATAAACCATAGTTTACATTTCAGCTACAATCCGAAATTGCACCGAAAGCAGACAGAATATTTACAGACACCAACGTCAAATAGCTAATTACTCATCATAAAACATTTCTGAAAAATACATAGTCTGCAGCAATTGAAAGACAGGCATCTTGTGATTCCAAACAATATTTCCGATTTATTAAATGTTTTACAGGGCAAACAAAATGTATCGCTATATTAGCGTAGCTACAATAGACAGAAATAATTGGGCGCCCACGGCCAGTTCACATGCACGACAGATATATGAAATAACATCATAAAATGGGTCTTACTTTTGCTGATCTTTCATCAGAATGTTGAAGAACGTGTCCTCTGTCCAGTTGAGTCGTTGTTTCGATTCAGAATGGCAAATGTCCCTCTTCAATTAGCATTGGCACTAGCCGAGTGGCATAAATTTCTCCAACGTAAACACAGTCAGAGGACGGAACACGGCAAAACTCCCGAATAAAGTTTCAATAATCTGATTAAACTATATTGAAAAAACATACATTACGATGATATGGTCACATGTATCAAAAAAAAATCGAGCCGGAGACGTTAGCCGTTCGTTACCAAGGCAAAACAGAAGTCAATCCCACTTCCTTCAGAGTACCGGAAGTGGACCGTCACGTCAAAGAAATAGTTTTTTTCCCACCACAGACCAAGAGGAGCAAAAAAAAATATTCTCTGACATCCTCTTTACACCAATAGGAAGGCGTATAGAGTATCAGCAGACTCCTAAGTGTTAAGACCATGTATAGGCATCAAGTTGAAAAGAGCATCGATTTCTGACATTTCACTTCCTGGTCAGGAAAAGTGCTGCAAAAGGACTTCTGTTTCACTCAGAGAAATAATTCCAACTCTTTTAGAAACTAGAAAGTGTTTTCTATCCAAAAATAAAAATAATATTCATATTGTACGAGCAAGATTTGAGTAGGAGGCCGTTTGAAATGGGCACGATTTCACTGGCTACTCAACACTTTGCCTTGCAGCCATAAGAAGTTTAAAGCAACACTTGAGTGGTTTAATTACTTAATATCCATCCCGGATCCGGGATCCTCCTCATCAAAAAAGCTGACTAGCATAGCCTAGCCTAACGGGACAGGGATATCATATAATATACTTTTCATGAAATCACAAGTCCAATACAGCAAATGAAATGTTGTGAATATAGCCATCATTTCCGATTTTTAAAATGTTTTACAGCGAAAACACAATATGTATTTCTATTAGCTAACCACAATAGCAAAACACACAACCGCATATTTTCACCATGTTTCCACCGCATAGGTAGCTTTCACAAAACCGACAATATAGAGATATAATTAGTCACTAACCAAGAAACAACTTCATCAGATGACAGTCTTATAACATGTTATACAATACATTTATGTTTTGTTTGAAAAATTTGCATATTTGAGATAAAAATCATAGTTTTACATTGCAGCTACCATCACAAATAGCACCGAAGCAGCCAGAATAATTACAGAGAGCAACGTGAAATATCTAAATACTCATCATAAAACATTTATGAAAAATACATGGTGGACAGCAAATGAAAGATAAACATCTTGTGAATCCAGCCAATATTTCGGATTTTTTAAGTGTTTTACAGTGAAAACACAATGTAGAATTATATTAGCTTACCACAATAGCCAAACACACAAACGCATTTATTAGCCAAACACACATACGCATTTATAAGGAATCACTAGCCACTAGCTAACTGCAAGCGTTGCAAAGCAATCACTATTTTGCCTCCCCTACCTGCTATTCAGTGGAGAGGGTGTGTGGTCCATGGCTGGGTTTAACCTCTGGTACAAGTGGGACGGTAGCGTCCCACCTCGACAACAGCCAGTGAAATTTCAGGGCGCCAAATTCAAAACCCCAGAAATCCCATAATTAATAGTCCTCAAACATACAAGTATTATACACCATTTTAAAGATAAACTTCTTGTAAATCCAACCACAGTGTCCGATTTCAAAAAGTCTTTACTGCGAAAGCACACCATGCGATTATGTTAGGTCAGCGCCTAGTCACAGAAAACCATACAGCCATTTTCCAGCCAAGGAGAGGTGTCAGAAATAGCGTTCAAATTGATCACTTACCTTTGATGATCTTCATCTGGTGGCAATCCCAGGTCTCCATGTTAGACAAGAAATGTTTGGTTTGTTCGATAAAGGTCATCTTTATGTCCAAATACCTCCTTTTTGTTCGCGCGTTTAGTCCTGTAATCCAAATGCACAATGCTTTAAAAAAAATGTTTTTATCATAAATCCTCAATAATATTCCAACCGGACAATTCCTTTGTCTTTAGAAATGAAAGGGAATGGAGCTCGTGCTCACGGCCTGTGCGTTTGACTAAACTAAAGGCTTTCAGCCAGACCCCTGGTTCAAACAGCTCTTATCCGCTCCCCCTTCACAGTAGAAGCCTGAAACAATGTTCTAAAGACTATTGACATCTAGTGGAAGCCTTAGGAAGTGCAAGCCTGACCCCATAGACACAGTATATTGGATAGGCAATCACTTGAAAAAGTACAAACCTCAGATTTCCCACTTCCTGGATGGATTTTCCTCCGGTTTTTGCCTGCCATATCAGTTCTGTTATACTCACAGACATTATTTTAACCGTTTTGGCTACTTTAGAGTGGTTTCTATCCAATTCTACCAACTATATGCATATCCTAGCTTCTGGGCCTGAGTAGCAGGCAGTTTAATTTGGGCACGCTTTTCATCCAAAATTCCGAATGCTGCCCACTACGCTTCTCTCTCATGGATCCGGGATCCTCCTCATCAAAAAAGCTGACTAGCATAGCCTAGCCTAGCGCCACAGGGATATCATATAATATAATTTCATGAAATCACAAGTCAGATACAGCAAATGAAAGATAAACATGTTGTGAATCCAGCCACCATTTCCGATTTTTTAAATGTTTTACAGCGAAAACACAATATATATTTATATTAGCTAACCACAATAGCCAAACACACAACGCCATGTTTTCACCATGTTTTCACCGCCAACATAGCTTTCACAAAACCCACAAATAGAGATAAAATGAATCACTAACCTTTGAACAACTTCATCAGATGACAGTCTTATAACATCATGTTAAACAATACATTTATGTTTTGTTCGAAAATGTGCATATTTAGAGGTACAAATCGTGGTTTTACATTGTGAATACGTAGCCATGATGCACCAAATTGGCCGGAGAAATTTTGGACAGTCACGTAATCTAACCAAAAAACTCATCATAAACTTTACTAAAAAATACATGTTGTACAGCAAATGAAAGGTACACTGGTTCTTATTGTTAGATTTTTTTAAATAACTTTAGTACAACGTACAGCATGCAATATTGTGAGACAGCGCCCAACAATTCTCCGCCTTGTTGGAGCCAACACAAACCACAAAAATACAAAATAACATCATAAATATTCTCTTACTTTTGATGATCTTCCATCAGAATGTTGTGCAAGGAGTCCTAGTTCCAGAATATATCGTTGTTTTGTTTTAGAGTGTCCATTTCTTCTGTCGAATTAGCAACTTTGGCTAGCCATGTGGAGGGCACATGTCCAAGAAATCTTAGTGCATGGAACGAAAAATTCCAAAAGTCCCAATAAACGTCGAATAAACTGGTCAAACTCGGTTGAAAATCCTACTTTATGATGTTTTTCTAATAAATGTATCTAATGTATCCAATAAAATCAGAGCCGGAGTATTTCGTCGTGTATACCTAACGCATTTCAGAAGACAATGTGAGGTTCCCCGGTGCACAGTTGAATACTGCCAAAAGAGCGGACCTGTCACTCCAAAAGCTGTCATTCGGTCTCACATCAAGCTAGACACCCCATTCAACATTCTACTGCCTGTTGACATCTAGTGGAAGGCGTATGAAGTGCATACAGATCCATAAATATAAGCCAGTTGAATAGGCAGGCCCTGACACAGAGCCCCATTTTCAGAATTTTCACTTCCTGTTTGGAAGTTTGCTGCCAAATGAGTTCTGTTTTCCTCACAGATATACTTCAAACAGTTTTAGAATCTTCAGAGTGTTTTCTATCCAATAGTAATAATAATATGCATATTGTATGATCTAGAACAGAGTACGAGGCCATTTAATTTGGGCACGATTTTTTCCCAAAGTGAAAATAGCGCCCTCTATTAAGAAGAAGTTTTAACATCTGTCTGAAAGGGTCTCTTTTCTAAGCTTTTAAAGGATAAACATTCACACGCAACACCATTGGCCAGAAAAGGTTTAATACATTGGCCATGCTGTCAATCCAGAATGACTTATGCCACGTTCAAAACAACTGGGGACTCTAAATAAAACACGCTCCGACTGGGAAAATACATTTCGAACGGTCATCCAAGTTGGGAAGTTGGGCCTCTTTCTAGAGCACCAATTTGAAGATCACTGACGTTATTATTTGACCTTGCATTTTTCAGAGTTCCCAGTTGTCTTGAAAGCACCATGAACCAGAGACTTTGATGACAAAATTTGCAAACAAGATCGACTGCCGCTCCACATTCCTGTTCAAGTGAGCACAGCACAACAACGGAGTCCAAAAATGTCTTGCTACCACCCCATAGCACTCACGTTGGTAGCCATGAAGTGCTGGACATGGCTCACATCAACAGCATCATCCCAGATACCCTAGACCCACTCCAATTCGCATACCGCCCCAACAGATCCACAGATGACACAATACGTGCGTGCCACCCCCAGGTGGTAAGGGTAGGCAACAACACGTCAACTACGCTGATCCTTAACACTAGAGCCCCTCAGGGTTGCATGCTTAGTCCCCTCCTATAGTCCCTGTTCACCGACAACTGCGTGGCCAAGCATGACTCCAACACTATCATTAAGTTTGCTGATGACGCAACAGTGATCGGCCTGATCACAGACAACAATGAGACAGCCTATAGGGGGGAGGTCAGAGACCTGTCAGTGAGGTGCCAGGACAACAACCTCTCCGTCAATGTGAGAAAGATAAAGAAGCTGATCATGGACTACAGGAAAAGAGGGGCCGAGCAAGCCCTGATCCACATCGACGGGGCTGTAGTGGAGCGGGTCGAGAGATCAAGTTCCTTGGTGTCCACATCACTAACGGAATTTCATGGTCCAAACACACCAAGTCAGTTGTGAAGAGAACAACAACACCTTTCCCCCTCAGGAGACTGAAAAGACTTGGCACAGATCCTCAAAAAAGTTAAACCGCTGCACCGGTTGCATGACCACCTGGTACAGTAACTGCTCGGCATCCGACCGTAACGCGCTACACAGAGTAGTGCATACGGCCCAGTACATCACGGGGGCCAAGCTTCCTGCCATCCAGGACCTACAGTTGAAGTCGGATGTTTACATACACTTAGGTTGGAATCATTGAAACTCGTTTTTCAACCACTCCACAAATTTATTGTTAACAAACTATAGTTTTGAAAAAACTGAGTTTAAATGTATTTGGCTAGGGTGTATGTAAACTTCCGACTTCAACTGTACATAGCGAAACAAAAGGCTTCCACCCCTAAGAATATACAGTGCATACATTTTAGAGAGTAGGGGAGGAAGATATACATTTTTTTACTTTAAAAAGCTATTTTGGGGATAGGGTCTTTGTGTAATGGCCTCGTGGAGAGAAATGCATCTGCTGGGACCAACAGATACTCTCCTCATTTTGTATGTCTGGATAGCACAATACTAGTGAGGACTTGACAGAGATATAATATAGTATGTTGCCACTTATCTGTTTTTTTCTGCTTCTGCCTCTCCTCAGGGTACTGTTCTCTCTTTCAACTGGAAATGTTCCCTGCAGCCTGTTCAGGCGCTTGTGAACTCCATTCTATGTTCTCCATACCCACAGTACTGCCAGGAATTGGAGTTGAGACTGGATGCCTTTTTCCTCAAGTGACATTCTGATCGGAATGAATTGCTTGCGGATGTTTTTTACCTAGCACACAGGTAGGTGGTGGATGAATCGATTGGACTGGCCATGGATCTTTATCTCCTTTCCCCCCGTGCCCTCAGAATGTTGACTTTGGTCTGAAAGTTTCACAGCTTAAAGATTACCATGCAAGGGTATTTAGCGTTCTTCTGCTTCACGCCAATCCAATGGCAGCACTCCAGATCCTCCGGTGATACATCCACGCCAAGCTCCTCTGATATCAGCTTGAACATGTAGCTGGAAATACACAATTTTTCCTCATCTTCCAGTAGGGACAATATTCTCATATTATTTTGTCTCGATCTGTTATCTAGCTGATCCAGTTCATCTTTCAAAAAGCCAATTTTGTTGTCTTGTTCATCCAGGTGCCTGCCTTGTATATGCATATCTGACACAATAGACTGTACTTTCATTTCGAGCAAATCTACTTTTTTCATAACAGTTTGTTTTGGTGAGCATTGTTTGCATTTTAGCTATGTTTTCTTGGACATGCTTCAGCTGTTCGTTGCTCTCATTTGTATCTCCAAGTTGTTCTTTATCTTTTCCTTTAAGGGAAGGCATGGTTTGTTGGGTTCAAGTCTCAGCGTCGCTTTACTCACAGATTGGTTTGATGTCATGGTCACCTAATAATCCCCAGTTTACAATTGGCTCATTCATCCCCCTCCTCTCCCCTGTAACTATTCCCCAGGTTGTTGCTGTAAATGAGAATGTGTTCTCAGTCAACTTACCTGGTAAAATAATGGAAAAATATAAAATAAAATAAATAAAAACTGACCACTCACTCTCTCCCAGTTGCGTGGGGATATATTGATATTTCAATTTTAAAGACTCAATTTAAACTATGTTGTCTGGTTTCTACATTTATTCACAGTTTTGACAATACAATCTCCCCATGCGCCTCTGAAAGCTGCCATCTGAAATGCCATGTTCCGAGGGAAGCAGCTTATGGTGTACATTTTAGGAATCCCTCAGTCTCACCCTTGAGGCTTGATGATTTACTCAAGGGCTGAGGCTGACCTAAAATGGACAAAGCCATGGTTATGACTCCACTCAGCCATGTCATTGATCAGCTTTCAATTGACCTGATGCCTGTTGGGTTAATAAACCTGCCTCATACCCTCACCCTCTTCCAGCAAACCACTTGTGCACCTGCATGTGTGGATGAGTGTTCTGCCTGAGTCAGCTTGAGCTCTGGACACTCCTCTGACATGGGGTTCACCAAGGGCTCATGGGTAATAAATCACCAGGCAGCTCACTTTACCAGAAGAACTTCAACTGGTAAGATAGCATTAGCATCTAACAGGGCCTTGAGTCGCTTTAGTTAGCGTAGAAACGTGGCACTGTAAATCATGGTCCACTATTTTCAGACTTAGTGTTAGTGTAACATGAAATGGAGTGAAGTGTTGTTTTTTCCACAGTGTACAAAAATGTACCTTTGGTGACAAAATACCTTGTTTTGTGTGAAACTGTAAGCTATAACATGTAAAGTGATATATGACAGACCCTTTAGAATGTAATCTGAGCACTGTAACGACCCCTAACCCCCAAAACACGCACATACACAAATATGTTTACACACACGCATGCACATGCTTTCATTTTATTGCATGTCATTTAAGACGGTCCCAGTATGTCCACTGGGATTTTCCACTGGCCCATAACAATCTTGGAGTGGAAATTCCCAACCCCTGGTTCTGCAGTGTCAGGCTTAGGAGATATTAAAGTATCGGAAGCAGCATAGAAGTGTGCGACAAATACATTGACCTAGTTGGCGGACAGGTAGAGTTGTATTAGCTTTGCGACATTAGTTGTGATTGAATTATCAGCTCTCTTCAATTACTATGTAACAGGGACAGTTTACTGATGGAAATACAGGCTAACTGTGCTAAATGTAAAGCTGAAAAGGCCCAGGAATGGGATTCTACTAAGCTAACATATGGAATTGATTTGATTTAGAATTTTAGGACCCCTGTAGGTATCCCCAAAAAATACAAAAATATAATTTTATGAAACGTAGAATTTTGCCTTGCTGCTATTAACCCATAGAAACACATTGAATAACAAATTCATACATATTAATTTGATTTCCTACGTGGGCATCGACTCTAGGGGGTTAACATATTTTATGCATTAGGTATTAAGTGGGTGGGGTTATATCCTGCCTGTTTGGCCCTGTCCGGGGGTATTATCAGATGGGGCCACAGTGTCTCCTGACCCCTCCTGTCTCAGCCTCCAGTATTTATGCTGCAGTAGTTTGTGTCGGGGGGCTAGGGTCAGTCTGTTATATCTGGAGTATTTCTCCTGTCTTATCCGGTGTCCTGTGTGAATTTAAGTATGCTCTCTCCAATTCTCTCTTTTTCTCTCTCTGAGGACCTGAGCCCTAGGACCATGCCTCAGGACTACCTGGCATGATGACTCCTTGCTGTCCCTAGTCCATCTGGCCGTACTGCTACTCCAGTTTCAACTGTTCTGCCTGCGGCTATGGAACCCTGACTTGTTCACCGGACGTGCTACCTGTCCCAGACCTGCTGTTTTCAACTCTATAGAGCCAGCAGGAGCGGTAGAGATACTCTCAATGATCGGCTATGAAAAGCCAACTGACATTTACTCCTGAGGTGCTGACCTGTTGCACCCTCAAACTACTGTGATTATTATTATTTGACCATGCTGGTCATTTATGAACATTTGAACATCTTGGCCTTGTTCTGTTATAATCTCCACCCGGCCCAGTCAGAAGAGGACTGGCCACCCCCCATAGCCTGGTTCCTCTCTAGGTTTCTTTCTAGGTTTTGGCTAGGGAGTTTTTCCTAGCCGCCGTGCTTCTACACCTGCATTGCTTGCTGTTTGGGGTTTTAGGCTGGGTTTCTGTACAGCACTTTGAGATATCAGCTGATGTAAGAAGGGCTATATAAATACATTTGATTTGATATTACATTTTGTTGAGTGTTGATCTTATGTTATATGGAATCTGAAAACAGATTGGTCAAATTTTTCATGTTAACAGAAGAAATTGATGACTGTCTCTTCCATATCATATGGCCTCCAAGTCACATTCACTTAATGGCAACTTCACCCAACAGCCCCAATTTACCCTTCCCAAGAAGGCCTAGAATTTGCCCCTGCTCAACCACTTCAGCAGTCTTTATATTCTTCAAAGACATCTGGGGGGGTTTGCTGAGGGGTCTTACATTTCCATTGATTTACATGACGAAGAATAAAGACTGGCCACCCCATGAACCACAAAAATGAAACACTGAAAGTGTTCTGTCATGGGCTTAATTGACTCTCTTTTAAACCAGTTTTATGAAAAAAAAATTCTTATTATTTAAGTTACTCGCTCTTAAAGCAAATATACAAATTGAATGATGCATGTAATCACTCAAAGTTGGCCTTTGGTTGGAATAGTTATTTTTCAATGTTTCAGGTGTGGTTATTTATGTGCAAAGGTCTTGGTATTGTCACGAACCGGCTCGAAGTTCATAACAAAAAAGGGAGACAATGTGGAGAGAAATATATTTTGTTATTCCTTAACTAAAGTAAACTAAATACAATTACCAATAGTGTGTGTAGTCAGTAATCAGTAGTGTAAGTGAGTGTTTGCGTGCATAAATGAGGTAATGAGGGGTGTTGAAAGCAAACAAACAAACAAAACGGCCACAAAAATGCCACAACCAAACTATGTGTGTCTGCATGGAGAAGAGTGAATGGGGAAGAGAGGTATTTATCCTGGGTCACACCCGGGCCCAGGTGTGTCCCATGTCGCTGACGACCCTCCCAGCTCTGCCCGCCGACATCTTAATAAGGAAAACAAGAGCAAAGAGAGAATACGGCAGACAGAGTGGGAGGGTCATCACCCCTCCCTATAAAACCAGAGACGAACAAGGACCCAGAACACCATACCAGTCACACATAAGCAAATTGACCCAGCCTGCGTCCCAAATTGACCCAGCCTGCGTCCCAAATCCATGAGGGGTACGTGTTCATACTTCCACTTGCCCCAGCCAACCTCATCCTCCCCAGACCTCAGCAAACTTTAAGAGGAAAGAAGAAAACAAGACCAGAAGGGAACATACAGGAGCGACAGAACAGGACAATACCAAACAAAACAATGGTCAGTCACGTAGACATTCAGGAACAGGGTGCACAAGAGAGCGCGTCAGCAACAAGCTCCAAGGAAACGAACGTCTCAGGGTCCTTCTCATTAAATTTTGGCAACAACTAAGTTTCCAACAATATCAAATGAGTCCAGGGCACGACCGAGAGGAGCGACCGCTAGATAAATCTGGGTCACCTTCCCAGAGCAAACTCCCCTGAGAGCTTTCCTTCCCTAACCAGCTGTAGCCGCTCTGGTTGCAACTTGAGTTTTGCACGCTCCAAATCCTGTTTAAATGCCAATTCCTTTTCATACTTTACACGATCATGCTCTAGCTGTAACAGAAGCAGTTCTTTCTGTTGTTCAAAAGACAGACCACTAGGTCTAACAGATGGGGCGGCCATTATAACGAAACGGGGAGACGGCTGGGGAGGTGGCGAGTCCTCTGCAAAGGCTGCCCCAGGGGTAACTTCAAGAATACCACTCTCCATCAGATTGGCTTTCAATATCAACATAAGAATTTTTGACGTTTATCACTAATTTCAATCTTGTAGTGTTCAGCAATCTTCAACAGCTGTTCTTTAGTACATAATTCTAACAGTTCCTCTGATGGAAAGCAAATAAACTAATCTACGTAAGATGCCATAGCCACAAGTAAATACGAAAAAATAATAATCTTGCTCTTCCCCTCTGCTGAGCACACCAGACCACAAGAGAAATGACAATCACATGGCACCACAGAAGAGAGATGAGATATATATGGAGCTTCCCCAAAGCCTACAATAACTCAACCCTAGACTTCGTGCGGATTTGCGGTGGGTAATTACGCACTGTAGCCCGCTGGCAAGGAAAAAAAAAAAAAAACAGCACGCTGGCAGATTCCCCCAAGCCACGGATGTGCCCCCGAGACAAATGCTCAGTCCGCGGACACCACACAAAAATAAACAAAATAACTCTGCCCAACGTATTCCAAAGTGAAACACGTCGCTGAGCCTAACAGGGGAAAAATAAATGCTACAGCTCCGGGTAGTAAGTGTCACTACCCTACCCAAATCTCCCAGAGTTTCACAGCCGATTGTACTCACCTCCTCGGATCAATGTCCCAACAGCAAGTAGAGCAAGAGTTTCCAGCCTGGGCAGGGCCTGGAAACTAACCAATGTACTCTCTCCAACGTAGCACACAACAAACTATCCACCGTAGTGGCAAGTTTACCAAACAAACAAAGGCAACCAGTACTGGACAACAAACATTACAACTCAAACAAGCTGTAACAAAAGATGCAAACAAAGCACCTTCAGAGTTTAACATGAACTCCACCTTTTCTCCTAAACACAACAGACATACTAGTAAGCCCAACGACACTAGTATTAGTCCTTCATCATGCAACAAAGTGCTATATGCCAAAATGTCTAGGAACCAACCTTATGAACCCGGACGAGCCTCCACTTGTCACGAACCGGCTCGAAGTTCGTAAGAAAAAGGGAGACAACGTGGAGATAAGTAATACAAAAATATATTTATTACCTAAATACAATTAACAATGGTGTGTGTAGTCAGTCATCAGTAGTGTAAGTGAGTGTTTGCGTACATACATTTGATAATGAGGGGTGTTGAAAGGTGCAAACAAACAAACAAAATGCCATAACCAAACTCTATCAGTGTGTCTGCATGGAGAGAGTCTCCTCAATGAATGGGGAAGAGGTGTATTTATCCCGGGACACACCTGGGCCCATGTCGCTGACAACCCTCTCAGCTCCGCCCACCGACATCCTAATAAGGAAAACGAGAGCAAAGAGAAATAATACGGCAGACAGAGTGGGAGGGTCGTCACAGTATTCTCTCTGCTATTGTCAATGAGCATGTACTCTGATGCACTAGTGCACACACACACGTAGACCACATGGTCCTCAGATCAGAAAAGATATTCAATGATAAACAGGTGAGCATGTTGTGTTACTATATATTTTACAACAACATGACAGGAGGGTTTAAACATTGTTATTTTTCGTGGTGGATGGAAGGAGGATGTTCCCTCTGGCTACTGTCCTCTCTGAGAAGATTAGAT
Organism: Salvelinus fontinalis; assembly: GCF_029448725.1. NCBI lineage: Eukaryota > Metazoa > Chordata > Actinopteri > Salmoniformes > Salmonidae > Salvelinus > Salvelinus fontinalis. The sequence goes on from NC_074683.1 coordinate 3,429,885, forward strand.
GTGGATCAATCTAGTGAACACTTATAAAACACCTTGGGGATTTTTGTGACAACTGATCAAAGCAAGAATAGCTCATAGTAACAGATGGTTCATGAGAAGATAATTTGCTAATGATTGATCAATATGCTGTATTTGCTGACTGGGATGTGACCCCTGGAATGGCCAACACATTTTCAGTCATATAGTGTTGTAGTCTTCCCTGATTGGCCCGTGGGGGACCAGAACAAGGGCATTATTGCATAAACAGATATAAAACAATTAATGACATGATCTGAGAAGTCGTTAGAGAGATGCACATTTTAAAAATCGGAATTTGAGTAATACCATCGTGCCCAGTGAAAACGATCGCAAAATTAAGCACAAATGAACCCACAAGTTCAGGAAACACAAAATAAAAGCACACAGTTTAACAGGGAAGTGGGGTAAAACACAAAAAAGTCTGGCTTAAACAAACACATCCCAGCCAAGGAATGCTGGTACATGAATTCCTCAAACACAAAGAAAAACTCAACAAAAGAAAGTTAACTTCTTGATGATAGGGTGCAGAGTTTTCACTTAGGGAAAAATAGCGTGCGCAATTTCAACTTCGTGCTACTCATCCCCAGAATATAAGATATGCATATAATTAGTAGATTTGGATAGAAAACACTGAAGTTTCTAAAACTGTTTGAATCATATCTGTAAGTATAACAGAACTTATATAGCAGTCAAAACCCTGAGGACTAACTTTTTTATTGTTAAATTCCTCTATGTTCAATGGATTGTTTTGGGCAAACCAGAATTCTAATCAGTAAATGCGCAGTTTCTACTGCTTCCACTGGATGTCGCCATTGTATGGAAAATGGTTAAGGTTTTTTCTTAGTGAGGTGAAAAAGATATTGACCCGGAAGTGGAGTGACGTCGTTTGTTTATGTTTGAGATTTGGGCAAGACATGAAATGTTCCGTGAGTTTGTTGATATCCTGTATTGAAAACAGATTGACCTGTCTTCAATTTGATCGATTATTAACGTTTACAAATACCTTAAGCTGTATTACAAAAGTACTTTGAAATGTTTTGGCAAAGTTTAGAGGTAATTTTTTTTAGATATTGTGTCGTGATTTTGTTCAAATTGAACGCTGTTTTTCCTGGTACAACGGCGCCAAATAAATGGACAATTTGGATATATATGGATGGAATTAATCGAACAAAAGGACCATTTGTGATGTTTATGGGACATATTGGAGTGCCAACAAAAGAATCTCGTCAAAGGTAATGCATGTTTTATATTTTATATTAGCGTTTTGAGTAGCGCTAGCATGGTTGAAATAGGCTACACTCTCTTGTTTACATTGGGCTATCATCAGATAATAGCATCTTATGCTTTCGCCGAAAAGCCTTTTTGAAATCTGACATGTTGGCTGGATTCACAACGAGTGTAGCTTTAATTTGATATCTTATATGTGTGATTTAATCAAGTTTAATTTTATATAATTTTTTTGAATTTGGCGCTCTACATTTTGACATGGCTGTTGGGACGCAAGGGTCCCATCTATCCCAGAGAGGTTAAACGACTATGCAAACTAATCAACATTATCTGCTCATGGACGTCATAAGCACTGGTGGAAAAAGTACCCAACTCTCATACTTGAGTAAAAGTAAAGTAAAGATACCTTAACAGAAAATGACTCAAAGTAAAAGTGAAAGTCACCAAGTAAAATACTATTTGGTTTAAAATATCCTTAACTATAAGAAGTAAATGTAATTGCAAAAATATATTTAAGTGTCAAAGGTAAAAGTACAAGTATAAATCATTTCAAATTGTTTATTTTAAGCAAACCAAACAGCACAATTTTATTTTATTTTATTTACGGATAGCCAGGGAAACACTCCAACACTCAGACATCAATTACAAACAAAGCATTTGTGTTTAGTGAGTCCTCCAGATCAGAGGCAGTAGGAATGACTGGGGATGTTCTCTTGTTAAGTGTGTGAATTGGACTATTTTCCTTTCCTGCTAAGCATTCAAAATGTAACGAGTAAATTTGGGTGTCAGGGAAAATGTGTGGAGTAAAAAGTACATAATTATGTTTCGGAATGTAGTGAAGTAAAATTTAAAGTTTTAAAAAATATAAATAGTAAAGTACAGATACCACAAAAAACTACTGAAGACGTATTTTAAAGTATTTTTACTGAAGTACATTACACCACTGGTCATAAGTGTGAACTCTCGATTTGACTTACTGAAGAAAATATGTTATATTTTCTTTCTTACTCTATTCTTTGTAGAGGATACTGTAATTAATGTATTGACAAGAGCACTGGGTCTCCATCTTGCTAACCTGACCATCTTCCAGAACACATGTCAGTGGCACATTTTGGAACTAGTCCTTCGGGCTTTGGACCAGGAAAGCTCATGCCATGACTGGAGATGGTTCCTAGAAACTGTATGAGGAGCGTGATCCTCTCAATGTGTTTATCAAATACTGTATAAGTTGTCAGAGAGACAGTAACTTGGCCAACGCTGGTATGTGGCCATTGATATTCATGTGCTCTTGAAGATGTTCCGGTCCTCTTGCCAAAAGCTTGTGAAAATACAATGAAAGTACTGACGGTTCAATCTCATTGCTCTCCTAGTGCTGCATTTTTCCAACACAATTAGCCAAAGTTGCCGCCGTTGCCTACTTATTACCCATTCATCATGCCTTTTAGTTTTTCATCCCATGGCAGCATCTATAGCTTCAGTTTGATATGGAGACATTAGGGCTCTTGTGACTACAATTCAAATGAACTATCAAGTTCGGATCACTAGCTCTTTGCTTGCCTGCTTTCCCTTCACCAACTACGCCTGTCTCCTGATAAGTCAGGGCAATTTTCATGCTCTCTGCTTTCTATTCTTGCAAGCTAGCAATTCTGTGCACTTGTCATGCAAGAGAGATGTCCACATTGCTGTGTCAAATGCTGGCACACAAGCCTGTGGAAGACAGAAGACACTCTCTTGGATTAGTTTGTCAAGCATCAGCCTTGCTTTAATGATCTTTGTAAGCGACTTACTCCTTGTGTGTGAAGACTTCATTGTGAACTTGGCCAATGGAGAGATTGTCCTTGAACACTGAGGCTAGGACTCCTCGCCGAGTAAGACATTTTCCAAATCAAAACATCCACTGAATCAAAACATCTTCAGTCTTCTTCAACTGTAACTTAATTATATATATTTTTCTTCAAAACCACGCATTCAATGGATGCAGGCCAACTAACCCAGAAGGGGTCATATATAGGCCTACAGTCAGTATCTACACAGCTACAGTATATGCCAAAAGTCTAAACTCTAAGCGCTCCCGACCCCCCTGCTCAATGATATTAGAAAGAATGAGAAAATGACACCTGGGAAAACATTGCATTGAGGAGCGCTCATGCTTGGCCTGGTGTCCGTGTCACACACTGCACGTCTTATGAAGCTGTGCTAGCAGATTAGCATTCTGGTGACATGAGAGGGTAACATGAACCGGGGGCCTCACCATTCCTGTGTATCTGAAACCAGAGTTGGTAAACATCTATTCCCTTGAATTCTCATGCCGCTGCCAGAGATGGGTCATATAAAGTTGCTGGGGGGCCACTTGGATAGGGTGACTTGGGAATGCCAACACTGGTAGGATGAGATTCCTTTGTGCTGGGGTCCACACGAAGGACACGCTTCAGTTGGGCATCTCATGCGTTTCGACTTACATGTAGGACACTTGTGGATTCAGCTTGCTAAACCAAGAGTGGTGGTCAAGCATGGTGGTAGTATTGTCATGGTTTGGGGATAGGTTACTGCCTCAGGACAAGGATGACTTGTCATCATAGAAGGAACCATGAATTCTGGTCTGTATCAGAGAATTCTACAGGAAAATGTCAGGCCATCTGTACGTGAGCTGAAGCTGAATTGCAGCTGAGTCATGCAGCATGACAATGATCCAAAACAAACAAGCAAGTCTACATCAGAATGACTGAAAAACAACAAATGTAAAGTTTTGGAATGGCCTAGTCAAAGTCTAGACCTAAACACGGTTGAGATGTTGTGGCAGGACCTGAAACGAGCAGTTCCTGCTCAAAACTCACAAATGTCGCTGAGTTAAAGCAGTTCTGCATGGAAATTGGATTGAGAGGATCACGCTCCTCATACAGTTTCTAGGAACCATCTCCAGTCATGGCATGAGCTTTCCTGGTCCAAAGCCCGAAGGACTAGTTCCAAAATGTGCCACTGACATGTGTTCTGGAAGATGGTCAGGTTAGCAAGATGGAGACCCAGTGCTCTTGTCAATAAATTAATTACAGTATCCTCTACAAAGAATAGAGTAATCAGCTGGTATTCTGTCTATAATGGAGTGGCCAGCACAGTCATTGGATCTCAACCTTATTAAGCTGTTGTGGAAGCAGCTTGACCGCATGGTAAGTAAGAAGTGCCCATCAAGCCAATCCAACTTGTGGGAGGTGCTTCAGGAAGCATGGGGTGAAATCTCTTTTGATTACCTCAACAAATTGACACCTATAATGCGAAAGTCTGCAAGGCTGTAATTGCTGCAAATGGAGGATTCTTTGACGAAAGCAAAGTTTGAAGGATACAATAATTATTTCAATTAAAAATCATTATTTATAACCTTGTCAACGTCTTCACTATATTTCCTTTTGATTTTGCAACTAATTTCATGTATGTGTTCATGGAAAAGAAGGACATTTCTAAGTGACCCCAAAGTTTGGAATGGTAGTGTACAGTATGTATGAGTAAAGTGACTAGGCAACAGGATACATAAATCAAAATCAAATCAAGTTTATTTTATATAGCCCTTCGTACATCAGCTAATATCTCGAAGTGCTGTACAGAAACCCAGCCTAAAACCCCAAACAGCAAGCAATGCAGGTGTAGAAGCACGGCGGCTAGGAAAAACTCCCTAGAAAGGCCAAAACCTAGGAAGAAACCTAGAGAGGAACCAGGCTATGAGGGGTGGCCAGTCCTCTTCTGGCTGTGCCGGGTGGAGATTATAACAGAACATGGCCAAGATGTTCAAATGTTCATAAATGACCAGCATGGTCAAATAATAATAATCACAGTAGTTGTCGAGGGTGCAACAAGTCAGAACCTCAGGAGTAAATGTCAATTGGCTTTTCATAGCCGATCATTGAGAGTATCTCTACCGCTCCTGCGGTCTCTAGAGAGTTGAAAACAGCAGGTCTGGGACCGGTAGCACGTCCGGTGGACAGGTCAGGGTTCCATAGCCGCAGGCAGAATAGTTGAAACTGGAACAGCAGCAAGGCCAGGTGGACTGGGGACAGCAAGGAGTCATCATGCCCAGTAGTCCTTACGCATGGTCCTAGGGCTCGGGTCCTCAGAGAGAGAGAAAGAAAGAAAGAGAGAAGGAGATAATTAGAGAGAGCATACTTAAATTCACACAGGACACCGGATAAGACAGGAGAAGTACTCCAGATATAACCAACTGACCCAAGCCCCCCGACACATAAACTACTGCAGCATAAATACTGGAGGCTGAGACAGGAGGGGTCAGGAGACACTGTGACAGTAGCAGCAGCGTACAGTATATGCAGATAATGTAGTGAGTTAGGGCAAAAAATGAGCCAATGCAGGTAGTCCAGGTAGCCATTTGATTACCTATTTAGCAGTCTTATTTAGAAGCTCAGATGCCAAGCAATTGCCACATCAAGCAATGATGCAGCCAGTCAAGATGCTCTCAATGGTGTCGCTGTAGAAATTTTTGAGAATCGGATACATTCCTATACAGTAAAGATGATATACAGTAAAGATGCATCCAAAATGTAGTTGCTGGGGTCTTTTAAATGAGAACATTTTAAAACAGTGTAATGGACTGTCATTTACAGTACTTTAGCATATTACATTCAAGGGCAATTTTGAATCATCCCTTATGGAAAAAATTTCACGTGAACACATGATCGCGTGTGATCTCATGTGATCACCTGTGATTTAATTTGTAGTTAATGTGATAACATGTGAACACACGTGAGAACATGATCGCATGTGAAATGAATGTGAAATAAATGTGACAGCATGGGGATGCAACATTTCAACATGTGATAACATGAAACTTGACAACATTTGAGCACATTTGAATACCCATATGTCAAATGTAATTAAGAATATTTTACTTTCAATGGCACAATTTACATTAATTTAATTTAAACAGTCATAGTCCCCTGAAGATATTGTCTAGTTAATGGTTTGTTCAAGGGATGTTTTGTCATGGTCCCCTGTAGGGTTTTTTCTAGTTGTGGTGAAAATATGTTAAATCTACAACGAATGACTGTATTTTTACAGCTACATTCAGGTGTTCATGGACAGTATGCTGGTTACTTTGGACTCAAACTCACAACCTCTTGGTTCCTAGCTACCTGTAGTACCTGCTGCGCCACCAGGTCTGTAGCACAAATGGAGATTAGCAAGAATACATATCTGCACTTTGCCTAAAGTTGCAATAAAAATAAAGTAAATATATAAAACAACTTGGTGTTATTTCTATTTAAATGACAGTATGCTGCTGTATTCTTCTTTCAATTAGTGTAAAAAGACTGGTATAGTTTCATACTGTGACCACACTTGGGACTCAGTCTTAAATGGGATTTTAACAGATAACCTCTTAGTTGCTAGCAACCTGAAATATCCTGCCACAGTGCAGATACACCACCAGAGCTGTGAGCCTAACAGAAATATCCTGCCACAGTGCAGATACACCACCAGAGCTGTGAGCCTAACAGAAATATCCTGCCACAGTGCAGATACACCACCAGAGCTGTGAGCCTAACAGAAATATCCTGCCACAGTGCAGATACACCACCAGAGCTGTGAGCCTAACAGAAATATCCTGCCACAGTGCAGATACACCACCAGAGCTGGGAGCCTAACAGAAATATCCTGCCACAGTGCAGATACACCACCAGAGCTGGGAGCCTAACAGAAATATCCTGCCACAGTGCAGATATACCACCAGAGCTGTGAGCCTAACAGAAATATCCTGCCACAGTGCAGATACACCACCAGAGCTGTGAGCCTAACAGAAATATCCTGCCACAGTGCAGATACACCACCAGAGCTGTGAGCCTAACAGAAATATCCTGCCACAGTGCAGATACACCACCAGAGCTGTGAGCCTAACAGAAATATCCTGCCACAGTGCAGATACACCACCAGAGCTGGGAGCCTAACAGAAATATCCTGCCACAGTGCAGATACACCACCAGAGCTGGGAGCCTAACAGAAATATCCTGCCACAGTGCAGATACACCACCAGAGCTGGGAGCCTAACAGAAATATCCTGCCACAGTGCAGATACACCACCAGAGCTGGGAGCCTAACAGAAATATCCTGCCACAGTGCAGATACACCACCAGAGCTGGGAGCCTAACAGAAATATTGCCATATACTTATTTGCGCGAATGCATTTTGCACTTTGCTAAATGCTGCCCAAAATCAAGTAAATCATTTCCCAATTATCACCACCAATGTCACATCAACGTAAAACTAGCAGTGCTCAAGGACACTTGAGATAGAGTATATATAAACTTGCAACCTCTTGGTTGGGAGTATATCGATGTAGTGATTGTTTTGACAGTGTCAGAGGTGGAACTGATTTAGAGCTATCAAAGCCACAAGTGGCTCCTGGAATTATACCTCAATCTGACATTGCCATTGGCTGCACAGTCACATTTCATCAGACATCCCATGCAGCATTAATTTTTTTCATTTGTAAATATTTTGATATAGCCTACACCTTCTCCTTCTGAACTTCTAACATGAGCTGGGAGGATGTGGCTTCGTGACAATGATCGCAAGAGTGGCTGCTCGCCGATTTGACGGCTCCAACACAGATGCATTTCCGCTATGCAGGTGTCTGATTTTGCCGGATAAAGCTTAATCTGATTGAATCTAGGCCCTAAATGCAATTGCAAGTGAGGCATGCCAAGTACCCAGCTACATTGCGATTGACAGTAAATATACAGCAAAACACTAACACTTATTATTACTTTAGAAATGTACCGTATAATGACTCTTAAATTTACCACAAAATTAACAGCAATGGCTAACAAAGTAGTTTAAATGTTATCACATGAACCAAATGATTGCCAATGTGGAAAATAATTTGAAATCATGTGAAAACATGTGTTTTTGGAACATTTCACATTTTTCTTGAAACACTCACATGATCACATTTTAAACCCATATGGGATTTGAACCTGCAACCTCTGGATTAAAAGTGCACTAATCTTTCTGAGGAGCCACAAAGACTAGTATTACCTATAATACATCTCTACACGAAGCAAAAGAGTGCCATTTAAACTGCTAGTCTTTTTATTATATATATACACTATTTACCCCTTTCTCTCTCCAATGGGTAGTTACAGTCTTGTCCCATCACTGCAACTCCGGTATGGACTTGGGAGAGGCAAAGGTCGAGAGCTGTGCATCCTCCAAAACACAACGCAGCCAAGCCACACTCCTTCTTGACACAATGGCTGCTCAACCCAGTATCACCAATGTGTCAGAGGAAACACTGTACACCTGGCAACTGTATCAGCGTGCATGTGCTTGGCCCGCCACATGAGTCGCTAGAGAACGATGGGACACGACATCTTGGCTGGCCAAACCCTCCCCTAACTCAATTGTGCACCACCCCATGGGTCTCCTGGTTGCGACACAGCCTGGACTCAAACCTGGATCTCTAGCAGCACAGCTAGCTAGCACTGCGATGCAGTGACTTAGACCACTGCGCCACTCGGGAGGCCCACACGGCTATTTTAGTCAGCTACTCTGACTATTCTCTCATCATTGATTTAATTGACTTATTTCAGCAATTTGAGGGTTTTCTGTAAGGTTGTCTAATGTTGGTGGAGTATATTATTTTGTTTTAATGTTACTCCTAAATCACTATGATAAATATAATAGTTTTCCTTGAGTGTATTTTTAGCAAAGTTGAAATTCACTTTGAGGTCCAAAGTGTAGGAATACTGGTGAAATCAGTTAAAGAAACAGCCATGGTGGAGTAGCAGGAAGATCTGAATGGCGTAAACCAAGAGGTTGTCAGTTGAAATCCAAGGTAAGGATATGTTGAATAATAATTACTGTAAAAACAAACATATGTAGTCATTTAAGTTGAGAACGATATGTTAAAACTCTGTGTGTGTATCATAACAACTCATTTTTGTTTGCAAGGTATCACCTGTGAAATGTCATGTGTACATTTTAATCCACATGTGAAACAAAGGTTATGTTTTCACATGTGTAAATCCACATCTGAAACTTAATGTGAAATATCATAAAATGTGAAGTGTTCCAAAACCACATGGTTACACATGTGGAAATGTCACATGTGAAATAATGTGATTTTCCACTTGTAAAATCATGTGGTTTTTCCATAAAGGATGTATCTTGCATTTTTCACTATTTTATTAACTGGTTGTTAAAACAACTAAATTGAGAAGATACACAATACAGTGGATTCAGAAAGTATTAAGACCCCTTGACTTTTTCCACATTTTGTTACGTTACAGCCTTATTCTAAAATGGATAAAAAAAAATAAAAAATCCTCCTCAATCTACACGCAATACCACATGACAAAGCGAAAACAACTTTCTAGAAATGTTTGCACATTTATTAAAAATACAAAACAGAAATACCTTAATTACATACAGTACCAGTCCATATTAATGTCAGGGATTTTGGAATGAACTGTTCAATGAGCAGGTGTCCACATACTTTTGGTCATTATGTTGTGTTTTGGTGATTCAATTAATGTTCACATGGTATTTCACAGTAAACTCATATTTGGATATACGGTTGTCTAGTGAAAGATGTCTCCAAACAAAATGAATGCATAATAAAAGGTTTTGAATATAGTACTTGCTGCTTTACAAGTGTTACCAGTTTGGAGTTTTGTACTAAGAGCTTAGAAAATTCACCACATACTTGTAACAATATCACCAAATCGATTGAATAAAACTATGATATACAGTTTTCAATAAGAGGCTTACTTGCATAGTCTATGAAACTGTATATTTCTCTCTCACTCTATGTTAGTGTGTTTTTTAGAGTTTATGTGTGTGTGGGTGTGTGTTCAGTCTGAACAGAACAATCAATGAAAGTGTTCGATGTTCAGCGTTACTAAGACGCCAGCACTGAGGTGAGTGGTCCCTAACCTATTTCAGATAACAAAGCTACCAGAGGGAGATAGCCTGTCTCTTTGTCTGCCTTTTGTATACTCCAGATAAAAGGTGGAAATAGACAAAGGCATTCAGAAACACTAGCCAAAAGCTAAACACCAGGAAACCTGATCAGTTGTCTGAGAAATGAGTAAAGGAGAAGAGAAGTCATGTCCAACAGGCATGGGTATGCTCTTCCAGTTGCATGACAATGTGAGAAACCTATTACAGGAATGAAAATATCTTTGGTATTGTAAGCACTCCCTCATTCCTTCAAATTTAGAAAAGTGTGCCTACAGGCAATGGAACTCCTTGCGACTATATGGATCATGTAGGGAAAATGGTTCATTATGGTAATGAATTATGAAAACAAGCTTTTAAATGTCAGAGAAGTTATATACTGTCACAGTGGAATGATATTGGGACCTGTATTTTATGCCCTGAGAGCTTTTGTCAACAGATCTCTTCGTACCTAATGGAAAGTCCTCTGCAGTCTAGTCCAAGTTTATGACAATAACTTTACCCTAGGAGATAAATATGTATTTTCTGGTATTCCTATGTCTTTTTAGCTGCTCCATACCAGAAAATCCTTACATGGTATGGTTTCAAGTCATGTATTCACATTAACATTTTTGGAGCTCTTGTAATGCATGCTGCTGAAAAACCTTGCAAAGGCTATCTCACAGTGCTCAAAACACACACACACACACACACACACACACACACACACACACACACACACACACACACACACACACACACACACACACCCTCTCCCTATATGCACAGCATGCGTACAACACATTTTCATACTCAGTTTGTGCCCAACATGAAATAACATTTAATAAGCGGGTTGTGCTCCAAATTCCTGGTTGGTAAAGTTGAGATATGGGGCTTTGTGCTGTGTCAAATGGGGAGGCTTTCTTAGTTGATGCGCAGGGGCATGATCCCAGACCTCACATGTGACAGCTTTCTCATCAATCATTCCATATTCTTAAATAAACTTTTGACTCATAATCCCCATCCTGCTGTTGCTATCCCTCTGTGTCGAAACATGTTTGCTTTTCCCATTTTTAGGCACATTGTCATGTTAGGTTGCGGAGTAACCAAGCCGTTTGTGATGGCAGGCACTCGTGGTCCAGACGGGGATCTAAATTGCAGGTGGACCCATTGTTCTGGTAAGATTAGAACTTTAAGTAGGAGGGCCTTGCCTTTTGTTTTGGTTCTCCGTCGCCACACAGGAATATGAGAGCTCTCAATCAGCTTAATAGTTTGGAGTTTTTCACAGTTTTCCACTAAAGGACTCAATACTTTCCTCACTTTTGTTGTTTTCTGTACTTTCCTTACTGTTGTTCTTTTCCCCTGTACTCGTGGCAGACAGGCAGATGTTTGAAAGCAATAGCAGCAGAACATCATGACATCTGTCACATCTTTTCCTAGTGCCTATGTATGACCTCACACTGAGGAGGTGTTTAACGTTGATTGGGGACCTTCCTCTCGATAGCAAAATCCCTGCTGGTTTCTGATTGGGGCTTGCCAGGTTTCAATCGAGGAGGTTCTGTCCCCAATGAGGCATCCCCACCCTCATCTCCATGGAGCTGGTGCTGACTATTAAAAATAGTTATGCTCTTATGTTTACCCTAACTTATTTTCTCTTCCTTCTCTTCTCTTCTCTCTTTATTTTCCTATGTTCTTTTTCTCCTCTCCTCTCTGTTCTTCTCCCTTCTTCGTCTCCGGTTACCATCCAGTAGAGAGAGCTCAAGCCTGAGGCTGTTTTAGCTCATCCCAAACACACCTCTATTCAGCCGAGAGGAGAAGGCCCAGCCCAGATCAAGTGGATTAAATAACAGTTTTGGAGAAAAAGAACAACCATTTAGCGCTGCTCCAAGTCAGGGAGACGGGACAGGAGGGTTGTCATGGTCAAGAGTCGTGGCTTGGCGGAGGGGTGGGGACCCCTCACCAAAATAATCCCTTGACTAGATATCAACATTAAGTGGCTAATCTAGAAATGTTCAAGAAGCTTACGCTTAACTGATCGGACTCCATGCGCTCCGGCGCACTGTGCTGTGTGTTGTGAGCAAGGCTGCTGCTTACTGTATGGTTAGGCCAAGGCTGGAGGCTTATGCAGGCAAATCAAAGCCAGATGGGGTGAGGACTCAGAGTTCATTGCTCTGTAGAGTTCTGTAGAGTTCAGTTCTCAGGGTGGACAGAACAGCAGTTAACCTGCGGTGGAACAATAACAGGTCGAGCTGCAAATGAAAGGTGACAGGTGGGGTTCAGTGAGGTGAGATGACGTTTTTGTTCGTGTGAAATCCGAAGAAACAGATGCGCGGGTGTGCACTGTGAGTCGTCCTATAGAGTCTTTTGTGCAGCAGCGTGTGGAAAAAGGTACACACAGCCACATGTACTGGAGAGTATCTGATCGGGTTAGGTCAACAAGACGGGTTTAACAGTTTCACACAATATCCACGTTTTATTTTACCCCTTGTCTAAAATGTTGCATAGTTTTACTGAGTAATAGGGTACATTTGATAGATGGAGATGCTTTGATGGCATGTTGAACTCAGCCCACAAACATTTGGCTTTTTGTGTTGGGTTACTACTTTAATTTGAACAAATATAACATTTTCAAGAACTTAGACCCACATGTTGGTCCACATGTAATTTCATGTCAATATGGGAAAACGTAAAATCTATAACGTAAAAAATAAAATCTCACTCAAATCTCACTCAACACACTATACTTTTTTCCATATATTTTTAAAGACACATTACACCACATTATAAAATATCACTCAACTTCACTGAACTTTAATTCCTTGGATGCCATTCAGAAGTCATGATAACAGATAACAGGAAATCACTCGGCATCTTGGGAATTCATGTTCATCTGGCTGTCATTGTCAGGAAGTACTAATCACCCCAAAACAAAACAAAAGTACCCCAAACAGGTACCCAAAATAACCCCAAAAGTACCCAAACAGATACCCACAAAAACCCCAAACAACCCTATACAGGTACCTAAAAGAACCCAAAAGTACCACAAATAACCCAAAAGTACCCAAATCAAACCCAAACAGGTTAACAAAAGAACCCAAAAAATACACAAAAGTACCACAAACAGATACCTAGAACCGACAAGAATCCAAAAGTTCCCAAAACAAGCCAAAACAGGTACCCAAAAATACCTAAATCAACCCAAATGAGGTACCTAAAAGAACCCCCCCCCCAAAAAAAAACGCAAATAGGTACCCCAAATAACCTAAAACAACCTCAAATAGGTACCTAAAAGTACCTAAAAGAGTGTAAAATAACCCAAAAGTAACTCAAACAGGTACCCAAAAGAACCCAAAACAGGTACCCATTACAACCCAAGAGTAAACATAATAACTCCGAAGAGGTACCCAAAAGAATCTCAAAGTACCAAAAAAGAAGCCAGAAACAGGTACAGAGAACAACCCAAAAGAACACAAAAGTGCCCAAACAACACTAAACAGGTACCAAAAAGACCCAAAAGTACCCCAAACAACCACAAACAGGTACCCAAAAAGAACCCACAAGTAACCCAAACAGGTACGCATAAGAACCACGAACAACCCAAAACAGGTACCAAAAAGAACACAAAAGTACCCCCAAAAGAATACAAAAGCACCCTAAAAAAAGGGGGACAGAGCAGCCAACTTCCACAGAAACTTCCTGCTCTGCACACCTGAAGGGCTCCCGAGTGGCACTGCATCTCAGTGCTAGAGGCATCACTACAGACCCTGGTTCAATTCCATGCTGTATCACAACCGGCTTTGATTGGGAGTCCCATAGGGTGGTGCACAATAGGCCCAGCGTCATACGGGTTAAGGTTTGGCCGGGGTAGGCTGTCATTGTAAATAAGAATTTGTTCTTAACTGACTTGCCTAGTTAAATTTAAAAAAGGAGAGTCTAGGTCATTCACTCACTTACTCACCCAGTCACCCAGCTCTAGGCCTCACACAGCTCTACCTGCACACACCAGAGGCCCAGTGGGTCAAAGGAAAAGGGGGACTGAGCATCCAACCTCCACAGAGGCTGCATGCTGTCTACCCCTGAAGGACAGTGTATGCCACCCAGCTCTAGCCCTCAGCCAGCCCTCCCTCCACACACCAGAGGCCAAGTAGGCAAAAAAAGGGGACAGAGCAGCCAACCTCCAAAGAGGCTGCCTGCACTGTGCCCCTGAAGAACAGTGTCACTCACACACCTACTAATATGGGCCTTCTCCCTAGGGCCTGCTTGATCTCTAGTCAGGCCACCACTGTGATCTGGTGACCTCACCCCCACTTGAGGCACCACTGTCTGACTTTCAGACCCTACACTCCCTGCTCTGCCCTCTCCCTGGGCTTAAGAGTCCATCTTACCCCCACACATGGAACTCCCTTTTTTCACTCCATAGCCTAAGTACAGACCTTCAGGCCTATACTCCTTGTCTGCTTTGCTCTCTCCTGCCTGCCCTCTCACTGAGCCTTTTTGGGTACCTGTTTGGGATTCTTTTGGGTACTTTTGTGTTATTTGGGGTACTTTCTGGTTCTTTTGGGTACTTTTGTTTTTAGGGGGTACCTGCTTGTGGTTGGTTGGGGTTCCTTTGGGTAATTTTGTGTTCTTTTGAGTTCTTTTGGATACTTTATGGTTGTTTTGGGTACTGATTTGATGTACTTTTTGGTTGTTTTGGGTTGTTTGGGGTGATTAGTAGGTCCCTCTTTGGCAGCCATCAGACCACATAGGTTCCTTCACATTATTATTGCCGCCTATTCATTGCAAACACTTGAAAATGTTTCCACTGTAATTATTGGACGCAATAGTCAAAAGAAGATATTTCTCTGTGTTTGCTTATTCTTCATTTATTTGATTTGAGAAGAGGTTCACATTCAGAACAGGTTTTCTGACAAATTAAACAGAGTATGAAAATGGCAGCTCAGTGAGCTGCCATTTTCATACTCCATTTTCATACTGAGCTGCCATTTTCATACTCTGTTTAATTTGTCACTGGCTGAAAATTGTAAGAAAGCAGTCATCAAAATCAATATTGTTTGACCCACATGATAGTTTTGGAATTGTGTGTGTCTGTATTTCATTCTGCTTCCAATAGTCATTATACATTGTCATTTACAGAACATAGTCCAATTTTATAAACCAGTGTTACCTGTCATGTAAGACTGGTTGTCATAGATAGTTCTAACTGGCATCATCCAGCTTCAAATGACAAGGTTTTTTAATCACAATGCCAATTAACTCACCACATATTTCTATACAATCCACTCAATCTTATGCAATGTAATGGAATACTTATTTCAATTGACACAGCCCAATATTGTTCTATTGACTCGCCAAGCAGTGTCAGGACAAAGACTCTTGACTGGAAGCCAATCAGTCATTCAGAGTGAATCAGCCAAGAACCTGTTGGGGCTGAAACGACAGTAATTTTTTTGTGAGAGAAGGACCTTGTCACACTGTTTACATGCAGTGTAATTCGTTTGAGATGGCAGGTTTTCAACACACCCTGTAAGTACTCCACACATTACAGACCAACTGTGTGTTTACTGTACCAAATGTGCTACACACAAGGACACAGATTGGTTGAGTTTACACAGCTAACATGGTTCTGACTGTAGAAAAACATCTTGATCTGTTCGGTAAGGAATCAGTTTTGCTTACAGACCCGAGGAAAGTTGCTGAGGTTGATATCAACTATTGTGGCCCTTGAGTAGTCAAAAAGACTTGAATTAAATGCCTGGCAAAACTCACAACTCCCATTTCCTCCATTAAAATGTGTGTACATATCTTGGTTAATCTGTTAACCTGTCTGGCACCAGCGTTCCGCTAGCGGAACTCCTCCCACATTCCACTGAAAAGGCAGAGCGCGAAATTCAAAATATATTTTTTAGAAATATTTAACTTTCACACATTAACAAGTCCAATACAGCAAATTAAAGATACACATCTTGTGAATCCAGTCAACATGTCCGATTTTTAAAATGTTTTACAGCGAAAACACCACATATATTTATGTTAGCTCACCACCAAATAGAAAAAAGGACATTCATTTTTCACAGCACAGGTAGCATGCACAAAGCCAACCTAACTAACCAAGAACCAACCAAACTAACCAAGAAACAACTTCATCAGATGACAGTCTTATAACATGTTATACAATAAATCTATATTTTGTTCGAAAAATTTGCATATTTGAGGTATAAATCAGTTTTACATTGCAGCTACCATCACAGCTACCGTCAGAAATAGAACCGAAGCAGCCAGAGTAATTACAGACACCAACGTCAAATACCTAAATACTCATCATAAAACATTTCTGAAAAATCGATGGTGTACAGCAAATTAAAGACAAACATCTTGTGAATCCAGCCAATATTTCCGATTTTTTAAGTGTTTTACAGCGAAAACACAATATAGCATTACATTAGCATACTACAATAGCCTACCACACTACCGCATTCATTCATCAAGGCACGTTAGCGATAGCAATAGGCACGTTAGCGATAGGGAATAAACCAGCAAAAGATATTAATTTTCACTAACCTTCATAAACCTTCATCAGAAGATAGTCCTATAACATCAGGTTATACATACACTTATGTTTTGTACGAAAATGTGCATATTTAGAGCTGAAATCAGTGGTTATACATTGTGCTGGCGTAGCATATTTTTCCCAGAATGTGCGGATATTTTTATGACACTTCAACTATTCTGACCAAATAACTATTCATAAACGTTACTAGAAAATACCTGTTGTATAGGAAATGATAGATACACTAGTTCTTAATGCAATCGCCGTGTTAGAATTCTAAAAATAACTTCATTACGATATGCAGTTTACGTTATGGCAAGAGCATGCCCAAAATCTGTCCGCAAACGACTATTTCACAAGTTCGACAGATATATGAAATAGCATCATAAAATGGGTCCTACTTTTGATGATCTTTCATCAGAATGTTGTACAAGGGGTCCTTTGTCAGGAACAATCGTTGTCTGGATTTAGAATGTCCTCTTCTCCAGTCAATTAGCACGGAAAGCTAGCAAACTGGGGCTAAGCTCTCCTTCCTGAACAAAGGCACACAACGCAACACGCCTAACGTCCCGAATAAATTTCAATAATCTAATAAAACTATATTGAAAAAACATACTTTACGATGATATTGTCACATGTATCAAATAAAATCATAGCCGGAGATATTAGTCGTCCATAACGACAGCTTATCAGAAGGTAAATCCAGGTCCCTTCACGCGCTCTCCAGAAAACAGGAAACTGGTGACACGTCATGCCGAGAGCTATTATTCGACCCCAGATCAAGTTACACACTCCATTTCTTCTCTCACTGCCTGTCGACATCTAGTGGAAGACGTATGAAGTGCATCTATACTAATGTATATTCAGGACATTAATAGGCAGGCCCTAGAACAGTGCATCGATTTCAGATTTTCCACTTCCTGTCAGGAAGTTTGCTGCAAAAGGAGTTCTGTTTTACTCACAGATATAATTCAAACGGTTTTAGAAACTTGAGAGTGTTTTCTATCCAATAGTAATAATAATATGCATATTGTCCGAGCAAGAATTGAGTACGAGGCAGTTTGAATTGGGCACGGTTTTCCCCCAAAGAGAAAACAGCGCCCTCTGTCCTCAACAGGTTAAAAGTTGTTTTACTTCCACACAATCTCTCCTCTCCTGTGTTGGTTGGATTAACTCAAAACAATGGAGCAACTGAAGAAATAAAGAATCATAGTCCTCTTCAGAGAAGGAAAGAAGGATGGATGCAATTAAAACATAGCTGAAATACAAAATTCCTCATGTACCAAATTTTATATTAGGCAACACTATGATAAGGAACACTGACATTAGAGAGAGAAAGACAGAGGTTGCAGCCTGTTGGGTTCTCAGTCCATTGCGCAAAGAGGAATTTTTATCTTTCCGTTAAGAAGAAGGGCGGGGTTGTATGCTTCACAGCCGTGTGTTTTCCTCCTCAAGCCAAAACCACAATGGCCCTCAAAGAACTTCACTGGACTTTATGCACACTGGAAACCACATATCCTGAGGCAGCATTTATTGTAGCTGGGGCTTCTAACAAAGCAAATTTGAGGAAAACATTACCAAAATTTTATCAACACATTGACAGTAGTAATCGCGCTGCTAAAACACTTGACCACTGCTACACCAAACATCCGGGAAGCCTACAAGGCCCTCCCCCGCCCTCCCTTTGGAAAATCTGATCACGACTCCATTTTGCTCCTCCCTTCCTATAGGCAGAAACTTAAACAAGAAGTACCTGTACTAAGGACTATTCAATACTGGTCTGACCAATCGGAATGCATGCTTCAAGACTGTTTTGATCATGCGGACTGGGATATGTTCCTGGCAGCCTCTGAGAATAACATAGATGAATACGGTGAATATGGTGACTGAGTTTATCAGGAAGTGTATAGGATATGTTGTACCTGCTGTCACTATTAAAACCTACCCTAACCCGAAACTGTGAATAGATGGCAGCTTCCGTGCAAAACTTAAAGCAGAAACCACCGCATTAACCATGGCAAGGCGACCAGGAATATGGCCGAATACAAACAGTACAGTTATTCCCTCCGTAAGGCAATCAAACAGGCAAAACGTCAGTATAGAGACAAAGTGGAGTCGCAATTCAACGGCTCAGATACAATACGTATGTGACAGGGTCTACAGACAATCACGGACTACAAAGGGAAAACCAGCCACTTCGCGGACACTGAAGTCTTGCTTCCGGACAAGCTAAACACCTTCGCCCGCTTTGAGGATAATATACTGCCCCCGATGCGGCCTGCTACCAAGGACTGCGAGCTCTCCTTCTCCGTGGCTGAGGTGAGTAAGGCATTAAAGCGTGTTAACCCTCGCAGGGTTTCCGGCCCAGTGGCATCCCTAGCCGCGTCCTCAGAGCATGTGCAGACCAGCCGGACATATTCAATCTCTCCCTATCCTGGTCTACTCTACCCACATGCTTCAAGATGGCCACCATTGTTCCTGTACCCAAGAAAGTAAAGGTAACTGTACTAAATGATTATCGCCCCGTAGCACTCACTTCTGTCATCATGAAGTGCTTTGAGAGACTAGTCAAGGATTATATCACCCCCACCTTACCTGACACCATAGACCCACATCAATTTGCTTAACGCCCCAATAGATCCACAGACGATGCAATCGCCATCGCACTGCACACTGCCCTATCCCATCTGGACAAGAGGAATACCTATGTAAGAATGCTGTTAATTGACTATAGCTCAGTATTCAACACCATAGTACCCTCCAAGCTCATCATTAACCCGAGGAAACAACACCTCCACTTCGCTGATCCTCAACACTGGGGCCCCACAAGGGTGCGTGCTCAGCCCCCTCCTTTACTCCCTGTTCACCCTTGACTGCATGGCCACGCACATCTCTAACTCAATCATCAAGTTTGCAGACGTCACAACAGTAGTAGATCTAATTACCAACAATGACGAGACAGCCTACAGGGAGGAGGTGAGGGCCCTGGGTGTGTGGTGCCAGGAAAATAACCTCTCACTCAACGTCAACAAAACAAAGGAGATGATCGTGGACTTCAAGAAACAGCAGAGGGAGAACCCCCCTATCCACATCGACTGGACCGCAGTGGAGAAGGTGGAAAGCTTCAAGTTCCTCGGTGTACACATCACTGACAAACTGAAATGGTTCACCCACACAAACAGTATGGTGAAGAAGGCGCAACAGGAAATGTGGCACCTAAAACCCTCACAAACTTTTACAGATGCACAATTGAGAGCATCCTGTCGGGCTGTATCACGGCCTGGTACGGCAACTGCACCGCCCGGAACTGCAGGGCTCTCCAGAGGGTGGTGAGGTCGCCCAACACATCACCAGGGGCAAACTACCTGCCCTCCAGGTTACCTACAGCACCCGATGTCACAGGAATGACAAAAAGATCATCAAGGACAACAACCATCCGAGCCGCTGCCTGGTCACCCCGCTATCTTCCAGAAGGCGCGGTGAGTACATGTGGATCAAAGCAAATTCTTAATTCCATTTCTTTACTTAGATTTGTGTGTATTGAGTGTATTGTTGTGAAATTGTTAGACATGACTTTCTAGATATTACTGCACTGTTGGAGCTATAAACACAAGTGTTTCGCTACATTGGCAATAACATCTGCTAAACACATGTAGTTGACCAATACAATTTCATTTGATTTGATAGTCAACCTCATTCATGGATCACTGCTAGAACACACTACCCGTCTAACTGAGCGTGATGAACAGATTACCCCAGAGAAGTAGGTGCATTTCATTTCTCCATTCATCATTCCACAATGTATACCCACATACTGTAAGTAATCATGACAATGCTGCAGCCGACTATATTTGGCTTTTTGTTAAAAAGTACAATGAAGAAACTAAGTGTCATCCTCTATGACCAGCATACCAGACTACCAGACAAGACTGCATTGGTCAAGTTTCGGACTATTTTAAAATAAACAGAACAGAGACGTCTTTAAAACAGATCATTTCCTCCTGGCGAATTTATTTTGGGCCAAGTTTTAATCTCCATACCTTTGATCCAACCAGGTATTTATGGAATGAAAACTATGCATTGCTTTATATGGGCATAATATAAAATGTTCGATATGAAGTGTGTTCAGTGCTGTCGTGTCTGAAGTTAAGGCTTTCCACCTGTTTTCCAAGATACAGTATCTTCATGCCTTTGGTTGCTTCTGAGAATCTGGTAGCCAGAGTGAGTCATGAGAATTCTGTAGCAGACATGATACCCACAAGGCACCTAATTGAGAAGCTCAATCCTGTTAACAGTGTCTTGAACCACCTCAATCAAAGACAGAAACACAGAATGTTATCTGAGACTGTGTGTGTGTGTGTGTGTGTGTGTGTGTGTGTGTGTGTGTGTGTGTGTGTGTGTGTGTGTGTGTGTGTGTGTGTGTGTGTGTGTGTGTGTGTGTGTGTGTGTGTGTATTTGTATGCTGGTTTCTGGCCCTTTGTCTTACACAATTGGAATGTATGGTTCTGCATGAGTTTGTTTGCAAATGGGTCTTTAGTATATGTGTCTAAGTTTATGTAATAGCAGGTAATAGTAAGTATTTTTGCTTGGCCATTTTTGTGAGACTTTGTGTTTACACCCCTAATGAGATGCCCAGGAACAACTGGGTGTGTGTTCTTGGGAGGTCAGCTGAAGCATGTTGTAAAACACAGCCCTGTGATGGGACAATGTGTAAGTGTCTGGTTTTCATCATTGCCTCAGAAGTGCTCTGTGTCATATAGTACACTCACTGTACAGCAGATAGATTCCAGATTTCTTCCTGCTCTGCCTGGAGCCTGGTTATGACACCAAAAGACATGGGTTATCAGATATGAAGTCATCCTGTGTTTTCTTACTGAAAAAGCCAAATGTCTGTATCCCTTTATCTTATCAGTGTAAAAGTAGTGTAGGCTATAAGCACACAACAAACATGAACATGTGCAGGCTACACTAAGGACTCAATTTGTGTCTCTGTGTGTGTCTGAACATGTATACTGTACATACAGTTGAAGTCAGAGCCAAATACAATTAAACTCAGTTTTTCACAATTCCTGACATTTAATCAGAGGAAAATGTCCCTGTCTTAGGTCAGTTAGGATCACCACTTTATTTTAAGAATGTGAAATGTCAGAATAATAGTAGAGAGAATGATTTATTTCAGCTTTTATTTCTTTCATCACATTCCCAGTGGGTCAGAAGTTAACATACACTCAATTAGTATTTGGTAGCATTGCCTCTAAATTGGGTCAAAAACTTGGGTCAAATGCATTGAGTAGCTTTCCACAAGCTTCCCACAATAAGTTGGGTGAATTTTGGCCCATTCCTCCTGACAGAGCTGGTGTAACTGAATCAGGTTTGTACTGCACACAAATTTGTGCTGCACACAAATTTGTACTGCACACACGGCAGGTAGCCTAGTGGTAAGAGTGTTGGACTAATAACCGAAAGGTTGCAAGCTCGAATCCCCGAGCTGACAAGGTAAAAATCTGTCGTTCTGCCCTTGAACAAGGCAATGTTCCTAGGCCGTCATTGTAAATAGAATTTGTTCTTAACTGACTTGCCTAGTTAAATAAATAAGTTAAAACAGGTGTGTGGTTGTGAGGGTGTATGCAAATATATGTGTGTATGCTTGGGTGTGGGTGTACTAGTATTGAGCCCTGTATATCCAAACCAAATTACAGAGGCAGGGGGCCACACATGCAGTGAGAGAAGAAGATGATCAATGACACACACTAGAGCCCAACTGTGTTCTTTTCGAACTCATGACCCGGGGGTGTTTCTGGTTGAGGTGAAGGCTCCATCTTGATTTATGACATCAAGTTTAGCTCAAAGTGGTCTTGCCAACTGTCACTCAGACTTCGATCTGCCCTGTCTTGGAGGCTCGGCTAGATAGACACACACACCGACATACACCCCCCCAAACACACGCACACACAGACAGATCATCAGAGTCATTATCTACACAGGCGCCATATGTTTCATCCTCTGGGCATGATCACTCAAACAGAATCATACAGCTATTATAACTTATGCAACATGCTGGATGCTATGTTTACAAAGCACTGAAATACTGTGTTTGTCTAAGACAGGTGTGTGTGTGTGTTATTTATTTATTTTCTTTAGGGGTAGATCAGCTTTAAAATTGCAGATAGATGTGACTTCTATCAACGTAAAATGTGGCTTCAATCAACGTAATTGTATGCATTATTTCCAATCCCAATATACAGTTGTAGTGGGAAGTTTACATACACCTTAGCCAAATACATTTACACCCAGTTTTTCACAATTCCTGACATTTAATCCTAGTAAAAATTCCCTGTCTTAGGTCAGTTAGGATCACCACTTTATTTTAAGAATGTGAAATGTCAGAATAATAGTAGAGAGAATGATTTATTTCAGCTTTTATTTCTTTCATCACATTACCAGTGGGTCAGCAGTTTACATACACTCAATTAGTATCTGGTAGCATTGCCTCTAAATTGTTTAACTTGGGTCAAACATTTGAGGTAGCCTGCCACAAGCTGCCCACAATCAGTTGGGTGAATTTTGGCCCATTCATCCTGACAGAGCTGGTGTAACTGAGTCAGGTTTGTAGGCCTCCTTGCTCGCACACGCTTTTTCAGTTCTGCCCACAAATGTTCTATGGGATTGAGGTCAGGGCTTTGTGATGGCCACACCAATACCTTGACTTTGTTGTCCTTAAGACATTTTGACACAACTTTGAAAGTATGCTTGGGGTCATTGTCCATTTGGAAGACCCATTTGCGACCAAGCTTTAACTTCCTGACTGATGTCCTGAGATGTTGCTTCAATATATCCACATAATTTTCCTACCTCATGATGCCATCTATTTTGTGAAGTGCGACAGTCCCTCCTACAGCAAAGCCCCCCTACAACATCATGCTGCCACCCCCGTGCTTCACGGTTAGGATCGCGTTCTTCTGCTAGCAAGCCTCCCCCTTTTTCTTCCAAACATAATGATGGTCATTATGGCCAAACAGTTATATTTTAGTTTTTTATCAGACCAGAGGACATTTCTCCAAAAAGTACGATATTTTTCACCATGTGCAGCTGCAAACCGAAGTCTGTCTTTTTTATGTCGGTGTCACGTTTGTCTACTTCTTCCTCCTCCTCAGACGAGGAGAGGAGAGAGGAATCGGAAGACAAATGTGCAGCAAGGTATGTAGACATAATGAATTTATTAGACACGAACTATACTTGAAATATTACAAAATAACAAACAACGTAGACTGACCTGAACATGCAAACTACATATAACGACGCACGCAATGAACAGGAAAAACGAACGAGACAGTACCGTGTGGTGCAATAAACACAGACACAGCGACACTCACCCACAAACAAACAGTGAGAACAACCTACCTTAATATGACTCTCAATCAGAGGAACCGCCAAACACCTGCCTCTAATTGAGAGCCATACCAGGCAACCCTTTAACCCAACATAGAAACACAACACATAGAAATGCCCACCCAGCTCACGTCCTGACCAACAAAACAACAGATAAACACAAGAACTAGGGTCAGAACGTGACAGTCGGTTTTGGAGCAGTGGCTTCTTCCTTGCAGAGCGGCCTTTTAGGTTATGTCGATATAGGACTCGTTTTACTGTGCATATAAATACTTTTGTACCTGTTTCCTTCAGCATCTTCACAAGGTCCTTTGCTGTTGTTCTGGAATTGTGATACAGTGAATTATAAGTGAAATAATCTGTAAACAATTGTTGGAAATTTGTCATGCACGAAGTAAATTTCCTAACCGACTTGCCAAAACTATAGTTTGCTAAACAAGAAATGTGTGGAGTGGTTGAAAAAATAGTTTTAATGACTCAAACCTAATTGTATGTAAACTTCCGACTTCAGCTGTATGTATGCAGGGCATTCTGAAAGTATTCAGACCCTTCACTTTTTCCACATTTTGTTACAGTACAGCCTTGTTCTAAAATTGATTAAATTTTTGATTTTTTTTTACACACAATACCCCATAATGACAAAGCAATAACAAGCTTTTAGAAATGTACATAAGTATTCCAACCCCTTACTCAGTACTTTGTTGAAATACCTTTGGCAGCGATTACAGCCTCAAGTTTTCTTGGGAATGCCGTTAGAAGCTTGGCACACCTGTATTTGAGGAGTTTCTCCCATTCTTCTCTGCAGATCGTCTCAAGCTCTGTCAGGTTAAATGTGGAGCGTTGCTGCACAGCTACTTTCAGGTCTCCGAATGCGGAAGACACATTTCAGTTGAATGCATTCAGTTGTACAACTGACTACGTATCCCCCTTTCCCCTCTCCAGAGATGTTTGATTGGGTTCAAGTCCGGGCTCTGGCTGGGACACTCAAGGTTATTCAGAGACTATTCCCGAAGCCACTCCTGCTTTGTCTTGGCTGTGTGGTTAGGGTCGTTGTTCTGTTGGAAAGTAAGCCTTAGTCCCAGTCTGAGGTCCTGAGCACTGTGGAGCAGGTTTTCATCAAGGATCTCTCTGTAGTTTGCTCCGTTCATTTTTCCCTCGATCCTGACCAGTCTCCCTGTCCCTGTTGCTGTAAAACATCTCCACAGCATGATGCTGCCACCACAATGCTTCACCGTGCGGATGGTGTCAGGTTTCCTCCAGATGTGACGCTTGGCATTCAGGCCAAAGAGTTCAAACTTGGTTTCATCAGACCACAGAATCTTGTTTCTCATGGTCTGAGAGTCCTTTAGGTGCCTTTTGGCAAACTCCAAGCGGGCTGTCATGTGCCTTTTACTGAGGAGTGGCTTTCATCTGGCGACTCTACAATAAAGGCCTGATTGGTGGAGAGCGGCAGAGATGGTTGTCCTTCTGGAAGGTGTTCCCATCCCCACAGAGGAAGTCTGGAGCTCTGTCATAATAATAATCAAGAACCATCGGGGTTCTTGATTATCTCCCTGACCAAGGCCCTTCTCCCCCGATTGCTAAGTTTGGCCGGGCAGCCAGCTCTAGTAAGAGTCTTGCTGGTTCCAAACTTCTTCCATTTAAGAATGATGGAGGCCACTGTGTTCTTAGGGACCATTGCTGCAGACATTTCTTGGTAACCTTCCCCAGATCTGTGCCTCGACACAAACCTGTCTCAGAACTCTACGGACAATTCCTTTGACCTTGTTTTTTGCTCTGACGTACACATACAACTGTGGGACC
This sequence comes from Salvelinus fontinalis, assembly GCF_029448725.1. Classification (NCBI taxonomy): domain Eukaryota; kingdom Metazoa; phylum Chordata; class Actinopteri; order Salmoniformes; family Salmonidae; genus Salvelinus; species Salvelinus fontinalis. Next base: position 3,455,809 of record NC_074683.1, read on the forward strand.
TTATATAGACAGATGTGGGCCTTTCCTAATCATGTCCAATCAATTGAATTTACCACAAGTGGACTCAAATCAAGATGTAGAAACTTCTCAATGATGTTCAGTAGAAACAGGATGCACCTGAGCTCATTTTCGAGTCTCATCGCAAAGGGTCTGAATACTTATGGTATGTAAATAAAAGGTATTTCTGTGTTGTATTTTTAATACATTTGCAAAAATGCCTTTAAACCTGTTTTCATTTTGTCATTATGTGGTATTTTGTGTAGATTGATGAGGACATTTTTTGATTTAATCAATTTTAGAATAAGGCTGTAAGGTCATAAAATGTGGAAAAAGTCAAGGGGTCAGAATATTTTCCGAATGCACTGTAACCCTGATTCCCCGTTACCTGTGGTCACCGTGGCATGCACAGAAAGTACCAGTGAAAGTTGATAGGGCAGACATTGAAATTAGACACTGCTCAGGGTTATCGAGTCACCAAAAATGTCTGTGGTGCCCAAGAGAGTACTCCAAAAGGTTTTGGGGTCTGAATAAATGCATGCATCAGCAAATTTCAGCACTTCGTTGGCATGTATAGGCTCTAAAATTGCTGCAATAATTCAAGTAACATTGGAGCAATCAAAGGAACAATAACTATACTGAACAAAAATATAAATGCAACATGTAAATTAATGCCAAAATGACATGCAAAACAGGCGACAACAACAAAATTATATAAGGTACCAGTCAAACGTTTGGACACACCTACACATTCTAGGGTTTTTCTTTATTTTTACTATGTTCTACGCTGTAGCATAATAATGAAGACATCAAAACTATTGAATTAACACATATGGAATCATGTAGTAACCAAAGAAGTGTTAAACAAATCAAAATATATTTTATATTTGAGATTATTCAAAGTAGCCACCCTTTGCCTTGATGAAAGCTTTGCACACTCCTCGCATTCTCTCAACCAGATTCATGAGGTAGTCACCTGGAATGCATTTCAATTGACAGGTGTGCCTTGTTAAAAGTTAATTTGTGAAATTTCTTTCCTTCTTAATGCGTTGTGTTGAGATAAGGTAGGGTTTGTATACAGAAGATATCCCTATTTGGTAAAAGACCAAGTCCATATTATGGTAAGAACAGCTCAAATAAGCAAAGAGAAACGACAGTCCATCATTACTTTAAGACATAAAGGGTCAGTCAATCTGGAAAATTTCAACTAGGTGTGTCCAAAATGTTCACTGATACTCTATATATGCAAATATAAAAAAGTTCCTAAACATGCTCTGGCCCACCTGCCCTGAATGACGGGTTGCTACTTACCAGAGGTGTGGACTCGAGTCACATACCTTGGACTCGAGTCAGACTCGAGTCACAAATATGATGACTTGCAACTTGACTTTGACACCAATGACTCATTACTTGACTTGAACTTGAGCCTTATGACTCGACCTGACTTGATACCCTCCCCAAGCCCAAATATTAAAAATGATGCTATTAAAAAAGTGTGCTGCGCATCAACTCTTCATTTAACGGATTACAGTTTGAATCGGACAGCAGCCAATCAAATTGTGCCAGCTGAGAAAAAGTTGTGCGTGGCAGTGCAGAGGAACGTTGGTGGGTGAATTGAGATGGAGCCCTTGGAAAGATGATACCCCAAATTATTATTTTAGGATATAAAGACGACGCTGTATCAACAAAAAACGGATTGCAACTTGCAAAACATAAATTACAGACAGAGGCGCAACAATTTCCAACTTTGTTCGACATTTGAAGCTGCACATAGAACAGTAAGTTGTGGCTAATATAGCCGACAGCTATATATTCTATTACTTTACTGGTGTATCATGTAGGCTAACGTAACGTTAAATCAATGAGCAACGACACAGTCAGTCAGTGTGGGAACGTGATCATTGCACCCAAGATTGAGGTACAACTGGCTAGGCAGTTGGTAGCCTAAATCCTGCCTGATGTTACTGCTGTCCCTAAAACCATTGACATTCGTTAGCCTACTGTAACCACACAGAGAGTGTGTGTGTGTGTTAAGGTTTGGCGATTGTATACAAGCCTACATCGCCCGATTGCGCCCCATAGCGATCCTCAAAAGTCGATAACTTTTGGGGGGGGGGGGGGGGGTCTTTCTCAAGGCTACCCATGTATTTCCATGTAAATATAACATTTATTTGGAAAGTAATAAATATATAGATATCTTAAAAATAATTCATGATTTGCGTAACTGTAATATACTATTACTCTTGTTAAAAATATGAAAGGGTATTACATTTGGTGAAGAGCACTTTATGACTTGTTTAGAACTCGAAACTCAAAATTTAGGACTTGAGATTTGACGGTCTTGACTTGAGACTTGACTTGGACTTGCCTGTCTTGACTTGGGACTTGAGTGCTAAGACTTGAGACTTTCTTGTGACTAGTAAAACAATGACTTGGGCCCACCTCTGCTACTTACTGTAACTCAGTAAAATCATTGAAATTGTTGCATTTTGCGTTCATATTTTTGTTCAGAATAATATAATGAGCCATTCACAGTTTCACTGTACCAGCCGTGTCTACTAAGTCTTGCATGGCTTAACATTTGAGACAAGACTTACAGGATCACTCTGGTAGATCCCCACAACATTGAGGTGTACCTGGTCACACAGCGAGGCACACGGTTGTCTAGTGATGGAGGAGACCCAAGCACACGCAGTTGGAGACCCCGACCTACCAATTGCCAAAGCCGTGGGAGCCAAGGCATCGCTCGAGAGGGGTTCTGTTAGAGGGTTTTTGGAGTATACTGCACAATGGAGCCAATGACAAGGTATAAAAACACAACATGTCTCAACATGCTAGCGTGTAAAAATTGAAGGTGTGGGAGAATTTAAATGTAAATATTGCACTCACAACCACTTGAAATAATAAAAATTGCAACAGAATACAAATAGGTATAATACAAATAAGGGTGAAAACAAGTCTTAAAAGTTCATTATAGAAGTGTACTAGTGTACTAATGCATTAGATCCCATTGAGTGACAGCTATTTCCTCTGGTGTGACACCATCTTCATGTCACACAAAGGGGAAACAACTAAGCTTTAAGTAATAAGTCATTGTTTTAACCAAAATAAATAAATATATTAAATATATTAAAGTATATTTGTGTTTGCAATTATGGGCAAAAAAAAGGGGTGTTATGTCAAATTACAAAATCATCATGCATATAAACTCAATATGGGTTTACTGTTATTGGGTATGTTAAGATTGGATAAGGATAAACAGAAGCAGAAATAGCATATGTGTCGAGAAATAACAGTTTCAAACCAAACAAACATTATTGGGTATTTTCCAGTACTTAGGGCTGCCTGGAAGACCACTAGAGTGAAGACCCTAGGGAAAATTATTGAGTGTGGTATTTAGATAAACTTAAGATGTGTCAAAATCACAACGTGTTGGTGTCATTCTGGCCAAATACGGACACTGTAGATGACAGTATTTTCATCATGACAGAGAGGATGTCACTGCAACTGTAGTAAATGACAACACATGTCAAGACCTTTGTAAGAGGTTAGCACAGTGTGAACATGCAACTTAAATATTTGCACTCATCGCTCATTCAGTGACTTCATTGTAGGATTTACAGTGTATGATGTCAGAATTTGGCAATTAGTTAGTACTTACAGTGCTGTTGATTCCAAAACGTACATTGTTAATACAAGATAAACATGAGTAACTCTGAATAGCTCAGGCTTGTGTAGGCTACTGCATGTTTCTGTAGACCTATCTATCTAGTAGTGGACAGCATGTTTTAATGGCATGTAGCAAATTTCTCAAATAAAGGCTTACCTTACCTTATTCTAAAGCTGCATGTAAGATGAGAACCCAACTAAAATGTCCTGACATGCCTTTAATCTTCTTTTTCTAGCTATAGGGGTTAACTGAGAGGTCTGGTGCAATGAAATCCAAATCCCATATTTTGGTGTCGTCATTTACACTACCGTTCAAAAGTTTGGGGACACTTATCAAGGTCCTTGTTTTTGAAAGAAAAGCATAGTTTTTGTCCATTAAATGGAGGCTATTTCATGCGAGAAAGAGTATGAATAGCCTTCATTTCTCAGAACAAGAATAGACTGACGAGTTTCAGAAGAAAGTTCTTTGTTTCTGGCCATTTGAGCCTGTAATCGAACCCACATATGCTGATGCTCCAGATACTCAACTAGTCTAAAGGAGGCCAATTGTATTACTTCTTCAATCAGCACAACAGTTTTCAGCTGTGCTAACATAATTGCAAAAGAATTTGCTAATGATCAATTAGTCTTATAAACTGATAAACTTGGATTAGCTAACACAACGTGCCATTGGAACACAGGAGTGATGTGTGCTGATAATGGACCTCTGTACACCTATGTGGATATTCCATAAAATAATCAGCCGTTTCCAGCTACAATAGTCATTTACAACATTAACAATATCTACACTGTATTTCTGATCAATTTGATGTTATTTTACTTGACAAAAAATATGCTTTTCTTTCAAAAACAAGGACATTTCTAAGTGATCCAGAACTTTGAACGCTAGTGTATATATTTTTTTGCCTAGTCTCCTCAAAACTTTACCTAAATCTTCTTTCTACTAATCCAGCAGGCTGAGAGAGAATATAATGCATTTCTGATCACAGTTTAGTTGATTTCAACATCAAAAACATAAAATGAAATGAGAGCACATCAACTAGGAGAGTCACTGGGAGAGACGTCAACTAGGTGAGACCTTATCCTGATACAGAATGTGCTGTGATAGAGATTGTCTGAAGATCTTTTGTGTCAAATCAAATCAAATTTAATTTGTCAAATGCGTCGAATACAAAAGTTAAGTGGAATGCTTACTTACAAGCAATTACCAACAATGGAGTTAAGAAAATCCCTGCCACAAAATGTAGAGATAAGAATAACAAATAATTAAAGACCGATACCGGGTCTATATACAGGGGGTACCGGTACAGAGTCAATGTGCGGGGGCACCGGTGTCGAGGTAATTGAGGTAATATTTGCATGTAGGTAGAGTTATTAAAGTGACTATGAATAGATAACAGAGAGCAGCAGCAGCGTAGGGGTGGAGGGGGGGGGGTGCAATGCAAATAGTCCGGGTGTTCAGGAGTCTTATGGCTTGGGGGTACAATTTTTAGGGCCTTCCTCTGACACCGCCTGGTATAGAGGTCCTGGATGGCAGGAAGCTTGGCCCCGGTGATGTACTGGGCCGTACGCACACCCTCTGTAGTGTCTTGCAGTCGGAGGACGAGCAGTTGCCATACCAGGCAGTGATGCATCCCGTCAGGATGCTCTCGATGGTGCAGCTGTAAAACCTTTTGAGGATCTGAGGACCCATGCCAAATCTTTTCAGTCTCCTGAGGGGGAATAGGTTTTGTTGTGCCCTCTTCACGACTGTCTTGGTGTGCTTGGACCATGTTAGTTTGTTGGTGATGTGGATACCAAGGAACTTGAAGTTCTCAACCTGCTCCACTACAGCCTCGTCGATGAGAATGGGGGCGTTTTCGGACCTCCTTTTCCTGTAGTCCACAATCATCTCCTTTGTCTTGATCACGTTGAGGGAGAGGTTGTTGTCCTTGCACCACACGGTCAGGTCTCTGATCTCTTCCCTATAGGCTGTCTCATCGTTGTCGGTGATCAGGCCTACCACTGCAAACTTAATGATGGCGTTGGAGTCATGCCTGGCCGTGCAGTCATGAGTGAACAGATAGTACAGGAGGGGACTGAGCACGCACCCCTGAGGAGCGCCCGTGATGAGGATCAGCGTGGCGGATGTGTTGTTGACTACCCTTACCACCTGGGGGTGGTCCGTCGGGAAGTCCAGGATCCAGTTGCAGAGGGATGTGTTTAGTCCCAGGGTCCTCAGGTTAGTGATGAGCTTTGAGGGCACTACGGTGTTGAACGCTGAGCTGTTGTCAATGAATACCATTCTCACATAAGTGTTCTTTTTGTTCAGGTGTGAAAGGGCAGTGTGGAGTGCAATAGAGATTGAATCATCTGTGGATCTGTTGGTGTAGCATGCAAATTGGAGTGGGTCTATGGTTTCTGGGATAATTGTGTTGATGTGAGCCATGTCTATGTGTGTGTTTGTGTGTATGAGGATCAGAGCTAACCCCATGCAATCTACAGTCATGCAATCGGGCACTCCTTTTAAACCATGTATGTTTGTGTGAATGTCCATGTGTGTGTCTGTGTGCCTACGTGTAGGCCTAAAGTATGTGTATTTTTATGAGCATGTGCAGGTGTGTGCTATTCATGTGTGCTTTCTATGTAAACCTTCAGCTTGTTTACCTGTGCTATCCTACTTAAGTTATCATTCAACACCAGTAAAACCAGGAGCATAACCCTGTAGATGTTGGATTGCCATAAATCGGTGTAAGAGCCTTACTTTCTGTGCTTTGGCTGCTGTGCTCCAGAAATAGCATGACCTCCTAGGACAGAGTGTTCTATTTAGATTGGGGAATTTGGTCAGAATCAGCTTATTCAACATCCAAAAATAATAAACAACGGAAGACAAACTTAATATGCCCCTGCTTGATGTGAGTTATGACCTCTATTTGAATGAACAAATATCAAGATCATAATCTGTCTATTATCCTTGGTGTTGTGATGAAACTTCTCTAGTACAGTTGTTCAACTCTGCTCTACATATCATATTTCAGTGTCCAAATTCTGATTGTATGTTTTTTTTAAGACTATGGCAGAAACGTGTAAGCAGAGTGTGTGATGGCAAACCCCTTTCCCCATCGTGATCTGCTCTGTAAAAATCCTCAAATCCACCGGCCCAACAGCACATCTCTCACCACATTACTCAGTTCCCCTTCTTTTTTCCACTTCCCATCCTTCCATCATTTGGATGTTGCTTTTGGTCACACTCTCTCTTCTCTGCTCTTAAATTATGGCCCAAGAGAGGACTCACCCAGGACATTGACATGAGGAGCCACCCCTAAAACAAAGCAGGCATTCCGCCTCATTGGAGCTCTGCTAGTGCTACGCAATTAGGAGGAAGATCCTCCATGGTCCATCTCCATCCAAAACACACAAACAGAGCCCCGACGTCAGGTCTCAGCTGCACTCAGCAGCACGCTACAGGGCCGGCCCATGGTCCTGCCACGCGGCATTGGCTGCAGTACAACCAGAGGCCCAGGCTTCGGCCTAAGATCAGGCCTAGTAGTTAACCACTATGAGTGACACGATGAGCCTGGGTGTCTAGCAGGGGGAAAACAGTGTTAAGATAGAGTCTTACATCAGGATTTAAGTCTTCATATTCAATGTAGAGCTACTCCCAACTACTAGCTACTCTTGAGTGACATTCTTCATGACCAATGCTTGGCATGCATTGAACATGTATCTATCTCGTGGCTTTCTTTAGCAAAATAACTATGAATTAACATACTTCTTTTCTTATGAAAGGTGAGACTCATGAACATGTGCGTGTCAGTTGTTTTGCTATAGTGTGTCCACAGGCCTCACAATGTATTTGTTTGGGCTAATAGCTGTAAGGCCAAAAATACATTGTCATCAAACTATTTTTTTAAATATATTTTTGGGATACGTCAAGGGGTCTTAACCTGTTTGGGCTGCAGGGGCAGTATTGAGTAGCCGGATAAAAGGTGCCCATTTCAAACGGCCTCGTACTCAATTCTTGCTCGTACAATATGCATATTATTACTATTGGATAGAAAACACTCTCTAGTTTCTAAAAACGTTTGAATTATATCTGTAAGTAAAACAGAACTCCTTTTGCAGCAAACTTCCTGACAGGAAGTGGAAAATCTGAAATCGATGCTCTGTTCTAGGGCCTGCCTATTAATGTCCTTGATATTTATTAGTATAGATGCACTTCATACGTCTTCCACTAGATGTCGACAGGCAGTGAGAGAAGAAATTGAGTGTATAACTTGATCGGGGGTCGAACAAAAGCTCTTTGTATGACGTGTCACCAGTTTCCTGTTTTCTGGAGAGCGCGTGAAGGGACCTGGTTTGGCCTTCTGTACAGCTGTCGTTATAGACGACTAATATCTCCGGCTTTGATTTTATCTGATACATGTGACAATATCATCGTAAAGTATGTTTTTTCAATATAGTTTTATTAGATTATTGAATTTTTTTCGGGACGTTAGGCGTGTTGCGTTGTGTGCCTTTGTTCAGGAAGGAGAGCTTCGCGCCACTTTGCTAGCTTTCTGTGCTAATTGACTGGAGAAGAGGACATTCTAAATCCAAACAAAGATTGTTCCCGACAAAGGACCCCTTGTACAACATTCGGATGAAAGATCGTCAAAAGTAGGACCCATTTTATGATGCTATTTCATATATCTGTCGAACATGTTGTACTAGTCGTTTGCGCCCAGATTTTGGGTACTCTCTCGCTATACCTAAGCTGGATGTCGTAATGAAGTTATTTTTAGAATTCTAACACGGTGATTGCATTAAGAACTAGTGTATCTATCATTTCCTATACAACATGTATTTTTTAGTAACGTTTATGTATAGTTATTTGGTCAGAATAGTTGAGTGCCATAAAAATATTCGCACATTCTGGGAAAAAGATGCTACGTTAGCACAATGTATAACCACTGATTTCAGCTCTAAATATGCACATTTTCGAACAAAACATAAGTGTATGTATAACCTGATGTTATAGGACTGTCATCTGATGAAGCTTATCAAGGTTAGTCAAAAATTATATATCTTTTGCTGGTTTATTCGCTATCGCTAACGTGCCTATTGCTATCGCTAACGTGCCTTGATGAATGAATGCGGTAGTGTGGTAGGCTATTGTAGTAAGCTAATATAATGCTATGTTGTGTTTTCGCTGTAAAACACTTAAAAAATCGGAAATATTGGCTGGATTCACAAGATGTTTGTCTTTAATTTGCTATACACCATCGATTTTTCAGAAATGTTTTATGATGAGTATTGACAATTGGCCTGGATCCTTTATTGCCGACACGGAGCCCCGCCGATCCATCACAACTGGTCTGCCGACGTAATCATCCGATGTGGTTTCAACAGGCTTTTCCGTTGCGATGTCACCGAAGACCCATCTGCAAGCCCCGGCCCGCTAGCTTTTTGAACGCCTAACATAGTAGTGACTACCGAATGGCTCCCAGACTCACCTATTGCTGCTCATTGGACCCTATGATCTCTCGGCTACACATGCCTCTCTCTAATGTCAATATGCCTTGTCTTCTTCTGTTTCGGTTGGTTATTGTTCTATTTCACTTTAGTGCCCCTAGTCCAGCTCAAAATGCCTTAGATAGCTCTTTTGTCACACACCCCACACATGGGGAGACCTCACCTGGCTTAGCTGGTGTCTCCAGAGATGCACATTTTCTCATCGTTACTCAATGCCAAGGTTTACCCCCACTGTACTCACATCCTACCATATCCTTGTCTGTATATTATGCCCTGAATCTATTCTACCACGCCCAGAAATATGCCCCTTTTATTCTCTGTTCCCAACGCACTAGACGACCAGTTCTTATAGCCTTTAGCCGTACCGTTATCCTACTCCTCCTCTGTTCCTCTGGTGATGTAGAGGTTAACCAAGGCCCTGTAGCCCCCAGCATCACACCTATTCCCCAGGCGTTCTCATTTGTTGACTTCTGTAACCGTAAATGCCTTGGTTTCATGCATGTTAACATCAGAAGCCTCCTCCCTAAATTTGTTTTATTCACTGCTTTAGCACACTCCGCCAACACTGATGTCCTAGCCGTGTCTGAATCTTTGCTTAGGAAGGCCACCAAAAATTCTGACATTTCCATCCCCAACTACAACATTTTCCGTCAAGATAGAACTGCCAAAGGGAGCGGGGGTTGCAATCTACTGCAGAGATAGCCTGCAGAGTTCTGTCATGCTATCCAGGTCTGTGCCCAAACAGTTGGAGCTTCTACTTTTAAAAATCCACCTTTCAAGAAATAAGTCTCTCACTGTTGCTGCTTGTTACAGGCCCCCAGCTGTGCCCTGGACACCATATGTGAATTGATTGACCCCCATCTATCTTCAGAGTTTGTACTGTTAGGTGACCTAAACTGGGATATGTTTAGCACCTCAGCCATTCTACAATTTAAGCTAGATGCACTCAATCTCACACAAATTATCATGGAACCTACCAGGTACAACCCTAAATCCGTAAACATGGGTATCCTCATAGATTTCATCCTGACCAACTTGTCCTCTAAATACACCTATGCTGTCTTCAACCAGGATCTCAGCGATCACTGCCTCATTGCCTGCATCCGTAATGTGCCCGCAGTCAAACCACCACCCCTCATCACTGTCAAACGCTCCCTAAAACACTTCAGCGAGCAGGCCTTTCAAATCGACCTGGCCCGGGTATCCCGGAAGGATATTGACCTCATCCCGTCAGAAGAGGATGCCTGGTTGTTCTTTAAAAATGCTTTCGCCATCTTAAAGAAGCATGCCCCATTCAAAAAATGTAGAACTAAGAACAGATACAGCCCTTGGTTCACTCCAGACTTGACTGCTCTTGACCAGCACAAAAATATCCTGTGGAGTACTGCATTGGCATCGAATAGCCCCCTCAATATGCAACTTTCGGGGAAATCAGGAACCAATATACACAGTCAGTTAAGAAAGCTAAGGCTAGCTTTTTCAAACAGAAATGTGCATCCTGTAGCACTAATTCCAAAAAGATTTGGAACACCGTAAAGTCCATGGAGAATAAGAGCACCTCCTCCCATCTGCCCACTGCACTGAGGCTAGGAAATACTGTCACCACCGATAAATCTACAATAATCGAGAATATAAATCTCAATTTCAAAGCATTTTTCTACGGCTGGCCATGCTTTCCACCTGGCTACCCCTACCCCGGGCCAACAGCTCTGCACCCCCCCACAGCAACTTGCCCAAGCCCCCCACCTGCTTCTCCTTCACCCAAATCCAGATAGCTGATGTTCTGAAAGAGCTGCAAAATCTGGATCCCTACAAATCAGCTGGGCTAGAGAATCTGGACCCTCTTTCTAAAATGATCTCCCGAAATTGTTGCAACCCCTATTACCAGCCTGTTCAACCTCTCTTTTGTATCCTCTGAGATCCCTAAAGATTGGAAAGCTGCCGTGGTCATCCCCCTCTTCAAAGGGGGAGACACTAGAACCAAACTGTTACATACCTATATCCATCCTGCCCTACCTTTCTAAAGTTTTCGAAAGCCAAGTTAACAAACAGATCACTGACCATTTAGAATCCCACCGTATCGTCTCCACTATGCAATCTGGTTTCCCAGCTGGTCATCGGTGTACCTCAGCCTACACTCAAGGTCCTAAATTATGTCATAACCGCCATCAAAAAAAGACAGTACTGTGCAGCTGTATTCATCGACCTGTCCAAGGCTTTCGACTCTGTCAATCACCACATTTTTAATCGGCAGACTCAATAGCCATGGTTTCTCAAATGACTGCCTCGTCTGGTTCACCAACTGCTTCTCAGATAGAGTTCAGTGTGTCAAATCGGAGGGCCTGTTGTCTGGACCACTGGCAGTCTCTATGGGGGTGTCACATTGTTCAATTCTCGGGCCGACTCTTTTCTCTATATACATCAATGATGTCGCTCTTGTTGCTGGTGATTCCTTGATCCACCTCTACGCAGACGACACCCTTCTGTATACATCTGGCCCTTCTTTGGACACTGTGTTAGCGAACCTCCAAACGAGCTTCAATGCCATATGCCAACACTTCTTCTGTGGCCTTCAACTGCTCTTAAATGCTAGTAAAACTAAATCATGCTCTTCAACCGATTGCTGCCCGATTGCTGCCCGCACCTGCCTGCCCGACTAGCATCACTACTCTGGATGGTTCTGACTTAGAATATGTGGACCACTACAAATACCGAGGTGTCTGGTTAGACTGCAAACTCTCCTTCCAGACTCACATTAAGCATCTCCAATCCAAAATTAAATCTATAATCGGCTTCCTATTTTGCAACAACGCCTCCTTCACTCATCTTGCCAAACATACCCTCATAAAACTGACTATCCAACCGATCCTTGAGTTTGGCGATGTCATTTACAAAATAGCCTCCAACACTCTGCTCAGCCAACTGGATGTAGTCTATTACAGTGCCATTTGTTTTGTCACCAAAGCCCTATATACTACCCACCACTGCGACCTGTATGCTTTCTTTGGCTGGCCCTCGCTACATATTTGTTGCCAAACCCACTGGTATAGGTAAAGCCCCGCCTTATCTCAGCTCACTGGTCACCATAGCAACACCCACCAGTAGCACGCGCTCCAGCAGGTATATTTCACTGGTCATCCCCAAAGCCAACACCTCGTTTGGCTGCCTTTCCTTCCAGTTCTCTGCTGCCAATGACTGGAATGAATTCCAAAAGTCACTAACTTTAAGCATCAGCTGTCAGAGCAGCTTACCGATCACTGTACCTGTACACAGCCCATCTGTAAATAGCACAACCAACTACCTCATCCCCTTATTGTTATTTTTTTGTTGTTGCTCTTTTGCCCCCCAGTATTTCTACTTGCACATCATAATTTGCACATCTATCATGCCAGTGTTAATGCTAAATTGTAATTATTTTGCCACTATGGCCTATTTATTACCTTACTACATTTGCACACACTGTACATATATTTTTCTATTGTGTTATTGACTGTACGTTTGTTTATCCCATGTGTAACTCTGTGTTGTTGTTTTTGTCGCACTGCTACTTTGCTTTATCGTGGTCAGTTTGCAGTTGTAAAAGAGAACTTGTTCTCAACTGGCCTACCTGGTTAAATAAAGGTTAAATAAAAAAGAAAAATAAATCCATGACAACAATGGAATCAGATTATCACAAGAGACAATCAAGGTGGAACAACATTGTTGTTGACCGAATTACAGAATCTCCACTTGAGACCAGGATGGAGTCTGAGAACAAAGTCAGGGAAATGATCACTGAGAAACTTAAGATGGACCACAGAAAGATTGAGGTGGAGCTCAGCCACAGGACTGGAAAACCCACCACCGGCACAGGTGATAGGCCCAGGCCGAAAATGGTCAAGTTTCTGATGTTCAAGGACAAGGTAGCTGTTCTGGAAAGAGCCATGAACTTGAGAGGAATATGCATCTTCTTCAACGAGGACTATCCTGAAGACCTCCAAGGACATAGTGTTCTATTTAGATTTGGCATTTCGGTCAGAACCTGCTTTCCTCTTCTGTGTGCCAGAAGAGAAAATAACTTATCCCAGCCATGAAAGCTGCCAGAGTGCTTGGGGAGTTTTCTCTTGCTTTGATTGTTCTTTTACTATCTATGATAAGATCCCCAAGAAAGGGCTAAAAATAGCCCATATTAACATACAATACATGAAGAAAAGTATGTGGACACGTGCTCATCAATCATCTCATTCCAAAATCATGGGCATTAAAATGGAGTTGGTCCCCCCTTGCTGCTATAACAGCCTCCACTCTTCAGGGAAGGCTTTCCACTAGATGTTGGAATATTGCTGCGTTGTCTTGCTTCCGTTCAGCCACAAGAGCATTAGTGAGGTTGAGCACTGATGTTGGGCGATTATCCCTGGCTCGCAGTCGGCGTTCCAATTCATCCCAAAGGTGTTCGATGGGGTTGAGGTCAGAGCTCTGTGCAGGCCAGTCAAGTTCTTCCACACCGATCTAGACAAACCTTTTCTGTATAGACCTCACATTGTCATGCTAAAACAGGAAAGGGCCTTCCCCAAACTGTTGCCACAAAGTTGGAAGCACAGAATCGTCTAGAATGTCATTATATGCTGTAGAGTTAAGTTTTCCTTTCACGAGAACTAAGGGGCCAAGCCCGAACCATGAAAAACAGCCCAAGACCAGTATTTCTCCTCCACAAAACTTTACAGTTGGCACTATGCCAGATGGTGAGGCGTGATTGAGGCAGTTTGGAACTCAGTAGTGAGTGTTGCAAGGACAGACGAGTTTTACACGCTGCGTGCTTCAGCACTTGGTGGTCCCGTTCTGTGAGCTTGTGTTGCCTACAACTGCGCAGCTGATCCATTGTCGCTCCTAAACGTTTCCACTTCACAATAACATTACTTACAGTTGACCTGGGCAGCTCTAGTAGGGCAGGAATTTGATAAACTGACTTGTTGCATCCTCTGACGGTGCCACGTTGAAAGTCACTGAGCTCTTCAGTAAGGCCATTCTACTGCCAATGTTTGTCTATGGAGATTGCATGGCTGTGCTTGATTTTATACACCTGTCAGCAATGGGTGTCACTGAAATAGCCGAATCCACTAATTTGAAGGAGTTTCCACATACTTTGTATGTAACCTTAGAAATAAGGCTAATTAAATCAATAACTTGGTAATATCAGATTACATTAATTTATTAGACATTTCTGAGACTCCTTAAATAATTCCTTTGATGATACAGCAGTAGCAATAGAGGGATATGGCATCTACAGAACAGACAAGAATGCCAATGGGGGATGTGTTGCTATATACATATTCAGAGCCATGCTTAGAGAAGATCTCATATCAAGTGTTTTTGAAGTGTTATGGTTGCAGGTTCACTTGCCTAATCTAAAGCCTATTATTTTAGGGTGTTGCTATAGGCCACCGAGTTCTCAATCAGAGGCAACTGTCTATCGTTGTCTCTAATTGAGAACCATACTTACGTAGCCTTTTTCCCACCTGTATTTGTGGGTAGTTGTCCATGTATAGTTGCCTGTGAGCACTACGTTGGCGTCATGTTTTTGCTTTGATGTTTATTGTTTTGTTGGTGACATCTTATAATAAAGAAGTATGTACGCTCACCACGCTGCACCTTAGTCTACTGTTTCCACCTTAGACGATCGTGACACTGATTCTGGTTATTAATCAACCTACCATGGTGTTTACAAACACTACAGGAACTTTATCATCCACTTGTATTGATCACATGTTTACTAATACATTAGAACTTTGCTCTAAACCTTTATCTGTACCCATTGAATGTAGTGATCACAATATTGTGGCTATGTCCAGGAATGCCAAGATTCTAAAAGCTCGACCTAGAATAGCGTATAAGAGATCATACAAAAGATTTAGCTGTGACTTGTGGATGATGTTAAAAAAAAAATTGTTTGTCTGAGCATCCAGACGCTTGTACTTAATGAATTCATGCATCTGTTCAGAAACTGACTGTTAGAACTGTTAAGACTCAATGGATTGATGAAGAATTGAAAAGATGTATGGTTGAAAGTGATGGGGCAAAAGGAGTGGCTATTAAGTCTGTCTGCACAGTTGATTGGCTGACTTGAGAAGATATGTGACCAAATTAATAAATTATGTGACTAAACTCAACAAAATGAAGAAGAAACTATTAAACCAGGATCAATGATATACACTGAGTGTACAAAACATTAAAAACACTTTCCTAATATTTAGTTGCACCACCCTTTTTGCCCTCAGAACGGCCTCAATTGGTTGGGGCATGGACTCTACAAGGGGTTGAACGTGTTCCACAGGGATGCTGGCCCATGTTGACTCCAATGCTTCCCACATTTGTGTCAGGTTGGCTGGAGTGGGGGTAGATTCACTTTAATATTGCAGATAGATTGTAGCTTACATCAATATAATTGTCTGCATCCCGCATAACACTTTTTTGGTTATTACATGATTCCATATGTGTTATTTCTTAGTTTTGATGTCTTCATTATTATTCTGCAATGTAGAAAAGTCCAAATAAAGAAAAACCCTTGAATGAGTAGTTGTTTGACTGGTACTGTATATATACACACACATATTTTCCTTTATTATTTTCTACTAACTCTACCACCCCTCCCCTAATGAGTAAACTGATTAACACTTAGGCTTCTACTTCCAGTTTATACGTACTAGATACATTTTACGGGCACAATCTATTTTACAATAGTTATCTTTTGCTTGTTTTTACTCCTATCCTGCCGCTACCCTCATCCCCTCCCATCTACAGTTGGAAGAAACATTTTTGTCAACCATTTGGAATTACCTGGATTTCTACATAAATTGGTAAAAAAATGTGATGTGATCTTCCTCTAAGTCACAACAGACAAACAGTGTGCTTAAACTAATAACACACAAATTATATTTGTCTATATTGACATCATTTAAACATTCACAGGGTAGGTTGGAAAAATTGTGAACCCCTAGAGTCTAGGGGTGTCAAACTCATTCCACAGAGGGCCTAGTGTCTGCAGGTTTTTGGTTTTTCCTTTCAATAAAGCCCTAGACAACCAGGTGTGGGGAGTACCTAACTAATTAGTGATGTTAATTCATCAATCAAGTATAAGGGAGGAGCGAAAACCCGCAGACACTCGGCCCCCCGTGGAATGAGTTTGACACCTGTGCCCTAGCCTAATGACTATGCTAACCTGGTGTCCAATCACTGAGATGGAAGATGCTTGTTAGAGCTGCCCTGCAATATAAAACTCCCAAAATGTGAGTTTGCTATTCACATGAAGCATTGCCAGATGTGAACCATGCTTCAAACAAAAGAGATCTCAGAAGACCTACGATTAAAAATGGTTGACTGGAAAGGGTTACTAAAGTATCTCTAAAAGTCTTGATATTCAGTCTATGGTAAGACAAATTGTCTATAATTGGAGAAAGTTCAGCACTGTTGCTACTCTCCCTAGGAATGGCAGTCCTGCAAAGATGACTGCAAGAGCACAGCGCAGAATGCTCAATGAGGTTTAAGATTATCCTAGTGTGTCAGCTAAAGTGTCACAGAAATCTCTGGAACAAGCTAACACCTGTTGACGAGACTACGAAAGTCAAATGTTACGTACGCCTCTAGGAAGAGGGAACGCAACACCCTGCTAAAACTCAACTCTCCGTGGAGTGAAAGAGGTATGGGATTGTAGGTGTGAGTAAGGATGACAAAGGCAGAGAACTGTACCATTTACAGGGAATGTATTCCGTCACACGGTCATTTTGAGGAAAAGGGGCTGGAACGGAACCAAAGCAAAGAAAGTACATGTCAAAGCCCCGTCACCTACCTTACCTGCCTACCCACCTAACTTAGCACCACCTGGTGTGTTACCCAAAATAAAGAGGGTGGTCCACCCAGGTCTTAGCTAGTGTGTATAGACAGTAAATACGATGGGTTATGTATGCCTAATGTCACGAACCGGCTCAAAGCCCGTAACAAAAGGGAGACATTGTAGAGAAAAAGAGTAACAAAATATTTATAAACTAAAGTAACTAAGTATAATATACAATGGTGTGTGTAATCAGTAGTGTAAGTGAGTGTTCTGCATGCATGAATGTGATAATGCAGGGTGTTGAAAGATGCTAAAACAAACAACCAAAAAACCACCAAGAAACACAAACAAATCTATCAAGGTGCCTGCCTGGAGAGAGTTCCTCCATGAATGGGGAAGTGGTGTATTTATCCTGGGAGACACCGGGCCCAGGTGTCCGGGCCCACACACACCCCAGAAGCAGCGGCTACAAAGTACTTAACAAAAACCTGTCTCTCAGCAAAAACCAACACAGGACATACTAATCAACTCCCACAGCAACAATCACAGACCATAACCATACGCTCTATCTGAGAAACAACCAACACAGGATATCACCCTCAGCTCTCTTCTGAGCAACAGAACACTGGCTTATATAGCTGGAGAAGGAGTCTAATGGGATACAGCTGTATCCTGACGAGGGGGCGGGGTCAGCTCTCCAATCATTGATGTGGCCGACCAATCAGCTGCTTGGGGGGAATTTCAGGAAGCCATCCTGAAACACACACATACAAAACCACAGCACAGAAACTGGGGAACGTAACACAAACATTAAACAAGAATGGTGGTCATGGGAGGACAACACGGAAGAAGCTACTGCTGTCCAAAAAAACCATTGCTATACTTCTGAAGATTGCAAAAGAGCATTTGAATGTTCCACAGCACTACTGGCAAAATATTCTATGGACAGATGAAAGTAAAGTGGAGTTGTTTGGAAGGAAGTAACAGACAACACTATTTGCGGAGAAAAAAAGGCACAGCACACCAACATCAAAACCTCATCCAAACTGTAAAGTATAGTGGAGGGAGCATCATGGTTTGGGGTTGCTTTGCTGCCTCAGGGCCTGGACAGCTTGCTATCATCGATGGAAAAATATTTTTTTATCAAGACATTTTGCAGGAGGCTATCTGTCCGCCAATTGAAGCTCAACAGAAGTTGGATGATGCAACAGGACAAACGACCCAAAACACAGAAGTAAATCAACAACAGAATGGTTCAACAGAAGAAAATACGCCTTCCGGAATGGCCCAGTCAGAGTCCTGACTTCAACCCGATTGAGATGCTGTGGCATGACCTCAAGAGCGGTTCACACCAGACATCCCAAGAATATTGCTGAACTGAAACAGTTTTGTAAAGATGAATGGTCCAAAATTCCTCCTAACTGTTGTGCAGGTCTGATCTGCAACTACAGAAAACGTTTGGTTGAGGTTATTGCTGCCAAATGATGGTCAACATACTTTTCCCACCCTGCACTGTGCATGTTTACACAGTGTGTTCAATAAAGACATGAAAACGTATAATTGTTTGTGTGTTATTAGTGTAAGCAGACTGTATTTGTCTATTGTTGTGACTTGGATGGAGATCAGATCAAATTGTATGACCAATTTATGCAGAAATTCAGGCAATTCCAAAGGGTTCACATACTTTTTCTTGCCACTGTATTTGTGAAGACCATTTATTTGGCATATTTTTAACTGTGCTGTTTCACAAAAGTTCTGAACATACAGTATACAAATTCTATGGACACAGTATATTTTACAGTAGTTATCGTGTTATTAGATCCACCCTTCAGCTCCACTCAACCCCTCCCATCTACAGGTGAATTCGCAAGTTCACATACACCTTAGCCAAATACATTTATACTCAGTTTTTCACAATTCCTGACATTTAGTCCTAGTAAGAATTCCCTGTTTTAGGTCAGTTAGGATCACCACTTCATTTTAAGAATGTGAAATGTCAGAATAATAGTAGAGAGAATGATTTATTTCAGTTTTCATTTCTTTCATCACATTCCCAGTGGGTCGGAAGTTTACACACACTCAATTAGTATTTGGTAGGATTGCATTTAAATTGTTTAACTTGGGTCAAATGTTTTGGGTAGCTTTCCACAAGCTTCCCACAATCAGTTGGGTGAATTTTGGCCCATTCCGACTGACAGAGCTTGTGTAACTGAGTTAGGTTTGTAGGCCTCCTTGCTCGCACACACTTTTTCAGTTCTGCCCACAAATGTTCTATAGGATTGAGGTCAGGGCTTTGTGATGGCCACTCCAATACCTTGACTTTGTTGTCCTTAAGCCATTTTGCCACAACTTTGGAAGTATGCTTGGGGTCATTGTCCATTTGGAAGACCCATTTTCGACCAAGCTTTAACTTCCTGACTGATGTTTTGAGATGTTGCTTCAAAATAACCACATAATTTTCGTACGTCATGATGCCATCTATTTTGTGAAGTGCACCAGTCCCTCCTGCAGCAAAGCACCCCACAACATGATGCTGCCACCCCCGTGGTTCACGGTTGGGATGGTGTTCTTCTGCTAGCAAGCCACCCCCTTTTTCCTCCAAACATAACGATGGTCATTATGGCCAAACAGTTCTATTTTTGCTTCATCAGACCAGAGGACAATTCTCCAAAAGTACGATCTTTGTCCCCATGTGCAGTTGCAAACCGTAGTCTGGCTTTTTTATAGTGGTTTTGGAGCAGTGGTTTATTCCTTGCTGAGCGGCCCTTTCAGGTTATGTCGATATATGACTATTTTTACTGTGGATATACACTGCTCAAAAAAATAAAGGGAACACTTAAACAACACAATGTAACTCCAAGTCAATCACACTTCTGTGAAATCAAACTGTCCACTTAGGAAGCAACACTGATTGACAATAAATTTCACATGCTGTTGTGCAAATGGAATAGACAAAAGGTGAAAATTAAAGGCAATTAGCAAGACACCCTCAATAAAGGAGTGATTCTGCAGGTGGTGACCACAGACCACTTCTCAGTTCCTATGCTTCCTGGTTGATGTTTTGGTCACTTTTGAATGCTGGCGGTGCTCTCACTCTAGTGGTAGCATGAGACGGAGTCTACAACCCACACAAGTGGCTCAGGTAGTGCAGTTCATCCAGGATGGCACATCAATGCGAGCTGTGGCAAGAAGGTTTGCTGTGTCTGTCAGCGTAGTGTCCAGAGCATGGAGGCCCTACCAGGAGACAGGCCAGTACATCAGGAGACGTGGAGGAGGCCGTAGGAGGGCAACAACCCAGCAGCAGGACCGCTAACTCCGCCTTTGAGCAGGAGGAGCACTGCCAGAGCCTTGCAAAATGACCTCCAGCAGGCCACAAATGTGCATTACGTTAGGAGACAGAACACGTATCCTTCCTGAGCGGTATGACATCTGCGTGGTCTCATGGTGTTTGTACTTGCATACTATTGTCTGTACAGATGAACATGGTACCTTCAGGCGTTTGGAAATTGCTCCCAAGGGCGAACCAGACTTGTGGAGTTCTACAATGTTTTTCTGAGGTCTTGGCTGATTTATTTTGATTTTCCCATGATGTCAAGCAAAGAGGCACTGAGTTTGGAGGTAGGCCTTGAAATATATCCACAGGTACACCTCCAATTGATTCAAATGATATCAATTAGTCTATCAGAAGCTTCTAAAGCCATGACATAATTTTCTGGAATTTTCCAAGCTGTTTAAATGCACAGTCAACTTAGTGTATGTAAACTTCTGACCCACTGGAATTGTAATACAGTGAATTATAAGTGAAATAATCTGTCTGTAAACAATTGTTGGAAAAATTACTTGTGTCATGCACAAAGTAGATGTTAACCGACTTGCCAAAACTATAGTTTGCTAACAAGAAATGTGTGTAGATGTTGAAAAACAGGTTTTAATGACTCCAAACTAAGTGTATGTAAACTTCCGACTTCAACTGTATCTTTTAACACTATCTATATTGGATTTTTATTTGCCATATATTTGAACTATGCTGCAATGTTTCACAAAAGTTCGGAACCTTTCTATTCTCATAGTTTCTACAGATTGTAAATTAAAGAAACATTTTTGCTGAAATTATTATCATTCTATTATTTGTCGATTGACTATGACTTTTAAAATCGCCCAGTAATGATCCCTGCAGTGTGAGCTCCAGGCAAATGTTTTAATTCTTCAGCCATTCCTGGACCTGCGATCAAAAACAAGCTGCATATGGACAGTACCAAAACAAATGATCTAATGATTTTGTCTCTTTGCAGCAAAATCTGCAGAGCTGGGAAGGTTCTATCCCCCATATATTTTTTAATTCTATTGAATGCAAGAATTTTGTATTATAATGAATATTGAAAAATGGCACCTACTGAATCAGGTGTGATTTTGAGTATCAGTTCATAAACCATGTGCAACGGAATCAGTACATCGAAAATCTCTTCCCGCAGCTGTCATTTTTTTTGGTCCTTAAAATGAAAGTAGTATACTTTTTTTATCACAATCTTTAACTAATTTTGGTCTTTATTGCAATGCCTTACTTTTCCTACCTTCCACTTGCCTCTTCCATTTTTGCAGTAATGCTGCAATTAGTTCATTGTAATTTTTTTTAAAGAGCAGACATTTCCATATTTTTTAGCTGCATGTGTGACATAACTCCATCAGTCCTATTTAAGATGTCATTTACAAAGACTATATATATTTTTTTTTATAATGTTTTTTTTAATCAGTATATTTAAGTTTAACCACAGTATTTGTTGTATTATTTGTTCTGTCTTTTCTGTTGTATTAAACTGAAATTGCAACCAACTTTCTATGGGTTGTTTTAAAATATTGATACTTTAGAGATTGTTTCATTTTCAAATAATCAAAAGTGAGAAGATGTAAACCGAATAAAGTGAAAAAGGCAATTCTTGAACATGGGGTAAGACATTCTTACTTGTAGTTTACCAATTTAAATGTTCTGAAGGAGATTTGGACATACTCGGTATACAATTCCCAAAAGAAAGAAATGATCTCACTCCAATAAATTTTTATCGAAAGTTAGCAAAAATAGATAAGATCTTGCGACAATGGAAAGGAAAATACCTGTCTATTTGTGGAAAAATCACCCTGATTAACTCTTTAGTCATATCACAGTTTACCTACTTGCTTATGGTTTTGCATACACCTAGTGACCTGCTTTTTAAATTATATGAACAAGAAATATTCAATTTTATTTTGAATGGCAAGCCAGATAAAATTAAAAGGGCCTATTTATATAACGAATATGAATTCGGGGGGCAGAAATTATTATTTGCTCATATCATTTTTTTGAACTGGTTGCTAGGTATAGGCAAGACCATAAGCAAATAGGTAAAACAGGGTAAGACGAGTTAATCAGGGTGATTTGTCCACAAATAGACAGATATTTTCCTTTCCATGATAGCTAATGTTCTATTAAAATGTATTGTAGTGAGATCTTTTCGTTCTTTTTGGATATGTATACTGTCACACCCTGAACTGTTTCACCTGTCTTTGTACTTGTCTCCACCCCCCTCCAGGTGTCGCCCATCTTCCCCATTATTCCCTGTGTATTTATAAAGTACCATTTAAGTGGTCCCAAGAATGTAACTATGCTTTTGAGTCTGCCAAAGCGCTACTTTGTAGTGCCACAGTGCTTGCCGCCACCAACTTTGCCAAACCTTTTGAGTTGGAATTAGACACTAGTATAGTGGGTGTGGATCTCTTGCAGGAAGATAAAGAGGGAGTGGCTCGGCCCGTCTGTTTCTTCTCCCGTAAGTTCAACTCATGTCAGTCAATGTACTCCACCATTGAACAAGAGACGCTGGCTTTATTGCTAGCCTTACAGTTTTTTGAGGTATATCTGGGCTCCAGTGCCTTGCCTGTACTGGTCTTCACGGACCATAATCCTTTGGTGTTTTGGAAGCAAATGTACAATCAGAACCGCCTACTTTAGCGATGGGCTCTGATTGTTCAAGGATACAATGTACAGATTCAATATGTGAAGGGTTCGGCGAATGTGGGTGCCGAGGCTCTATCGGTTTAATAACTGGGATGTGGGTTTAATACGGGTTTAATAACTGGGGGTTTTGTTATTGCAAACTGGAGGTTTGCAGGTTTTGGGGTGGGTGTGCTACGTTCCCCAGTTTATTTGTCTGTGTGTGTTTCAGGATGGCTTCCTGGATTCCAAGCAGCTGATTTGTCTGCCCCATTGCAGATTGGAGCTCTGATCCCGCCCTCTTATTAGGGCATACAGCTGTTGGCAATTACCGACTCCTTCATAGCTTTAAAAGCCAGTGTTCCTTTGTTAGGAAAAGAGAGCGTCTTGGTATGTCCTGTGTTTTGTTGTTGGTCTGTAAAGTTTTTTGTAGCCGTTCCTGCTGAGGTATGTGATTATTCAGTTTTTGTTCCAAGGGGGGAAGGGGAAAGCAACTTGGGAGTGCTTAGGCAAGAGGCCTGCAGGCATGCATATACCCATAGTATGTACTCTGTCTATGCACACTAAATTAGACCTGAGCGGACCACCCCCTGTATTTTGGTTAGCATGCCAGGTGGCGTTAAGGTTAGGTAAGTAGTGGGTAGGTAAAGTAGGATAGGGAGCTCTTTAACTTTTAGTTTCTTTGCTTTGCTTCCGTCAAGCCCTTCTTCTCCAAATTAGTGTGAAGGAAATAAATTTCCAATAAACGGTAAAAATCTCTGCTTCTGTCATCCTTACCCGCACCTGCAGTCACATACCTCTTTCACTCCACGGGGAGTTTAGAGTAGCAGGTTGTTGAGTTCCCTCGAAGAGGCGTCCGTAACACTGGAACATCAGCATTTGTGGGTTCGATTACAAGCTCAAAATGGCCAGAAACGAAAAACTTTCTTCTGAAACTCGTCAGGCTATTCCATGCGAGAAATTGCCAAGAAATTGAAGATCTCGTACAATGCTGTGTACTACTCCCTTCACAGAACAGCGCAAACTGGCTCTAACCAGAATAGAAAGAGGAGTGGGAGGC
Source organism: Salvelinus fontinalis (assembly GCF_029448725.1). Classification (NCBI taxonomy): domain Eukaryota; kingdom Metazoa; phylum Chordata; class Actinopteri; order Salmoniformes; family Salmonidae; genus Salvelinus; species Salvelinus fontinalis. The sequence continues at coordinate 3,479,797 of NC_074683.1, forward strand.
CGCGGGGCACAACTGAGCAAGAGGACAAGTACATTAGTGTCTAGTTTGAGAAACAGACGCCTCACAAGTCCTCAACTGGCAGCTTCATTAAATATTACCCGCGAAACACCAGTCTCAACGTCATCAGTGAAGTGGCGACAACGGAATGCTGGCCTTCTAGGCAGAGTTGAAAATAAAAAGCCATATCTCAGACTGGCCAATACAAAGAAAAGATTACAATGGTCAAAATAACACAGACACTAGACAGAGGAACTCTGCCTAGAAGGCCAGCATCCTGGAGTCGCCTTTTCAGCGTTGAATAGTCCTTAGCATGGGTACTTCCTGTTTGAGATTCTACCTATAGAAAGCCAAGAGCAAAATGGAGTCGTGATCAGATTTGCCGAAGGGCGGGCCTTTATACGTATCCCGGAAGTTGGAGAATCAGTGTTTTAGCAGCGCAAGTATTAGGGTCAATGTGTTGAAACAACTTCAGTAGCGTTTTCCTCAAATTTGCTTTGTTATAATCTCCAGCTACAATAAATGCAGCCTCAGGATATATGGTTTGCATGAAGTCCAGTGAAGTTCTTTGAGGTCCGTCATGGTATCGGCTTGAGGGGGAACAACCAACAATTTGGTTGTAATCCAGAGGTTTGAAAAACTACCTGGATCCTCTACAGGGCTGTGGGTGAATCCAAGTTGTGGATTTAAAAGAAAATATGAACCATCAGCGTACATTGACACTTTTTTTTAAGCCCTAGACTTCTAACCCCTTGATATTATTATCTGATTTTAATAGCTAACATTTCAATTGTCATAATAAATAGATATGCCGATAGTGGACGACCTTGTTTTACTCCTCTATACAGTTTAATACTTTGAGAAGTGGCCATTATTTACTGTTTCACACCAAGGGTTACTATACATAACTTTAACCCATTTTATGAGATTCTCCGAAATGTAACTATTCCAGGCATTTACATATAAATTCCAGTCATACTTTATCAAAAGGATTCAAGTCAGCTATGAATACCAGGCCTGGTTTTCCCAGATTTGTTCTAGTATTTATATTATCTCCAATGTATCATACATGTAAAACGCCTGTCTGATCAGGATGAGTAATATCCAACAATACTTTTTTAATTGTATGCGCTACATTAGTCCTAGCACTAACTGATGAAATACTGACGTAACACAAGCGGTCAAATTCAGATAACTCTCAGCTGACAGAAACCACAATATGAATTAGCTAATAGCATTTGCTATTTATAATTCGTCACATCACACGTGACCTCAATATTGAGCGAAATAATTTTGTAAAATATTTTCTAGAAATCGAAAGTAATCCGACGATGGGTAGTTACTGCATGCCGCCATGTTTGTTTTTCGCGTCAACCAAAGATAAAGAGGAGACGATGACTTTGGTCTGTTTGCAGTATGCATGTTGAAGGGTGTGTTGTGTACGAACATTCAATTCCAGAAGTTTACCCGAAAGATGAGTGAACCATTCCTTCACCTCATTATTACGTCTTTGTCTGACAGATGTTTACGTGACACCCAGAATGCATTGTATAATGTCAACAAACATGGCGCCACAATAAGCTGGAAAATAGCTTAGCGTTAGCTCATTTTAATCAGTACAACCCTCAAAAAAGTTTTTTTACACACATCATGTGTCCATTACGATCTATGCAATAATCAGAATGCAATGTCACCAGTACTTGCAAACATGTGAATAAAACTTAATACATTATGCACCATACAGTTAAAGTAAGAAGTTTACATACTTAGGTTGGAGTCATTAACACTTATTTTTCAAGGCGTTCAACCACTCCACAAATTTATTGTTAACTTCTTTTTGGCAGGTGGGACGGTAGCATCCCACCTGGCCAACATCCGGTGAAATTGCGGAGTGCGAAATTCAAACTACAGAATTATAAATATTTAACTTTCATAAAATCACAAGTGTAATACAAAAAAATAAAGCTTAACGTCTTGTTAATCCAGCCGCTGTGTCAGATTTCAAAAAGGCTTTACGATGAAAGCACACCATGCAATTATCTGAGGACAGCGCCCCGCAAACAAACCATGAAAAACATATTTCAACCAGGCAGGTGTGACACGAAAGTCAGAAATAGCGATATAATAAATGCCTTAACTTTGATCTTCTTCTGTTGGCACTCCAAAAGGTCCCAGTTACATCACAAATGGTCCTCTTGTTCGATAATGTCCTTTATATCCATTAAAAACTCAGTTTAACTGGCGCTCTTCAGTCAATAAGCCACCCAGTTTCCCTCCATCAAAATGCATACAAAAAGAATCCCAAACGTTACTTAAACTTTTCCAAACAACTTTTAGAATCAAACCTTAGGTACCCTAATACAAAAAAATAAACAATAAAACTTGTCTTTACCGGAGAAAAATACCAAAGAACGAGCTCTCTTCCACGCGCTTGGAAAAACTACAGCCTAAATGGGAGACACCTAGAAAAACTACAATTTCTGGCTCATTTTTCCAAAAGCCAGCCTGCAACTCTTTCTAAAGACTGATATCTTGTGGATGTCCTAGGAACAGCAATCTGGGAGGACTTTGCCTTATAATGAAAGTGACAGCCATTAAATAGTGGTAGGCTGATTTTTTTTTTTTTGTGGTAGGGATGATTTGCCCTTGGGATTTCACCTGCCATATCAGTTCTGTTATACATATTTTCAACAGTTTTAGAAACTTTAGTGTTTTTTATCCAAATCTACCAATTATATGCAGATCCTAAATTCTGGGCCGGAGTAACAGGCAGTTGACTTTGGGCACGCGTTCATTCGGACGTCTAAGACAGCGCTACAGGGAGACAGAACAGACAGCTGATTGTCCTCGCAGTGGCACACCATGTGTAACCACAACTGCACAAGATTGGTACATCCGAACATCACACCTGCGGGACAGGTACAGGATGGTAACTGCCCGAGTTACACCAGGCACGCATAATACCTCTATCAGTGCTCAGACTGTCCGGCTGAGAGTGGCTGGACTGAGGGCTTGTAGGCCTGTTGTAAAGGCAGGTCCTCACCAGACATCACTGGCAACAACGTTGCCTTATGGGCACAAACCCACCGTCGCTGGACCAGACAGGACTGGTAAAAAGTGCTCTTCACTGATGAGTCGTGGTTTTGTCTCACCAGGGGTGATGGTCGGATTCGCATTTATCGTCAAAGGAATGAGCATTACACTGAGGCCTGTACTCTGGAGTGGGATCGATTTGGAGGTGGAGGGTCCGTCATGGTCTGGGGCAGTGTGTCACAGCATCATCGGACTGAGCTTGTTGTCATTGCAGGCAATCTCAACGCTGTGGGTCACAGGGAAGACATCCTCCTCCCTCGTGGTACCCTTCCTGCAGGCTTATCCTGACATGACCCTCCAGCATGACAATGCCACCAGCCATACTGCTCATTCTGTGCGTGATTTCCTGCAAGACAGGAATGTCAGTGTTCTGCCATGGCCAACGAAGTTCCCGGATCTTAGTCCCATTGAGCAAGTCTGGGAGAGAGCCAGTGCCATTCCCCCCAGAAATGTCCGGGAACTTGCAGGTGCCTTGGTGGAAGAGTGGGGTAACATCTCACAGCAAGAACTGGCACATCTGGTGCAGTCCATGAGGAGGAAATGCACTGCAGTACTTAATGCAGCTGGTGGCCACACCAGATACTGACTGTTACTTTTGATTTTGACCCCCCCCCTTTGTTCATATGTCTGTAGAACTTGTTCGGTTTATGTCCCAGTTGTGGAATCTTGTGTTCATACAAATATTTACACATGTTAAGTTTGCTGAAAATAAACGCAGTTGACAGTGAGAGGACGTTTCTTTTTTTTTTGCTCTTTTTTTTGCTGAGGTAATTTTTTTTATTACAATCCCTACCATGGATAGTATTGGGTGTTCCATTATTTGACTCCTCTATGGGAACTTGATATTTAGAATAGCCTTGGAGTAGTCTTGGTGTCTCGGGAATATTTTGTTATCAATACACTGTTAATCGACTACAAGAGCTATACGTTTCCCTTTTAATCTATTCTCCTTTTAAATTTGTTTGATATTTTACCTTTTTAACTAGGCAAGTCAGTTAAGAACACATTCTTATTTTCAATGACAACCTAGGAACAGCCTTGTTCAGGGGCAGAACAACAGATTTTTTCCATGTCAGCTTGGGGATTCCATCTTGCTACCTTTCGGTTAATAGTCCAACGCTTTAACCACTAGGCTACCTGCCGTCCTTAAAGTGTGGGTACAGAACTTTGCACCGTTCTGCAATTTTCTTCAGGAACTGATCATTCATGCCTATTTCTGTGCCAGCGAGTCTTTTACCCAGGCTTTTAACAATTATTTTATCTTTGAAGAATGCAAATTTGGCAACAATTGGGAGCTCCTATCTCAGTCTTCTCTGTTCGAAATGGTATACATTTGAGTTCGAGTTGGATTTTTTCGACAACATCCCCTGGGATCTGTATCACTGTAAGAAATAATTATCTTCGCCCTCCTTTTCTTTGATAACAGTAAGTACCAGATTCTCTCATACAGTAAAGATCTATGTCAAATAAGGCTTCTCTCAGAGACATGTTCTCCTTTTTAAGTTCATTAACGTTTAAATTTTATCCACTCTTTTTCCATTGTCGCAGTTTTTTCATTCTCCATGTTTACTCTCTGTCGTGTTTGGGTGTTGATTATTTTGGTAATATTGGTCGATAAACTTCTCTAGCCTTAGAATTTATTTTGTGTTATCCAGATTGAAGGTTATTACCCACGAGTATGTGGAGTGAAGTGCTAATATTTAGTCAAATGTACAGCTATTGAATATTACGTATTTATCTTGAGGCCATCTGCACCACTGTGTTCAGTCCGCCATCTTACCTCTCCAACCCAGTTCCTGGAGAGCTACCCTCCCGTCCTTTGGGTGGTGGACCATTTTTGATACACATGGGAAACTATTGAGTGTGAAAAACCCCAGAAGCTTTGCAGTTCTTAACACAAACTGGTGCGCCTGGCACCTACTTCCATACCCCGTTCAAAGGCACTTCAATATTTTGTCTTGCCCATTCACCCTCTGAATGGCACACATACACAATCCATGTTTGGGCTCCCGAGTGGGCCAGCAGTCTAAGGCACTGCATATTAGTGCTAGAAACATCACTACAGACACCCTGGTTCGATTCCAGGCTGTATTACAACTGGCCGTGATTAGGAGTCCAATAGGGTGGCGCACAATTGGCCCAGCGTCGTCCGGGTTAGGGGAGGCTGGGGTAGGCCGTCATGGTAAATAAGAATTTAACTGACAACTCTGGTTAAATAAATATGGAACGCTACTGAGGATGGTAGCTGACTCTATAGCCACTCCTATGGAGTGTTTGTCCTCAGGCCTGGAGGGAAGCCTAAGGACAAAGTAGTTCCGCTACCCAAGAATGGTAAAGCGGCCTTTACTGGTTCTAACAACCGACCTATCAGCTTGCTGCCAGCTCTTAGAAAACTGTTGGAAGAAAATGTGTTTGACTGTAACAAGTGTGCTGAGAGTCAGGAAGCAAGTACAGGGAGTGAGTGTTTTAATGAAACACAAACAACGCACCGACATGAAACAGCGTCAATGACACCTGAGGATAGAACCAAGGGGAGTGACAGATATAGGGAAGATAATCAAGGAGGTGATGGGAGTCCAGGTGAGTGTCATGAGATGCTGGCGATCCAGCGGAGGCATGAAAGCACGACAATCCGGCGGAGGCATGAAAGCACGACAATCCGGCTGAGGCATCAGAGCCTGACGAGCCGGCGGAGATAGGGGAGCCTGGCGATCTAGCTGAGGCATGAGCCTGTAGTGGCTCACGGACCCGACATAATTTACACTGGCAAAAAAAAAACCCTCATGCTTCCCTTAGGTGGGGTGTTATTCTGTAACGAGCACGCTGAGAGTCCGGAAGCAAGTACAGGGAGTGAGTGTTTTTAATAAATAAACAATAAACACGAAACACAAACAACGCACCGACATGAAACAGAGTCAATAACACCTGAGGAAAGAACCAAGGGGAATGACAGATATAGAGAAGATAATCAAGGAGGTGATGGAGTCCAGGTGAGTGTCATGAGGCATTGGTGCACTTGACGATGGTGACAGGTGTGCGGAATCATCAGCAGCCTGATGACCTAGAGGCCAGCGAGTGAGTATACGTGACATTGACCAATTTTAAGCATGCTTATAGAGAAGGGCAATCAACATGTACTACACTGACACAAATTACAGATTGGTTGAAATAAATTGATAATAAGAAGATTGTCGGAGCTGTACTGTTAGATTTCAGAGCAGCCTTTGATATTATTGACCATAACCTGCGTTGGAAGAAAACGTTAGTGTTATGGCTTTTCAACCTCTGCCATATCGTAGATTTCGAACTAATAGACCACAGAGGGTTTCCTTTAATGGAAGCTTCTCCAATGTTAGAGAACGTTAAATGTTAAACATGTAAAGTGTGGTGTAGCGCATTGCAGATCTCTTGGCCCTCTACTCTTCTTTTTTACCACTGGCATTAAACCCTCTAAAAGTCTAAGCCATTGGGGGGGGCACAAAAACTACCTGCATACGTCCATTAACTTGTGTGAGTTCCCTTCAGACAACTCCAGTCACACTTGTGAGGGTCGTGGGAGCAAGATGGAGAACACCATCGTGTTTGACCCCTTCGATAGTGGGGTCATATTTGTTTGTAGGCCAAACCGTTTGGACGCTACAGACGCTTTCGTGAGAAGACCAATTTTCGGGATATCTCATGGTCAGACAAACACAGCTGTAGCTCTGCCACCTTTCACTGTAGATGCAGAAGGCCGACATAGGCAGATGTCTCTAGGTTAACCTGACAGATTTTAATGAGGATTTAAACAAAGCCTGTGAGTGCTTTTACTGTAGGGTGTCAGCAAATACAATTAAAAGTTTGTCATAAAAAATTACCCTATTTATCTGTATCCCTCTAATCTGTGTATGGTGTTAGATAGTTACTGGCTAGCTAGGTTTACAGCCAGCATGGAACAAAAGGGGGGGATGGTCGTTCAAAACTTAAACGCAGTTGTCAAGCCAACATATCCGTCAGTACTACCATGAACCGCATCACAAGAGGCATGCCAAACGGGAGATTCTTGTTGTTGTTTGAGTTGCTTTGTGTATCACCAAATTTTCTTGATGACGTTCCTGCAACACTGCTCACTGCATCTAAGTTGCTTGACGTAGGTGTTTCAAAGAGCTGTCAGTCAAGGCGAGCTCATGAATACAAACTCACTGCCCACTCAGCCTGTCTTTTCAAACTTGCTGGTAGTTAGCAATGAGAGAAAAAGTACTTTTCAGAATGACTGTTCAGGACCTTCAAGAAGCTCTCGAAGTCGGAGTGAAGATGTTTTTGACACTTTCAGATCTCTGGAAAATCTTGCCGCCGAGCAATGTAAAGCTACCCCCACTGTCCAGAGTGAGTTAGCATGTCGTAGGAAAGGGGTGTTATCAGTGACTAGTTTGAGGAGCTGATAGCAAGCTGTCTGGGTGTCCTCTCTATGTAATGAAAATACACTTAGCAGGTGAAGGGTGCTAACCACGATAGCCTGGATGAAAAAAACTAAACAAGGGATGTGACCCAGGCTGGATCGTTGCACTCCACATGGTGAAGTCGGATCTGGTCTTTTCAGAATTACAACGAGGACTTTGGAGTTTGAAAGGAAAAATGGACGACAAACTTGGGAAAATGTAATTTGTCCCTTTCGAGCTTTCAAATAGTGTGTTTGTGAAATGATTTGACATCATCATCTGAACTTTGAGGGAGTGACATTATTTTCTGTATATGTGTGTGTATGCGTCCGTGCATGCGTGTCTGTGACTTGATAGTGCAGCAGTATTTCACGTGGCATAGGAGGAAGGTTCTTCATATAAGATCGCAACAGATGTCCAACAAAATTCAGTGTTAGCAGGTTCTGAGATCATCCAACAAGGCTCTGCAGCCAACTGAGTCAGGCTGCATTCAAAACTCCATTAATATGCACAGCTGCCTATCTTGCGGATAATCCGAGTTTGAGTGCTGATCTAGGATCAGTTTAGGCTTTTAGATCATAATGAATAATATTACAAGCACAGGGGGGACCTGATTCTAGATCAGCACTGCTACTCTGAGTTGCTACATGAATAAGGGCCCATCTCATCAGGGCATACACTTTTTATTTAATCTTCAATTGTTTGCTATCAACATACAACGTTGCCTATTACTGTAGATGTCAAGGCGAAAGGTTTAGCCGAGGATAAGTGGGTTTAGAATGTCAGTCTCATCCTTTCCTGGTATTAAACTGTCAAAGTCTCTCGAATTCTGGCAGATATACTGTTTGTTCTTCTTGATCCTCTACTTTCACTCTTAGACTCGTTAATTGGAGTTGGGAGGGCTCCGAGATAGTCCCGTGAATCATCATGCTCTGTTTTCTTCTTATTCTTTTTTCAAAATATCTCAAAGAGATTCAAAGAGAGAGTTGATGGGACGCAGCGAGCGTCAGACATGTTGACACGTCTGCGGTAAGGGAGATATGCAGGCATCAATTAATTACCCATAATTGTCTTGCCAAAGTTGTTTGTAGCAGAGATGAGGTGATTTGGAATCTTGCCATCTCTATGAGGAAGCCCTGCCTGAGGATTCCCTCTTTGTCTAATGGATAAGACATTGGGTTGGCATGTGAGATGTCTCCAGTTCAATTTAACCAATTACATGTCTTTGTATTTAAGGAGCTATCACCTGGGTCCAGTAGAGCCTATTGAGTGCATAGTACCATTTTCATCCCATCCTAAGAAAGGTCTAATGCACATTAGTAATATGAGTTAGCCTAACGGGAAAACCAGTGGACATGAAAGCTTGATTTTATTATCCCCAAACAGTGGGTCTTTAGTGTGGTGTGTGTGTGTGTGCGTACATCCTTGTTTGTGCGTGAGAGAGAGATGGAGGAGAACAAAAAAAGAAAGAGATAACAGAGGGAGAGAAAGGGATAGGTAGAGACTGCAACAGTGACGAGGACAAGACAAGAACAGACTGATAAAGAGAGAAACGTAAAGGGAGGAGCTCACTGTCCTAATGTTGCAGAGAGAAAGAGAGAGGGAAAAAAGAGAGAGAAGCTCAGAATGTCTAAAGTGATGATAAAGAGAAAAGTAGATGAGAGGTACAGCCAGGGGAGAAAGTAAGGCACTATGGTATTTTGTGTAGCAGATGTCTCTTTCCATTCACAATGTTTGGGGGCTGGAGAAATGTTGCGGGTGGCTAAACATGCATGGGTAGCCTAGTAAAGGAGCCCTTTTGAAGTGATTTTTTTTGACAAGTGCGTGCAAACATAGGAGCTCTCGTACCGGAATAAATTCATTCTACTTTCACCCATGGGTACAGCATGTCCAAAGTGATGAGAGAGGTACAGCATGTCTTCAGTAATGATAAAGAGAAAGGTGAGGGGACATGAATACCCTCACCGCACATTGTTGGAAACAAAGCAGCAGCTTCTTTGGCCCCTTGATCTCATTCGATGACAGCGAGGCAATGGTACTGTGGAGACTAGCCAGCTATGTACACAATATACTATAAAACACGGTAACTTCATACTCAGGAGATGCTGCTGCTTTTGTTTAAATCCTTGGTTGAAAAAAATATGTATACAGTACAAGTCAAAACTTTTAACAAGTGGGCAAAGCTGTCGTCAAGGCAAAGGGTGGCTACTTTGAAGAATCTAAAAAAAAAAATACCACTTTTTTGGTTATTGCATGATTCCACTTGTGTTATTTCATAGTTTTGATGTCTTCACTATTATTTTACAACGTAGAAAATAGTACAAATCAAGAAAAACTCTTTAATGAGTAGGTGTGTCCAAACCTTTGACTGGTATATATAGATTTCCAAGCCGATGCCAGAGAGCTATTACTTATGGTGGAGATGACATCATTGACTCATGCAGGGATTTGCCCTTTTGTGGAGTCTGCCAGTTTGCCCTTCAGGTGTGGGGGGAATGCAGTGTTTTCTGCGGAGGCTGAAAAGGAGCATGCATACATCATCCTCATCATCACCATTCAGCACTGATTTATCTATGAGAGGATTCCTTCAGTGCTCTTCCGTTGGCCCAGTGGGGTTCAAGAGTAGAGATGTGAGATGTGTTTGTGTGTGTGTAAGACTAAACAAGGCAACAGGGGATACGAGGAGGGAAGACAAAGTTTTCAGAGAATTCAAGATTCTTCCCCTGCTTCACTTATGTGCGTCCACTCCTGAGTCCTGCTACAGGCCACATTTACAAAGGCTGTGTGTCTCCTTAGTATATGCCCATGCTGTGCCATTGTGGCCCATGTAGCCAATGCCTGGAAGAGGGGTCTGCCTTGCTATAGCTGCCCCAGTGTCCCTGCCCAGTCTATCGGACCTGCTGTGCCATTGTCCAACAATTCCCGGCCAGGGACACAATGCCCCCCCCCCCCCGCTGGGAGCGGGCCAAAGTGCCAGCATTTCGGTTGTGATCCCTCAGTGCCAGTGCCCATCAGGTCAGAGGGGCAAGGACATGGATACAACCACATCAGCTAGACACCTGTGGCTCCCTGTTGGCAATCCCAACCCATGCTAACCCCACCACTCCACTGCCAGGGCACTTAGGGGCTCATTAGTTTGGTCATGAGCCAGAGGGAGGGGGTAAGGCTTTAGAAGAGGAGGTCTGGCACGGTGCCAAGGAGAAAGTGGGAGGGAAGAAGGGACATCTTGCTGGTGTGACAATGAGCAAAAGCAAAGAAGGGAATGGTCGCTAGAAAGTCTCCCTTTCTGGACAAGAGTTTTGAATCCGATCGATTGAAAAAATAAAGATTTTCTGATACTCGTGTTTGGCAGAGACATCTAGCTAGTTGTTGGCACAAAGGAGTTATTGGAATTGCTTCCAAATGAGAGGAATCATTTGCACAGGTTTGTTTGGTTTATACAACACAAGATACTTGAGACAGCTGTATTTTTCTTCAAAACATAAAAGTGCTTTGTTTAGGTATATTATATGTTTCCTTCATAATGAGGTATTTAAGATTGTTGTCATATATTATGTGTACTCTGAACCATCTACAGTGCTAATATCCCTCAGTATTTACTCATGGATTCTGTACAGACTGCCTTACAGATATTAATGCATATGTTAAGGACCTCCCATGCATGCTAATCTATGAAATAGCTCTATGTGATTCTGTAGATGTATCACTTGGTTGGTTTGTGATCTTGGGGGTAGTTAGTTTCAGGGGGTGTGTGTGCATGCGTGTGTATATGTGTTTGTGACGCCCACTGTGTCTGATACCCCCCCCCCCCCCCCCGCTCTTGCCCGGGCATATCAGTGGGCAGGTGCCAGGCCTTGTCTCTCTGCCAGCCCTATAGCCTGTGCCAGATTCTAAAGGTTAACGAGATTCTGTACTCTGAAACTCAGATGACGACAATCCCCCCATTCTTCTCGGCACATACCTGCCCAGGGTCTCATTTCCAGTGCCCCCTTGTTGTTCCGCACAAACGAGCCCTGTGGATCTCTCCACTAAGAGCCAGCTGAGGGAAAGATGATCCCGCCATTTTCCAATAATAATGCATTTCACTGAAAAGGGGAAAATCCTTTTGAGTTGACGCTGCGATTCACTGCGATGCAGCTTTGTTTTACAGTGAAGCAGGAAATAGATGTAGGTGTTATTTGACATTGACAGAGACTGGATTCATAAGTCTAGTGGCTGGCTCTTGGATTGTTTCTGAAAATGTGACCTTACCTAATTTTAATGTTGAAAAGACCTGAAACCAAAAGAAAAGACATAGTGACTTGTCAGTGTACTGTCCTAATTGGTAAGTGATTAATGTTCCATAGAATCTGCAAATGATCCAGCATTGGACCAACACCGCAAAAGGAATTCTTTGAACATTTGTACCAACTAGGTGTGTATTTTTTTGTGGGTCCGGGTGGACTTTTATAAAGCATTAAATCATATCTGTCAGTTTTAGCTCATATCTTTACTGTCACGTTGGTGCAGATCGTGAAGAGGGCACGACCAAGCCTATTCCCCCTCAGGAAACTAAAACGATTTGGCATGGGTCCTCAGATCCTCAGAAAGTTCTACAGCTGCAACATCGAGAGCATCCTGACTGGTTGCATCACTGCCTGGTACGGCAACTTCTCGGCCTCCGATCGCAAGGCATTACAGAGGGTAGCGCGTACGGCCCAGTACATCACTGGGGCTAAGCTGCCTGCCATCCAGGACCTCTACACCAGGCGGTCAGAGGAAGGCCCTAAAGACTGTCAAAGACCGCAGCCACCCCAGTCATAGACTGTTCTCTCTACTACCGCATGGCAAGTGGTACCGGAGCACCAAGTCTAGGAACAAAAGGCTTCTCAACAGCTTTTACCCCCAAGCCATAAGACTCCTGAACAGGTAATCAAATGGCTACCGGGACTATTTGCATTCTGTCCCGCCAACCCCTCTTTTACGCTGCTGCTCCTCTCTGTTTATCATATATGCATAGTCACTTTAACCATACCTACATGTACATACTACCTCAATTAGCCCGACTAACCGGTGCCCTCGCACATTGGCTACCCGGACTATCTGCATTGCGTCCCACCACCCACGACCCGCCAAACCCTCTTTTATGCTACTGCTACTCTCTGTTTATCATATATGCATAGTCACTTTAACCATATCTACATGTACATGCTACCTCAACTAGCCCGACTAACCGGTGCCCCCGCACATTGGCTACCCAGACTACCTGCATTGTGTCCCGCCACCCACGACCCGCCAACCCCTCTTTTACGCTACTGCTACTCTCTGTTTATCACATATGCATAGTCACTTTAACCATACCTACATGTACATACTACCTCAATTAGCCCGACTAACCAGTGCCTGTATATAGCCCCGCAACTGTTATTTTTCAACGTCTTTTTAATGTTGTTTTTAATTTCTTTACTTATCTATTGTTCACCTAATACCAATTTTTTACTTAAATTGCACTGTTGGTTTAGGGCCTGTAAGTAAGCATTTCACTGTAAGGTATGGGTTGTGCACCCACACCTGTTGTTTTCGGCGCACGTGACAAACTTTGATTTGATTTGATCATCATATACATTTCAGTAGAGTTTTTTCAATGTCACAACAGACCCAAATCTTTCTCAACAAGCCAAGCCTCACTGACAGGGGAGATGACGGGTGAAAAGGTAGTTTCTCTTCCTTTTGCCTTTTGTTTTAGTACATCTTGTCACGTCTCATTTAGCCTGAGAACCACAGCTCCCCTGACGGCCATTTTGCACTTCTAACATCACAAATAATCAATGGCGGCTCCTTCTCCTTTTTCTCTCCCTAAACTAGGGAGAGAAAAAGATTGTCAATTTACTTGGCAAACAAATGCTTTAAATGTGACCGGTTATTTCAACTACTCAAACTGAACTTTTGAAATACAAACATACTGTATGTAGTAGAGGTTTTAAATGGATCACTTTTTCTTGAAATGCTTGAGAAGTTTTTCCGGAAAGAGATTAAGTCCAGCCATAGACAAAAAAGCACTTTCTATGGAGATTCTCCATTTATCTTGCTTTTTAGACCAAGACTTAATCTGTGTCTGGGAACAGTATCCTAATATACCTGACCTTAGATTTAAGTTTACAATATGGTGTCAAAACAGCTTTTTAGATTAAATGTATCTAAAGTATTTTCAATGTTCTGTCCTAATAGGTCAGGTCATCTGTTTGATTTCATAAAAGAGGACTTCAAGGTAGGAGAAACTCATTCTCAATTCCTCCTGGAAATAGACCAGCAGTTAATGAAATATTCAAATACTGTCTTCAATTAAGCAGCTGTGATGGAATGATTTGGGTGAGGCAACAGGCTGCCAAGAAAAAACATCTTATCTTCCATCTCCTCTCCACTGCACATCTAGTGTACACCAAGTTTACACAAGGTAAATCCATCAAGAGTGAGGTCACCTTCCACCTTCCCTATCTATAATTGATTGTGCAATGAAGTCATTGTCTAAAACAGACCGTATCAGTCAGCTTCTAACAGATGGGGTGAACTCTGAGACATTTTGAAACACTTTAAAGCTCTGTTTGTGATGGGTAGGCTGTCAACTGTGTTAAAAGGAGAGCATTTGCTATAGCAAGTTTATTTTAGGTATAGTGTTGACATCGTTGCAATAGTTAACACTTATCTAAATCATATACTTCATATACTCCACTTCTCAATGGGCACTGCAGTCCACAACCGAAAATGCTCTTTTAACTTTTATTTTACAATATATTTTAGAAAGTGGTGATTTGTTTATGCAGATTTAAAGTAAACAGAGGGTAAGTGCTTCTAAACACATAACCTTCATCATCAATGAAACTGCACTGTCATCTATCCTGGATCATTCTGCGGATGTAGTTTTAAACCAACAATTTAAAATTGGCACAACACCAGTCCCATCAAGATCAAATGTCTTACAATGACTGTACACTACTACCACAAGTCTTGGTCTTAGAACCAACAAGGAACCAATACAGTATAAATTACACTTAGATGCCTTCCATTTAAATGGAAAGACCGAACCATATCATTCCTTCAAAGTTCTCTACTTATAGTAGAGTGATACAGTGCTTGTGTTACACTTTGCTCCCATAGTCAGATTAGATGAAACATGTAACTCCAGTACTACTTGGCAGAGCTGTCAAGTTTAGTGAACTTGCACACTCATGCCTTCATCTCTATACTTTGCGTGAGACTCTACAAAGTAGCATAGAGCTTGGGTGGAAAAGCGAGCGAGGGAGAGAGAGGTAGAGACCATTGACAGCCGTGCAAATAGACCAATATGTCTATGGGGTAAGAAATGTAATGACTGCAATGGAAAAAGTGTGACCAGGTATTTAAAGAACCTGCAGTGCAACACTCGAGGCCCCCGTATAGGTTGTGCACCCACAAACCTCTTCGATTTCAGGCGCTGTGTGTGTGTGTGTGTGTGTGTGTGTGTGTGTGTGTGTGTGTGTGTGTGTGTGTGTGTGTGTGTGTGTGTGTGTGTGTGTGTGTGTGTGTGTGTGTGTGTGTGTGTGTGTGTGTGTGTGTGTGTGTGTGTGTGTGTGTGTGTGATTGTGTGTGGACGTGTTTAACTATGCTTGTGGGGACCAGAAGTCCCCACTAGAATAGTAAACGAACAAAAAGTTGACCAACTATCTTGTTAGTCCCCACGAGGTCAAATGCTATTTCTAGGGGGGTTAGGGTTAAGGTTAGAATTACATTAAGGGTTAGGAGCTAGGATTAGGGTTAGGTTTTGGGGTTAGGGTAAGAGCACAGATTAGGTTTAGGAAAAATAGGATTTTGAATGGTACTGAATTGTGTGTGCCCACAAGGTTAGCTGTACAAGACTGTAGGGCTCAGATATGTCCACGTTATATATGGTCACAATACAGTTATAACATCGACTATACATATGTAAAGTGTACCTCTGTCTGCAGGAAAAATGTTCTCGCAAGTTGGATGAAATCTCCATCATCCAACTTGAGAGAACAATAAAAAAGCCATATCTCTGTCCAGTGTCTGTGTTCTTTTGCCCATCTTAATCTTTTCTTTTTTTTGGCCAGTCTGAGATATAGCTTTTTCTTTGCAACTCTGCCTAGAAGGCCAGCATCCCGGAGTCGCCTCTTCACTGTTGACGTTGAGACTGGTGTTTTGTACTATTTAATGAAGCTGCCAGTTGAGGACTTGTGAGGTGTCCGTTTCTCAAAACAGACACTCTAATGTCCGCTTGCTCACTGGGGCCTCCCACTCCTCTTTCTATTCTGGTTAGATCCAGTTTGCGCTGTTCTGTGAAGGGAGTAGAACACGGCATTGTAAGATCTTCAGTTTCTTGGCAATTTCTCGCATGGAATAGCCTTAATTTCTCAGAACAAGAATAGACTGACGAGTTTCAGAAGAAAGTCTTTGTTTCTGGCCATTTTGAGCCTGTAATCGAACCCACAAATGCTGATGCTCCAGATACTAAACTAGCCTAAAGAAGGCCAGTTATATTGCTTCTTTAATCAGGACAACAGTTTGCAGCTATGCTAACATAATTGCAAAAGGGTTTTCTAATGATCAATTAGCCTTTTAAAACGATAATCTTGGATTAGCTAACACAGTGCCATTGGAACACAGGAGTGATGGTTGCTAATAATGGGTCTCTGTATGCCTACACTATGTAGATATTCCATTTAAAAAATCTGCCCTTTCCAGCTACAATAGTCATTTACAACATTAAAAATGTCTACACTGTATTTCTGATCTATTCTATGTTATTTTAATGGACCAGAAAATCAAAAACAAGGACATTTCTAAGTGACCCCAAACTTTTGAACGGTAATGTATATATTTCCCTAGACTCCTTCAAATGCAGGTGTCACTTGAAAGAGTGATACCTTGTTGTGCGTGAATATTTCTGATTATGCCTCCATTGAGAAATGAGCTCAATCCAAAACCAGTTGTTGGTAAAGAGCCAAGAACTCCAATGGAACAAGACTTCTCCCTCAGTGTTTTGTTAGCAACCTTTAGGAAGTGCAGTCTTTGCATAGCCTTCATCACAGGTCCTCCAACATAATCACCTTTATTCTCTCTTCTGACGTGAATCTTGAAAAAGTTAGGCATAGATAGAGTAACAGTGTAGTCTTAGCATAGATTGAACTTCCTGATAATACTGTACAACTTTAATAGATGTTGTTGGTACGGGTCTACAATGGGATTTGTATGTGGCTATCACACACCTGAAGCAAGTAAAAAAGCTCTGTTTTCTGCTGTTATGAAATGTCAACCTACCCACCCCTCCAATCCAAAAAAATGACTACGTAGCTGTAATTCATCATCTGAAGCATTGCTTTTGCACAGCTTGTGAATTTACTTCACGGTCAGCTGTAGAGGAGAATGGCCTCTTGTTCTTGAGCGTGGAGGTGTGTGCCGGTGAGCACTGGGCACAGATAGGAGCCCACAGCCCAGCTGACATGTGGAGCATTTCAAAAGGCTGGGGGAAATGTCAAACAGTGTAAAGCAATCCTGCGGGGAGATCAGGGACAGTGCTGTGGCTTTTAGAACTGCCACTTTAGCTCAGAGGGAGATTAAAGACAGTAATGGAGATAGTGATCGGCTGGAGAGAAGGAAAAAAAAGAATGATGAGTCCCCTAGGTTTTTTTACAGACCGGAGACTCCACTAAGACAGGCTTATGTTGAGCAACAATGCCTAGGTCTGGGTCATATTTATTAGGGCCAACACTCCCTAGTGCCATTTTGCGTGTTATTAATTGAAAGTAGAAGCACAGTTATCTTGTGTAGAATAAAATGTAACACTGCAAAATGTAATTTGGATGAAATGCTGTGCGTCGGACAAAATGCCTTGGTTTAACATACCAGAGAGGGTTAGGTTAAATTCAGCTATTCTTAGGTTAAATGCAAGACGGTATGGATATAGGTTTAGGAGCCAGCAATCACAACTGATCCACAGTTCTGTTCTGAGAGGATTTACTGCTAAAATAAAGGAGATTCACGACACTGTCATGTTTGATAAATGGCCCAATGTTAGTACAGTTGAAGTCGGAAGTTTACATACACTTAGTTTGGAGTCATTAAAACTCTCTTTTCAACCACTCCATACATTTATTGTTAACAAAGTATAGTTTTGGCAAGTCGGTTAGAACATCTCTACTTTGTACATGACACAAGTAATTTTCCAACAATTGTTTACAGACAGATTATTTCACTTATAATTCACTGTATCACAATTCCAGTGGGTCAGAAGTTTACATATACTAAGTTGACTGTGCCTTTAAAAAGCTTGAAAATTTCCAGAAAATTATGTCATGGTATTAGAAGCTTCTGATATGTCAAGTAGCCTCATTTTAGTCAATTGGAGGTGTACTTGTGGATGTATTTCAAGGCCTACCTTCAAACTCAGTGCCTCTTTGCTTGACATCATGGGAAAAACAAAAGAAATCAGCCAAGACCTCAGAAAAAAAAATTGGACCTCCACAAGTCTGGTTCATTCTTGGGAGCAATTTCCAAATGCCTGAAGGTACCATGTTCATCTGTACAAACAATAGTACGCAAGTATAAACACCATGGGAACCACACAGCCATCATACCACTCAGGAAGGAGACGCGTTCTGTCTCCTAGAGATACATGTACTTTGGTGCGAAAAGTGCAAATCAATTCCAGAACAATAGCAAAGGACCTTGTGAAGATGCTGGAGGAAACAGGTTCCAAAGTATCTATATCCACAGTAAAACGAGTCCTATATCGACATAACCTGAAAGGCCGCTCTGCAAGGAAGAAGCCACTGCTCCAAAACCGACAGACTTTGGTTTGCCGCTGCACATGGGGATAAAGATCATACTTTTTGGAGAAATATCCTCTGGTCTGATGAAACAAAAATAGAACTGTTTGGCCATTTATTTAAAAAATATATATTTCACCTTTATTTAACCAGGTAGGCCAGTTGAGAACAAGTTCTCATTTACAACTGCGACCTGGCCAAGACAAAGCAAAGCAGTGCGACCCAGACAACAACACAGAGTTACACATGGAATAAACAAACGTACAGTCAATAACACAATATAAAAATTTAAAAAGTCTATATACAGTGTGTGCAAATGGCGTAAGGAGGTAAGGAAATAAATAGGCCATAAAAGCGAAGTAATTACAATTTAGCAAATTAACACTGGAGTGAAAGAGGTGCAGATGATGATGTGCAAGTAGAAATACTGGTGTGCAAAAGAGCAAATAAAGTAAATAAAAACAATATGGGGATAAGGTAGGTGGATGGGCTATTTACAGATGGGTTGTGTACAGCTGCAACGATCAATTAGCTGCTCAGAAAGCTGATGCTTAAAGTTAGTGAGGGAGATTTTTTGCAATTCGTTCCAGTCATTGGCAGCAGAGAACTGGAAGGAAAGGCGGCCAAACGCGGCGTTGGCTTTGGGGATGACCAGTGAGATATACCTGCTGGAGCGCGTGCTACGGGTGGGTGTTGTTATGGTGACCTGTGAGCTGAGATAAGGCAGAGCTTTACCTAGCAAAGACTTAGAGATGATCTGGAGCCAGTGGGTCTGGCTACGAATATGTAGCGAGGGCCAGCCGAAGAGAGCATACAGGTCACAGTGGTGGGTGCTATATGGGGCTTTGGTGACAAAACGGATGGCACTGTGACTGCATCCAGTTTGCTGAGTAGAGTGCTGGAGGGTATTTTGTAAATGACATCGCTGAAGTCGAGGATCGGTAGGATAATTAGTTTTATGAGTGTATGTTTGGCAGCGTGAGTGAAGGAGGCTTTGTTGCGAAATAGAAGCCAAATCTGGATTTCATTTTGGATTGGAGATGTTTAATGTGAGTCTGGAAAGAGAGTTTACAGTCTAGCCAGACACCTAGGTATTTGTAGTTGTCCACATATTCTAAGTCAGAACCGTCCAGAGTAGTGATGCTAGTCGGGCGGGCGGGTGTGGACAGCAATCGGTTGAAGAGCATGATTTAGTTTTACTAGCGTTTTAAGAGCAGTTGGATGCCACCGGAGGAGTGTTGTATGGCATTGAATCTCATTTGGAGGTTTGTTAACTTCTTATGGCTGCAGGGGCAGTATTGAGTAGCTTGGATGAAAGGTGCACAGAGGTGCCCAGAGTAAACAGCCTGCTCCTCAGTCATAGTTGCTAATATATGCATAGTATTATTATTGGATAGAAAACACTCTGAAGTTTCTAAAACTGTTTGAATTATGTCTGTGAGTATAACAGAACTCATATGGCAGAAAAAACCTGAGAAAAAATCCAAACAGGAAGTGGAAATTCTGAGACTGGTCGAGTTCCAACCAAGATCCCATTGAAATCACAGCGAGATATGAATGAGTATTCACTTCCTACGGCTTCCACTAGATGTCAACAGTCTGTAGAACTGTGTCTGATGACTACTGTGAAGTGGGGCCGAATGAGAGGAGAATTAGTCACCACTGGCATGAGGTGACCATTCTTTGACCATGCGCGTTCACATGAGGGAGCTCCGTTCCATCGCTCATCTGAAGTCAATGTAATTCTCCGTTTGAAATGTTATTCAAGATATATGTTGACAACATTCTAAAGATTGATTCAATACATCGTTTGACACGTTTCTACTGACTGTTACGGAACTTTTGGACATTTTGTTAGGTTTTAGTGAACGCGCTTCGTGACTTTGGAATTGTTTACCAAACGCTCTAACCAAAGTAGCTAATTGGACATAAATAACGGACATTATCGAACAAATCAAGCATTTATTGTGGACCTGGGATTCCTGGGAGTGCATTCTGTTGAAGATCATCAAAGGTAAAGGAATATTTATCATGTCATTTCTGGTTTCTGTTGACTCCAACATGGCGGCTAATTTGACTATTGTTCTGAGCGCTGTCTCAGGTTATTGCATGGTTTGCTTTTTCCGTAAAGTTTTTTGAAATCTGACACAGCGGTTGCATTAAGGAGAGGTACAGTGGGGCAAAAAAGTATTTAGTCAGCCACCAATTGTGCAAGTTCTCCCACTTAAAAAGATGAGAGAGGCCTGTAATGTTCATCATAGGTACACTTCAACTATGACAGACAAAATGAGGAAACAAAATCCAGAAAATCACATTGTAGGATTTTTAATGAATTTATTTGCAAATTATGGTGATAATAATAATCACAGTGGTTGTAGAGGGTGCAACAGGTCAGCACCTCAGGAGTAAATGTCAGTTGGCTTTTCATAGCCGAACATTCAGAGGCCGAAACAGCAGGTGCGGTAGAGAGAGACGGGGAGAGTCGGTCCGGAACAAGGTAGCATGTCCGGTGAACAGGTCAAGGTTCCATAGCCGCAGACAGAACAGTTGAAACTGGAGCGGCAGCATGACCAAAGCACAGCCCCCACACCACTGGAGGGATATAAACAGACCACCAACATCCTACCCTGAGACAAGGCTGAGTATAGCCAATGAAGATCTCCTCCACAGCATAAGCCCTAGGGGGCGCAAGACTGGACATCCCACTCAAGTTGAGTATAGCGCAAAAACACCTAGCACGACATGACGCACCCCTCCTACGGGCGGCATGGAGGAGCACTAATAAGACAGAAACTCAGCACCCATAATAGAGTCATAGGCAGAAAATACCAGTGGAGAGCTAGCCAGGCAGAGACAACAAGGGTGGTTTGTCATTCAAGTGCCTTTCAAGTGCCCTCAATCATCTACAGAAGAGATGAGAATTCAGTAAAGATTTAAAGATTGAGGCCGAGTCTCTCACATAGTTAGGCAGACCATTCCATAAAAATGGAGCACTATAGAAGAAAGTCCTGCCTCCAGCTGTTTGCCTAGACATTTTTGGGACAAGAAGGAGGCCTGCGTCTTGTGACCATAGCATACGTGTAGGTATGTAGGGCAGGACCAAATCGGAGAGATAGCTAGAAAGTTCATATAATGCATTGCAGGTTAGCAGTAAAACCTTGAAATTAGCCCTAGCCTTAACATGAAGCCAGTGTAGAGAGGCTAGCACTGGAGTAATATGATCATATTTGTTGGTTCTAGTCAAGATTCTAACTGCTGTACTCAGCACTAACTGAAGTGTATTTAGTGCTTTATCTGGGTAGCTGAAGAGTAGAGCATTGCAGTAGTCTAATCTGGAAATGACAAAAGCATGGATTAGCATTTCTGCATAATTTTTGGACAAAAACGTTCAGATTTTTCAAAAAAGCTGCCCTTGAAATATTCTTGATATGTTCGTCAAAAGAGAGATCAGGCTCCTTCAGTTTTATTTGAGACAACTGTTCAGCCATCAAGATTAATTGTCAGATCAAATAGCATATCTCTTTGTTTCTTGGGACCTGGAACTAGCATATCTGTTTTGTCCGAGTTTAAAAGTAAAACATTTGTCGCCATCCACTTCCTGATGTCTTAAACACAAGCTTCCAGGGTAGGGAATTTTGGGGCTTCACCATGTTTTCATTGAAATGTACAGCTGTGTGTCGTCCGCAAAGCAGTGAAAGTTGACATTGTATTTCTGAATGACATCACCAAAGGGTAGAATATATAGTGAAACAATAGTGATCTTTAAACGGAAACTTGTGGAACATCGAAACGTGCAATTGATTTGTCAGAAGACAAACCATCCAGAAACAAACTGATATCTTTCCGACAGATAAGATCTAAACCAAGCAATAACTTGTGCATGTAGACCAATTAGGATTTTCAATCTCTCCAAAATAATGTAGTGATCGATGGTGTCAAAAGCGGCACTGAGGTCTAGGAGCACTAGGACAGGTGCAGAGCCTTGGTTTGACGCCATTGACGGTTTGACGCCAAGTGCAGTCCCAGTACCTTTTCAAAAAAATTGAACATTTTTGAGAGAGGAATGGGAGATTCGATATAGGTTGATAGTTTTTTACATTTTCCGGGTCAATGTTTGGCTTTTTCAAGAGAGGCTTTATTACTGCCACTTTTCGTGAGTTTGGTAGACATCCGGAGGATAGGGAGCCGTTTATTATGTTCAACATAGCACAGGAAGTAGCTATTTCGGTAGTTTATTTGGAATAGGATCCAGTTTGCAGCTTGAAGATTTAAAGGCCATGACTATTTTCGTGAATGTGTAAAGAGATACAGGACTACAAAACGTATGTGTCTCCATTGATCCTAGCAGTTCTGTGCAGACTCAGAACAACTGAGTTTCCGTAATTTGCTCTCTAATGACCATGATCTTTTCATCGAAGAAGTTCATGAATTTCTCACTGCTGAATTGAAAGCTATCCTCTATTCAATGCTTCTTTTTAGTTAGCTTGGTGACAGTATCAAAAATAACATTGGTATTGTTCTTATTCTTATCAGTTAGGTTGGAAAAATAGGCTGATTGAGCAGTAGTGAGGGCTCTTTGATATTGCACGGAACTGTCTTTCCAAGCTAGTTGGAAGACCTCCAGTTTGGTGGAGTACCATTTCCGTTCCAATTTTGTGGAAGCTTGCTTCAGGGCTCGGAAGTCTTCTGTATAGGTTAAATTTACTGTAGGTCCTGGATAGCAGGAAGCTTGGCCCCAGTGATGTACTGGGCCATACACACTACCCTCTGTAGCGCCTTATGGTGAGATGCAGAGCAGTTGCCATACCAGGCGGAGATGTAACCGGTCAGAATGCTCTCGGTGGTGCAGCTGTAGAACTTTTTTCCCCCCGTCGATGTTAATGGGGGACTGTTCAGCCCGCCTTTTCCTGTAGTCCACGATCAGCTCCTTTGTCTTGCTCAAATTGAGGGAGAGGTTGTTGTCTGTCTCTCTCTGACCTCCTTCCTATAGGCTGTCTCATCATTGTCGGTGATCAGGCCTACCACTGTTGTGTCATCAGCAAACTTAATGATGGTGTTGGAGTCATCTTTGGCCATGCAGGCGTGGGTGGACAGGGAGTACAGGAGGGGACTACGTACACACACCTGAGCGTCCCCAGTGTTGAGGATCAGCATGGCAGATGTGTTATTGCCTAGCCTTACCATCTGGGGGAGGCCCGTCAGGAAGTCAAGGATCCAGTTGCAGAGGGAGGTGTTTAGTCCCAGGGTCCTTAGCTTAGTGATGAGCTTCGTGGGCACTATGGTTTTGAATGGAATGCTGGGCTGTGGTAAATGAACAGCATTCTCACATATGTGTTCCTTTTGTCCAGGTGGGAAAGTGCAGTGTGGAGTGCGATTGAGATTGGGTCATCTGTGGATCTATTGGGGTGGTATGTGAATTAGAGTGGGTCTAGGGTATCCGGGAGGATGCTGTTGATGTGAGCCATGACCAGCTTTTCAAAGCACTCCATGGCTCCTGACATGAGGGCTACAGGGCGGTAATCATTTAGACAGGTTACCCTCACTTCCTTGAGTACAGGGACTATGGTGGTCTGCTTGAAACATGTAGACATTACAGAATTGGTCAGGGAGAGGTTGAAAATGTCAGTGAAGACAATTGCCAATTGGCACGCGCATGCTCTGAGTACACATCTTGGTAATCCTTCTGGCCCCACGGCTTTGTGAATGTTGACCTGTTTAAAGGTCTTAATCACATTGGCTACCGAGAGCGTTATCACAGTCATCCAGAACAGCTGGTGCTCTCGTGCATGCTTCAGTGTTGCTTGCCTCGAGGCGAGCATAAAAGGCATTTAGCTTCCCTTTGTAGGCCGTAATAGTTTTCAAGCCCTGACACATCCGACGAACATCAGAGCCATTGTAGTTGGATTCAATCTTAACAAGAAGTTAAGCTTTCTGACAATATCAGATTTGTCTATGTCCTTGGAAATGTTATTGTTACTTACAACCTCATGCTAGTCACATTAGCCTACGTTAGCTCAACCGTCCCGCAGGGGACCTACCAATCCTGAAGAAGTTTTAATCCTGTATTGAAGCTTTGCTTGTTTAATGGCTCGTCTGAGAGGATAGCGGGATTTATTATAAGCATCTGGATTAATGCCCTGCTCCTTAAAAGCGGCAGCTCTAGCCTTTAGCTCAATGCGGATGTTGCCTGTAATCCATGGCTTCTGGTTGGGATATGTACATACAGTCATTGTGGGGACGACGTTGTCGATGCACTTATTGATGAAGCCGATGACTGAGGTGGTATAATCCTCAATGCCATTGGATGAATCCCGGAACATATTCCAGTCTGTGCTAGCAAAACAGTCCTGTAGCGTAGCATCCACGTTATTTGACCATTTCCGTATTGAGCGAGTCACTGGTACCTCCTGCTTTAGTTTTTGCTTGTAAGCAGGAATCAGGAGGATAAAATAATGGTAAGATTTTCCAAATGGAGGGCAGGGGAGAGCTTTTTATGCATCTCTGTGTGTGAAGTAAAGGTGGTCTAGACTTGTTTTTCCTTTGGTTGCACATGTTACATGCTGGTAAAAATGTGGCAAAAACTGATTTAAGTTTGCCAGCATTAAGTTCCCCGGCCAGGAGCGGCGCTTCTGGATGAGCATTTTCTTATTTGCTTATGGGCTTATAGAGTTGGTTGAGTGCAGTAATTGTGCCAGCATCGGTCTGTGGTGATAAATAGATGGCTACGAATAATATAGATGTGAACTCTCTTGATAGATAGTGTGGTCTACAGCTTATCATTTGGTACTCTACCTCAGGCGAGCAATACCTCTAGACTTCTTTAATTCTTATGGCTGCAGGGGGCGTTACTGAGTAGCCAGCTAAATCATGCCCATTTCAAACGGCCTCGTACTCAATTCTTGCTCGTACAATATGCATATTATTATTATTATTGGATAGAAAACACTCTCTAGTTTCTATAGCCGTTGGAATTCTGTCTCTGAGTGAAACAGAACTCCTTCTACAGCACTTTTCCTGACAGGGAGTCAGATTTCAGAAATCTTGGCCCCTGATCTGGGGTCAGTTTAAAAGTCCCTGTAAATGCTATGAGGATACAAACACTGCTTACGTCTTCCCCTGGATGTCATTACGTGGTGACGCTTTGAATGGAGTCGATTGCGCAATCAGGGCCTGTATAAAACAGCACAAGGTGGAAGTAGCGTCCCTTTCCTGCTGCACCTGACGCACGGTGGACATCGGACCTGCTCTCTTTCCAAGCTTTAGTTTAGCCAGTAATATTTCTCCGGTCATGTTTTTACTCGTTATAGGTGTTAAAAACATCATAAGGTAGTTAATTTAAACCGTTTTATAGCAATTTATATCCGTTTAGTGCGATTTTGAGGCATTTCTTTCTGAGACACTTTGAACCGCTGGGCACGTTTCCAGTTCATGCCGAACGTTAGTGGGCATTTCCACATGGCAAGAGGACAGCTTTCGACCAAAAGACGATTAGACACAAGAAAGGATTCATTGCCCAAGATTCTGATGGAAGAACAGCTCATAGTAAGAACAATTTATGATGATAAATCGTGTTTCTGTCGAAAAATGTTAAACGCTTATGCCGCCATTTTGTTTGGTATAGCTTCGCTTGGCGCAACCTGTATTGAAAAGTAAGGATAATTTAAAAAATGTAATTCAGCGATTGTATTAAGAATTAAATTGTCTATCAATCGCTGTCCACCCTGTATTTTTTAGTCAAGTTTATGAGTATTTATGTATAGGACTAGATCACTGTCTAATATGGCGCACAACATTTTCTGACCAGCTGGGCTACTTTTCTCATTGTCTAAACATGATTTTGGTGGCTAAATATGCACATTTTCGAACAAACTCTATATGTATGTTGTAATATGATGTTACAGGAGTGTCATCTGAAGAATTCTGAGAAGGTTAGTGAAAAAATTAATATATTTTGGCGATGATTACGTTATCGCTCTCTTTGGCTAGAATCAATGCTCTGGTAACGTTTGCACATGTGGTATGCTAATATAACGATTTATTGTGTTTTCGCTGTAAAACACTTAGAACATCTGAAATATTGTCTGAATTCACAAGATCTGTGTCTTTCCATTGCTGTGAGCTGTGTATTTTTAAGAAATGTTTTATGATTAGTAATTAGGTAATACACGTTGCTCTGTGTAGTAATTCTAGTCGCTTTGGTGAGATTTGTGATGGTGGCTGCAATGGCAAACTATGATTTATACCTGAAATATGCACATTTTTCTAAAAAAAAACTATGCTATACAATAAATATGTTATCAGACTGTCATCTGATGATGTTTTTTCTTGGTTAGTGGCTATCAATATCTTTATTTGGTCGAATTGGTGATAGCTACTGGTGTTGAGAAAAAATGGTGGACTAAGAAAAATGGTGTCTTTTGCTAATGTGGTTAGCTAATAGATTTACATATTTTGTCTTCCCTGTAAAACGTTTTATAAATCGGACATGTTGGCTTGATTCACAAGATGTGTACCTTTCATATGCTGTATTGGACTTGTTAATGTGAAACAGTTAAATATTTAAAAAAAAATAGATTTAGAATTTCGCGCCCTGCACTTTGAGCTGGATGTTGTCATAAGTGTACCGACGTCGGGACAGCCTGCCTAAAAGGTTAAAAAAATAAGTTACAAACAATCCAAAAAACTACCAAAATAGCACAGTTGGTTAGGAGCAGGTAAAACGGTCAGCCATCCTCTTCGGCGTCATCTTATTATTTTCTATGGTATTGTTTAAAGCGCTGTTGACGTCTGACCGCTGACATTTTTGTGATTCTACATGTAAAACTGATTTGCACTCAGTTCGCAAGTACTCTCAACAGGCAAACACTTTTGGTGCACTGATTTGCACTCAGTTCGCAAGTACTCTCAACAGGCAAACACTTTTGGTGCACCTTTTAGGCAGGCTGTCCGATTATGAGCTGTGCTCATAATTCTAAATTTATTTCAGATAAGCATATGTACAAAGTAGAGTTACTGGTACTATGGATTTTCTATTTTAATTGTAAGGCTGTATCACAGATGTCCCTTTGATTCCCAATGTATTTATCAAATTACCCTGCATTTCCTATATTTTTTATGATATTGACCAATTCTTATGTACATGGCTGCATTTACACAGGCAACCCAATTCTGATATTTTTTCCTCTAAATGGTATTTTGACCAATCTTTTCAGATCTTTTTCAGATGCTAGCCATTGATGCATAAACTGTCACCTTGGTAACTGTATTGAAAGCTATGTTCTATATATTTTTGAAGTTGACTTATATCACCTAGAGAATATACTGAATCGATTTTTGGTATGAGAACAAAGTATTGCAATTGTGTGGTAAGTCCCTTGATGGCTGTATATTAACCTGTCTAGGATGAGGGTGCCGCTAGCGGCACTCCCCCCCCCCCCCCCCCCCCCACTGAAAAGGCAGAGCCGCGAAATTCAAAAAAAATATTTTTTTTAAATATTTATCTTTCACATCATTAAAGTCCAATACAGCTAATGAAAGACACAGATCTTGTGAATCCAGCCAACATGTCCGATTTTTAAAATGTTTTACAGGGAAGACACAATATGTAAAGATGTACATCTATTACCTAAAAACACATTAGCATAATCCACCACCTTTTATTTGTCCACCAACACCAGTAGCTATCACCAATTCGGCTAAACTAAGATATTTATAGCCCCTAACCAAGAAAAAAACTCATCAGATGAGTCTGATAACATATTTATGGTATGGGATAGGTTTTGTTAGAAAAAAGTGCATATTTCAGGTAGATGGCATAGGTTACAATTGCACCCACCGTCACAAATGGACTAGAAAAACTACATTGAGCAACGTGTTTACCTACTTACTAATCATCAAACATTTCGTAAAAATACACAGCATACACTAATCGAAAGACACAGATCCTGTGAATACAGACAATATTTCAGATTTTCTAAGTGTCTTACAGCGAAAACACAATAAATCGTTATATTAGCATAGCACATTGATTCTAGCCAAAGTGGGCGATAAAAGTCAACATCGCCAAAATATATTAATTTTTTCACTAACCTTCTCAGAATTCTTCCGATGACACTCCTGTAACATCATATTACACAATCCATATAGAGTTTGATCGAAAATGTTTATATTTAGCCACCAAAATCATGGTTAGACAATGTGAAATGTAGCCAAGCTGGTGAGAAAATGTCCGTGCGCCACTTAGACAGTGATCTACTCTTATACATAAATACTCATAAACGTGACTAAAAAATATAGGGTGGACAGGTGTTGATAGACAATTTAATTCTTAATACAATCGCGGAATTACATTTTTTAATTTATCCTTACTTTTCAATACAGTTTGCGCCAAGCGAAGCTACGTCAAAAAACATGGCGTCCTAAGCCACTAACATTTTTCGACAGAAACACGATTTATCATAATAAAAATGTCCTACTTTGAGCTGTTCTTCCATCAGTATCTTGGGCAAAGGATCCTTTCTTGGGAGTAATCGTCTTTTGGTGGAAAGCTGTCCTCTTGCCATGTGGAAATGCCAACTGCGTTCGGGATGAACTGGAAGCGTGCCCAGCAATTCACAGCGTTTCAGAAATAAATGTCCCAAAATCGCACTAAACGGATATAAATTGCTATAAAACGCTTTAAATTAACTACCTTATGATGTTTTTAACTCCCATAACGAGTAGAAACATGACCCGAGTAATATTACTCCCTCCACTAATGCTTGGAACAGTTGCGGGTCGGTGTCCTCTAGGCGCATGACGCAGCTCCAAAAGAGTGACTAACCTCAGGGTTTTTTAATTTGTAGTGCCTGTGAACGCGCAATCGACCCCATTCAAATCGTCATCACGTAAAGGCATCCAGGGGAAGACGTAAGCAGTGTCCGTATACTCATAGCAATAACAGTGCCCTTTTAACTGACTCCAGATCAGGGGCCAAAATTTCTGAAATCTGACTCCATGTCAGGGAAATTGCTGTAGAATGGGCTCTGTTCCACTTAGAGACAAAATTTCAACTCCTATAGAAACTATAGACTGTTTTCTATCCAATAATAATAATAATAATATGCATATTGTACGATCAAGGATTTTGTGGGAAGCCGTTTCAAAAATTACACGATTAGCATAAATAGTCACAACAGCGCCCCCATCCTCAACAGGTTAAGGTGTGAGCATACTCAGACACACCGAAACCTCATGGCATTAAATCCTGTCTTGGTTGTACTATTAAGATAACCTGTTCTTATCCAGACTCAGGGGCAATTGAGCGCAGCACGAGTTATATTCAGCATTATAAAATGGGTTGTTTGGAACCTGGATGCTGATTGGTTGATAGCAGGGAGTTATTCACCACAATCCCCGGGTAATGCCTGTTTAAAGTTCCATTTGATTTATCAATGCTAATCCACTGTCCCACAGCCCAGCCAGGCAATTCATACACTTAATATGTCCTGAAAAAAATGTCTAGACATTATTTCCCCATGCTTACTAGACTAGCATTTGGTTTGCAACAGTTGGGGGTTGTCTAATCCTTGCTGCCTTCATCTCCGACCTGTGCAACAATGTTCCAGTTTTTTGGGGACATAGAGACAATGAACTTGTATAGACGGACAGATTCTCTGAGCCAGGCAAATACGTTTATCAGGCTCATTATAATGGGTATATCCAAGGAAATTGCAATAGAGACAAAGGTAAAACAATCTAAAATGCACATAGTTTGCTGTCATTTCATCTACTTGATGTGAATGTGTGTTAGCTTAATTAAGTTGGCTAGCTAGCAAAGGAGAAGTAGCTAGCTTCCATGGCAAACTTCTTTGCTTAGAACTTTGGATAACAACTATTCCAATAGAATGGACAACCAGCATGTTTGGCTAGTAACTTCAGATTCTCAGAACTAACGAATGGCTTCTGCCCAGACTATATTGTTTGGTGGAACGATGAAATAAAACTCAATTAAAGAAATAAAACGATGAAAACATGTAATTCATCTTTTTTTAAATATGTTGGTTTCCATTTTATAAAAGTAATAATGCCCTCAAACTCAGAAATTATCGTGACTAACACCCTCCTAATGGATGTTTACCCAGCCATTGGCTTCTGGTGAACCTAAGAACAGCCCTTAGTCAGGAGTTATTCACACGATAATCGGCGTGTTCTTGTGCCTTATTGCTTTAGTAGGAAACAGTATCAGTTAACAAGTTGGAGAACATCTTCAGCTATAGACCAAAACCAGACACTGGTAGACTCATTGCTATAGCCAAAACAGGCCTGCATGTGGTGGACTAACACCACTCATGAGGCCACTAGGTCATTTGACTGTAGGAAAGGGTTTTAAGCTATTTTGATTTTGAAACCCCAAGAAAGCATCACACAATGGGTTCTGTCACTCCTAGCCTAAAGGGCACCAACACCCAGGTGGCTTCTTGGGGCCCCCAGGCCGGCCCTTCTTTAATGAGGTCTGCAATGCGAAAAATACTCTTCTTGCCTTCCTTTCACATGGACCTGTCATCAGGTGTTCCAGGATGCATCAAAGCAGTCCAAACAAGCTCCTCTTAAACTGAGTCAAATGCCTCAAACAAAGCTCAACGTTTCGACCAAGTGCTACTCCCCCCCAAGATGAGTAATTTGTAATTTGTACAAACGTGTGCTCAGCTTGTCTTTTGGCCAACTTTTTGGCTGATTTGTGCAAACCATACAAACAGAAGTGCTCTCTCTGCAGAATGATCAGAGCTCCTTTCCTTGAGTTTAAGCAGACAGGCACCAAATATGTTTTTGCAGAGACAGACATTTGGCTGCCTTTAAGGGAATGAGAGGCTCTTCATCACACACAAACAGTCAAACACTTTCAGACAGATAAAGGAGAAAAGGCTCCACAATAACCAGACTCTAGAGCAGGGGTACTCAACTACTATTTGAGAAGGTCCAGCGACACATATTTCCTCGGTGGCAAAGGTCCGGATGTATATCGTCCTTTATCGGCTCTGTGGCACAACGTAGTAACAAACACAGTTGTCTACGACTTAGGAAACATATTGTTACATAATATGTACATAAAACTTATTACAACTTATTTCGAATGTAAACATGTGCAACATTGCATCAACACTGCTGAATAACAAAAGTGGGTGCATTATTGTCTATGCAAAAAGTGTGCTGTGAACCATGGGCCTCGAATATTATTATTTTAAATAAAATAAAGTGCACGTTTTCTGGAGAACCAAAGGAAAGTTGAACAAAAAGAATCATCTGAATGCACAGAACGTCACTGTGGGCCGTGCAATATTAATGTATAAGTCACTGTGGGCCGTGCAATATTAATGTATAAGTCACTGTGGGCCGTGCAATATTAATGTATAAGTCACTGTGGGCCGTGCAATATTAATGTATAAGTCACTGTGGGCCGTGCAATATTAATGTATAAGTCACTGTGGGCCGTGCAATATTAATGTATAAGTCACTGTGGGCCGTGCAATATTAATGTATAAGTCACTGTGGGCCGTGCAATATTAATGTATAAGTCACTGTGGGCCGTGCAATATTAATGTATAAGTCACTGTGGGCCGTGCAATATTAATGTATAAGTCACTCTGGGCCGTGCAATATTAATGGATAAGTCACTCTGGGCCGTGCAATATTAATGGATAAGTCACTCTGGGCCATGCAATATTAATGGATAAGTCACTGTGGGCCATGCAATATTAATGGATAAGTCACTCTGGGCCATGCAATATTAATGTATAAGTCACTGTGGGACATGCAATATTAATGGATAAGTCACTCTGGGCCATGCAATATTAATGGATAAGTCACTCTGGGCCATGCAATATTAATGGATAAGTCACTCTGGGCCATGCAATATTAATGGATAAGTCACTCTGGGCCTTGCTCTGCATTAATGAGAGAAATTACGCTTTCTGTCTCTTGCTAATGCTTTGAACTTTGACACAAAATCTGAGACACTGGTGCAGGTGTTCATTGGTGAGCCTGGTGCGTTATTTGTTTTTAATAAAGTAAATTGTGGAGAAGGCTGATTCACAGCTGTATGTGGAGCCAAACATGGTCAGGATGTATAGTCCCTGTTCTCAAGAAACAGCCACATCAGCTGCAGGCCCCATTTTTCCCCAAGTAAGTGACGGGGTCACAATCACCAGCCTGTTCCTTCAAAGCCACCTTTTATTGCAGCTCAATGTACTCCATTTGCAGTGATGCAACATCTACCCATCTGAAGATCTATTTTGGTTCTTCTGACAACTTTGTCACATTTGTGACCAAGAATGGGTGCTGGATGAGCAGCAGCAGTTCTCTTCCAACAGTGAAGTCATCAAAGCGAGCCTTGAAGTTATCCACCAACTTCTGGATGAAATCAACATGGTTGAGAACATCTGTCTCATTTGCACCAGAAGATTGGGGAAGTGCACAAGTTCTCCCTGGAGATCAATCTTGAAAAGCTCCAATTTCTTCTGGAAAATATTCTCCTCATCTTCAAAAAACTCTGAAAACTGAGTTGACTTGTCACTCTTTTGCTCTGATGAGAAAGCTTTGATTTACTCCTGAATGGCCCAAAAGCGTTCCAAAACCTTGCCTTTGCTGAGCCATCTGACATTGGCCTCATGACCTCAGAATACACTTTTTCCAGACAGATGTTAACGCAAGTGTAGCGAAATGCTTACGCTTCTAGTTCTGACAGTGCAGTAATATCTAACAAGTAATCTAACAAAATCATAACGACTACCGTATACAGTTGAAGTCGGAAGTTTACATACACCTGAGCCAAATGCATTTAAACTCAGTTTTTCACAATTCCTGAAATTTAATCCTAGTAAAAATTCCCTTCTTAGGTCAGTTAGGATCATCACTTTATTTTAAGAATGTGAAATGTCAGAATAATAGTAAAGAGAATGATTTATTTCAGATTTTTAATTCTTTCATCACATTCCCAGTAGGTCAAAAGTTTACATACTCAACTAGTATTTAGTAGCATTGCCTTTAAATTGTATAACTTGGGTCAAACGTTTCGGGTAGCCTTCCACAAGCTTTTCAAAATAAGTTGGATGAATTTTGGCCCATTCCTCCCGGTGTAACTGAGTCAGGTTTGTAGGCCTCCTTACTCACACACACTTTTTCAGTTCTGCCCACAAATGTTCTATAGGATTGAGGTCAGGGCTTTGTGATGGCCACTCCAATACCTTGACTTTGTTGTCCTTAAGCCATTTTGCCACAACTTTGGAAGTATGCTTGGGGTCATTGTCCATTTGGAAGACCCATTTGTGACCAAGCTTTAACTTCCTGACTGATGTCTTGAGATGTTGCTTCAATATAACCACATAATTTTCTTTCCTCATGAGGCCATCTATTTTGTGAAGTGCATCAGTCCCTCCTGCAGCAAAGCACCCCCACAACATGATGCTGTCACCCCCGTGCTTCACAGTTGGGATGGTGTTCTTCGGATTGCAAGCGTCCTCCTTTTTCCTACAAACATAACGATGGTCATTATGACCAAACAGTTCTATTTTTGTTTCATCAGACCAGAGGGCATTTCTCCAAAAAGTACGATCTTTGTCCCCATGTGCAGTTGCAAACCATAGTTTGGCTTTTTTATGGCAGTTTTGGAGCAGTAGCTTCTTCCTTGCTGAGCGGATTTTCAGGTTATGTCGATATAGGCCTCGTTTTACTGTGGATATAGATATGTTTGTACCTGTTTCCTCCAGCATCTTCACAAGGTCCTCTGCTGTTGTTCTGGGATTGATTTGCACTTTTTGCACCAAAGTACGTCCATCTCTAGGAGACAGAACGCGTCTCCTTCCTGAGTGGTATGACGGCTGCTTGGTCCCATGGTGTTTATACTTGCGTACTATTATTTGTTTAGATTAACGTTGTGCCTTCAGGCATTTGGAAATTGCCTGAAGGTCTTGGTGGATTTCCCCATGATGTCAAGCAAAGAGGCACTGAGTTTGAAGGTAGGCCTTGAAATAAATCCACAGGTACACCTCCAATTGACTCAAATTATGTCAATTAGCCTATCAGAAGCTTCTAAAGCTATGACATAATTTTCTGGAATTTTCCAAGCTGTTTAAAGGCACAGTTAAAATGTTGTATGTGAACTTCTGACCCACTGGAATTGTGATACAGTGAATTATACTTGAAATAATCTGTCTGTAAACAATTGTTGGAAAAATTAGAGTCATTCACAAAGTAGACGTCCTAACCATCTTGTAAAAACTATAGTTTGTTGACAAGAAATTTGTGCTTGAAAAACAAGTTTTAATGTCTCCAACCTAAGTGTATGTAAACTTCTGAATTCAACTGTAGGTATTCCTCTTGTCCAGATGGGATAGGGCAGTGTGCAGTGTGATGGCGATTGCATCATCTGTGGACCTGTTGGGGCGGTAAGCAAATTGGAGGGGGTCTAGGGTATCAGGTAGGGTGGAGGTGATATGATCCTTGACTAGTCTCTCAAAGCACTTCATGATGACATAAGTGAGTGCCTCGGGGCGATAGTCATTTAGTTCAGTTACCTTAGCTTTCTTGGGAACAGGAACAATGGTGGCCATCTTGAAGCATGTGGGGACAGCAGACTGGGATAGGGATTGATTGCTCTGAGGACGTGGCTAGGGATGCCGTCTGGGCCTGCAGCCTTGCGAGGGTTAACACGTTTAAATGTTTTACTCACGTTGGCCACGTAGAAGGAGAGTACACAGGCTTTGGTAGCGGGCCGTGTCAATGGCACTGTATTGTCCTCAAAGTGAGCAAAGAAGTTGTTTAATTTGTCTGAGAGCAAGATGTCGATGTCTGTGACAGGGCTAGTTATCTTTTTGTAATCTGTGATTGACCGTAGACCCTGCCACATATGTCTCGTGTTTGAGCCATTGAATTGCGACTCTACTTTGTCTATATACTGACGCTTTGCTTATTTGAATGCCTTGGGGAGGGAATAGCTACACTGTTTGTATTCGTTCATGTTTCCTGTCGCCTTGCCATGATTAAAAGCGGTCGTTCGCGTTTTCAATTTAGTGCGAATGCTGCCATCAATCCACGGTTTCTGATTAGGGGAGGTTTTAATGGTCACAGTGGGCGCGACATCACCAATGCACTTGCTAATAAACTCACTCACCGAGTCAGCGTATACGTCAATGTTGTTGTGCGAGGCTACCCGGAACATATCCCAGTCCACGTGATCGAAGCAATCTTGAAGTGTGGAATTCGATTGGTCAGACCAGCGTTTGATAGACCTGAGCACGGGCGTTTCCTGTTTTACTTTCTGCCTATAGGATGGGAGCAACAAAATGGAGTCATGATCAGATTTGCCGAAGGGAGGGCAGGGGAGGGCTTTGTAGAAGTTAGTGGCAATGGTCCAGAATACTACCAGCTCGTGTCGCGCATTTAATATGCTGATAGAATTTAGGAAGCCTTGTTCTCAGATTAGTTTTGTTAAAATCCCCAGCTACAATAAATGTAGCCTCACGATATATGGTTACCAGTTTACATAGAGTCCAGTGAAGTTCTTTCAGGGCCGTCGAGGTATCTGCTTGAGGGGGATAAACACGGCTGTGACTATAATCGAAGAGAATTCTCTTGAGAGATAATGCGATCGGCATTTGACTGTAAGGAATTATAGGTCAGGTGATCAAAGGACTTGAGTTCCTGTATGTTGTTATGATTACACCATAAGTCGTTAATCATAAGGAATACACCCCCGCCCTTCATCTAACCAGATGGATGCTAGTTTCTGTTGGTGCGATGCATGAAGAAACCGGGTGGCTGTACCAACTCTGACAACATATCCGAGTGAGCCATGTTTCCGTGAAACAGAGAATGTTACAATTTCTGATGTCTCTCTGGAAGGCAACTTGTGCCATAATTTTGTTCACCTTGTCTAGAGATTGGACATTGGCGGGTAAGATGCTCGGAAGCGGTGGATGGTGTGCTTGCCTTCTAAGTCTGACCAGGCCGCTCCGTCTGCCTCTCCTGCGGCGACAACGTTGTTTTGGGTCGGCCTCCGCTTCGGGACAGTCGCATTCCTGGTCGTAATGTTGGTAAGTTGACGTCGCTTTTATTTCCAATAGTTCTTCCCAGCTGTATGTATTAACACTTGAGATTTTCTGGGCTAATAATGGTGGATAATGTTTCTATACCATGTCTGGTTGCTATTGCTAGCCAGCTAAATGTTGAATAGCCAGGGACATGTAGCTAGCTAGCGAATGTAGATGCCATCTAGCTAAATGTATTAGCTAGTACCTTATAATTTTACCTGGTAACGTCAAGTGTTAGTATTCATTTAGCTAACAAGTGTATTGATTAAGATATTGGAACAACCATAGGAACATGTATCCTTAGTTAGCTAATAAAGTCTAAAGTTGTTGCAATTGGATTGCTGTAGCTAGATAGCTTGCCAACAAAGCTGATTGCGGAGGTATTGTGCCACTCAATTTCCTTTTCAAAAGTATTGCTCTATGTACAGGTGAACATTACAGATATGCTACATAAATCTAGTATTATCTTTGAAAATGGAATGTACTTTTTGTGTTAGTAGCTCCCTCTTCAGGGGATGTGGCATGAAAGACAGAGCCTACATTTTACAGTGTTTGGCTTCCATTTATTCACTCAATGCTATATTCAAATTTTATTCTTTGTGTTCTTAGCCTGATCCAGGATGGGGATTTCAAAAAAAAAAAATGTGCTATCACCAAAGCCAGGAGGCTGATAACTGCTGTCGTGAAATTGCCAGTGGTCAATGAGAGCATGATCAATAAGTGTGGCAAAACCTTCATCCAAGAATGCACCACATGCTGGAACAGCACCTTTGATATGATGAAGAGACGACTTGAGACAAAGCCTCACCTGAATGACGTTCTTGAGGAGCAGAATATGGACACCTTGCTGACCAGCAACTGGAACAACCATGAGCAGCTTGTGAAGTTGCTGGATCCGTTCCCAACCCACCGACCAACTTCCTGTATTTTATTTATGCCATGTATTATGTATTTTAAGATAAGTGTTTAGCAATTTTTTTATGATGTAAATTCTGTATTTATTCCATTTTTATCTGTGAGCAAAAATGTATAAACTCAAACAAATTCATCCCCCCCAAAAACCTAGAGGCCTACGACACATACATGGCTCCTAGCCTCACACGCAAAGGCTACTTTCTGGCCCTAACACTAAAGCTGAAACTAAATAATATAAAAACAAACTATAAATGTTTTTATCAAACTGAAACTAAATAAAAAAGAGTAAATCAAATCTGAAAACTGAAACTAAACTCAAATTTCAAATAAAAATCTAAAAACAAATATTAAATCACAAAACTCTAATAAGCTTGCTTATAATGTTTTGATGGCACAATCACAGTATACTGGAACTATGGTGGTACTTGGACAGCCTCAGAAATGTTTTTTGTTTTGTTCTGCCCATGATGAAAAACGTACATTTCGCCAATTCATTGGACTTGTTTTTCCCTCTCAAACACTCTTGTCAGTTTCTCTTACTTAGTTAATTTTTTATGGCACTCATCTCTGATTTAATTTGCTTATTTTTTGCTCCTCTAGTTGAGTTTAGAGGTCAGTAGGTTAGTGTTACAGTTAGAAATAATTAGACAGTAATTACACAGTGGTTTGTGACAAAGTTATGTTCAGGGCAATAATTACATAGCCAAGTTTCGATGAATGTCTTTGTTGTTTCACAATTGACCATATCTGAACTCCCCATCGCCTCCAGTGATCCTTGGTGTTGTGTAATGTGTCATAACCTGCCTCTCTCAGGCTCTTCAAAGACAGCCTTAATTGCAGTTATTTTCCCCAGGTTGAAGCTTGAAGCAGCAGTACAGGTGAGACAGGGGATTACGGCTGAGTGAAGGGGTGCGGGCAGGACGTTGCCATAGTGGCTCTAAAAGAGGGCACGGAAAGAGCAGGTGCTAAGAGCAGGGCAATAGAGTGTGACGATTTTGGTCAAATATGCAAGTTAATATTTTGCCTTGCAACCTGGATTTTTTTTTTTGGAGCACCAGTAAGTCTAGAAAATTAATCGCCCAGGTGATAATTGCTGGAATGTTTAGACTTCACTGTACCGGGCCTCCCGCCTGGAGCAGTGGTCTAAGGCACTGCATCGCTGTGCCACTAGAGATTCTATGTTCGAGTTCAGGCTCTGTTGCATTGTGTCAAGAAGCAGTGCGGGCTGGTTGGGTTGTGTTTCGGAGGACACACGGCTCTCGACCTTCATCTCTCCCGAGTCCGTACGGGAATTGCAGCAATTTTATTTATTTTATTTTATTTCACCTTTATTTAACCAGGTAGGCTAGTTGAGAACAAGTTCTCATTTGCAACTGCGACCTGGCCAAGATAAAGCATAGCAGTGTGAACAGACAACAACACAGAGTTACACATGGAGTAAACAATAAACAAGTCAATAACATGGTAGGAAAAAGAGAATCTATATACAATGTGTGCAAAAGGCATGAGGTAGGCAATAAATCGAATAATTACAATTTAGCAGATTAACACTGGAGTGATAAATCATCAGATGATCATGTGCAAGAAGAGATACTGGTGTGCAAAAGAGCAGAAAAGTAAATAAATAAAAGCAGTATGGGGGTGAGGTAGGTAAATTGGGTGGGTAGTTTACAGATGGACTATGTACAGCTGCAGCGATCGGTTAGCTGCTCGGATAGCAGATTTTTAAAGTTGTTGAGGGAGATAAAAGTCTCCAACTTCAGAGATTTTTGCAATTCGTTCCAGTCGCAGGCAGCAGAGAACTGGAAGGAAAGGCGTCCAAATGAGGTTTTGGCTTTAGGGATGATCAGTGAGATACACCTGCTGGAGCGCGTGCTACGGGTGGGTGTAGCCATCGTGACCAGTGAACTGAGATAAGGCGGCACTTTACCTAGCATAGCCTTGTAGATGACCTGGAGCCAGTGGGTCTGACGACGAACATGTAGCGAGGGCCAGCCGACTAGGGCATACAGGTCGCAGTGGTGGGTCGTATAAGGTGCTTTAGTAACAAAACGGATGGCACTGTGATAAACTGCATCCAGTTTGCTAAGTAGAGTATTGGAAGCTATTTTGTAGATGACATCGCCGAAGTCGAGGATCGGTAGGATAGTCAGTTTTACTAGGGTAAGTTTGGCGGCGTGAGTGAAGGAGGCTTTGTTCCGGAATAGAAAGCCGACTCTAGATTTGATTTTGTATTGGAGATGTTTGATATGAGTCTGGAAGGAGAGTTTGCAGTCTAGCCAGACACCTAGGTACTTATAGATGTCCACATATTCTAGGTCGGAACCGTCCAGGGTGGTGATGCTAGTCGGGCGTGCGGGTGCAGGCAGCGAACGGTTGAAAAGCATGCATTTGGTTTTACTAGCATTTAAGAGCAGTTGGAGGCCACGGAAGGAGTGTTGTATGGCATTGAAGCTCATTTGGAGGTTAGATAGCACAGTGTCCAGGGAATGGCCGGAAGTATACAGAATGGTGTCGTCTGCGTAGAGGTGGATCAGGGAATCGCCCGCAGCAAGAGCAACATCATTGATGTATACAGAGAAAAGAGTCGGCCCGAGAATTGAACCCTGTGGTACCCCCATAGAGACTGCCAGAGGACCGGACAACATGCCCTCCGATTTGACACACTGAACTCTGTCTGCAAAGTAGTTGGTGAACCAGGCAAGGCAGTCATTAGAAAAACCGAGGCTATTGAGTCTGCCGATAAGAATATGGTGATTGACAGAGTCGAAAGCCTTGGCCAGGTCGATGAAGACGGCTGCACAGTAATGTCTTTTATCGATGGCGGTTATGATATCGTTTAGTACCTTGAGCGTGGCTGAGGTGCACCCGTGACCGGCTCGGAAACCGGATTGCACAGCGGAGAAGGTACGGTGGGATTCGAGATGGTCAGTGATCTGTTTGTTGACTTGGCTTTCGAAGACCTTAGCTAGGCAGGGCAGGATGGATATAGGTCTGTAACAGTTTGGGTCCAGGGTGTCTCCCCCTTTGAAGAGGGGAATGACAGCGGCAGCTTTCCAATCCTTGGGGATCTCAGATGATACGAAGGAGAGGTTGAACAGGCTGGTAATAGGGGGTGCGACAATGGCGGCGGACAGTTTCAGAAATAGGGGGTCCAGATTGTCAAGCCCAGCTGATTTGTATGGGTCCAGGTTTTCCAGCTCTTTCAGAACATCTGCTATCTGGATATGGGTAAAGGAGAAGCAGCGAGTAGCAGCGGGCCGGGCGGGGCTGCTGGCCAAGGTTGGAGTCGCCAGGTGGAAGGCATGGCCAGCCATTGAGAAATGTTTGTTGAAGTTTTCGATTATCACAGACTTATCAGTGGTGACCGTGTTATCTAGCCTCAGTGCAGTGGGCAGCTGGGAGGAGGTGCTCTTGTTTTCCATGGACTTTACAGTATCCCAGAACTTTTTGGAGTTAGAGCTACAGGATGCAAATTTCTGCTTGAAAAAGCTGGCCTTTGCTTTCCTGACTGACTGCGTGTATTGGTTCCTGACTTCCCTGAACAGTTGCATATCACGGGGGCTCTTCGATGCTATCGCAGTTCGCCACAGGATGTTTTTGTGCTGGTCGAGGGCAGTCAGGTCTGGAGTGAACCATGGGCTATGAGACAAGACTAACTACCAAATGGATACCATGAAATTGGGGAGAAAAAGGGGTAAAAACCCCCCGAAAATAAACCCGATAAATATAAAAGACGTTGTTAACGAGTGGCCAACAGAAAAAGTGAGTGCAGACTTATTAGCGTCATGGTTGCACTATTACCACAGCAAAAATGGCTTGTTCTTTGGACCTGAGATCTTTTGAACTGTTTGACATGAGTGTTTAATAATCACACATACAGGGTTGCAGGTGCGAATGCAGGGTACAGGGAAAATCTTAGGCTCTGAGATTCAACA
Source organism: Salvelinus fontinalis (assembly GCF_029448725.1). NCBI lineage: Eukaryota > Metazoa > Chordata > Actinopteri > Salmoniformes > Salmonidae > Salvelinus > Salvelinus fontinalis. The sequence continues at coordinate 3,521,025 of NC_074683.1, forward strand.
TTCAGGACTAAGTGAAATAAAACAATGAAAATGGTAATAAGAAAAACAACTACAATATAAATATAAATAGCACTATATACATAATATCAACTGTAGTAATGATGTTCATATCTGACCCATATTACAGGTGCAACATTTTTTTCTTCCTATATATAGCAGATTTACATTCATAAACCATATCATCGGCCGTTCTAAAACTACTCACGTGCGACAGCATTTGTTTACACTTTGTTCAGACATTTTACCTCGTTGGCTAGCTAGCTAACAACCTGATAACTTTACAAGCATCTCCAAACATTTGAGGGCCCAGAAAGAAAGGAAAAGGGATAGCTTCTTCAGGAGATCTCTTTCATGTCCTGAACACAAATCTGATGTTCTTAAAGAGATAGTGAACAATTTTCAATATAAAGCATCTCAATAGGAGAGATAATAATAATTTCATCAACAGGTATTTGTATCAACTAGGCTTATGTCGCGCATCACTACTTTACAGGAGAGGCATTTGAATGTAATAATTATTATTTTTTATCCAAATGCATTTTTGGGCAGAAATGCCTCTAGAACATGTGCCTTAATAACAATTATTAATGCCATCTGTAAATACGAATACAATTGTTCAATTACAAGCCTAGTTGGTTTAGCCATGAAAAAGGGAGGAACCATCCCACTTGCCATGATTGGCTGAGATAATGGATGGGCTGGACATGCCAAGAGATAAGTTTGGATTGGACTGCCATGTAGCGTGCTACTGTCTAACATGAGCTGCTCAGTATGTGGAGGTAATCCTTCTAACACAACTTTCTTTTTAAGATATCAAGAAGAACTGCATAAGTGTTGCTAACACTCAGAAATCAGTGGAAGCAGAGTATGATAGCTAAGGAGATGGAGATAATTCTGCCATTTGATTGCAAATAATACGGAAAGAGTCGAATAGAGAACACACAGAAAAAGGCTGTTGTATAAAACATCTGTCTCTGGATGTCACGATCGTCTTGACGTGGAAGAGAGGACCAAAACGCAGCGTGTGAAAAAGACATTCTTTTTAATTATAACGACGAAACAAAAACAACAAACTGACGATCGTGAAGCTATTTAAACAAATCGTGCTGACACTAAACACTACACAATGACATAGACAATTACCCACAACAGCCCAATGCCTATGGCTGCCTTAAATATGGCTCACAATCAGAGACAAATGAATGACAGCTGTCTCTGATTGAGAACCATTCAGGCAACCATAGACATACCTAGAAACCTACACTCAACACTAACCCATACACTCTAACAAAACCCCCTAGACACTACAACCACCCAAGACAAGACAAAAACACAAACCTCCCCCCTGTCACACCCTGACCTAACCAAAATATTACAGAAAATAAAGATAACTAAGGCCAGGGCGTGACACCGGATTACATCTTCAAACTAAGGGCAACAATGGCTTCCTTGAAAGAGAGGGATATGTGTTCATCCCTATATACGGTTAAGAGTCAATTTAGCTATATTTTCTGAATTTATATAGTTCAAATTTAGTCAGAAAGTCGTTTTCGTTGCAAGTTAAAGCTTACTGTTAGCTAAATAGCTAAAGTTAGGTGTCTGGCTGTTTGCTAGTTAACGTTACATGTATGATCTGTGTAGTAATATTATTTGTATCTCAGAGCCATTTGCATTGCTAGATATAGCCTAATGTTAGCTAGATAGTTAATATTAAACCTAGCTAGTTGGTTAGCTTTAGCTACCTGCAGATTCATGCAGGGTAGTAATGTTATGAGTTGGTATTATGGTTAATTGTTTAGCTAGCTAGCTCGCTACATATATTTCACTATGCAAGTAACCATTTCACTGTACCATTTACACCTTCTGTATCCTGTGCATGTGACAAATAAACTTTGATTTTATTTGATATCGTTTGTGTTTACCAGAGACTGAAATGTGAATAACAACATGACCTGACCCAAAGTCAAATTAGGATATAGTGTTAGGCAAACGAGACAGTGTCCAAGTTTTAACATTCTACAGTAGAATGCCCTGCTTTTATTTCGTCACACTACAACCATAAGCTATTTTCTGTAATTAGTGATCTTATAAGTTTATTTTTCTGTAATAACAAATACAAATTAGCTAAAGTTTAGGTTGCCAGCTATATGATATGGTCATTATTTTAACTGGCTAGCCAGTGAACTTAAAATAGCTAGCTAGCTAACAGTTTAGAAATGTGCTTTAAATTGACTGGATTGTTAGATTGACATTTCATACATAATTTTTTTAAACGGATGGGTTTATTGGTGTTAAAATACACCAGTTATGCTATTTTGGACCACCACGCTGCTGATGTCATGCAACCTGTAATTTTTGTGTTAATGCTTTTTCATAATGACAACAAGTTTGATGCCGGATGACAATCGAATGTTCATGATGTCACTGCGAAAGCTGTCTACAGACATGTCAATAGACATAGTATAAACCCGCCTTTAGTCTTTGGTTATTTAGTACACTACCGTAGTCACTCTGTATATGGCCTCACATGTGAATCCTTAAAGAGATGGGTGGGGCTAAGGCTTAATGGCTGTAGACAAATAAGAGTTCTGCATTGGTTGTGCCAAAACATTCAAGCCGCACTTTCTCTAGTGGGGTTACAAGTTAATCAACTTTCAAAGCCAAATTACTTTCCCATTGTTTCTCAACTGTAGTGCATGATATACCATTTTCTAGCACTGGGTCTTTACTTTTATCCAATGTAAAAAACACAATTTCAGAGTTTGCCTCATGAGACCAAATTGAGCCGGTCAGTCACAGCTTAGATTTCATAATAAACAGATGTCATTACATTGTTACATATTAGTTTCTAGGAGTGCTTGACTTGGGCAGAAGCTGAGTACCGGCGCCTCAAATGTTCTACTGCTTGAGCTCCTGTTCCTCTTATAGAATATTACCTCAAAAGTATTGTGGAGCTCCTGCACCTCAATGTAAACAGTACTGGCACCAAAAATGAGTGCCGACACCTATTTCAGTCCAAGCCAAGCACTGGTTTCTAGGAAACATGTCTGTCCAAATTTTCTAGAATTCATATAGGCCCAATATACAGTGGCTTGCGAAAGTATTCACCCCCTTCCATATTTTGTTGCCTTACAACCTGGAATTCAAATGGATTTTTGGGGGGTTTGTATCATTTGATTTACACAGCATGCCTACCCCTTTGAAGATGCAAAATCTTTTTTATTGTGAAACACACAAGAAATAAGACAAAAAACAAAACTTGAGCGTGCATAACTATTCACCCCCCAAAGTCAATACTTTGTAGAGCCACCTTTTGCCATATTCTTTCCATTTTTTTAATAACGGATTTAATGGTGCTTCGTGGGATGTTCAAAGTTTCTGTATTTCTCCACAACAGTGTCCCTGACCTGTTTGGAGAGCTCCTTGGTCTTCATGGTGCCGCTTGCTTGGTGGTACCCCTGCTTAGTGGTGTTGCAGACTCTGGGGCCTTTCAGAACAAGTGTATATATACTGAGATCATGTGACACATAGATTGCACACTGGTGGACTTTATTTAACTAATTATGTGACTTCTTAAGGTAATTGGTTATACCAGATCCTATTTATGGACTTAATAGCAAAGGGTGTGAATAGATATGCACGCACCAATTTTTTCCCCCCCTTCACTTCACTAATTTGTACTATTTTGTGCATGTCCATTACATGAAATCCAAATAAAAATCTATTTAAATTACAGGTTGTATTGCAACAAAATTGGAAAAGGGGGATGAATACTCAGTCAATTAAAAAATTATTCTTTCCTGATGCTCCTAAATTATATGTGATGCTCCAAACTGTTAAATTGGGAGCACCAGTGCACCCTTACCACCCTTACAGAAAAACCACGATAATTCCTCGTGAACACTTGTGATCTCAGGTGATCACATGTGATCTAATATGAAGTTAATGTGATAACATAAAACTATACATGTGACAACATGGGAGCACATGTGAGAACATGATCTCATGTGAAATTTATGTGAAATAAATGTGACAATATGGGAATGCAAAATTGCAACATGTGATAACATAAAATTACACATGACAGTATTTGAGCACATGTGAAAACACGATCTCTTGTGAATTAAATATGACAACATGGGAATGCAAAATGACAACGTGATACCATAACACTACACGTGACAACATTTGAACACGTGAATAATTAGGTGTCAAATGTAACTTAGATTATTTTACTCTGAAAGGCATAATTGACATTAATTCAAACAGTCATGGTGCCCTGGAGGTTTTTGTGTTGTTGCTGTGAAAATACAATACATCTACAACTAGTTAATTCTACAGCTAATTTCAGGGGTTAATGTCAAAGGTTCCGCACATTCATTCTGATTCCCATGTATATTAAGTGACTAGAATATCACACATTATATTTATTTTGGATAGAAATGCTCCAAATTTGAGAGAATTACATTTTTCTCTCATTGATAATTACCAGGAAGTTTTAACAGACAGGCAGGCAGGGAGCATATATTCATGAACTCGCCTTGACTGGCAGCTCTTTGAAACACTTATGTCAAGCAACTTAGATGCAGTGATGCAGTACAATCATCTCAACCAAACATTGACAGTTTTTATTTATAAGTCTACGTCTCTTGTGATGTGGTTCACAGCAGCACTCACAGATGTGTTTTGAATGGTCCTTCCAGCCATTTTGTTTCATGATGGCTGAAGACCAAGCTAGCCAGTTACTGGCTAACGCCAGACACAGACAAAAGGGGAAACATATACACTACATGACCAGAAGTATGTGGACACCTGCTCGTTTAACATCTCATTCCAAAATCATGGGAATTAATATGGAGTTGGTCCCCCTTTGCTGCTACAATAGACTCCACTCTTCTGGGAAGGCTCTCCACTAGATGTTGGAACATTGCTGCGGGGACTTGCTTCCATTCAGCCATAAGCACATTAGTGAGGTCGGGCACTGATGTTGGGCGATTAGGCCTTGCTCGCAGTCTGTGTTTTCATTCATCCCAAAGGTGTTTGATGGGGTTCAGGTGAGGGCTCTGTGCAGGCCAGTCATGTTCTTTCACACCGATCTTGACAAACAATTACTGTATGGACCTCGCTTTGGGCACAGCGGCATTGTCATGCTGAAACAGGAAATGGCCTTCCCAAACTGTTGCCTCAAAGTTGCAAGCACAGAATCATCTAGAATGTCATTGTATGCTATGGCGTTAAGATTTCCTTTCACTAGAACTAAGGGGTCTAGCCCAAACCATGAAAAACCGCCCCAGACCATTATTCCTCCTCCACCAAACTTTACATTTGGCACTATGCATTGGGGCAGGTAGCGTTTTCCTGGCAGCCGCCAAACTCAGAATTGTCCGTAGGAGTGTCAGATGGTGAAGCAGGATTCATCAAACCAGAGAACGCGTTTCCACTGCTCCCAGAGTCCAATGGCAGCGAGCTTTACACCTCTCCAGCCGACGCTTGGCAATGTGCATGGTGATCTTAGGCTCACAGAACGGGACCGCTCGTCAATAAAAACCCATTTCATGAAGCTCCCGACTAAAGGTTATTGTGCTGACGTTCCTTCCAGAGGCAGTTTGGAACTCAGTAGTGAGTGTTGCAACCGAGGACAGATTACTTTTATGCGCTACACGCTTCAACACTCCGCTGTCCCGTTCTGTGAGCCTGTGTAGAATACCACTAGCTCGCAGCTGCTTCTAGACATTTCCATTTCACAATAACAGCACTTACAGTTGACCGGGCAGCTCTGGCACGGCAGAAATTTGACGAACTTACCTGTTGGAATGGTGGCATCCTATGTTGGTGCCACACTGAAAGTCACAGAGCTCTTCAGAAAGGCCATTCTACTGCCAATGTTTGTCTATGGAGATTGCATGGCTGTGTGCTCAATTTTATACACCTGTCATTAACGGGTGTGGCTGAAATAGCCTAATCAACTAACTTGAAGTGATGGCCACATACTTTTGTGTATGTAGTGTTTGTGGTTTTCCTATATATGAACAGGGTAAACTATTAATTATATTTGTTGACACCCTACAGTACATTTTTGGCACCAGTAGAGTAGCTATCTAGCTATATAAACCACACCCCTCTGCAAACACACCTTCTCCGATTTAATGTGCACTGTCCCTGTAAAAAATGTATTTAACTCAAACTCAACTCAACACAAGCGATCTTGCCAGTAACCTACTGTGCCTTCACTGACTTTTATGTTGACAACATGCACATCACTTGTTGATTGGTGGCATGCTTTAACAGCTTTAGCCTATCAGAATATTGCAGGTGTGGCTTATTTGAGGCGTGGCAATCATCTAGCAATTGTTGCAACTGGTGGCAAAGCAGGAAATTCAGGTTGCTGTCATCTAAGAAGTCGTGAGTTCAAATCCCAGGTGTGGTTGCGTAGATAGACAGAAACAGGGAACATAAGAAAAGACTGACAGGCTAGAGGCGTGTAGGACCTGACTGACTTAATTATCCTTCAAGGCTCAGAGCACAGACACAAACATGCAGGATTAGACTTCTAGATGTCGAGTTACAGGTTTCTTTCTGCCTAGGGATAACTTCATCATGCCACTGTCACTTTAGACGTGCTCTTTCTGAGAATGTGCAGCTCATTTTGAGAAGTACTCTATTCTGGTATGAATGTCTTTCTCAAAAGTACCCCAAAAAATTGATTGATTGATGGATAGAGGATGAAAGGAAAAGAGCTGCTTTGTCCGACGAACAGAGGCAGTTTCAAACTGCCTCTGGAAGCAATGTCAGCACAATAAATGTTCGTCGGGAGCTCCATGAAATGGGTTTCCATGGCCGAGCAGCCACGCACAAGCCTAAGATCACAATGTGCAGCGCCAAGCGTCGGCTGGAGTGATGTAAAGCTTACCGCCATTGGACTCTGGTGCTGTGAAAATGCGTTCTCTGGAGTGATGAATCACGCTTCACCATCTGGCAGTCCGACGGACAAATCTGGGAAAATGCTACCTGCCCGATTGGTGTTGGGATGTTTTTCATGGTTCGGGCTAGGCCGATTTTGTGCTTCCAACTTTGTGAGGAAGGCCATTTCCTGTTTCAGTATAACAATGCCCCCATGCACAAAGCGAGGTCCATACAGAAATGGTTTGTCGAGATAGCTGTGGAAGAACTTGACTGGCCTGCACAGAGCCCTGAACCTCAACCCCATCAAACACCTTTGAGATTAATTAGAATGCCGACTGCGAGCCAGGCCCAATCTAGTGGGCTGTTATAGTAGCAAAAGGGGGACCAACTCCATATCAATGCTCATGTTATGGTCTGCCTAACAAGCTCATATAAGACTCACTCTGCACCCTAAAAATAGTCCTCCAATCTTAAAGTGCACTTTTTTTCATGTTTTTTGTTTGCTTTCTCCGCCAGATATGCAGCGTGGGATTTAAATAAGAGGGAAAAAACAACGACAAAGTCATGAGATAATTAAACGCACCATTAACAGGAATGGGCTCTCCCTCCTGAGCTAGCGTGGTCAGCGTTATGATTTACGACCTCACCGCTGAGGGTTCTCTTTATTGGACAGAAGCGGCTGGGGCCAGTCTGGAGTGCACGTGGTGTGACAGGGCAAGGCGCGCAACAGCCTGGCACTCGGCACAGAAAGTATTACCATCTTTGTTGCTTGTGCCTTTCCCAGTATAAGATCCAAGATCCAACCTGATGCAATGCTGTTGGTTTGTTGGCTCACTGGTAGCGGAGGTGGGGATGGGTGTGGAGGGGAGATGTTGGTTGACTGTCTTGTTTAATGCCTGTGTTGTTGAGCTTGTGACTTTAGCTCTCTGCCCCCTTAACTGCAGACATCAGACATGACATTGTCATCACAGACATTGTCATCATACAATGCATGCCATCCACCCCCACGGTATTCCTGTTCTGACCCCCTCCAACCCACATGAACTCAAGCATGTTCAAGGATAGGGCTGGCTCTCTGTGACAAAAGCTGTCATGTCTCCAAGAAGTTTCTCTCCTCTGTCTTTCAAGTGCTGTATATATTATGTGATAATATATTGTCAATGTACTGTATATCCCCCCTTGGTGTTCTTTCCTGCCTCTCCTCTGCTTCCATCTCTTTTCCCATCATATCTCCCTCTTCATCCACCCAACATTCTCTTTTTTACAGGAAAGGAATGGCCTTTATCTTACTCACATACTCTGTCTCTCCCTCTATTCTCTCTCCTCCTTTCTTTTTGCCTCGACTCCCATCTCCTCCTTTCTTCTCGCCTCCCTTCTCCTTTCCTTTCCCATCTTTTATTTTTTCCTCTCCTTCCCTCTCCTTTCTTTCCCCTCTCCTCCTTTCCTCTCCATCTTTCTCCCCCTTTCTCCTCTCCTCCCTTTTCCTTTCTCCTCTTCTTCCCATAAATCTTGTTCATCTCTAAGTGTGTCCTGGGCTGCTGTCCCAGCATGCTGTTCTCCCGGGTATTTAGGAAGGCTGTGTTCTCATTCATCACGCTATGACTCGTGTGTATTTATGGAATCTCAATATACTATGCAGTGGTCATCCATTTAAACCTGTAAACATGTGTCTCTCTCAGTTCTGAGGGAATTTAAGCTTAAACACTTCTCTGTTGGAAACAGTTGGATGTTCCTTGTTTTCCCAGTCCTTTAGATGTTGATCATTGTGACATGATAGGTAATATGTTTTACCTTGGAGTCAGAAACACGCAAATATTTCCTAAATTGTTAACTATATAGTAGACATTAACAGTACCTTGAATTCACACTTGGGAAAGCTTTGTTTCCGCAAAGAACTGCAGTTTCCTAGAATGTTAAATATATATACAAAAGTTATTGGATGATTTCTGCACAATCAATTAGATGAGCATTGTATATAAAGCATATGACTATCCTTGAACAGCCTCCATCTTACAGGACACTATACAGTATATGAAGTGTTTATAACATTTCAAATACGTTTAGCTAGCTAGGCCCAAAGAGCTCTGTGTGAGTTTGTCTGTTCCTATCAGTGGCGGTCGGTGCTATTTAAGATTAGGGAGGACATTCTTATTTTTTTTTATGAGCATGGCATTATTTCTATTAGAGCATATTGTATGACTGTCATTCATATTCCATTTACCCAGCTAAATGTAAAATCAATAGGTTTAGGCTATTACATGATACTCAAATTTGCCGTATAACTATCGTGAGGTTGCTACAACCTAGCCTACAAATAAAAGTTTATAACGTAGGTGCACAGGGCGAGAGACAAATTGAAGTATTCAAGGTGACAGTCAGTGACACATACAATACTGCCTTGCATACTCCTGCCTGCATCTATCTGATTAATCATTAGCCCAAACAATTGCAAAACGTTCCACCCCTGATCACCAACACACACAGTTCACTTTCATAGCAGCCACACAGTTCACTTTCATAGCAGCCACACACTATGCATGCCAGCATCAACACTTTGCTCATTGTATGATTCCTTCTCTCATTTATCTCTGTCGGGAGGAATGGGCCAAAATTCACCCAACTTATTGTGGGAAGCTTGTGGAAGGCTACCCAAAACGTTTGACCCAAGTTATACAATTTAAAGGCAATGCTACCAAATACTAATTGAATGTAACTTCTGACCCACTGGGAATGTGATGAAATAAATAAAAACTGAAATAAATCATTCTCTCTACTATTATTCTGACATTTCACATTCTTAAAATAAAGTGGTGATCCTAACTGACCTAAAACAGGACATTTTTACTAGGATTAAATGTCAGGAATTGTGAAAAACTGAGTTTAAATGTATTTGGCTAAGGTGTATGTAAACTTCCGATTTCAACTGTATATATTTTTCTTTTGTCATTATGGGGTATTGTGTGTAGATTGATAACAAAAAAATGATGTTTTCCATTTTAGAATAAAGCCATAACATCACAAAATGTGGAAAAAGTCAAGGAGTCTGAATACTTTCCGAATGCACTGTATTTGGTGACATGAATATATTTAGTATCGTTTCACCCAAAAAGGATAACTGTTTAAATGTTTTACTATTTCTATTTTTATGAAAGTCACTGATTAGGATGGTCCTCCCCTTCCTCCTCTGAGAACACTCCTTTGGTTTTCCCTTGGGATCCATGTAGGATCTGACTGCTAGTGGCCAGTGCCTCAATGTAGACTCTCAATGTAGACTGGCTATGCCATAATGTAAAAAACAAAGAAAGAAATTGTGAAAGATAAACAAATAAAAACAGAAACAAATGTTTGTGCTTTGGTTTTTACAGTACAAAGGACTTAAGCCCAGTTACATGCACACATTTACATAATTATTGTGGATAGTCAGATTAATAATAGTTTGTTTAAAACATTTACAAGCTTTGCAAGATGAAGGATTTCCCTCGTAATATGTTTTACATGACACATCTGAAATCAGTCTACCTGATGGGACTTTTGATAAATGCAGAAAATCGGCAACCAAAATAAACTTTCTAACACAATGACCATGTTATTTTTGCGAAGATTTTTTTATTTTAAGTTCGGACATATAACGTTTGTACGTGACAACTATTTCTAAGATGCATACTTTCAGTTTTTCAGAACTCACTTCAATTGCGCATTAGAGGGAGGCTTGCGATACTGGTGATGACACATGGACAGATCATATATACTGCTGGAACACAGATTAAGCTGTTAACATGTCATAATAATTTGAAATATTAATCAGAAAACCAGGTGTTTTAATAAGCGTATGCTTACTTCGATTTTGACCTTACGCCGATTAAGATAAGCAGAGGTGAGGTGTTTCCATGACTAATGCCATACGCAGCCATAATCAGTTTAAAATCAAATTATTAGTGTGCAATTTTCATTGTTTTTGTTTGGTCTAGGTACAGGCAACTGCCAAAATAAAGGAAACACTTCAGTAAATGAGTGATACAAAGTATGTTGAAAGCAGGTGCTTCCACACAGGTGTGGTTCCTGAGTTAATTAAACAATTAATATCCAATCATGCTTACAGTAGGGTCATGCATTAAAATGCTCAGTTGCACATTATTTTTGGCTGGCATGGCTAGAAGAAGAGATCTCAGTGACTTTGAAAGATGGGTCTCAAAGGAGCATAAGGGGTTTAAAGTGTGTGTGTGTGTGTGTGTCAGTCATCAGATCTCAACCCAATTGATCACTTATGGGAGATTCTGGAGTGGCGCCTCAGACAGAGTTTTCCACAACCAGCAAACAAAACGCCAAGTGATGTAATTTCTCATGGAAGAATGGTGTCGCATCCTTCCAATAGTGGTCCAGACACTTGTAGAATCTATATCAAGACGCATTAAAGCTGTTCTGGCAGCTTTACTATGGTGTTTCCTTTATTTTGGTAATTACATGTACTTCATGTAAAATATATATTTAATCATGACAGAGAAACAGCCCAGATGGAAAATAAACACAATCAAATCAAGTCCAGGTATGTATTTGTACAAGGTAGACAGATGATTAACAACTAAACAGTTCCCTCTCTGTCCTTCCGAATCATCAGCCTTGTTGGTATTGTTTAAAAAAAAAAGTTTTTATAATAGTTGAACTGAGGTGCAACAATTATATAACATTTGCCTAAGTGCGGGGCGGCCATGTTAGCTTACCACATCATTGGGTCAGAGAGACATTAGATCATTTGTTTGCCTTGACAAGGTATTTGCTACTAACACAAATGCACACACACGTCTGCACACACACACACAAAGAGAGACAGTGTGACAGACATTCAGCAGGTGACCTCACCTTAAACTCAAGATGGGCCTGACTGTCACAACCTTCAGGAAAATACTAATTCTCTGTTACGGGTCAGATAAGAATCACCCACATGCTTACATCAAATGTCAATTTTTTTGTTCTTCTCAATATAGTTATGATAAGACCTGGCCATAAGCGTGCTGAGCTGGCAATTTGGCAGCCGATTCAGCTTATGTTCAGGTTTGAGTTTATATGAAGTGGAGAGGGATTGATGCGAGACTGGACTGAGGTTACTGTGTCACTGACTAAACTGTCCCCTTAGCATAAATCAAAAGTGCAGTCACTTGAAGGAGCACAAAGTTAAACATTTGCTTTGTAGAATCAATATTTACTGGATGTGCACAGTTTGACCCCGTTCTTTGTCTGGAGTGTGTTTATGTGTGTCTTAGCTCTTGAACAACCACAATCAACCCCTTAAGTGACGTCAGTGCTCACGCCTCACGGCCCGTTTGCTCCATCTCTACAAACGGAGATGAAGATTGGAGATTGTTACCTCGCAACTACTATCACTAGGCACCACTTTTGATGTGTTATGGTGATGATGGTGGTAATGGCACGTGTGTGTGTTGGAGGGTTGGGGGGGGGGGGGTCTGGAAACTTGGTTTACCCTGAACCCATACAAGCCCAAGTGCATTTCCTTCCCAACTGCTTGTTTGTGAAATACATTAGCAGTGTTGTCATTGGCTCTTTACTTTATAACAGTGCTGATAAAAAGGGTGGAAAAGATAAAAAATGAATCGGAGTGAAAATAAACTGTATCGCTAGTATCGCTAATGACCACTATACTGTCAACTCTGCAACTCAGAGAGATTGGCAAAACATTCAACAATTTGTTGCCTGGTTTTATCTTAAACTGTCTCATACTTTGCTGTCAAAGCTTCCCATGCATGGCACATGGTTCAGCACAAGTAACCTATGTCCATTCAAAATAGGCTTGGGAAGACTGATGGTTTGATTAAAGGCGCAGGCTTATCTATTAACAAGTTGATTTTGCAGAATGACTTAACTTTTATAGAGACAAACTGTACTGTCTTCTCAGTCAACTATGTTGCAGTTGTTTGTTCCTTGACTATTTATACTGCAGTCACACTACAGTAAGGGTAAGGCTGTAGTAATGCTGGGACAAGGGACTGTGGCTAGAACTATGGTGCTGTGATACAGGCTACATTTAGTCACCAGTAGACAGGGATGTTAAGGCATTGACCAGAGATGACAAAAGCAGAGAGATGGTTTATACTTTCAGGTCACTGAGGTAAAATAAAGTAGGGATGGACCCGTGGAAAATAAACGGACAATCTGGTGAAGATTTGTAACGAGCGTCTTGTCTTTCCTTTTTTTGCTCTTGCTCTCCATTTCACTAGCTTTACATTTTCTTTTGCAGTGTTGCTCTGTCTGTCTTTAATGACTCCTCGCCTCTCTGTCTCTCTCTCTCTCAATGTATGTCTGTAATTATGGCTGGTGCCACTGCTGGCTCTCATCGCTCTTGTCTTCCTCCCTCTTCTCCCTGGCTGCTCTGTGGTGTCTGTAGGGCAGGGAGGACCGTATAGGACTCGCCACTGGCTTTATGCTGGCTAGGCTTTACCTTTCACACTATGGGAAAGGTAACCAGTTTAGTCCTCAAACATAGGGATTTCCGCTTGAACCCACTCAACGTGCAATTATGCTACATCATTTATTTTCCCCCTTGTGCGTGGGTGGGGACTTGGTACCTCTTTAGGCTAATTATAGATGTGGGTTCTTCTTCTGGCACCTGCAGTTAACTTTACAAAGTGGGAGAGAGAGACAGAGAGAGGGAAAGAGAAAGAGAGAGCAAGCGAGATGTTTTATGAGAGAGTGTGCACATTTACAATCCAGAACATTCAGCAGACAAAATGGATAAAAAGGTACTACAAAAAGGTACCACAAGTGAGTTTTTTCAACATCCGCCATCTTCCTTACTCCCCCATTTCTCTCTCTCTCTCTCTCTCTCTCTCTCTCTCCTCTCTCTCTCTCCTCTCTCTCTCTCTCTCTCTCTCTCTCTCTCTCTCTCTCTCTCGTCTCTCTCTCTCTCTCTCTCTCTCTCTCTCTCTCTCTCTCTCTCTCTCTCTCTCTCTACTCTCTCTCTCCTCTCTCTCTCTCTCTCTCTCCTCTCTCTCTCGTCTCTCTCTCCTCTCTCTCTCTCTCTCTCTCTCTCTCTCTCTCTCTCTCTCTCTCTCTCTCTCTCTCTCTCTCTCTCTCTATTCTATATTCTATATTCTATATTCTATTTAAGGGCTTTATTGGCATGGGAAACATATGTTAACATTGCCAAAGCAAGTGAAGTAGAACAATAAAAGTGAAATAAACAATCAAATTAACGGTAAACATTACACTCACAGATGTTCCAAAAGAATAAAGACATTTCAAACAATGTGCAAATAGTTAAAGTACAAACAGGAAAATAAATAAACATAAATATGAGTTGTAATCACAATGGTGTTTGTTCTTCACTGGTTGCCCTTTTTTTTGTGGCCACAGGTCACAAATCTTGCTACTGTGATATTTCCCCCAGTAGATGTTTTTTTCCAAATTGAAATTTTATAGAGTTTATCAAAATTGAGTTTGTTTTCAAATTCTTTGTGAATCTGTGTAATCTGAGGGAAACATGTGTCTCAATTTGGTGATTGTCCCATTTTGTGAATTCTTGGTTGGTGAGTAGACCCCAGATCTCACAACCATAAAGGGCAATGGGTTCTATAACTGATTAAAGTATTTTTAGAAAGATCCTAATTGGTATGATGAATTTTATCTTCCTTTTGATGGCATAGAAGGCCCTTATTGCCTTGTCTCTCAGCTCGTTCACAGCTTTGTGGAAGTTACCTGTGGCGCTGATTTTTATGCTGAGGTATGTATAGTTTTTGTGTGCTCTAGGGCATGTATTCCCAAACTGGGCAATGCCATTGGGGGTACCATAAAACAGTATATTTGTGATTCACATTTTTTTTTTATAAAAAAAAAAAGACATTTTCAAACAGGGGCTTTTTTTTTTTGACGCTACAGTGAAAATGGTTAACTTTGCTAAAGTAAGGCCCCTGAACTCTCGTGTATTTTCTGCACTAAGCAATGATATGGGCAGCGACCATGTAACGCTTTTACAGCATACAGAAGTGTGCTGGTTATCAAGGGGCAAAGTATTGACACTTTTTTTTTTTAATTGAGAGGCGAGCTTAAGTTCTCTTTACTGCCCATAATTTTCACTTGTCTGACCGCTTGCATGATGACAAGTTTCTCACACGACTGGCCTATTTGGGTGATGTTTTTTCTGACCTGAATGATCTGAATCTAGGATTACAGGGATTCTCCGCAACTATATTCAATGTGCGGGACAAAATTGAGGCTATGATTAAGAAGTTGGAGCTCTTCTCTGTCTGCATTAACGAGGACAACACACAGGTCTTTCCATCATTGTATGAGTTTTTGTGTGAAAATGAACTCAAGCTTACGGACAATGTCAAATGTGATATAGCGAAGGACCTGAGTGAGTTGGGTGCGCAATTACGCACGTACTTTCCCGAAACTGATGACACAAACAACTGGATTTAGTATCCCTTTCATGCCCTGCCTCCAGTCCACTTACCGATATCTGAACAAGAGAGCCTCATCGAAATTGGAACAAGCGGTTCTGTGAAATTTGAATTTAATCAGAAGCCACTGCCAGATTTCTGGAATGGGCTGCGCTCAGAGTATCCTGCCTAGGCAAATTGTGCTGTTAAGACACTGATGCCCTTTGCAACCACGTACCTATGTGAGAGTGCATTCTCACTAGCATGAAAACTAAATACAGGCACAGACTGTGTGTGTAAAATTCTTTAATTTAAGACTGAGACTCTCTCCAATACAACCCAACATTGCAGAGTTATGTGCATCCTTTCAAGCATACCCTTCTCATTAACCTGTGGTGAGTTATTCACAATTTTCGATGAACAAATAAGGTTTGATATGTAATAATAATAATAATCAAAATTATTGATTATTATTATATTATTATTTGTGCCCTGGTCCTATAAGAGCTCCTTGTCACTTCCCACGAGCCGGGTTGTGACAAAAACTTGGACTTATGTTTAATAAATGTATCGTGTGTGGAAGACTTACAATGATGGCAAAAAATTACATTTGAGAGTGCGCTGACCCTGGTGCTAAAGGGGCAAACGTAGCGGTCTCCTGGTCAGGCTTCGGAGACGGGCACATCGCGCTCCACTCCCTAGCATACTACTCGCCAATGTCCAGTCTCTTGACAATAAGGTTGATGAAATCCGAGCACGGGTAACATTCCAGAGAGACATCAGGGATTGCAACGTGCTCTGCTTCACGGAAACATGGCTAACTCAAGAGACGCTAACGGAGTCGGTGCAGCCAGCTGGTTTCTTCACGCATCGCGCCGACAAAAACAAACATCTTTCTGGTAAGAAGAGGGGCGGGGGGGTATGCCTCATGATTAACGAGACGTGGTGTGATCATCATAACAACACACAGGAACTCAAGTCATTCTGTTCACCTGATCTAGAACTCCTCACAATCAAATGTCGACCGCATTATCTACCAAGGGAATTCTCTTCGATCATAATCACAGCCGTATATATTCCCCCCCAAGCAGACACATCGATGGCCCTGAACGAACTCTATCTGACTCTTTGTAAACTGGAAACCACACACCCTGAGGCTGCATTCATCGTAGCTGGGGATTTTAACAAGGCTAATCTAAAAACAAAACTCCCTAAATTCTATCAGCATATCGATTGTGCTACCAGGGCTGGTAAAACCCTGGATCATTGTTATACTAACTTCCGCGACGCATATAAGGCCCTCCCCCGCCCTCCTTTCGGAAAAGCTGACCACGACTCCATTTTGTTGATTCCAGCCTACAAACAGAAACTAAAACAACAAGCTCCCGCGCTCAGGTCTGTTCAACGCTGGTCCGACCAATCTGATTCCACGCTTCAAGACTGCTTCGATCACGGGGATTGGAATATGTTCCGCATTGCGTCCAACAACAACATTGAAAAATATGCTGATTCGGTGAGCGAGTTCATTAGGAAGTGCATTGACGATGTCGTACCCACAGCAACGATTAAAACATTCCCAAACCAGAAACCGTGGATTGACGGCAGCATTCGCGTGAAACTGAAAGCGCGAACCACTGCTTTTAACCAGGGCAAGGTGACCGGAAACATGACCGAATACACACAGTGTAGCTATTCTCTCCGCAAGGCTATCAAACAGGCTAAGTCCCAGTACAGAGACAAAATAGAATCGCAATTCAACAGCTCAGACACAAGAGGTATGTGGCAGGGTCTACAGTCTATCACGGATTACAAAAAGAAAACCAGCCCCGTCGCGGACCAGGATGTCTTGCTCCCAGACAGGCTAAATAACTTTTTTGCCCGCTTTGAGGACAATACAGTGCCACTGACACGGCCCGCTACCAAAACCTGCGGGCTCTCCTTCACTGCAGCCGAGGTGAGTAAAACATTTAAACATGTTAACCCTCGCAAGGCTGCAGGCCCAGACGGCATTCCCAGCCGCGTCCTCAGAGCATGCGCAGACCAGCTGGCTGGTGTGTTTACGGACATATTCAATCAATCCTTATCCCAGTCTGCTGTTCCCACATGCTTCAAGAGGGCCACCATTGTTCCTGTTCCCAAGAAAGCTAAGGTAACTGAGCTAAACGACTACCGCCCCGTAGCACTCACTTCCGTCATCATGAAGTGCTTTGAGAGACTAGTCAAGGACCATATCACCTCCACCCTACCGGACACCCTAGACCCACTCCAATTTGCTTACCGACCCAATAGGTCCACAGACGACGCAATCGCAACCACACTGCACACTGCCCTAACCCATCTGGACAAGAGGAATACCTATGTGAGAATGCTGTTCATCGACTACAGCTCAGCATTTAACACCATAGTACCCTCCAAACTCGTCATCAAGCTCGAGACCCTGGGTCTCGACCCCGCCCTGTGCAACTGGGTACTGGACTTCCTGACGGGCCGCCCCCAGGTGGTGAGGGTAGGTAACAACATCTCCACCCCGCTGATCCTCAACACTGGGGCCCCACAAGGGTGCGTTCTGAGCCCTGTCCTGTACTCCCTGTTCACCCACGACTGCGTGGCCATGCACGCCTCCAACTCAATCATCAAGTTTGCGGACGACACTACAGTGGTAGGCTTGATTACCAACAACGACGAGACGGCCTACAGGGAGGAGGTGAGGGCCCTCGGAGTGTGGTGTCAGGAAAATAACCTCACACTCAACGTCAACAAAACAAAGGAGATGATTGTGGACTTCAGGAAACAGCAGAGGGAGCACCCCCCTATCCACATCGACGGGTCAGTAGTGGAGAAGGTGGAAAGTTTTAAGTTCCTCGGTGTACACATCACGGACAAACTGAATTGGTCCACCCACACAGACAGCGTTGTGAAGAAGGCGCAGCAGCGCCTCTTCAACCTCAGGAGGCTGAAGAAATTCGGCTTGTCACCAAAAGCACTCACAAACTTCTACAGATGCACAATCGAGAGCATCCTGTCGGGCTGTATCACCGCCTGGTACGGCAACTGCTCCGCCCACAACCGTAAGGCTCTCCAGAGGGTAGTGAGGTCTGCAGAACGCATCACCGGGGGCAAACTACCTGCCCTCCAGGACACCTACACCACCCGATGTCACAGGAAGGCCATAAAGATCATCAAGGACAACAACCACCCAAGCCACTGCCTGTTCACCCCGCTATCATCCAGAAGGCGAGGTCAGTACAGGTGCATCAAAGCAGGGACCGAGAGACTGAAAAACAGCTTCTATCTCAAGGCCATCAGACTGTTAAACAGCCACCACTAACATTTAGCGGCCGTTGCCAAAATACTGACTCAACTCCAGCCACTTTAAAAATGGGAATTGATGGAAATTATGTAAAAATGTACCACTAGCCACTTTAAACAATGCCACCTAATATAATGTTTACATACCCTACATTACCCATCTCATATGTATATGTACAGTATATCACAAAAGTGAGTACACCCCTCACATTTTTGTAAATATTTGAGTATATCTTTTCATGTGACAACACTGAAGAAATGACACTTTGCTACAATGTAAAGTAGTGAGTGCACAGCTTGTATAACAGTGTACATTTGCTGTCCCCTCAAAATAACTCAACACACAGCCATTTATGTCTAAACCTCTGGCAACAAAAGTGAGTACACCCCTAAGTGAAAATGTCCAAATTGGGCCCAATTAGCCATTTTCCCTCCCCGGTGTCATGTGACTCGTTAGTGTTACAAGGTCTCAGGTGTGAATGGGGAGCAGGTGTGTTAAATTTGGTGTCATCGCTCTCACACTCCCTCATACTGACTGGTTACTGGAAATTCAACATGGCACCTCATGGCAAAGAACTCTCTGAGGATCTGAAGAAAAGAATTGTTGCTCTACATAAAGATGGCCTGGGCTATAAGAAGATTGCCAAGACCCTGAAACTGATCTGCAGCACGGTGGCCAAGACCATACAGCGGTTTCACTGGACAGGTTCCACTCAGAACAGGCCTCGCCATGGTCGACCAAAGAAGTTGAGTGCACGTGCTCAGCGTCATATCCAGAGGTTGTCTTTGGGAAATAGACGTGTGAGTGCTGCCAGCATTGCTGCAGAGGTTGAAGGGGTGGGGGGTCAGCCTGTCAGTGCTCAGACCATACGCCGTACACTGCATCAAATTGGTCTGCATGGCCGTCGTCCCAGAAGGAAGCCTCTTCTAAAGATGATGCACAAGAAATCCCGCAAACAGTTTGCTGAAGACAAGCAGACTAAGGACATGGATTACTGGAACCATGTCTTGTGGTCTGATGAGACCAAGATAAACTTATTTGGTTCAGATGGTGTCAAGCGTGTGTGGCGGCAATCAGGTGAGGAGTACAAAGACAAGTGTGTCTTGCCTACAGTCAAGCATGGTGGTGGGAGTGTCATGGTCTGGGGCTGCATGAGTGCTGCCGGCACTGGGGAGCTACAGTTCATTGAGGGAACCATGAATGCCAACATGTACTGTGACATACTGAAGCAGAGCATGATCCCCTCCCTTCGTAGACTGGGCCGCAGGGCAGTATTCCAACATGATAATGACCCCAAACACACCTCCAAGACGACCACTGCCTTGCTAAAGATGCTGAGGGTAAAGGTGATGGACTGGCCAAGCATGTCTCCAGACCTAAACCCTATTGAGCATCTGTGGGGCATCCTCAAACGGAAGGTGGAGGAGTGCAAGGTCTCTAACATCAACCAGCTCCGTGATGTCGTCATGCAGGAGTGGCAACCTGTGAAGCTCTGGTGAACTCCATGCCCAAGAGGGTTAAGGCAGTGCTGGAAAATGATGGTGGCCACACAAAATATTGACACTTTGGGCCCAATTTGGACATTTTCACTTAGGGGTGTACTCACTTTTGTTGCCAGCGGCTTAGACATTAATGGCTGTGTGTTGAGTTATTTTGAGGGGACAGCAAATTTACACTGTTATACAAGCTGTACACTCACTACTTTACATTGTAGCAAAGTGTCATTTCTTCAGTGTTGTCACATGAAAAGATATACTCAAATATTTACAAAAATGTGAGGGGTGTACTCACTTTTGTGATATACTGTATATACTGTACTCTATATCATCTACTGCATCTTGCCATCTTTATGTAATACATGTACCACTAGCCACTTTAAACTATGCCACTTTATGTTTACATACCCTACAGTACTCATCTCATATGTATATACCGTACTCTATACCATCTACTGCATCTTGCCTATGCCGTTCTGTACCATCACTCATTCATATATCTTTATGTACATATTTTTTATCCCTTTACACTTGCGTGTATAAGGTAGTAGTTGTGGAATTGTTAGGTTAGATTACTTGTTGTTATTACTGCATTGTCGGAACTAGAAGCACAAGCATTTCGCTAAACTCGCATTAACATCTGCTAACCATGTGTATGTGACTAATACAATTTGATTTGATTTGATTGATTTGATTTATGCAGCTGGAGGTTGAATGTTTGATGGGGTACGGGACTATAAAACATTTGGGAACCACTGCTCTAGGGCAACGGTGTCTAGATGTTTATTTTTGGTCCTGGCAAATTTACCTTTTTTGGAACACCATTATTTTTGTCTTACTGAGATTTACTGTCAGGGCCCAGGTCTGACAGAATCTGTGCAGAAGATCGAGGTGCTGCTGTATGCCCTCCTTGGTTGGTAACAGAAGCACCAGATCATCAGAAAACAGTAGACATTTTACTTCAGATTTAGTAGGGTGAGGCAGGGTGCTGCAGACTGTTCTAGTGCCCTCGCCAATTCGTTGATATATATGTTGAAGAGAGTGGGGCCTAAGTTGAACCTCGGCAAGACGGAGCTGCTCTTCCTCCCGGGGAAGGACTGCCCGTTCCATGATCTCGCCATCACGGTTGACAACTCCATTGTGTCCTCCTCCCAGAGCGCTAAGAACCTTGGCGTGATCCTGGACAACACCCTGTCGTTCTCAACTAACATCAAGGCGGTGGCCCGTTCCTGTAGGTTCATGCTCTACAACATCCGCAGAGTACGACCCTGCCTCACACAGGAAGCGGGACAGGTCCTAATCCAGGCACTTGTCATCTCCCGTCTAGATTACTGCAACTCGCTGTTGGCTGGGCTCCCTGCCTGTGCCATTAAACCCCTACAACTCATCCAGAACGCCGCAGCCCGTCTGGTGTTCAACCTTCCCAAGTTCTCTCACGTCACCCCGCTCCTCCGCTCTCTCCACTGGCTTCCAGTTGAAGCTCGCATCCGCTACAAGACCATGGTGCTTGCCTACGGAGCTGTGAGGGGAACGGCACCTCATTACCTTCAGGCTCTGATCAGGCCCTACACCCAAACAAGGGCACTGCGTTCATCCACCTCTGGCCTGCTCGCCTCCCTACCACTGAGGAAGTACAGTTCCCGCTCAGCCCAGTCAAAACTGTTCGCTGCTCTGGCACACCAATGGTGGAACAAACTCCCTCACGACGCCAGGACAGCGGAGTCAATCACCACCTTCCGGAGACACCTGAAACCCCACCTCTTCAAGGAATACCTAGGATAGGATAAAGCAATCCTTCTGACCCCCCCCCCTTAAAAGATTTAGATGCACTATTGTAAAGTGGCTGTTCCACTGGATGTCATAAGGTGAATGCACCAATTTGTAAGTCGCTCTGGATAAGAGCGTCTGCTAAATGACTTAAATGTAAATGTTAAATGTTAAGTTGCATCCTTGTCTCACCCCAATTTTAACTGCACACTTGTTTGTGTACATGGATTTTATAATGTTGTATGATTTTCCACCAACACCATTTCTCACCAATTTGTATAGCAGACCCTCATGCCAAATTGAGTCAAAAGCGTTTTTGAAATCAACAAAGCATGAGAAGACTTTGCCTTTTTTTGGTTTGTTTGTTTGTCAATTAGAGTGTGCAGGGTGAATACGTGGTCTGTTGTACGGTAATTTTAATGATAATGTAGACGATTTTCCCAAGGTTCCTGTTGACGCATATCCCACGGTAGTTCTTGAGGTCAAATTTGTCTCCACTTTTGTGGATTGGGGTGATCAGTCCTAGCTTCCAAATATTGGGGAAGATGCCAGAGCTAAGGATGATGTTTAAGAGTAGCCAATTGGAATTTGTAGTCTGTATATTTCATCATTTCATTGAGGATACCATCAACACGACAGGCCATTTTGGGTTGGAGGGTTTGTATTTTGTCCTGTAGTTCATTCAATGTAATTGGATAATCCAATTGCTGTTTGTTCTTTGTTACAGGACCAAAAAGATTTGAAGGAGTGGTTTACCCATACATCTCCATTTTGGATAGATAACTCTTCGTGTTGTTGTTTGTTTAGTGTTTCCCAGAAGTGATTAGAGTCTATGGATTCTTCAATTACATTGAGCTGATTTCTGATGTGCTGTTCCTTCTTTTTCCGTAGTGTATTTCTGTATTGTTTTAGTGATTCACCATAGTGAAGGCATAGGCTCAGGTTTTCTGGGTCTCTCTGTTTTTGGCTTGATGGGTTTCTCAATTTCTTTCTTAGATTTTTGCATTCTTCATTAAACCATTTGTCATCGTTGTTTATTTTCTTAAATTTTCAAATATACTGTAAAATATACTGTTTAGTGTACACCTTCACTATTCCAGTGGAATGTTTTGTACAGGAAGTTGTCTAAAAGGGGTTGAATTTGTTGTTGTCTAATTGTTTTTTGGTAAGTTTCCACACTACTTTCCTTCCATCTATAGCATTTCTTAATATTATTCAGTTCCTTTGGCTTTGATGCCTCATGATTGTACATAACCAGCGTGCGACAGAACAGCAGGAGTTGTGACCCGTTTTTGTTGATTATGTTGTCGTAGTTGTGCCCAGTGGGGCATATGAGGGAGGAAATGCTGTCACCTCCAGGTAGGTGTTTGTCCCCCTTTGTGCTGAGTGTGTCAGGTTCTTGTCCACTTCTGGCAATTAGGTTGCCACAGACTAGTACATGTACCTGGACCTGGAATGGAGAAGCTGTCTTCATTAAAGTATGGGGATTCTAGTGGGGGATATAGGTAGCATACAGGAGGACATTTTTCTCTGCTGAGATAATTTCCTTTTGAATTTCTAGCCAGATGTAAAATGATCCTGTTTTCATTCATTTAATAGAGTGAGTTAGGTCTTCTCTATACCAAATAGGCATACCACCTGAGTCTCTTCCCTGTTTCACACCAGGTAGTTTGGTGGATGGGACTACCAGCTCTCTGTAACCTAGAGGGCAACCAGTAGGTCCATCTCCTCTATACAATGTTTCTTGTAGGATGACAATGTCTGTATTTCCGATTTATTTTATGAATTCCAGGTTCCTGCTCTTTAGGCCAAAGGCAGATGACCTCAGGCCTTGGATATTCAAAGATCCTTTGGTTTAACAGCTCTGTTTTCTGAGAGAGAACGTCCTTCCCTTGCGGTTTTCCCCCTCCCTCCTCTGTCTACAATGACCGCTGCCATAGAACAGGTAGGTGTAGAATTACGGCGTCATCCAAAAGCACACGGATGGATCCACAGTGACGTATGAATCAGCAGTGTGTGTGTGTGAGGTGCACACTTGCTCCTCTGGTTAAGGTTACAACCCTGCCCAAAGGCCTTTGAGTGCTTATTGCCTCTCCTCCCTCTGTCTGTCTCTCTCTGTCTCTGTCACTCTCTATTACCTGTCTCTCCTATCTCCCTGTCTTTAGCTCTCTTTTTGTAGTCTTTCCCTTGCTCTCTCTCTCCCTCTCACCTCTCCTCTCTTCCTGTCTTCATCACCTTTATCTTTAATATCTGTCTCTGCCTTTTGCTCTTCTCAGTCTCTCCGTTAACATCTAGCAAACAGTTCATTATGATCCCATTACCTGGCTGGGATCCCGTTGTCACGTTTGAACTCTCCTTGCACGCCATGACATTTACTGGGTGGGTCTGAGCACTGAAATCGAGAAGTAAGAGCAACACCCCCATGATTTTTAACTGTTTGCCTGGAACAACGGCCACACTGACTGACTGGCTTGCTGCAGTAAAAAGCCATGCCATGCCATGCGTTTAACGTTCACTTCTGTCTGCTGTAGATATCATTAGTGTCTTTATACGTCTGTAATAATATCTTAATAGTTATCATTAGGTCTGCCAGAATTATAGGACACATCCTGTCTGGAATGTTATAAATAAGAACATAACTTTGAATGACAAGAACAGGCTTTAAGACTCTCATCTAAGTTATGTAAGATTTTGAAATACCACCCTTGAGTTGAAGTCTCTATGCTGTATATTTCGTTATATATTTTTCCTCTATATCTCACTATATATTCACCTCTCTAGTCTCAGTACACAGGGTTTAATCCTCAAATACCACAAAGGTCTCAAGAAAACAAAAATGTGTAATGGAGGGAACAATGTTCATGTGATGAGTAACTTGTCTTACGACCTGAACTCTTGATCATGTTCGATCCCAGAGTTTTAGGCACTGAGGGCGTACATGGTCACGAGACACACAGACAGCTTTGAATCCATGTCAAACATTGACATGATCAGTTAATATCACAGGACAGTTAAGCAACTGAAAAAAAATCATAGCTCATCTTCTTCCACTGCTTCATTATAACTTTAGTAGGACCCGCAGATTGCCAATACGGTTTGACTTTGTGTGGTCGATTTCCACAAGTAGCTAACACAACAAGGGCGTCTCATCAGAGACTACCAACTCACTGCTGCGACATCAGTGAGAACCCAAAACATTTTAATGAATAAAAAATAACAGCACTTCTAGCCGACTTTTAATATACGGGTAATAAACTCTTAATTTTTTCGCTCCAAGACGGAAGTCCACACCCTATCATAAATTGGGTTACAAATAAGGCGCCAGTCAGAGAGAGTAACTGTCTGATGCAATGCCTGACATCACAGGACTTAACAATCTTGGACAGCAGATATACACTCAGGTCTGATAACACTTTCACGATGGACTTGGTGTAGGTGTTATGATGTCTTATGACAGAGCCTGACAGAGGCTACCCTGATGTTATATGTCATTACTCTAAATGTAAACACATTATGAAGGGCACTATTTAATCTCGGTGTGCCGTCTGTTGTTCCTCCATGGTTGTGTCATTCCTATAAATGTGAAAACGTTCTATAAATCCATAATTTCAGCTCTTAGTCCATAGCATTCGCTATTGGTCCCTTTGTTATTTTCCAGGCCTGCTTTATTCACTGTTCATTTTGTGTGGTGGAGAATTTGATGGGCCATGAGAAAATCTACAGTAGCCCTCAAAGTACATTACATATAACTAATATGTCATCTTAAGTGATGTATAACTAGGGTCATAGTTCCACAGAATGTTCCCAGGGGGATTACTCTGAGGATAACAGGGGCTTCCCCGAGCCCTCTAGGTCTATGATTGGGGGGAATAAGTGATATCCCTTTGGCCCCAAGTCCTCTCAGCCTTTCCTGAGAGGGAGAGAGGAGCCCTTGGGCCAGAGGGGGCCACGTTCCCAGGGCAGTGTGGTGGCCATCTTGTGTATTTGCAGATGTCCGTCTGGTCAAGGTTTGGGAGGTATTTCAAGGTCTGTGAGCAAAACAATGTAAATACCCAAGAAACACAAGGAAAATGTCTCACTTTAGTAGACTTTAGAGTAAAATAGACCAACTTTTATAACCTGCTTCTAAAAAAGATTATTTCAGCACTTCACTCACAGTGCCCACAGCCCCCGAGACAGGCAATGTTGCTGCACGAAATGGGATAGCTATAACGATAGGATTCTTATTTCTTTGTGCATTACCAGATACGAAAACAGCAGAAATATTTAGAAAACAGCTACTGCAGCATTTATTTGGCTATAAATCACAACTTGCACGTGCCCATACTTGACTTCAGACTTTTTATGAAATGCTTGCACTGTACTATCCTGAGTGTGACCACCCACCAATGTGGCTGATGATGTAGACATTCTTACCCACCAATGCCAAAATCTACCCGCATTTAGCAGGCGGCAGGTGTTAATTCTAGGCCCTGAGCCTAACTGAAATATGGATACTGACTGTAGGTCTACAACATCTCACATAGTCTAATACTGTATAATATTAACTCCTGCATAAGTGGAGAAATATGATTGATTTATTACAGCATCTTGAGAGAATGAATGTACAGTTAGGGGCCTTCTGTAAAGGTGCTATCTTTATCAGCATCATACAATTTGGTAGTATTTCAAACACATATAATATGCATCCAAGTCGGAAAGAAATCTTATCAAAAACAAGTTGGGTCGTTTTAGCTTTCTTAAAACCGGTCAAACTGATGTAATTTGGAAATTTGGCACTGAAAATCTTTCCCTGTTTTGTTTGTTATTATTATTATATTATTATTACATCCTCGGCCCCTAAATGTCTTTGCTCCCGAGAGAAGCAGAGATGAAAGAGGTAAAAGAAAACAAGCTTTACCGATGTCAACTAGATTGAAGTATTCTATTGATTTATGACATGATTCTGGTGAGCAAGGGTTTATTTAGTCTTCCAGGGCAACAAGTAATGACAGAAGAGAAGCGGCATGTATCTACTTATATACAAGTTGACTAACAAATATTCTACTAAAATGTTGGAAATTATAAGCAAAAACATAAGCCTATATCTAAAAAGGCATCTACAGTGCATTTTCTAGATTTGCAAGTTAGGATATTAGTATTTGTATTTATTATGGATCCCCATTAGCTAATGCCAAAGCAGCAGCTACTCGTCCTGGGGTCCAGCAAAATTAAGGCAGTTATACAATTTTAAAAACATTACAAAACATATTGTGTGTATGCATGTGTCTGTGCCAATTTTTGTGTTGCTTCACAGTCCCTGCTGTTCCATAAGGTGTATTTTTATCTGTTTTTTTATATCAAATTTTACTGCTTGCATGAGTTGCTTGTTTGTAGAATAGAGTTCCGTGTAGTCATGGCTCGATATAGTACTGTGCGCCACCCATAGTTTGTTCTGGATTTGTGGGGCTGTGAAGAGACCTCTGGTGACATGTCTTGTGGGGTATGCATGTGTGTCCGAGCTGTGTGCCAGTAGTTCAAACAGACAGCTCGGTGCATTCAACATGTCAATACCTCTCATAAATACAAATAGTGATGATGTCAATCTCTTCTCCACTTTGAGCCAGGACAGATTGACATTGTCAGCTCTCTGTGTACATCTGAGGGCCAGCCGTGCTGCCCTGTTCTGAGCCAATTTCAATTTTCCTAAGTCCCTGTTTGTGGCACCTGACCACACGACTGAACAGTAGTCCAGGTGTGACAAAACAAGAGCCTGTAGGATCTGCCTTGTTGATAGTACTGTTAAGAAGGCAGAGCAGCGCTTTATTATGGAAAAACTTCTCCCCATCAATATGTTTTGACCATGATAGCTTATTCCAAGTAGTTTAGTCACCTCAACTTGTTCAGTCTATACACTCTTTATTGCACAATTTAGTTGATGTTCAGGGTTTAGGAAATTATTTGTCCCAAATACAATACTTTAAGTTTTTGAAATATTTAAGACTAATTTATTCCTTGCCACCCATTCTGAAACTAACTGTAGCTCTTTGTTAAGTGTTGCAGTCATTTCAATCGCTGTAGTAGCTGACGTGTATAGTGTTGAGTCAACCGCATACATCGACACACTGGCTTTACTCAAAGCCAGTGGCATGTCGTTAGTGAAGATTGAAAAAAGTAAGGGGCCTAGACAGATGCCCTGGGGAATACCTGATTCTAGCTGGATTATGTTGGAGACGCTTACATTAAAGAACACCCTCTTTGTTCTGTTAGACAGGTAACTCTTTATCCACATTATAGCAGGGGGTGTAAAGCCATAACACATACATTTTTCCAGCAGCAGACTATGATCGATAATATCAAAAGCTGCACTGAAGAATAGCAAAACAGCCTCCACAACCTTTTTATCATCAATTTCTCTTAGCCAATCATCAGTCATTTGTTTAAGTGCTGTGCTTGTTGAATGTCCTTCCGTGCTGAATGTCCGTGCTGAAAGTCTGTTGTCAATTTTTTTTACTAGAAAATACAATTGTTTCTGGTCAAACACAATTTTTTCCAAAAGTTTACTAAGGGATGGTAACAGGCTGATTGGTTGGCTATTTGAGTCAGTAAAAGGAGCTTTACTTTTCTTGCGTAGCGGAATGACGTTTACTTTCTTCCAGGCTTGAGGGCACACACTTTCTAGTAGGTTTAAATTGAAGATATAGCATATATGAGTGGCAATATCGTCCACTATTATCCTCAGTCGGGTGCGGGCCTCAGATTTTCACTTTATCAAATATATTTGGGCGGTTGTGGATGGGTTAAAAGCAATTGCGAGCAGTGCGAGTGAACAATCAGATGAACTGCGCATCACTAATGTGTGTATTTATGTGTTGGTGTGTGGGTGTGTGTGTGTATGTATGTATGTGTGTGTGTGTGGGGGGGGGGGTGTGTAGGTCGAGGGACTGTTTGCGAAATGCGACAGGAGGAAAGTTATCAGGGGACTTGGCCACAAGTTCACACTGTCACCTTTCTTACACGCACACACACGCAAACACACAAATTTCAGTGTGTCAGTGCGGAAGGAAGCTCTAATCTCTACTTCATTTTCCCCCTGAGTGTGATGTTTACTTGTATGATCATATTCCCTTACTGCTTAAACGAAGAAGAAACATACAAGAATATATTTATTTACCTCACCTTATACCAGGGAGGTGTGGGTGATTGGGGGTAAGGGGTGTCGTCTTGTGCCACATACATAATTCATTTGTAAAAGGTGGGAAACTTTACTTTGTTTAAAGGTATCTATCATTTTCAGCCCATTCAGAATAACATTTAAACAGAAAAATCTAATCTACCTCCTGAAAACATGCTGACGTTGAGAAAGTCTATTACCACCCTATCTATATAAAGTGTCTCTCCCAACCCTAACCCACCTCCCGCTTTTTCATTTCTATGTAACTTGAGTGTCTGGCTCTTCCAATTCCCTATTCCATTCTCCATGAAGTGTGCACTTGCTCACTCCAAGTCATGGATTGAAATACAGTGGATTGGTGAAACCAAGGATTCAAGGTCGTTTCTGGGGGGAAATAAATACTGTTGCTACCACTTTTACCGCTTTCCAACCAAGATGCATAAACAGTGGAGATTGAGGGAGTTTCTACCATGCCTCACACCAGACAATTCCTTTTAACACTAGAAATGCCAAGAGCAACATGTGGATGGAAAACAAATTAAACATTTTAATTGCTCAGCCATTTTTTGTCCCCCCATCCTTACATTTTTCTAAATCTATTTAACACACGTATGTTGTTAGAATTTAGATATCACAAACAGAATGTGTTATAAGCCGTTTTAAAGAGATTGAACGGTAACTTAAGCACAAAAAATCTGTTACATGTTGTACAAATTAGATTCTTAACATATATTTTACGATTGCAGGACGTAACATATCATATGGAATGGATGAGGTAGTACAATTGTGCAACATTTTCAGGCACCCGTTTTGGCTCGTGAGCACTACTTTCAAAACATCTGGATGAAATTATACAAAACCTTAATAACACGCATTTCTACGTGGACATGTCATTTTTTCCCCCCTGCCCATTATTCAACACCAGTCATTCACCACCAGTCAGCCTGTGCAGCTGATGGGAAATCGAAACTGCACCTTACCTATATTGAAACTAATGTCACATATATAATATTAGAGTTAGCTGAAAGACAAGATTAAATTGACAATAGTCTGATCGGTGACAATATTTTTTAATTGTCAAATTGGAATTTACACAGAGGTAGGGAAACGGAGCACCAAAATGTTACTGTTACAAATCCTCCTACAGAGTCACATTTTGATTTTTAAAACATGTACCTTTGCCAACTCTCAAAATTTAAGCGGTGAGTATTACTTTTTCCAAGAATAACTACTGTCCATGCACTCCACACCCAGGCTACTAAGCAAAGACTAGTAACATAATACAACCTAAAATATGACATGCTGTTCTTTTTTAAAACATTTTCTTATACCTATATTGTTTCTTAAGACCTGGTAAAACCAAATTAAAATAGCGTTATTTGTGATGGATTTAATTCCTGAATTGTAGTGTTTTCAGTATTTTTTTGTATTCCCAATGTGTCTCCTTTCATTAAACTAGGCGTATGTCGCACGTCACTACTTCACAGGAGAGGCATTTGACCGTAAACATTTTTGGGCAGAAATGCTTTCTGGAACATGTGAACTTTCATGTTTCATAATGACAAACTTGTATTCCATCCATAAATACAAATAACATTGTTAAATTACGAGCCTAGTTGGTTTAGCCACAGAAAAAGACAGGAACTTTCCCACTAGCCATGATTGGTTGAGATAATATATGGGCTGGACATGCCAAGAGATGAGTTTGGATTGGTCTGTCCATAACATGAGCTGGTCAGTATGTGCAGGAAATCCTTTCTAACAAGGCTTTTTTGAATGATATCGCGTAGTAGGTGTTGCTTTACACTTTCTAGAGGACCGAGTTTTGAAATGAGGGGCTTGTCAGCTCGGGGATTTGATCTTGCAACCTTTCGGTTACTAGTCCAACACTCTAAGCACTAGACTACCTGCTGCCCCAGGCAGGTAGTCACTGTAGTGTTTACACCTTCTGTATCCTGTACATATAACAAATCAATATGGGTAGGATAATCTAGATAGCTACATTTTCAGACATTGCATGATTCTAATTTTGTCTGAAAGTAATTTGCATTGCTAGTTATAGCCTAATATTAGCTAGCTAACATTGAACCTGGTGCTTAACTACCTGCAGATTCATGCAGCAGAGTAACATTATGAGTTGGGATTGTGGTTATTTGTTTAGCTAGCTAGCTGGCTTCATGTCTAAACAAAAGACTCCACTATGCAAGTAACCATTTCAATAGAATGTTTATGTCACTGCGACTACTGTCGATAGACGTAGCTGGTAAATTCGCTCTGGCTATCCACTCAGATTTCAGAACACTCGTCTGAGTGTGCCAAATTGCAGAATAACTTACAAATTTACAAATGCTAAACACATGCTTAATTAAATTGTTGCCAGCAGTACAGTTGCAGTCACCAACACTCTGGATAACATAAACACAGCCTAACCAACTCTGCTTGGGTGAGTAGCTAGCAAGCTAGACAATGTTAGCCAGTTAGCTTGGGTGCTTGACTGCTGCTATTAGGTCTGAACGCTCGGATCAACCCTACTCTTCGGCCAAAGCGTCCAGTGTGCGCTCTGAAAGCTTCAAGAGAAAGCTTCAAGAGCAAATCACTCTGAATTTACGAAAGGACAATCTGACAACGCTTTGAGTTTACGAACGTCCAGAACGCACTCTGAGCAGACTCTGGCACTCCAGATTGAATTTACGAACACACCCATTGTATAAAGCAGCCTTTAGTCTTGAACTCTTTTTTTTTGTTTAGTACATGTCCTCACATGTGAATCCTTAACTTCTTATGGCTGAAGGGGCAGTATTGAGTAGCTTGGATGAAAGGTGCACAGAGGTGCCCAGAGTAAACGACATGCTCCTATGTCATAGTTGCTAATATATGCATATTATTATTATTAGTGGATAGAAAACACTCTGAAGTTTCTAAAACTGTTTGAAATATGTCTGTGAATGTAACAGAACTCATATGGCAGGGAAAAACCTGAGAAGTTCCACTTCCTGTTTGGATATTTTCTGGCAGTGGCAGATTTTCAACCAAGCTCTCATTGAAAATACAGAGAGCTATGGATGGGTTTTCACTTCCTACGGCTTCCACTAGATGTCAACAGTCAATAGAACTTTGTTTGTTGACTCTAATGTGAAGGGGGGCCGAAGGAGACAGGAATGAGTAATCACTTCCATGAGGAGCCCACGCATTGAACTGGCTCGTTCACGTGAGAGTGAGCACCGTTCCATCGGTCAATTGAAGTTGATGTAATTCTCCGGTTGGAACGTTATTCAAGATGTATGTTAAAGAGCTGGGTGGGGCTAAAGCTTAAGATGATGTGATCAATGCTGAATGGGTGTAGACAAAGAAGAGCTCTCTAGTAGGTACACCAAAATATTCAAGGGTCATTTTCTCAAAAGTGAGGTAATACATCACCTTTCAAAGCAGAATTACTTTCCCATTGT
This sequence comes from Salvelinus fontinalis, assembly GCF_029448725.1. Lineage (NCBI taxonomy): Eukaryota > Metazoa > Chordata > Actinopteri > Salmoniformes > Salmonidae > Salvelinus > Salvelinus fontinalis. The sequence continues at coordinate 3,553,490 of NC_074683.1, forward strand.
TCCTCAACTGTTGTGTATGATATATCACTTTCTATCTCTGAATCTCTACTTTTATCTAATGTAAAACACACAATTTCAAATTTTGCTACATAAGACCGAATCGAGCCGGTCAGTCACAAATGTTTCCAGTCTGCCGTGAAGTGTTCATCCATGTATACAGGTAAGAGTCTAGCTACATTTTCAGATATTATACGTTTCTAATTTTGTCAGAAATTAATTTCATTGCAAGTTCAAGTGTACTTAACAAAACACAGAAGACTACATGTCTTAACAAAACACTTCACCAGATGATTACATGACCCATCAAGGTAGCCAGGTGTGCCGGGAGGGATTAAGGCCATCTTTTGTATTTGATGAACATGTGTACATGTCTAGACAAAAGTGACCCATCTACTTAGCTAAATGTGGCTGGGAGTTGGTTATAGCATTTCCTTAACATCAAATTAGACAAGTGTGTCGGGTAAGCATCATCAAATTATTATAAAATATTTATTTGAAAAAAATTCTGGACACTTTCTGTTTTTGATATTGCTAATCTGCAAGTAACCATTTCACTGTACTGTTTACACCTTCTGTATCCTTTACATGTAACAAATCAACTGTTTATTTCATTTGATATAGTGAGTGTTTTACCAGAGATGGTAATGTGAAGAACAACATTACCTGCACCAAAGTCAGATTAGGATATGGGCCAAGGACTAGGTTAAGTGTATTTTTACCTGGAGTTTTTCCATATTGTAGGCTACTACTTTCACAACTTTTAGTCTTGAAATATTTTGTTTTTTACTAAAACGAATCACTCTGTTTAGCAAATGGCCTCACATGTGAATCCTTAGAGATGGGTGGGGCCAAGGCTTAAGAGCGTGTCAATGATGCTGAATGGGTGTAGACAAAGTAGAGCTCTCCAGTAGGTGTACCAAACGTTCAAGGGCCATTTTCTCAAAAGTGGGCTTAAAAGTGTTACAACTTTCAGAGCAGAATGACTTTCCCATTGGACTTCAACTGCAGTGTATGATATACAATTTTCTAGCTCTGAGTCTGTACTTCTATCCAATGTAAACAATAAAAAATAAAAAAAGATTTAAAATTTTGCTACATAAGACGGAATCAAGGCGGTCGGTCGGTCACATATAACCTACAGTAAAATCAAATCCAATTGTATTTGCCACAGGTTTAGGGAGACCTTACAGGGAAATACTTACTTACAAGCCCTCAACCAACAATAGAGTAAAAAAATATGAGTTAAGGAAAATATTGACTATATAAACTGAAGTAAAAAATAAGAGCAACAATAAAATAACAATAATGAGCTATTACGAAGCCTTTTGGACCTAGACTTGGCGCTTCGGTACCGCTTGCTGTGAGGCAGCAGATAGAACAGTTCATGACTAGGGTGGCTGGAGTATTTGGCAATTTTTAGGGTCTTCCTCTGAAACTGCCTGGTATAGAGGTCCTGGATGGCAGGAAGCTTGGCCCCAGTGGTGTACTGGGCTGTACGCACTACCCTCTGTAGTGCCTTGTGGTCGGAGGCCGAGTAGTTGCCGTCCCAGCCGGTGATGAAACCAGTCAGGATGATCTCGATGGTGCAGCTGTAGAACCTTTTGAGGATTTGTGAACCAATGCCAAATCTTTTTAGGTTCCTAAGGGGGAATCGGCATTGTCATGCCCTCTTTTATCTGGAGTAAATCCTCCGCATCTGACTCGTTAAAGAAAAAATCTTTGGTCAGTTCGAGGTGAGTGGTCGCTGTTTTTATATCCAGAAGCTCTTTTCAGTCATAAGAAACAGTGGCAGAAACATTATGTACAAAATAAGTTACAAACAATGCGGAAAAACACACAAAATAGCACAAATGGTTAGGAGCCCGTAAAACGGCTGCAATCTCCTCTTGCGCCATTCATTGACTACTAAAACAAATAAAAAAAAATAAAAAATACATTCTATTATGTTCTTTTAAATATTTAGATTTTCATATTATATTGTTACCGAAGACCTTCATAAACACAACCAAAGGATACTTTTTCCTCTATCAAATGTATTTATTAGACTGTCCAAAAGATGCATCATTGGCTTGACGTGAGGTTCCTAGAGACCTGGAATTTCTAGTGTAAATCCATGTGGTGCGATGAACAAGTGCATTCTTCAGGGAGCATCTTTGTATTATGGGGGAAATAGCTTTCAGTAGACTCAGCAACCCTAAGTGGGTCATCGTGCAGACACACACACAAGCTCACGTTGGAGAGTCCAAAAGGAAAGACACACTCTGACCACGAAGGAACAGTAGTCAACTGCCTCCACCTCACTTTTATACACAATAAAGCACTTGAGCAGCATGACCATGAATATTACTGACAACTTTATACATTTCCCACCTACTCTAAAAGTCTGGTGTGTGTGTAAGAGAGAGAGAGAGAGAGAGAGAGAGAGAGGAGATGGCTGCCAAGGCCTGACTTAGTGCAAGAAGATTAATGTGGTAGCCTGAGGCTGGACAGCTGCTATAGAGCCGACCGGCGGTCTTACTATCGCCACTGCCAACAAATATATAGCAAAAACAGGCCAAAGCCTGAATCTAGCACTGGTGATTCCATGAGCCAGCTGTATTGTTGAGAAAGCCTCTTTCCACAGTACAGCTGAAGACATACGGTGCCTTGCAAAAGTATTCATCCCCCTTGGCGTTTTTCCTATTTTGTTGCATTACAACCTGTAATTTAAATAGATTTTTATTTGGATTTCATGTAATGGACATACACAAAATAGTCAAAATTGATGAAGTGAAATTAAAAAAATACAAAAAGGAAAAGTGGTTTGTACATATGTATTCACACCCTTTGCTATGAAGCCCCTAAATAAGATCTGGTGCAACCAATTACCTTCAGAAGTCACATAATTAGTTAAATAAAGTCCACCTCTGTGCAATCTAAGTGTCACATGATCTGTCACATGATCTCAGTATATATACACCTGTTTTGAAAGGCCACAGAGTCTGCAACACCACTAAGAAAGGGGCACCACCAAATAAGTGGGACCATGAAGAGAAGGATCTTTCTAAACAGGTCAGGGACAAAGTTGTAGAGAAGTACCTATCAGGGTTGGGCTAGAAAAAAATATCTGAAACTTTGAAAATCCCACAGAGCACCATTACATCCATTATTAAAAAATTGAAAGAATATGCCACCACAACAAACATGCCAAGAGAGGGCCGCCTACCAAAACTCACGAACCAGGCAAGGAGGGCATTAATCAGAGATGCAACAAAGAGACCAAAGAAAACCCTGAAGGAGCTGCAAAGCTCCTTCAGGTTGGAGTATCTGAGATTGGAGTATCTGTCCATAGGACCATTTTAAGCTGTACACTCCACAGAGCTGGGCTTTACGGAAGAGTGGCCAGAAAAAAGCTGTTGCTTCAAGAGAAAAGTAGGGGGAGACTCCCCAAACATATAGAAGAAGGTACTCTGTTCAGATGAGACTAAAATGTAGCTTTTTGGCCATCAAGGAAAACACTATGTCTGGCATCAAACCCAACACCTCCATCACCCCGAGAACACCCTCCACACAGTGAAGCATGGTGGTGGCAGCATCAGGCTGTGGGGATGTTTTCATCAGCAGGGACTGGGAAACTGGTCAGAATTGAAGGAATGATGGATGGCGCTAAATACAAGGAAATGGGGGTGAACACTTTTTCAAGCTACTGTAGGTGCGTGGATCAGAAAACCAGTCAGTATCTGGTATGACCACCATTTGCCTCATGCAGCGTAACACATGTCCTTTGCATAGAGTTGTTCAGATTGTTGATTGTAGGCTGTGGAATGTTGTCCCACTCCTCTTCAATGGTTGTGCGAAGTTGCTGGATATTGGCGGGAACTGGAACACACTGTCGTACACGTCGATCCATTGCATCCCAAACACGCTCAACGGGTGACATGTCTGGTGAGTATCTAAACCATGGAAGAACTGGAATATTTTAAGCTTCCAGGAGTTTTGTACAGATCCTTGTGACACGGGGCTGTACATTGTCATGATGAAACATGAGGTGATTGTGGCTGATGAATGGCCTCAGGATCTCGTCATGGTATCTCTATGCATTCAAATTGCGGTCGATACATTTCAATTGTGTTGGTTGTGCGTAGCTTATGCCTTGCTCATACCATAACCCCACCGCAACCATGGGACACTCTTTTCACAGCGTTGACATAAGAAAACCGCTCGCCCACATGATGCCATACACCCTGTCTGCCATCTGCATGGTACAGTTGAAGCCAGGATTCATCCATGAAGAGCACACTTCTCCAGCATGCCATTGGCCATCGAAGGTGAGCAATTGCCCACTCGGTTACGACGCGGAACTGCAGTCAGGTCAAGACCCCGGTGAGGATGATAAGCACGCTGATGAGCTTCCATGAGTAGGTTTCTGATAGTTTGTGCAGAAATGATTTTATTGTGCAAACCGACAGATTCATCAGCTGTCCGGGTCACTGGTCTCAGATGTTTCCGCAGGTGAAGAAGCCGGATGTGAAGGTCCTTGGCTGGCATGGTTACACGTGGTCTGCGGTTGTGAGGCCGGTTGGACGTACTGCCAGATACTCTAAAACAACGAGGCGGCTTATGGTCAAGAAATTAACATTACATTCTCTGACAACATCTCTGGTGGACACTCTTGCGGTCAGCATGCCAACTGCACGCTCCCTCAAAACTTGAGACATCTGTGGCATTATGTTGTGTGACAAAACTGCATATTTTAGAGTGGCCTTTTATTGTCCCCAACACAAGGTGCACCTCTGTAATAATAATGCTGTTTAATCAGATTCTTGATATGTCACATCTGGATGGATTATCTTGGCAAAGGAGAAATGTACACTAAAAGGGATGTAAAAATTCTGTGCACAAAATTCGAGCAAAATACACTTTTTGTGAGTGGAACATTTCTGGGATCTTTTATTTCAGCTCATAAAACATGGGACCAAGACTTTACATATTTTTGTTTAGTATAGTGAAGGTTAAACAAATCAAGATGGGTCGGTAGTTGTTTTTAGATCCCACATCCAGTGCACAAACATGAAATGGCAACTGCCTCCTCCCTTGTATACTAAATTTACCATCTATTGACTTTCAATGCATATCTTCGCTGCATCACAGGTTCCATTGTGGATGGATAAATGCTAGGCCCAGATGTAACATATGGCCTGACACAGACTTTTGTTACGTTTTCATTGTGGAGAGCTACTGGAATAGAATAACACGTATACTGTAGTTTTGCTTGGCCGAACACATATCCTTTTGTATTCAATAGCACCATACAGAAGTAGCAATTAGAGAAGGTGCTGAGGTCACTCTCTGGCTCCACATGACAGGTCCAACCTTCTGAGTGTCCTTTAACACCTCCTTTAGCCAATGAGGGTGCTGGCAGGTTGTAGGTGAGACAACTCAACAGCCAGTATGATTGCCTGCATACCTATGGTGAGATCCTACATTGTTCTTGTTTACCTCTCACAAGTCACAATGACATATAGCTCCGCGACTGAGAACATATATTGTTGGAATATGTGTGTGTGTGTGTATGTGTGATAATTGGTTTAACATAGCTGTGAAAGGTAGGTTTGATTACCAAAAACGCAGAGACAGCCTACATGGAGGAGGAGAGGTCCCTGGAGTAATGGTGCCAGGAAAATAACCTCAAAATCAAGGAGCTGATCGTGAAGTTCAGGAGATGACCATGAGCTTTGACAAGTCATGAGAAAATGGGAAAAACCAAGGTCCGTAACTTCTTGGACATGGATTAATTAAACACTTTATAATCTAGGCGTTTGGTACACTTGCCGTTAAAAACAGACTGAGGGAGCAGAAGATACAGCAGTATTCCAGTGTGGTAGGATGTAGATTTGATTGGGATCCCCATTAACCAACGCCAATGGCGACAGCTCGTCTTCCTGGGGTCCGACACATAACAAGAAAATACATTTACAATTTACATACAGTACCAGTCAAAAGTTTGGACACACCTACTCATTCAAGGGTTTTTCTTTATTATTTTTACTATTTTCTACAAGTAGAATACTTGTGAAGACATCAAAACTATGAAATAACACATATGGAATCAGTAAGTAACCAAAAAAGTGTTTAACAAATGAAAACATACTTTATATTTGAGATTCTTCAAAGTAGCCACCCTTTGCCTTGATGACAGCTTTGCACACTCTTGGCATTGGCATTTTTTTTTTTAAAGATAACACAAAATTAAAGGCTGCTGGTAAATTAGCCATGAGTGAAACGTATGTTTTAAGGAGAGAGAGCAGTAGAATGAGTTGGTGACTATTGATTGCTGATCAGGTAACTACACTTCAGTCATGATTGAACAACAGGGCGCAACATAATGCAGCACACACATAACATACCACAACATTAAAGGCTGCTGGTACAATTAGCCATGAATGAAACCTATATTTTAAGAAGAGAGAACAGACAGAGTTTATAGAGATACAAGTTTGAGACAATGTCACATAGGTTTAAGAGAACTTCACGCCTTAAAAGTGATTTATATAATTTTGGAGCCATTTGAAAATTCATTACTGATGTAATCATGTTATCCCAGATTTTTGTAACACGCAACATACAGTACGGGGGCATTATCAAAAATTAAAGTAGCTGTGAGAACTCGTACAATCCCTGGATGGGTAATACTTTCTAGTGTCCTTTGGCATTCCCAGAAACCCACTACAGTACAAGACACAGCAAACAATTGCTGACGTGTCTCTCACCAGCCACCCATATCGCTGACAACAAGATCATTGGAGGATATTAAGAGACATGCCTCTGTTTTTTTGGTCTACCTCTAGCCCCCCCCCCCCCCCCTCAAGCCGATGTCTCCATGATGCACTACTCCCTCACCTGGTGTTGAGTTGAGCTGCCGTTGCAAAGCTGGGAACACGCTGATAAACACAGGCTTTTGGCAAGAGAATGAAGGATATTGTACTGTTTGTTTTGTGATCCACCACTGACAGTGATTTAGAAAGGTATGGCATTGTTGCAGCCTGAGTAACCATGATGATGGCTAAAAGTAGAACCTGCATGTACCAAACGATAAGGACCTACCTGCTGGCAGCATTGTTTTTAACCAATAAATGTCCTTGTAACATTTAAGTACAGTGACTTGCAAAAGTATTCACCCCCCTTGGCATTTTTCCTATTTTGTTGCCTTCAACATGGAATTAAAATAGATTTTGGGGGGGGTTGTATCGTTTTAGTTGCCTACCACTTTGAAGATGCTAAATATTTTTTGATTGTGAAACAAACAAAAAGTAGGAAAAATAAAACTTGAGCGTGCATAACTAAAATATAGTTATAACCCCCCCCAAAGCCAATATTTTGTAGAGCCACCTTTTGAAGCAATTACAGCTGTAAGTCTCTTGGGGTATGTCTCTATAAGCTTGACACATCTAGCCACTGGGAATTTTGTCCATTCAAGGCAAAACTGCTCCAACTCCTACAAGTTGGATGGTTTCTGCTGGTGTACAGCGATCTTTAAGTCGTACTACATATTCTCAATTGGATTGAGGTCTGGGCTTTGACTAAGCCATTCCAAGACATTTAAATGTTTCCCCTTAAACCACTCGAGTGTTGCTTTAGCAGTATGCTTAGGGTCATTGTCCTGCAGGAAGGTGAACCTCCGTCCCAGTCTCAAATCTCTGGAAGACTGAAACAGGTTTCCCTCAAGAATTTCCCTGTATTTAGCGCCATCCATCATTCCTTCAATTCTGACCAGTTTCCCAGTCTCTGCCGATGAAAAACATGGATGGTGTTCTCGAGGTGATGAGAGGTGTTGGGTTTGCGCCAGACATAGCGTTTTCCTTGATGGCCAAAAAGCTCAATTTTAGTCTCATCTGACCAGAGTACCTTCTTCCATATGTTTGGGGAGTCTCCCACATGCCTTTTGGTGAACACTGAACGTGTTTGCTTATTTTTCTCTTGAAGCAATGGCTTTTTTTCTGGCCACTCTTTCGTAAAGCCCAGCTCTGTGAAGTGTATGGCTTGAAGTGGTCCTATGGACAGATACTCCAATCTCCGCTGGGGAGCTTTGCAGCTCCTTCAGTGTTATCTATAGTCTCTTTGTTGCATCTCTGATTAATGCCTTCCTTGCCTGGTCCATGTGTTTTGGTGGGTGGCCCTCTCTTGGCAGGTTTGTTGTGGTGCCATATTCTTTAAATTTTTTAATAATGGATTTAATGGTGCTCTGTGGGATGTTCAAAGTTTCAGATATTTTTTTTAACAAACCCTGATCTGTACTTCTCCACAACGTTGTCCCTGACCTGTTTGGAGAGCTCATTGGTTTTCATGGTCCTGCTTGCTTGGTGGTGCCCCTTGCTTAGTGGTGTTGCAGAGTCTGGGGCCTTTCAGAACAGGTGTATATATACTGAGATCAATCAACTTAGATTGCACACTGTTGAACTTTATTTAACTAATTATGTGACTGCTGAAGGTAATTGGTTGCACGGGATCTTTTTTAGGGGCTTCATAGCAAAGGGGATAAATACATATGCACGCACCAATTAAAAAAAATATATTTGTTAAAAAAATTTAAAACAAGTAATTTTTTACATTTCACTTCACCAATTTGGGCTTCACCAATTTAGGCTTGCATCTTCAAAAACGAAGAAGAAATATCAGTTTTAGTACAGGGACACGGACTTGGAAATTCTTGTTTGCGCGCACCATAAAGACGGAACGCACCTGCTAAAATCGGTTTCCTATTGAACATACTTCTTTCCGTAAGAAATACACTGCTCAAAAAAATAAAGGGAACACTTAAACAACACAATGTAACTCCAAGTCTGTGAAATCAAACTGTCCACTTTGGAAGCAACACTGATTGACAATACATTTCACATGCTGTTGTGCAAATAGAATAGACAAAAGGTGGAAATTATAGGCAATTAGCAAGACACCCCCATTAAAGGAGTGGTTCTGCAGGTGGTGACCACAGACCACTTCTCAGTTCCTATGCTTCCTGGCTGATGTTTTGGTCACTTTTGAATGCTGGCGGTGCTTTCACGTCTCCTGATGTACTGGCCTGTCTCCTGGTAGCGCCTCCATGCTCTGGACACTACGCTGACAGACACAGCAAACCTTCTTGCCACAGCTCGCATTGTGCCATCCTGGATGAGCTGCACTACCTGAGCCACTTGTGTGGGTTGTAGACTCCGTCTCATGCTACTACTAGAGTGAAAGCACCTGCTTGAAACATGTTGGTATTACAGACTCAGACAGGGAGAGGTTGAAAATGTCAGTGAAGACACTTGCCAGTTAGTCAGCGCATGCTCGGATTACACATCCTGGTAATCCGTCTGGCCCTGCGGCCTTGTGAATGTTGACCTGTTTAAAGGTCTTACTCACACTGGCTGCAGAGAGCGTGATCACACAGTTGTCCGGAACAGCTGAAGCTCTCATGCATGTTTCAGTGTTACTTTCCTCAAAGCGAGCATAGAAGTTATTTAACTCATCTGGTAGGCTTGTGTCACTGGTCAGCTCTTGGCTGTGCTTCCCTTTTGTAGTCTGTAATAGTTTGCAGGAGCTGCCACATCCGACGAGCGTCAGAGCCAATGTAGTACGAGTCGATCTTAGTCCTGTATTGATGCTTTGCCTGTTCGATGGTTTGTCGGAGGGCATAGTGGGATTTCTTATAAGCTTCCGGGTTATAATCCCGTTCCTTGAAAGCAGCAGCTCTACCCTTTAGCTCAGTGCGAATGTTGCCTGTAATCCATGGCTTCTGGTTGGGGTATATGCGTATAGTCACTATGGGGATGATGTCCTCGATGCACTTATTGATAAAGCCAGTGACTGATGTGGTGTGCTTCTCAATGCCATTGGAAGATTTCCGGAACATATTCCAGTTTGTGCTAGCAAAACAGTCCTGTTGTTTAGCGTCTGCTTCATCTGACTACTTTTCTATAGACCGAGCAACTGGTGCTTCTTTCTTTCATTTTTGCTTGTAAGCAGGAATCAGGAGGATAAAATTATGGTCAGATTTGCCAAATGGAGGGCGAGGTAGAGCTTTGTATGCATTTGGATCTAATATTTAGACTTTTAACTTTGTTTATGGCATATTTCACGAAACAATCTTCAGATTTGTTGTATAGCTTGTCTTCTTTGTGAGGCTCCATCCTATACTCTTCTATACTTCTATGCTGTGATGTGCTGTACTGCTGTATACACATTGTTACGCCTGTCAGTCACCCAGCATGCGTGTGAGCACCCTGCCTAACCTGAGTGATAAAAAAAACTCTGCTTTACACGCTAGGAAGTGGGGACACCAGCTGGCGGACATTAACAACAAGAAATATGGCCAAATGGTGACTTGAACTTTTAAAACTGTTCTGTCGTTCGTAGTTAGGTTTCTCTCATGTAATCTCTGGTTTAAAGAGCAATGGACTGTTGCAGCTGATGAGTGTGTGTTGTGTGTGTGTTTTGTATGCATGTTTGTGTGTGTGTGACTTGGAGCCAAAGAAACATTGAACACGCTCCAACCCACCATCAAAGCTAGCACCATATCACAGCTCATTAGTGTTGACTACTTTGCCAAACCAAGTCATCTCTCTCTCTGTCTATCTCTCTCTCTAGCTCTCCCTTTCTCTCTCTCTTTTCCTGCTGATGCACTAACATGAAAGGCACAGACTACAGGTACTGTTTGACAAGTGCAATTCTCCCCATGACTCGGAGGCATTCTCCTTTTTCTACTGTTTAAAAGATCGCAAATCTCCCCTAAGCCTTTTATGTTTGAATAATGTTGTTTGGGAGTGTAAGGGTGGTGTGTTTCAAATGAAACTCTAGTCGAGTTTATTTAGAGGGCATTGTGTTTTCTGTCTGTGTGTGTGCGTGTGTGTGCATGTGCGAGTGTGCGTGTGTGTTTGTGTGTGTGTAGCGGTAAGTTCAACAGGTTCAGAGGTTGAGGATGGAGTTGTTTACTCTGAGACTGACAGCTATTGTTCCCCAGTGTTTGCTTTTGGTTTCTGTCCCTCTCTGTGTGTGTGCTTGTGTTATTGTGTGTGTTGACTGCTCTCCAGCTGGGTCTGCCATGCTTCACAGTGTCTTTATCTATTCTGACAGGGAGGAGTTAATTGATGGTTGCTGTTGAATACATATGAACACTTGAATACAAACAGACATTGACATTTATGGCCTTTATAATTGTTTTGGCTTTTGGCACTTGGCCGACAGCGTGCCTCGACAATAACACCTCTCTCTTGGGTAGCTATTCTGTTGGGCAGATGCTGTGTTGTCTTACATAAAAATGATAACACGAAAATAAGTGTGTATTTGTGAACGAGAGTCAGAGAGAGAGAAAGAGAGAGAGAGATGCTATGAGACTAACCGGTCTATCACTCTCTCTGACCACTTGTCCTTGCCTATATTTTCTCAGCTGGACAGCTGCAGTGAAACTTAACCCCGCTGCACCTGGACTCCCCCCAAAATGTCCCACTGGTTCTGGGAATGAAGCCATACGTTTCCCGACCGGTAAAAGAGAACGTTTTAAAAAACGTTCTGAGATCGGAAGTGAACATTGAGCCTATTTTGGAAATGTTCATTGTTTGGTTGCAGGGATGTTCTGAGAATGTTTTACTATTGTTCTCTGAAAGTTTTCCTGTGAGGTTTTATTAACATAATGGAAATTACAGGTTATTTGAAGGTAATTAAATAACATTGTGAGAACATTTCAATCACACTGTGAATAACACTGCTAGCTTAGGTTAACTATTTTGAACTCCAAGCACAGACAGGACACATGCAAATTAATTTGCTTAGACATTAATGATAGAAATATATTTTTTTATTATGGCACGCCATCAGTGAGATTCTAATCTACGATCTTTTGTTCTCCAGCCATGAAATTAGAACCAACACGGCATCAGGAAGGAGCTAACATGCCATGTTTGTTTTGTACTCATACAAAGCTGTTAATCTTAGTCTATTCAAACAGACTACAATTTGAAGGAACAAAGCACTCATTAAGATCAGGTGTGGCCAACACACCTGAAAACACTTAACAAGATCTCAGAACGTGATATGCTAGCTGGGTATCCTGCACCATTCCCAGAACACTGTGGGAATGTTGTATGCAAAATATACATAGGGCAATCACACTCTCACCAAGCTCTAAGAAACATATGGTTCTCAGAACGTGATATGATAGCTGGGTATCCTGCACCATTCCCAGAACATTGTGGGAATGTTGTATGCAAAACAACTATAAGGCAACCACGCTCTCACCAAGCTCTAAGAAACATGGTTTATATGCTAGCTGGGTGGTTATTATGCAATATAGTGTTATGGTTCTTGTTATGCCCTGTCCTTTTCATTTCGAAAGGGCATTCATGTACTCCTATAAAAAGGCAAATGTGCTGTTGTGTAAGTGTCCATTATTTAAAAAATAATAATTTCTTCTCAGGCATAGTCAGAGAAGGAAAGTGAGAGAGGGCACAGAGAGAGAGAGAATAAAAGAGACTAGAGATCAGACCAAATATACACACGTGTCAGCACACAGCCGCAGACCCTGCCTATCTAAGCCAGAACACTTACAGGTGCACTGTACCTCCCAAGATGCACTCTGTACACTGCCCAAGTAATCACATGACACACCCACAAATATAGCCATCCTCAAGTGTGTTTGTCTGACAGGGCGATTTAAGTCATTCACATTAATCAACACCAGAGAAATCATTTTCACCATGGATCAAATGTAAGCCATTACTAGCTCCAGAGCTCTTCTTATGAGGGGGATTGAACTGTAGCTTTACAACACTTTTTATTTTTTATATCATTTTTTAACCCAATGCTGGCACTTCATGGATAGTTCTTAGGGGCTACTTGAATTGTAAAGCGAAATGTGGAAGCCAAAATATATTGTGTATAAAAATAACGTATTCTACACCATTTCACAGACATGAACACATAGCAGCGGGCCAGTGTGTGCATTACAAGTAGACCAGTGAGTCGAATACACCTGGTAGAAAGTCAGATGATCAAACATCGCCAATAGGGCATGGAGAAAAGGGAGGGTAGGTAATGTACCTTTATTTTGATAGACCCTTTGTTTTTCTGTCACTTCTTTCTCCCTCTCTCTCTCTCTCTCTCTTTGGAATAGATGCAGCAGATCCTTTCAGCAGAACAGAACTAGTGGAGAAGGATCTATCAAGAAAAATTCCTGGGCCTGTTTTTTATCTGGGTTTATTTTGTTGAGAAGCCTATTAATATTTTAATAACCCCTGTTAAAGAGAGCAGCAACAGGAAATGGATTAACCTGACATTTACTAGCCCTGGAAGTGTGCACTTGCAGTGGGATGTGTGGCGCACCCATACTTTAAATGGCCTTTTAGTCTGGGAGTTTAGGGCTATCATCTCTAGGAGTTGGCTGAGGATTTGGGGCTGAACCTACTCCCAATAAAATGTACTGTGGGTTTCACGTTTAATTTCCTGTGATTGGATTCGGAGGAAGAGAGAAAAGAATAATCTCAACAAAAAAAAAATAACGAGTTGGGAGCTGTGGCATCAAGATCAGTTTGTTAAATTGGTTGGTCCCAGTAATGGGTTGGGCGGTTGGGCTATGCACCACAAAGAATATTGCCTTTGTATGCTTCGACTAGACGGGCTGAAAAGTACTTATTTCCAGCAATGCAAGCCTCCACTCCGCAGACAAAGCTGTGCAGTGTTCTTGCGTTTAATGTAAAGTTTGCTCAAGCTGATCCTTTATTTCACGTGTAGGGCCCAGATAAGGTGCAGGTCGGGGGGAGGGGGGGGTTTAGTCAACCACTGTCCATGACAGGTGCGCAGTTGACCCCACTCCGTTCAATTCAGGATCAGGTTCCAGCCTTTTGAGCATTCAGTGTCTTTGCTGTTATGTGTTTAACCCTGATAAACCTGACTAGCGTACTCAGGGATCGGTTTTAAGTTACACCAACTGCAGTAATAATACAAAGAAGGCATTGACGTACATATTCAAAATAGTTTTTAGTGATTTACCTCCATTTCAATTTAGCTATACCACAGAGAGTCATCATACACTGACTATACAAAACATTAGGAACACCTGCTCTTTCCATGACATAGACTGACCAGATGAACCCAGGTGAAAGCTAGGATCCTTGTTAAATCCACTTCAATCAGTGTAGATAAATGGGAGGAGACAGGTTTAAGGAGTATTTTTAAGTCTTGAGACAATGGAGACATGGATTGTGTATTTGTGCCATTCAGAGGGTGAATAGGCTAGACAAAAAATGTAAGTGCCTTTGAACGGCGTATGGAAGTGGCAGGTGCACCGGTTTGTGTCAAGAACTGCAATGCTGCTGGGTTTTTAACGAACAACATTTTCCCATGTGCATCAAGAATGGTCCACCAACCAAAGTCCATGCCCTGATGAATTGAGGTTGGTCTGAGGGAAAAAGGGGGTGCAACTCAATATTAGGAAGGTGTTATTCATATTTTGTACATTCAGTGTATTTCTACCACTGTTCACAATGTAGGGGAGAGTGGGGTAAGTTGAGCTAAAAGGGTGAGTTGAGGTCCCTTGTTTTTAGGAAACCATAGACCAAATTAATCATTAGACCAAATATTTACGAATAGGTCATCAGTCTGCGAAAAAAGAAACATGTAAAAAGTGGTAAGCAAGTTACGTCCAAAAAAACAGATTTTGAGGTCATGAAAGTACATCTTTGTAGTTGTGTGGAATAATATAGTCAAAAGATTTGCCTTGGGGTAAATGTAGCCAATGACCATGGGGAAAGTGAAGCAATAGCTAGTTGAGCAAAAAAAATATTTCTTCCCAGGTTTAATGCACGGCATTATTGCTGGAATATGAGGTAACAACAGGGCCTGTCCTATGTTAAAAGTGTTTTAAAAAGTACAAAGCGTTTGTTAGGCAAAGAAGCCCAAGACAGAAAGAAATATTAAAAGTTTACTTTTGGAATTATCTTGTCCGAACGACTTAGTATCTCATTCAAACGACTTAGTATATTGTTTTAATGATTTAGTTTATAAAAAAGGTGGATAAATGTCAGAACCTGAAGTCAAATTAGTAAAATTGTGCTCTGGCATTCAAAAGCAACCCTATCAAAGAACTGGCAATGAATAATCATATAAATGAATGGAATCAGTGAATGAATGGCTGAACCAATGGTCTGACAAGCACATCTGGCACTGCATAATAAATTAGGCCTATTTAGACAAAATAACAATTAAGGATCTGCACTTTTTTTTCAATTTCCGCCTAAAATGACATACCCAAATCTAACTGCCTTTAGCTCAGGACCTGAAGCAAGGATATGCACATTATTGATACCATTTGAAATTAATGTAGGAGAATATAACACATTACATCTGGTTAAAGATAATACAAAGAAAATAACATGCATACAGTGGGGCAAAAAAGTATTTAGTCAGCCACCAATTGTGCAAGTTCTCCCACTTAAAAAGATGAGAGAGGCCTGTAATTTTCATCATAGGTACACTTCAACTATGACAGACAAAATGAGAAAAAAAATCCAGAAAATCACATTGTAGGATTTTTTATTAATTTATTTGCAAATTATGGTGGAAAATAAGTATTTGGTCACCTACAAACAAGCAAGATTTCTGGCTCTCACAGACCTCTTCTTTAAGAGGCTCCTCTGTCCTCCACTCGTTACCTGTATTAATGGCACCTGTTTGAACTTGTTATCAGTATAAAAGACACCTGTCCACAACCTCAAAAAGTCACACTCCAAACTCCACTATGGCCAAGACCAAAGAGCTGTCAAAGGACACCAGAAACAAAATTGTAGACCTGCACCAGGCTGGGAAGACTGAATCTGCAATAGGTAAGCAGCTTGGTTTGAAGAAATCAACTGTGGGAGCAATTATTAGGAAATGGAAGACATACAAGACCACTGATAATCTCCCTCGATATGGGGCTCCACGCAAGATCTCACCGCGTGGGGTCAAAATGATCACAAGAACGGTGAGCAAAAATCCCAGAACCACACGGGGGGACCTAGTGAATGACCTGCAGAGAGCTGGGACCAAAGAAACAAAGCCTACCATCAGCAAGGGCATTGAAGATGAAACGTGGCTGGGTCTTTCAGCATGACAATGATCCCAAACACACCGCCCGGGCAACGAAGGAGTGGCTTCGTAAGAAGCATTTCAAGGTCCTGGAGTGGCCTAGCCAGTCTCCAGATCTCAACCCCATATAAAATCTTTGGAGGGAGCTGAAAGTCCGTGTTGCCCAGCAACAGCCCCAAAACATCACTGCTCTAGAGGAGATCTGCATGGAGGAATGGGCCAAAATACCAGCAACAGTGTGTGAAAACCTTGTGAAGACTTACAGAAAACGTTTGACCTCTGTCATTGCCAACAAAGGGTATATAACAAAGTATTGAGATAAACTTTTGTTATTGACCAAATACTTATTTTCCACCATAATTTGCAAATAAATTCATTAAAAATGTGATTTTCTGGATCTCTTTTTTCTCATTTTGTCTGTCATAGTTGAAGTGTACCTATAATGAAAATTACAATACCTCTCTCATCTTTTTAAGTGGGAGAACTTGCACAATTGGTGGCTGACTAAATACTTTTTTTGCCTCACTGTATATATTTTTTTTGTACCATCATCTTTGAAATGCAAGAGAAAGGCAATAATGTATTATTCCAGCCCAGGCACAATCTAGACTTTGGCCACTAGATGGCAGGAGTGTATGTGCAAAGTTTTAGACTGATCCAATGAACAATTGCATATATGTTCAAAATGTTGTATCAAGACTGCCCAAATGTGCCTGATTGGTTTATTCATACATGTTCAAGTTCATAATTGTGCACTCTCCTCAAACAATAGCATGGTATTCCTTCACTGTAACAGCTACTGTAAATTGGACAGTGCAGTTAGATTAACAACAATGTAAGCTTTCTGTCCATATCAGTTTTGGAATACTGACTGTCCAAACAACAAGTTAAAAGTGACCAAATCGGATTTGTGTGTGTTCATACAGTAGTCTTATTCTGACATTGCTACGCTAGTTGTCATAACAACGATGGGTGTGTGCACAGTGGTTTAAGCTGATTGGTGGTGGTGCTTGTACTTCCTATCACTACAGTATTGTAACAACAATGCCTGCCATGGTGATTTAAAAGGCAAAAATGCATTCAAATGATTAACAGGAAAAAATTGATTGTGATTGTGTTGAATTGTGTTTGGAAAATAAAGATAGTTATGGTCTTAAAAAGTCAGTGGTAGTATTTTATTCAGAACAGAAGTTTGAAGGTGGCTTAACTTACCCTGTCCTGTGACACATCTTACCCCATACCTAGGGTAAGTTATGCCAAGAGTCCACTTTAATGTAATTTTTACACGAATTCAGATTATTTCAACATCCTGAAATATATGTAGATATCTTTGTTAGAAATTATATTATGCAGTGCATTCCTAAAGTATTCAGACCCCTTCACTCTTTCCACATTTTGTCACGTAACACAATTATTCTAAAATGTATTAAATCATTTTTTCCTCAATCTACACACAATAGCCCATATTGACAAAGCATGTTTAATTTTATTTTAAATGTTTTATTAAAAATAAAAAACAGAAATACCTTATTTACATAAGTATTCAGACCCTTTGCTATGAGACTTGAAATTGAGCTCACGTGCATCCTTTGTCCATTGATCATCCTTGAGATGTTTGTACAACTTGCTTGAGGGTCCCCAAGAACACAGTGGCCTCCATCTTTCTTAAATGGAAGAAGTTTGGAACCAACAAGACTCTTCCTAGAGCTGGCCGCCCGGCCAAACTGATCAATCGGGGGAGAAGGGCCTTGGTCAGGGAGATAAAGAAACTGATGGTCACTCTGACAGAGCTCCAGAGTTCCTCTGTGGAGATGGGAGCAACTTCCAGAAAGGCAACCATCTCTGCCGCACTCCACCTATCAGGCCTTTATGGTAGAATGGCCAGACAGAAGACACTCCTCATGACATCCTGCTTGGAGTTTGCCAAAAGGCACCTAAAGGACTCTCAGACAAGATTCTCTGGTCTGATGAAACCAAGATTGAACTCTTTGGCCTGAATGCCAAGCGTCACATCTGGAGGAAACCAGGCACTGCTTATCGCCTGGCCAATACCATCCCTATGGTGAAGCATGGTGGTGGCAGCATCATGCTGTGGGGAAGTTTTTCTGCGGCTGTTATTGGGAAACTAATCAGGTTTGAGGGAAAGATAAAAAGAGCAAAGTACAGAGAGATCCTTGATGAAAACCTGCTCCAGAGTGCTCAAGACCTCAAACTGGGTTGAAGGTTCACCTTCCAACAGGACAACGACCCAAAGGACACAGCCAAGACAATGCAAGAGTGGCTTCGGGACAAGTCTCTGACTGTCCATGAGTGGGCCAGCAATAGCCCGGACTTGAACCCTATCGAACATCTCTGGAGAGACCTGAAAATAGCTGTGCAGCGAACCAATAGCTGTTCTCACGATCTGACAGAGTTTGAGAGGATCTGCAGAGAAGAATAGGAGAAACTCCCCAAATACAGGTGTGCCAAGCTTATGGAAGTAGCCAAGAAGACTCGATGCTGTAATTGCTGCCAAAGGTGCTTCAACAAAGTACAGAGTAAAGGTTCTGAATACTTATGTGAATATGATATTTCTGTTTTACATTTTTAATAAATTAGCAACAATTTCTAAAAACCTGTTTTTGCTTTGTCATTATGGGGGAAAAAAACGATTTATTCCATTTTAAAATAAGGCTGTAATTTAACAAAATGTGAAAAAGTCAATGGATCTGAATACTTTTCGAATGCACTGTATTTCCATTGACGGAGTGACGCTGAATGAAAAAAATGGCTCAACTTACCCCACTCTCCCGTAAGAGTAATCTCTTCATGCCAGAAGGTACTAATTGGAACATATTACAAATATTTATTTAACTAGGCAAATCAGTTAAGAACAAATTGTTATTTACAATGACAGCCTACGCCAGGCCAATTCTGCACCGTCCTATGGGACTCCCAATCACGGCCGGTTGTGATACAGCCTGGAATCGAACCAGGGTCTATAGTGACACCTCTAGCACTGAGATGCAGTGCCTTAGACCACTGTGCCACCCTGGAGAGGTTAAACAAAATGTTAAATAAAATAAATACATATTTACAGCGAGATGCTCAATGCAATAAGTCCAACTTTAAATTGACCTACATTTTTCAATTCAGGCACGATGACTGAATTCCCATTCTGAACAAAGGGAGACAGTAAATAGTTAAAAAACAAAGAATTTCCCTAGGAGATGTACAGTACAGTGCACTATAGTACCAACCCAAGGTTTGTTCCTATGATTTTGGTGTACTCCACCATGTTTACTGGAGCAGAGTTCAACACAACCAGTGTTTAATTTAAGTCCCAATGAATGACCATTCATTTCATGGCCGTCTGACAGAATCGGACAAAAGTCAAAACAACATGCAGCGAGAATGTGTTTCAGGGATAATTGAAGGGTTTGGAGTAGCCTACAGCCTGTGTTGGCAAGGACTAGGCTGCCATTTGAGATCTACTGGTTTGGACAGAGAGCAACAGTAACCAACGGTTATTCAGCTGATATGGTTATTGCTCATTTGCTGTAGGCTTCTCTTTTTGTTATTGTGCAAGCCTTGCAGTGTCTTTCTTTTTTTTTTGAAGAAACTTGACCTCCAACTCCATACACCAATGTGAGGATGTGTCTGTTGTCCAAGGTCTCCATTTGGAGCTTAGAGGATTATGAATTATGATCATGAATTCAACCATTGTCAGTTTGGTGAAACTCAAGGACTTTCTACAATAATTCAAATCCTGAGCATGGCCAAAGGCAAGCAAGCCCCAGTTGGAGAATAGACCATCAAAAGCAGATCCCCCCTCATGGACTGACTATCTTTACAAGTTGTGTTTAGAAGTTCAAACAACCGTATTTGCTCTGGCTGATATGTGACGGTTAACGGCCTGGGGGTAGTAGGCATCTGTGGCCAGAGGTGCATTCAGAGTGTGTAATGCTGTTAAACACTTGAACAGTTTATTTTGAATGAGAGAACTTCAACATTTTTGGAAATTCAATTCTATGAAATGTGCAAAGTTATCAGTGAGATTAAAGTACAGTCAAATACACTTTCAGCTGCCATACTGACAACACTCTGCAACTAGGTGTTCAATTCAACACTGTGACTGTTTTTCTAGCGCTCATTTAACATTTAAAACATTCTGAACACATCTCAAGTATTGATGACGTAGGTGAGGGGGAAGAGCAGGAGAGGGGATGTGGGCAGGACTGGGCTCTCCCATGGCCTGATGTTGGATAGATTCGCCACTCTGAACCAATGACTGGCGGCTGGTGACAGCAGCACCAATCCCTCACACATGCTACATCCATTTCCTGGGGAGCCCAAAATTTACGCCTGGAACCAAAAAAGAGATGATCGAAATCAAAATGAAGAAAAAATGTCTGGAGATCCAGCTGGGGAGTGGTTCAGAGGTTGGGAGTGGAAACCCGGTTGCTGTTGTAGCTGTTACAGGAGACAGGCAGGGAGAGGGAGAGAAAAGGAGATAGGCCCTTGGGCATGAGTCCAAATGTCAGTCTGTTGGGACCCCCCCTCTCCTCCCACCCAGCCCGAACATATTGCACCTTGTAGATAGTTGCTTGAGGTGTTTTTTCCATTTACTTGAGCAAGCACACAACTTCAGCATAAGTATAAAATAATATATGAACAACAATAAAATGTAAGAAATTTAAGTAAGACAGTGAGGTAATGTCAAATATACCCGTCCCAAAGAAAAACAGACTGGATATACTGGATACCTGCCCAGCTAAAATCAATTTTTCTACAACACTTGCTCATCTGTGCTCTTTTAATATAGATTTTCCATAGAATATGTAGATATTAAACATATGTTCCCAAAGAAATCATGATATGTAATGTTAGAATTCAGATGATCAAAATGAGATTTAATTATGATCATCTTCACTTTTTAACTCCCTTCTGCTTGGATATGATCAGGCCAGAAACAACGACAACGTTTTGGGGTTTAAACTAGGCATTTCCCTCTGTGGAAGAAGTGGCTTGAGGGTAAGAGGCACATTGAGAACGAAGCAGCAAATGCACTGAATCAGAAGTATTGTATGTTCTCGGCCATGACAGATACTCCGATGGGGTGAATGGGCCCATTGTTTGTATAGGCCTTTATGACACTAGCCATTTCATTGCTGCAATGCAGGATGCAATTGAAAGCAATCTCTTTCTCCCCCGCCTTCTCTCTTTTTCTCCCTCTCCCTCTCTCTCTTTTTTCCTCTCCTTCATCTTTCTATCTCTCCCCCTTTCCCTCTCTTTATTTCTCTCCCTCTATCCCTCTCCCACATTCCTTCTCTCTCCCCCTTTCCTCTCTCTCTCTCGTTCACCATGTGCAAAAGGCTAGTCCTCTGAAAGGTTCTGTAGTCCCGGTGAATGCGTCCTGCATCGATAGAGAGACAGCCCATAGGGGCAAAGCAGTTAAGAAACCAAAAAGGCAGCCTCCTTCACAGACGTGGAAGAAGCCCAAATAAGTGCCAATCCAGCCCACTGATTTTGTAGTGAGGGGTGGTGAGGGAGGGAGGGAGGAAAGGAGGAAAGCAGTGAGGGAGTTGGGGTGAGTAGAGAGAAACAATATATCCATTGGCGTAATGGCGATGTTTCTCCCATGACTAGTGTCCATATCCAGGTGGTAGGTTATACCAGATGGAATCATGCTGTTTTGTTTCTCTTTCTCACACACTAAACATCACACACACAAGTGTCTTTGTCCTGAAGATGAACAGTCATACGAACTTGTAAAGTTCTAACTCCATGTGTGAATGTCAATTCCCCTTTGTGTTGTAGCACCCATGTCTTGTGTTATTATACATAGCTCATAAGTTGTTATGAATGAGGTTAAAGTGCATTATGAAGTGGGTATTTATATCAGTATCTTTTGGAACATGTAACCCAAAGTCTGTCGACAATACGTGCACTTAATCGAATCAAGCAGCCAATACGTGCATTTAACCAAAGAACATGAAAATATCTGGAATAAACAATGCATTTTAATTGGGATGAGTGACCAGCAATGCACTCAGCCATTGTTCCCTTGGAATCGAGGAGTCGGGCTATAATGTTTTCAAGAACATAATACATAATGTACATTGTTTTTCAAATGCTCTTGAAGCGAGCATGGGAAGTCTGCGTGCCTGTTTCTCCTACTCAATGTTATCAAACTTCTGTGGCAGCTCTCCATAAGCTCCAGTCATTAGCACAGAGGTCTGTGAACTATCGTTCCCTCGCATTAATCAAGGGGTTTGGTACGGGTTAGGGAGGAACAGACAGTGTTGTCTGCCTCCAGCTTTCTGTGGATCTCGGTGTCTCTCACTCTCCCCACTTCCTCAGGCAGTTTTTTCTCCACCCCCCCCCCCCCCTCCCCCACCCCCTCTGTGATCTCCTCCCTGTTATGTCCCCACGCGGTCGCTCTCTCTCGGTGCTGGCTCGCGCTCGCTCGCGCTCTCGGCTGCGGCTCCTCCTCCTCCTTCTCCCTCTCTCGCCATCTCCTCTTCTCTCGCTCTCTCTCCTCTCTCTCTCTCTCTCTCTCTCTCTCCTCTCTCTCTCTCTCTCTCTCTCTGCTCTCTCTCTCTCTCTCTCTCTCTCTCTCTCTCTCTCCTCTCTCTCTCTCTCTCTCTCTCTCTCCTCTCTCTCTCTCTCTCTCCTCTCTCTCTCCTCTCTCTCTCTCTCTCTCTCTCTCTCTCTCTCTCTCTCTCTCTCTCTCTCTCTCTCTCTCCTCTCTCTCTCTCTCTCTCTCTCTCTCTCTCTCTCTCTCTCGCTCTCTCTCCTCTCTCTCTCTCTCTCTCTCTCTCTCTCTCTCTCTCTCTCTCCTCTCTCTCTCTCTCTCTCTTCTCTCTCTCTCTCTCTCTCTCTCTCTCTCTCTCTCTCTCTCTCTGCGGTCTATCCGTCCCCGCTCTGAACCCTTGTGGCCGCCTGGTACTGTGGCTCTGTTATTGGAAACACCCCTCTGATACTCCCATTAGCCTGATGTAAAGATGATAGGTTGTGCTTTGTTTGGATATCCGTTTCCAATAGCAGGTCACGATGCGCAAATGACACCGAGATGATGGGGTTGCTGTGGGATGGAGGCTGCCAAAAGGCAAGAGAAGGAGGGAGAGAGGAACAAAAGAGAAAAATAGGGAGGTAGGGGGTGGTAGTGGCCACGTCAATGCCTGACCAAGATAACAAGTACAAGAAGGAAAAATAAAGACAGAGAGAACGGGATGGAGGAGGGAGAAGGGACAGTGGAGAGGGAGAAAGGGAAAGCTGAGGAAGAGAGAGAGGGAGGGAGGAAGAAGAGAGGAGAAAGGGAAGAATACAAGGAGGAGAAAGATAGGGGGAGAGGGAGAGCGAAGGAGAACACAATAAATCCAGCAGCCTTGAATCGGTTCAAGGTTACAAGGGAGGGTCACATATCAGGGAGATAAGGACCACACACAGCAGCTATGATGAGGGATGAATAGCTCATACTACCATGCTACCCATTATACTCGAGCTTAACAATATGCTACCCTGCTCTGTTTGATCCATACCCAATGAATACAGATTAACATTCAGATATCAGGGAGGCAACATGACCGATGTAGCTTCATTGAGGCTCACAGAAGTGTATGAGTTCCCTAAAAGCCTTTGTAAATCCCATTATAGGGATACAATAAAGTGGTATACCGTCCTATAATATGTAATAGATCATCTTAATATTATAGAAGTGTAAAATGGCCAGTTATTTTTTAATCGTAAACTTCTGATGAACAGCAATGACATTTGCTCTCATGGGTGGTCAATCAGATCTAGCTGAAAGCCACAACCCTAATAAACCAAGCCTCATGAAAATAACCTAAGGATTACATTCAAGAACACCCATCTCAACCCAGCATAAGAGTAAAAAATACCCAATTGATGGTTAAATTAACCCAAGTTTGGTAATCCCAACAACCCAACGTGTTGGGTTATTCACTCAACCCATCTGGCGGTGACCAAATACCCATAGTGTGTTCTGTCCAATATTTACTCAGCGCTGGGTTACCAAATATGCCAAATTGGGTTGCTTTTAACCCAGCATTGTTTAGAGTGTACATATAGTATATGCAGGTGTGTGTAGTGGATGTGAAACCTGTAACATGTTGGCTGGAGTATACCGATGTGTCACCTCCCTGAGATCTGAATGCCAATTGTTGCTCAGGGGGTGAAATAATAGTGTCTTGCTCTATAGGCTAATATGATTGGCTTTGAGTGTTGTGTGATGTTGGCCAGAAGGTTGTGGGTTCCAGGCCCACTCTGTTATACAGGGAAGACACGTGAAAGTGACCTGTATGTGAATTTACAGATGTAGGTTCTTAATTTGAGCCAGTTTGCTAAAGCAGGAAAATAATCCTGCAGCAACAGGAAATGTGAATTATTATGTGGATTATAATTAATGGACCATTTTTGTCGGGGTTGATACATTTACGTTCGGGCAAAATCAAGTCTGAAATTTTAAAGTGGATATTACAAACTTTAAAAGATATGTCAAACCGAGAATACACTACAAGAAGGAACATTTTCATCAACAAAATAGATCAAATTGAGATCCTACATCTGTATACCATTTAATCACAATGACATACTCTCAACAGGATACTACAAAAACTTCTCCTTCAAGCGGCATGAGGCCTGAGTTTCCTCAGAAACAGAAAAATACTGCTTTCTAGAACCCGCTGTGGACCCAGACTGGATGGTCTATTTGGGCTATTTGATTCATGGACCATTTGCTCAACCCGCTGGTCATCCTCCGGAGGCTTCTGATGTGGTCTAACTCACTTTGAAGACCAGCGGGATGCATCAAATGTGTGAGCCTTGTGTGCTACGTCATGGGTTCTTCGGTCATTGTAAGGTCGTACTGAAAACCTCGCTCAATATGTTTTTGCCTGGATCTGTGAATCAACCACTATATTGTAATACAACCATATTTCTTTCCCCTCATCTGCCAAACAACATTAAATAGTATTTGACTTTATTTGAACCAAATGTATTCCTTTAATCTTGGCTTGCACCATCAGATTAACCAGATACACATTAATCATTCATGACATCATGGAGTGGAATTGACCTGCTCTTTCTTGTTTTGTTCTCTGGGCTGTGAGTTTCACTTTTCGCCTATTGCCAAATATCACACTATGGGACCAGTGGTTCATATGTGGTGCAAGGAAATATTTCCCCCTAGACAATGATCTACGGTCCGTTTTAGGTTTACTCCCTCATGGTTAAAGTCCCAATGTGGGATATTTCCTGCTGTTCAAATGGCTGCTCATGTCTTTTCAAGATATATAGCCATTGATTCTTGAAGAATGTAGAAAAGTAATAAGGGATACAGCCAAGGGAGGGATTGTAAAGTTGACAGGCAGGTGCAGTATGGATAGAAGTTACTGGGAGACGCACCAGGTTTGCACACATCTCAGGAGGGATTTTGTCCCACTCCTCTTTGCAGATCTTCTCCAAGTCATTAAGGTTTCGAGGCTGACGTTTGGCAACTCGAACCTTCAGCTCCCTCCACAGATTTTCTATGGGAATAAGGTCTGGAGACTGGCTAGGTCACTCCAGGACCTTAATGTGCTTCTTCTTGAGCCACTCCTTTGTTGCCTTGGCCGTGTGTTTTGGGTCATTGTCATGCTGGAATACCCATCCACGACACATTTTCAATGCCCTGGCTGAGGGAAGGAGGTTCTCACCCAAGATTTGACGGTACATGGCCCCGTCCATCGTCCCTTTGATGCGGTGAAGTTGTCCTGTCCCCTTAGCAGAAAAACACCCCCAAAGCATAATGTTTCCACCTCCACTTTTGACGGTGGGGATGGTGTTCTTGGTGTCATAGGCAGCATTCCTCCTCCTCCAAACACGGCGAGTTGAGTTGATGCCAAAGAGCTCCATTTTGGTCTCATCTGACCACAACACGTTCACCCAGTTGTCCTCTGAATCATTCAGATGTTCATTGGCAAACTTCAGACGGGCATGTATATGTGCTTTCTTGAGCAGGGGGACCTTGCGGGCGCTGCAGTATTTCAGTCCTTCATGGCGTAGTGTGTTACCAATTGTTTTCTTGGTATTTTGTCAGTAAATATACAACAATAAACTCTATTAAGGAATTCCCTACTTCCCCACCAGGTCTGTGACCATGACAGAAATCAACCAGAGGTTTATTGGCAAGAATACATTTCTGAACTTTACTAAAAGTTGCCCGTAATCAAGTCAATCATTGTGTGATTATCTAACAACAACTAAAAGTAGCAGTGCTCAGGGACATTTGACATTAAGGCCTAGATTCAATCAGAAAAGTGTAAATATGCAATATTCGGATCCCCGTTAGATTTTGCAGAAGCAGCAGCTACTCTTCCGGGGGTCCACAAAAAAACAAAAAACATGACAATTAACAAAACACTGATACACTGATAAACGAGGAAAGTCACACAAATTTTAAATACAATGATATACAAGCAATTTAACTACAAAATAATGCAACTAAAGAATAATGTGTGTTAGAGTGTATCCCATCACAGTCCGCTCCATTCCATGAGTTTTTTTAATCAGCTTTTTTGTTGTCCAGGAAAATTAAGGCACTTATGTACAATTAAAAACATTACAGTAAATTTCACAACAGATTTCACAACACATTAAGTGTGTGCACTCATGCCACTACTCTACTACCACGTATCTACAACATAAATCCATAGGTACGTGTGTGCATAGTGCGTATGTTTTTGTGTGTGTGTGTGTGTGTATGTATGTGTCTGTGCCTGTGTGTGTGTGTGTCTCTTCACAGTCCCCGCTGTATTTTAGCAGATTTTTTTACCAGATTTTACTGATTGCATGAGTTACTTGATGTGGAATAGAGTTCCGTGTAGTCATTGCTTTATGTACTGTAGTACTGTGCGGCTCATGTCTGTTCTGGACTTGAGCTATGTACTAGTAGTTTTAAACAGACAGCTTGGTGCAGTCAACATGTCAATACTTCTCACAAATACAAGTAGTGATGAAGTCAATCTCTCCTCTGTTTTGCTTGAGTAATTGGAGATGGAAGGAAGTTCCAAGAGATCCTTGCTCTGTATAAAACTGTGTTATTCCAGCCCACTGAATAACTCCCAAAGCTTCACCTGAAATGGGTTGCACAACGCCAGAGAGTTATTCAGCCTATTGGAGCAAGAAATGTATCTGTGTGTTTTGGTTCATGGTTGCCAGGGAAAGGGTGGGGCTCTATCTTGCCTCCAAGGAGGGATTCCCAAATCCCCATCATTCCCATAGTTGTCTGAACAGCCCCAACATTTTTCCCATGAAGGGCTGTCACTGAGGAATCAGGTGGCTGGGCTGGAGTTTCACTGGATTTCCCTGGAGAAGAGCTGCTGGGGCAAGGACTCAAGTATGCCACTAAATCTCCATGTGCAAGTCCCTGCAGAGCGCAGGAACACAATGGGAGCGTTCCGGACATTCGGCTACTCTCCAGGAAATTCCACCTTGCACAATCTGTCTTTGTAGAGAAAGCTGGCATGGCCCTCGCCAGGGAGATGTCATGACCAGACCCAATAGCACGCAGCAGACATGGTTATTACTTGTGTATACTCATTCAAAGGAGCTTAAGATGGCTGGCATCCAGTTGATCAGGCTTGAGCATTTTTTCTGTTGTTTTCACCAAAAGTTTTGTTAAAGACCTGGTGAATTTCCACCAACCTCCACATGAACTCCCATCCGTAACCAAGAAAGACTCCTCATTTCGAGAGAGTCCAACGACTGATAAACATTGGGAAAGAAGATGAAAAGCGAAAAAAAGAGAGGAACGTGGAAAACAGGGCTGGCATTTCCAGCAGGTTTACTTGAGGCTGTGCCTGCCAGCCCCCTGGAAAGGGGACAGCATCTAAAGGCCGGGTGTGCAGACAGCTAGGGGGTATACAAAGGTGTGGTGAAAAGAAGACATCGCATTTCAAAGCCCCTCCCTTCTCCATGGAGTCTGGGAGATAAAGGTAAACAGAATCCGATTATTTACTTCCCCGGATCTCTGTCCGATCCCTGTCGCATCCCTGACAGACCCTGTCCGACGTAGGCAGAGCTGGAGTGCCTGGGAATAATTTGCCTGAGCATTTATTCCAATCCGTTAAAAGGATGGAAATTGCAGGCCATGCTGCAGGCCTGCTTTATTGATGGGAGGATGAAAAGAGGAATGCTCATGTGTTTTTCTTCCACCTTACCTCCCCCCCTCCCTCTCTCTCCACTATAGTGTGGCCTCAACATCAGAGCATGACACAGACAACATATTGTTAAATATTCCTTCACATTTGGACATTTGGTCCCGTTCAAGCCACCGACATCAAATGCATCATTTTGTGTGTGGGTGTCCGACTCCAGCACATGCGTTCCAGCTTGGGGCAGGTGGTCCAGCTTGTAGTGCAGCTCATTTATAGTCCAGAGAGCAATTTAGGGGTAGCTCTCTGAGGTAGCGGCAAGCTGTCACATTGCGAAAAGGCCATCCAGAGTGGCTCTCTCTTTTATTGGGAAATGATGTTACACAGAGGGCTGGTGCTGGTAGTGTTGCTCTGAGAGCCAGACTGCGGTTAGTTGGTTTCTTTTTGTTCATTGTCTGACACTCTCCGGCCCTCTCTTCTCTTCCGACCATGTGGTCACATCGGGGTGAGGCTGTGGCGTCTCCAGAGAAGCTTGTTTCCCTCCCAGCCGTCTCCGGGTCTTCCTGTCCATGAGAGCAGGGCTGACGGGGGGTTCGGGGCCGGCAGTCAGGGCCTGTTTGTCAACGTGTGAGGAATTGGCAAATTACACCGCCAGCCAGGAATTGAAAGGGACCATGACTCTGTGCCAGAGTCGACACTGTTTCCGAGCAGAGAGGAGGCCACAAAAAGAGCAGCGCTAACTAAAGCACTGCCCACCAAGTCTTTGAGTCGTTTATTTATGGCACGTTTATGGCAACACCTCATGTTAGGTCCTCTGTCAAAGTCGACAGAATGCTGGTGTAAGAGTGACAAAATCATTGAAATGTTAGTGAGGTTATATGAGGAGTATGAGAATTTGTTTAAAGCGACCGACCAATCTATCCAAAAGTTAATTGACATATATACAAGGGGCATTAAATAGTAAATATACATTTCTGTGACTTCATCTTTGATCTTTTTCCTTATTTGTTTACATTTTCATTCATTATCATGGAGTTGGCTACACTGAATGTAAAAAACATTATGAACCTGGTTATTTCAAGGACATAGACTACCAGGTGAATCAAGGTGAAATCTATGATCCCTTATTGATGTCAACTTGTAAATCAACTTAAATCAGTGTAGATGAAGGGGAGGAGACAGGTTAAAGAAGGATTTTTAAGCCTTGAGACAATTGAGACATGGATTGTGTATCTGTGCCATTTTAAGAAGTTGAATGGGCAAGACAAAACATTTAAGTGCCTTTGAACGGGTTATGGTAGTAGGTGCCAGGCGCACAGGATTGTGTCAAGAACTGCAACGCTGCTGGGTTTTTCACACTCAACAGTTTCCCATGTGTATCAAGAATACGAGTTGGATGGATGAGGGACATCCATCCAACTTGACACAACTTTGGTAAGCATTGGAGTCAACATGGGCCAACATCCCTGTGGAATGCTTTCGAAACCTTGTAGAGTTCATGCCCCAACAAATTTAGTCTGTTCTGAGGGCAAATTAGGAAGGTGTTCTTAATGTTTTCTACACTTAGTCTATGTAATTTGATATAGTGTAGTACCTTTCATTATTATGATGGGATTATATATTCTATATGTCAGGAAGTGTTACAGGGACACTTGACAATCAGCAAACCATGCTATTGCCGTGACTCAGAAGAGGCCATTACAGGAGTAATCGTTTTAGCCTTGCAGGATGAACTGGTTCAATTAAATGTTCTGGTGCTGGACTAGCCCGGAAGAATCATAAAAACCTATGTTGTGTATTCAAGATCCACTCTCATTGCAGGAGAGCTGGGACCTGGCACAAGGGCAAAGGGAACTAGGAACTGTTTTGAGAGGAAGATGGAAATGTCATTACACAACTTCTTCGCCCACTCCACCCATACGCTACCCAACAGAGAGAACGTACTTGATTACATTTCAGAGTTAATTTCAGCTCCATTTCCTCTCTCGGGATGGATTTCTTGCCTTTGTAGTCTGGAAATTGCTTTTTTAGTCCAACTTGGCAGCCATGGGATAACAATTTGATGTGCTGAAAGTAGTCTTGACCTGTCACGGCTGTTGAATGAACAGGAACAAGGTGCAGTGTGGTCAGCGTACATTTTGCTATATTTTCAAAAATGACGCCAACAAAACAACAAACGAGAAAACAACCGTGAAGCTATAGGCTATAGTGCCAACAACATAGACAACTTCCCACAAAGACAGGTGGAAAAAAGGGGTACTTAAGTATGGTTCTAAATCAGAGACAATGATAGACAGCTGCCTCTGATTGAGAACCACACCCGGCCAAACACAAAGAAATAGAAAACATAGAAATAAAGAAACTAGAATGCCCACCCTAGCCACACCTTGGCCTAACCAAAAATAGAGAATAAAAGCCTCTCTATGGCCAGGGCGTGACAGTACCCCCCCCACAAAGGTGCGGACTCCGGCCGCAAAACCTGACTCTAAAGGGGAGGGTCCGGGTGGGCCTCCTTTACGGCGGCAGCTCTGGTGCGGGACGTAGACCCCCCTCCGCCTCTCGCTCCCCCCACTTTGGTTGCGCTTCTGGTGAGGGGACCCTCGCCGCCGACCCCGGACTGGGGACCCTCGTAGCGGGTCCCAGACTGGGCATCCTCATTGCGGGCCCCGGACTGGGCAACCTCGCGTGACTTGACCTCTGTTTACAACCTCATAAATTCAGGCTGGAAAGGACTGTTTCCATTACAAAGAGAACATGGTGAAGATATCTCTGCTACAAACCTAGGTAAATAAAGATGTAGGATGTTCGACTGTGGGACCGGACCTTTATAAATTTTTCTTGGGGGCTTTCAGAATGTAGGCCCATTCATTTTTCACAACAATGCATTTTTTTTGCATGAATAAAAGACAACCAACACATCAATATTTATTTGTTTCAATATGCAGTCTATAAAGCATAAAACCTACCATGTTGAAATTACATTTGGGTTAGGAGTACTTGTCTACTATGGACCATCAACCATTGCATTGATTGTCACCTGCTATCTATAAAACATTACAGTGAGTATTCAAAACATAAAGGACATCTGCTCTTTCCACGACATAGACTGACGAGGTGATTTAAGGTGAAACCTATGGTCCCTGGTTGATGTCACTTGATAAATCTACGTCAATCAGTGTAGATGAAGGGGAGGAGAGGTTAAAGAAGGATTATCAAGCCTTCAGACAATTGAGACATGGATTGTGTATGTGTACCATTCAGAGGATGAATGGGCAAGGCAAAATATTTAAGTACCTTTGAACGGGGTATGGTAGTAGGTGCCAGGTGCCCCGGTTCGTGTCAAGAATTGCAGCACTGCAGGGTTTTTCACATAACAGTTTCCCGTGTGTTTCAAGAAGGGTCTTCTACCCAAAGTACATCCAGCCAACTTGACAACTGTGGGAAGCATTGGAGACAACATGGCCCAGCATCCCTGTGGAAAACTTTTGACACCTTGTAGACACAACTCAATATTAGGAAGGTGTTCCTAATGTTTGGTATACTTAGTGTATATTTCACATTTCGGAAACCCCTAGCTCCCTCCTAAAAATGCCTCCTGTCCATTCTCTTTTCAGCCTCTATTCAGATTATTGAGAGGGATTGACCAGGATTTTGATGGAGGAAGTTGTCCCTAAAGTTTCTAAAGTGTAATATGGCCCTTCAGTATGGTGGCCCCCATTTTTCCAGAAGAAGTGAACCAGTGGCGGTCAGTGCTGTTTAAGATGAGGGAGGATTATACATTTTTTATGAACATGGCCTTATTTCTATTACAGCATATTGGATGACTGTCATTCATATCCATTAACCCAGCTCAATGTAACAATTATAGGTTTAGGCTACAACATGATACTCAGAATTTCTCTCTACCCATCATGAGGTTCCTAAATCTGTTTACAAAGTAGGAGCACAGGTCGAGAGCATTTTTAGTTATAAAGTTGACAGACAGTGACACATTCAATACCGCTTTGCACACTCTTGCCTGCATCTAACTGATCTAGGGTGTAATCATTAGTCCAACAGTTCCAAACGAGAGTTTCTATAGGACAAATTCAGGAAAGTTTATCCCTATTTCGTTCCGTTTGCTTCCATTTAAGAAAGTTTTTTCAAAAGAATTGGCGCAATGAATCACCCCTGATCACACGCAAACAAAGTTCACTTTCATACCAGACACATACAAACAGCTTGTTGTGTATATATAATTCCTTCTCTCATCTATCTATGCGCTCTCCACCTTTCACATTTTCCCTTTGCATGTGGACTTCAGTGCAGAACATATCAGCTGTCTGTGACCAGGCAAAACACTTTCCAAGGCAAACCTTCAAATCATGACTGCTAACTGCTACACACAGCTTACATCATTGTCACGTCATAGTCAACATAGACATAGCTACTAGAACTATGGCGTTAGTAAACCCACTACAATCATGCAGAACAGTGTAGTCAGCAGGAATCAGTTTAGCAGTTACACTGGCAGGCCCCGGTGGCAATAGAGTAATAAAGCCAATAGCTTGACTTGGAAGAGTTCCAGTGTTGGATAGCCATATCCAGCTAGCTAACATAACATCCCTCTCTGTTAGAGTAGGCTATACTAGCTAGCTGCATTTGACACTAGCTAAGTAGGTGAAAGTGAAAAATATATATACTACGAAATATAGCTAGCTCTCACTCCTTCTCTCTCTTGCTTCTCTTTAATTTATTTTTAAACTGTTCAAATATTGTCTTTCTCTCTCTTTGATATTGTCTTTCTCTCTCTTTGAGTCATCTACCAGTGCAGTGCTAGCTGGCTGAAGCTTATGCTTTCAGTTCTAGATGTGTTCTCTGATCCTTTGATTGGGTTGACAACATGTCAGTTCATGCTGCAAGAAATATATATATATATATTACCTTTATTTAACTAGGCAAGTCAGTTAAGAACAAATTCTTATTTTCAATGACGGCCTAGGAACAGTGGGATAACTGCCTTGTTCAGAACAACATTTTTACCTTGTCAGCTCTGGGATTCGATCTTGCAACCTTTCAGTTACTAGTCCAAAACTCTAACCACTAGGCTACTTGCCACCCCTGATAGCTTGGAGGACGTCCTCCGGAAGTTGTCATAATCACTGCGTAAGTCTATTTTAGGGGGTGAGAACCAAGAGCCTCCTAGGTTTTGTGTTGAAGTAAATGTACCCAAAAGAGGACAGAAGCTAGCTACATCAAGGTGCTAGCCCACAGAGTGCTGCTGAGGCTACTGTACACCTTAATTGCAAAACAGTGTTTATAAATCAATTATTTGGTGATGTGAATATACTTAGTATAGTTGTATCGAAAAAGGATAACTTATCATGACACTAGGTGAGACCCAAATGCAGACACAGGAGGCAGATGGTTGGAGTTTAAGATGTTTAATAAATCCAAAGGGAATAGGCAAGAGAATGGTTGTGGACAAGCAAAAGGTCATAACCAGATCAGAGTCCAGGAGGTACAGAGTGGCAGGCAGGCTTGAGGTCAGGGCAGGTGGAATGGTCGGGCAGGCGGGTACAGAGTCCAGAACAGGCAAGGGTCAAAACCGGGAGGACTAGAAGAAGGAGAAAAGGCAAAGCAGAAAAATGTGAAAAAACGCTGGTAGGCTTGGACATACAAGACGAACTGGCACAGAGAGACAGGAAACACAGGGATAAATACACTGGGGGGGAAAAGCGACACCCGGAGGGGGTGGAGACAATAACGAGGACAGGTGAAACAGATCAGGGTGTGACATAACTTTTTGAATGTTTCACCATTTTTATTCGTATGAAATTCACTAAGTAGGATGGTCCTCCCCTTCCTCTTCTGAGGGGCCTCCACTGAGCTGAACAGCAGTCTACTGCAGTCTGGATGGTAGCTCCATCTGTCAGAGAGAAAACACAAAACACCAATGGTCCATTATTTAAAAAATATGTCACTGTGTCCCTCACAACCATACTCCTACCATTCTTCATCAAGTGAAACACAATGTGGCCCTTAAGTTGGTGGTGAGTGGAATTCATTTTCTGTCTCTGGTCTTTACAAGGCCTTGTGGGAGGCTTCATGTGGGAATCAGAGCATACGAGCATACAAATGGAAGCTCTGTCAAACCCCTTGTTTGTGGCAGACGTTGGATTTGCACCACCAGAAGTTGTTTTAAAGAGTATTTTATGGCACTTGGGGTTGTTGCAAGACGTCTGAAATAAACTGAGCCACTGTGATGTCATCGTTACTGAAGTAGGTTATGAGCTCTGAAGCCAACTCCTTTAAATAATTTATGCCCATTTCATACAATCATTCAACTGTTGAGGGGGGAAAATCTCATGAAATATTTGGGGTGTTTGGCCTCACTTAGACTGATTTAAGGCATATAGGTGCCCATGGCACTGGCATATGAAACAGGCCCGTCTGTTTTCTGGCTCTCACGCTATACAGGGTCCGGTCTGAGGATATTATGAGTCATGTTTGCTTTCCAGGAAAACTGTTTTCAGTTGGTCACTTACAGCACAGCCCTTGCTAATGACTTGGTTGCACACTTGCTGATTTTGGCCTGTTTACAAAGCATTTACAAATCAGTGTATTTTCATTGAAAGCATTGTAGCCAACAAAATGTATACAGTATGTGATTTTATTGGTTGAATTTCCCAAGATGGTGTGTAAAACCAATTTGGTAATTCATTCAAAGTTATAAATAACACATTCACACTCAATAACTACTCTAAAATAACTTACACTTTTTATGTTATTTATTTTAGTCATAACAAGGGATCATGAACAAACATTCAGGCTCAATAGCCTTTCTCAGTGTGGAGGCCAGACATGAAATATGATGTTTTATGTTCAAGAGAGCTATTAAGAGTACATTCAAAACATTAGGTATGTGTAGAGACAACTCAAATATAACCTTGTGGGCCATATTCATTTAAGCAAGCGCATGAGTGTAAACACATTAACATATTATTACAACAGCTGTGCAAGGGAACATTTTGAAGTGAATACCAAATATGAACTGAAGAGTTTTTCGGTGCCCCTTGACAGTAATTTTAGTCATATTCTTTCCCTGGCCCTTCCATTTATCTTAATCTCTTTTATGAGGTTTTCTTCTCTGAAAATGTCAAGTGTGCCTTTACTGGATAGATGAGCCAACCTCACAGGAGAAATGTGTCGAAATCAATCTTGTTATTAATTCATCATAATGTTTTCACTAATGACCACAGATGGAACCCCCTTTGGATGATCTGGAACTTCCATTATCAAATTGACGAAGACTGTACTGACGCACTGGTGTGTGTGCGTGTGCGTGTGCGTGTGCGTGTGCGTGTGCGTGTGGGTGGGTGATTGTGTGGGTGGGTGATTGTGTGGGTGGGTGATTGTGTGTGTGTGTGTGTGTGTGTGTGTGTGTGTGTGTGTGTGCGTTGGTTTATTCTTCACAGATTTCAGAAGATATCAATTATTCATGACGAAAGCATTTTTCTGCATAATATGATTGATGTGCTACTGATCTGAATTCTTTAGCATTTCAACACTAGCATTATAAAAAAATTATGATTTTGAAAAGAATGCCATTCTCAGTTCTCAGAATGGCAGGTCCTTTTGAACAGCACTTGGCTTCACACAAATGTCTATGCTCAAATCATACAGTATGTTTGGAATGATGGTTTAAGGCCTTTAGTGAAACATAACACAAACTTAGTCTTAGCATACCTAGAAATTGTTCTGTTTTTAACATCTTCCACACATTACTTCAGATTAGGAGATATTGAGAAACCAGACATGCATATTTTCCCCAGAACCCGCCAACATTGCCATAAGGTGTGTTTATAGAGAATATAATAATAACTTAATTCCACTCAAGGAATGTGGGTCATATTATCTCTATGTCTCTAGAGCCCAATGATTTCTATGAACCGTTTCGGTTTAAAACCTCCACCTCCATTCATAGTCAATTTATTAAAAACAATAGTCTTTGAGTCATTTCACGATTCCACAATATCCACAAATCGCCTTCTTCCTTACTGAAATGTCCTACAACTTTTCACACTAAGTGCTCAACAATGTTCCGATAAAATCAACAGCATTGAGGCCAGATGTAAAAATACAAATTTTAAAAAGTCAGTCTTTATTTCAACAATGAGTGCTGAAGACAACTTCTGCCTGAACCAAAACATGGCAGCATATGCCTTTGTCATTGAGTGTGTGGTTTCTTTTACCAGTGGGCTGCTGCTATGGAGGGCAGCCAGGTCTGTAGTGTGGGTGTGTTTGTGTGTGTGCGTGGGTGCGTATGTGTGTGTGCGCCCGCGCATGTGTTTGTGTGTGTGTGCCTGAACGTTGGCCAGGGGTCGACAACCTAACATACATGGGTCATTCCACCAATTCGGTGCCTTTTGAGAAATGTAACTTGATCAGAAAATCCCTTGATTTGACCGAAGTGTAACATTCTGTCATAAAGAACATATGTATATCGTCATTATAAAAAAAATGCTTTCCAATCTCAAGAGGTAAAATAAAAAAGGACTATAGTAAGTGCCTATTATGTGCCAAATAAAGGTGTTGACGATTTTATCTTAAATCAGCCATAACTCCTCTTGGGACTGGAGGAATGGAAGCTTGTGTGCAACAGGGAGGGGCAATTGAATGGAATGCAAGCCTACGTTCATTATTATTATCTATGGGTAACAGGGTTGACGTGTTATGTATGAACCACTTAGTTTTCCACCACAAAACACCAAAAAATGGTCAGAAATTGTATAACCAGCTCACCTGCTTTTAAACTGTGATTTGACTATTAGATGTTCAATGTTTATTTTGAAAAGATATATTTTAAAAGGAATAGTTTCACCATATCAAAATGAGAGGTCACAAGAGGTTGAACATAAAATGAGGGACAGATGTAAATGAATCAGTAATCGCATTAAATAAATAATAATCTTCAGAAATGACCCCTTGACTTTTTACACATTTTTACACATTACAGCCTTATTCTAAAATTGATCAAATTAAATGTTTTCCTCATCGATCGACCCATAATACGCCATAATGACAAAGTGACAAAAGGTTTTTTGGATATTTTGCAGAACCTATTAAACATAAAAAACAGAAATACCTTATTTACATAAGTATTCAGATGTCACGCCCTGGCCTTAGTATTCTTTGTTTTCTTTATTATTTTAGTTAGGTCAGGGTGTGACATGGGGATTGTTTGTGTTTTGTCGGTTTTGGGTGATTATATGGTAAAGGGGGTGTTGGGTGTAGTGTATGGGTTTGTGTTGAGTGCATGTGTCTAGCTGTGTCTATGTTGGTTTAGTTGTCTAGGAGAGTCTATGGTTGCCTGAATGAGTTCCCAATTAGAGACAGCTGATTTCTGTTGTCTCTGATTGGGAGCCATATTTAGGGTAGCCATAGGCTTTCATTTGATTGTGGGTAATTGTCTATGTTATACGTTTGTAGCCTGTGTGTGCACTTCGTTCATTAGCTTCACGATCATTTTCTTGTTTTGTTTAGTGTGTAAGTGTTTTGTTTCGTTTTGCCTTAATATTCATTAAAAGGAATATGGCTTATTTTCCTACTGCTGCGTTTTGGTCCGTCAATCCTCCAAACGATCGTGACAGAATTACCCACCAATATAGGACCAAGCGGCATGTAAAGCGGCAACAGGACCCACCTACACAGGATTCTTGGACATGGGAGGAGATACTGGATGGTAAGGGGCCGTGGGCACAACAGGGAGAATATCGCCTTCCTCGTGAAGAGCTGGAGGCAGCTAAAGCCGAGAGGAGGCGATATGAGGAGGCAGCACGGAGACAAGGCTGGAAGCCTGTGAGTACAACCCAAAAATTTCTTGGGGGGGGCCTTAAAGGGAGTGTGGCGAAGTCAGGTAGGAAACCTGCGCCTACTCCCTGTACTTACCGTGAAGAGCGAGAGTACGGGCAGACACCGTGTTACGCAGTAGAGCGCACGGTGTCTCCTGTACACGTGCATAGCCCGGTTTGGTACATTTCAGCTCCACGTATCGGCCGGGCTAGACTGAGCGTTGAGCCGTATGTCATGAAGCCGGCCCAACGCATCTGGTCACCAGTGCGTCTCCTCGGGCCGGCGTACATGGCACCAGCCTTACGCATGGTGTCCCCGGTTCGCCTACATAGGCGGGTGCGGGTTATTCCACCTCCGCGCACTGGTCAGGCAAAGGGGAGCATACAACCAGGTAAGGTTGGGCAGGCTCGGCGCTCAAGGGAGCCAGTACGCATGCACGGTCCGGTATTTCCGGCGCCACCTCCCCGCCCCTACCCAGTACCACCAGTGCCTCCTCCACGCACTAGCCCTATGGTGCGTGTCTCCAGCCCTTTACCACCAGTGCATAAACCACGCACCAAGCCTCCTGTGTGTCCCCAGAGTCCTGTGCGTCCTGTTGCTGCTCCCCGCACTAGCCCTGAGATGCGTGTCCCCAGTCCGGTACCACCAGTTCCGGCACCACGCACTAGGCCTAATGTGCGCTCCCAGGGTCCAGTATGCCCTGTTCCTGCTCCCCGCACTAGCCCTGAGATGCGTGTCCCCAGCCCGGTACCACCAGTTCCGGCACCACGCACCAGGCCTACAGTGCGCCTCAGCCGGCAAGAGTCTGTCGTCTGCACAGCGATGCCTGAACTGCCCGTCTGCCAAGCGCCATCTGAGCCATCCGTCTACCCAGCGCCATCTGAGCCATCCGTCTACCCAGCGCCATCTGAGCCATCCGTCTACCCAGCGCCATCTGAGCCATCCGTCTGCCCCGAGCCATTAGAGCCGCCCGTCTGTCCCGAGCTGTCAGAGCCGTTCGTCAGTCAGGAGCCGCTAGAGCCATTCGTCAGACAGGATCTGCCAGAGCCGCCAACCAGACAGGATCTGCCAGAGCCGCCAACCAGACAGGATCTGCCAGAGCCGCCAACCAGACAGGATCAGCCAGATCCGTCAGCCAGCCATGAGCAGCCAGATCCGTCAGCCAGCCATGAGCAGCCAGATCCGTCAGCCAGCCATGAGCAGCCAGATCCGTCAGCCAGCCATGAGCAGCCAGATCCGTCAGCCAGCCATGAGCAGCCAGATCCGTCAGCCAGCCATGAGCAGCCAGATCCGTCAGCCAGCCATGAGCAGCCAGATCCGTCAGCCAGCCATGAGCAGCCAGATCCGTCAGCTAGCCATGAGCAGCCAGATCCGTCAGCCAGCCATGAGCAGCCAGATCCGTCAGCTAGCCATGAGCAGCCAGATCCGTCAGCCAGCCATGAGCAGCCAGATCCGTCAGCTAGCCATGAGCAGCCAGATCCGTCAGCCAGCCATGAGCAGCCAAATCCGTCAGCCAGCCATGAGCAGCCAGATCCGTCAGCCAGCCATGAGCAGCCAGATCCGTCAGCCAGCCATGAGCAGCCAGATCCGTCAGCCAGCCATGAGCAGCCAGATCCGTCAGCTAGCCATGAGCAGCCAGATCCGTCAGCCAGCCATGAGCAGCCAGATCCGTCAGCCAGCCATGAGCAGCCAGATCGATCAGTTAGCCATGAGCAGCCAGATCCGTCAGCCAGCCATGAGCAGCCAGATCTGTCAGCCAGCCATGGGCCGTCCCTCAGTCCAGAGCTGCAGTCCCTCAGTCCGGAGCTGCCGTTCCTCAGTCCGGAGCTGCCCCTTATCCTGGTGCTGCCCCTTATCCTGGTGCTGCCCCTTATCCTGGTGCTCTCCCTTATCCTGGTGCTGCCCCTTACCCTGGTACTGCCCCTTAGTCCGGAGCTGCCCCTTAGTCCGGAACTGCCCCTTAATTCAGTGGGGTTAATGTGGAGGGGGGTCATTTGGAGGAAGCTAAGGAGGCGGTTAGTGACTGTGGTGGGGTGGGGACCACGACCAGTGCCGGAGCCGCCACCGTGGAAGGAAGCCCACCCAGACCCTCCCCTAGACTGTGTAATGGTGCGCCCGGAGTTCGCATCTTAAGGGGGGGGTTATATCACGCCCTGGCCTTAGTATTCTTTGTTTTCTTTATTATTTTAGTTAGGTCAGGGTGTGACATGGGGATTGTTTGTGTTTTGTCGGTTTTGGGTGATTATATGGTAAAGGGGGTGTTGGGTGTAGTGTATGGGTTTGTGTTGAGTGCATGTGTCTAGCTGTGTCTATGTTGGTTTAGTTGTCTAGGAGAGTCTATGGTTGCCTGAATGAGTTCCCAATTAGAGACAGCTGATTTCTGTTGTCTCTGATTGGGAGCCATATTTAGGGTAGCCATAGGCTTTCATTTGATTGT
The DNA here is from genome assembly GCF_029448725.1 of Salvelinus fontinalis. Classification (NCBI taxonomy): domain Eukaryota; kingdom Metazoa; phylum Chordata; class Actinopteri; order Salmoniformes; family Salmonidae; genus Salvelinus; species Salvelinus fontinalis. The sequence goes on from NC_074683.1 coordinate 3,593,975, forward strand.
GGGTAATTGTCTATGTTATACGTTTGTAGCCTGTGTGTGCACTTCGTTCATTAGCTTCACGATCGTTTTCTTGTTTTGTTTAGTGTGTAAGTGTTTTGTTTCGTTTTGCCTTAATATTCATTAAAAGGAATATGGCTTATTTTCCTACTGCTGCGTTTTGGTCCGTCAATCCTCCAAAGGATCGTGACATCAGAACCTTTGCTATGAGACTCGAAATTGAGCTCAGGTGCATCCTGTTTTCTTTGATAATCATGAGATGTTTCTGCAACTTGATTGGGGTCCACATGTGGTAAATTCAATTGATTGGACAAGACTTGGAAAGACACACATCTGTCTATATAAAGTCAAACAGTTGACAATGCATGTAATGTCAGAGCAAAAACCAAGCCATGAGGTCGAATGAATTGTCTTTAGAGCTCCGAGACAGGATTGTGTTGAGGCACAGATCTGGGGAAGGGTACCAAAATATTTCTGCAGCATTGAAGGTCCCCAAGAACACAGTGGCCTCCATAATTTATAAATGGAAGAAGTTTGGAACCACCAACAATCTTCCTAGAGCTAGCCGCCCGGCAAAATTGAGCAGAAGGGCATTGGTCAGGGAGGTGAGAAAGAACCTGATGGTCACTCTGACAGAGCTCCAGAGTTCCGCTGTGGAGATGGGAGAACCTTCCAGAAGGACAACCATCTCTGCAGCACCAATCAGGCCTTTATGGTAGAGTGGCCAGACAGAAGCCACTCCTCAGTAAAAGGCACATAACAGCCCACTTGGAGATTGCCAAAAGGCACCTAAAGGACTCTCAGACCATGAGAAACCAGAGTGTCTGGTTTGATGAAACCAAGATTGAACTCTTTGGCCTGAATGCCAAGTGTCACATCGGAAGGAAACCTTGCACCATCCCTAAGGTGAAGAATGGTGGTAGCAGCATCATAATGTGGGGATGTTTTTCAGTGGCAGGGACTGGGAGACTAGTCAGGATCGAGGGAAAGATAAACGGAGAAAAGTACAGAGAGATCCTTGATGAAAACAAACTCCAGAGTGGTCAGTACCACAGACTGAGGCAAAGGTTCATCTTCCAATAGGACAACGACCCTAAGCATACAGCTAAGACAACGCAGGAGTGGCTTCGGGACAAGTTTCTGAATGTCTTTGAGTGGCCCTGCCAGAGACCAGACTTGAACCAGGTCGAACATCTCTGGAGAGATCAGAAAATAGCTGGGAAGCGACGCTCCCCATCCAACCTAACAGAGCTTAAGAGGATCTGCAGAGAAGAATGGGAAAAACTCACCAAATTCAGGTGTGCCAAGCTTGTAGCGTCATACCCAAGAAGACTCAAGGCTGTAATCGCTGCAAAATGTGCTTCAACAAAGTACTGAGTGAAGATTCTGAATACATATGTAAATGTGATGTTTCAGTTGTTTATTTTTAATACATTTGCCAACATTTCTAAACAACTGTTTATGCTTTGTCATTATGGGGTATTGTGTGTAGATTGATCAAATATAAATAAAAAGTAATCTATTTTAGAATAAGGCTCTAACGTATCAAAATGTGGAAAAAGTCAAGGGGTCTGAATACTTTCCGAATGCACTGTATCCTCGGACCCAATATGCATGAATTCACTTTTTAAATAGAGACCGTTCTGAATGGACCCGAGGACAACTAGGCCAATTCCATATAGACTTGGTTAGATCCAGACCCGGTCGGATCCAAGTGGGGGAAATGGCAGAAAAAGTCCTTTTTAAGCTACTTTATCAACCAGAGATGATAAAGCTCGAAAGGAGGAAGAGCAAGGTCTATGTGCTACTCTAGCAGGTGTGGGAGGGGCCATAATGTGAGCGAGTGAAAAGGGAGCAGGGAGGAGGGAGGGTGATAAAAGAAACAGCAACCAACCAAGCCATCTTGCGCTACAGTGGACTATTAGCTGCTATAGCTAGGGTATTTATCATCGAATATGATTATCTAGTACCTGTCTTGACTGCGTCAAACTGGGAGAAGCTAGTCAAGCTAGCTAACATAAGCCAGACTAATTGAGGCAGCAGTGCATGCACTTTCTCATCCTACAGTTACAAAAAGCAACAACTCCTTTCAGAATATTAAGTAGCAGCCTACCTGTTGACTTTTCATTCTGTCATTTCAATTCCATATTCCATTGATTAGATGACTCCTAACTTTTGCCACACACTGAGGCTCTATGACTGTAGTTTATTGCTGCTTTGATGACTTATGATAGGCCAACAACAACAACAAGCTACATGCGCCACCTCTACTCTCGAGAAATGAAAGAACAGCATTAATGATCAAATGTCTTTCTCTCTCTCTCTACTGCAGCAGTCACGTACGGATCTGTACGGGCCCTTCCTGACAAGTCAGTTAAAATTTCACATACCCGAAAATGCAGCATGTAAAACGCAGCATCATATGATGCAAAATGCAACATACGGGGATGACTTCTGTATTTTGAAGTTACATATCTTGGAAACTTGGGTGCTGACAAGCAAAACATTTTGGGACTATGTTAACAATGGACAAATTAAACAAATACCAAAAGATAATTGTTGGGTGGAGTTTTCCTTTACTCAAGTCTTTAAAATCAGATTGATTGAACTCCATGTGGTCTATAATGAAGGGTACTTCATAAATTAATATATATACACTACTGTTCAAAAGTTTAAGGTCACTTAGAAATGTCATTGTTTTTTAAAGGCAGAGTTCCTCTGTCCAGTGTCTGTGTTATTTTGCCCACCTTAATATTGTATTTTTATTGGCCAGTCTGAGATATGGCTTTTTCTTTGCAACTTTGCCTAGAAGGCCAGCCTCCCAGAGTCTCCTCTTCACTATTGACTTTGAGACTGGTGTTATGCGGGTACTATTTAATGAAATTGCCAGTTGAGGACTCTGTTTCTCAAACTAGACACTTTAATGGACTTGTCCTCTTGCTCAGTTGTGTACCTGGGCCTCCCACTCCTATTTATATTCTGGTTAGAACCAATTTGCGCTGTTCTGTGAAGGGAGTAGTACACAGTACGAGATCTTCAGTTTCTTGGCAATTTCTCACATGGAATAGCCTTAATTTCTCAGAACAAGAATAGACTGACGAGTTTCAGAAGAAAGGTATTTGTTTGTAGCTATTTTGAGCCTGTAATCGAACCCACAAATGCTGATGCTCCAGATACTCAACTAGTTTAAAGAAGGCCAGTTTTATTGCTTCTTTAATCAGGACAATTTTTTTCAGCCGTGCTAACATAATTTCAGAAGGGTTTTCTAATAATCAATTAGCCTTTTAAAATTATAAACTTGGATTAGCTAACACAACTTGCCATTGGAACACAGGAGTGATGGTTGCTGATAATGGGACTTTGTACACCTATGTAGGTATTCCATTAAAAATCAGCCGTTCACAGCTACAATAGTCATTTACAACATTAACATTGTCTACACTGTATTTATGATCAATTTTATGTTATTTTAATGGACAAAAAATGTGATTTCAAAAACAAGGACATTTCTAAGTGAACCCAAACCTTTGAACGGTAATGTAAATTCAATATTGGTGCACAATTTCTACTTAAAATATCAAAGGGAAGCAAAAGGCACTCATTTCGTGGAACTACCCAACTACGTCCATTGCAGTTTCACCTCAGCGAGCAACATTTTACATCTACAACATTCTAGAATTGAATTAACAAAAGTTAATGCTCAAATAATATAGTACGTTACACACATATTACATGATACATCTAGAACTTTCCAGAATTTGGGAGGTTGTCCTTACAACTCTAATAGTAATGTAATGACCTTAAATAGAAAGCAGAAACACTGTAGTGTTCTCAATGTATCAGATAGATTTGGGTATGTAGGGATGTAACAGGACCAGCTGTAGGTGTACCTAGTCCAGGGTCATATCAGAAACAAGAAGCAGAACGTGAAAAGGTCCAAACCAATTACAGTTGAAGTCGGAAGTTTACATGCACCTTAGCCAAATACATTTAACTCAGGTTTTCACAATTCCTGAAATGTAATACTAGTAAACATAGTATGATGGCCTAGTTAACTGCCTTGTTCAGGGGCAGAAAGACAGTTTTTTTTTATCTTGTCATCTCGGGATTTGATCTTGCAACCATTCGGTTACTAGTCCAATGCTCTAACCACTAGGGTACCTTCCACCCCAAATGATGGTTAAATTACTTGTGTCATGCACAAAGTAAATGTCCTACCAGACTTGCCAAAACTATAGTTTGTTAACAAGAAATTTGTGGAGTGGTTGAAAAACGAGTTTTAATGACTCCAACCTAAGTGGATGTAAGCTTCCGACTTCAACTGTATACGCTATATATACAAAAGTATGTGGACAACCCTTCAAATTAGTGTTTCGGCTATTTCAGCCACATCCATTGCTGACTGGTGTATAAAATTGAGCACATAGCCAAGCAATCTCCATAGACAAACATAGGCAGTAGAATGGCCTTACTGAAGAGCTCAGTGACTTTCAATATGGCACCGTCATAAGATGCCACCTTTCCAACAGGTCAGTTCGTCAAATTTCTAGCCTGCTGAAGCTGCCCCTTCAAATCTACGTGCTGATATTATGAAGTGGAAACATCTAGGAGCAACAATGGCTCAGCCGCGAAGTGGCTCACTTAACGTGACCGCCGAGTGCTGAAGCGCATAAAAATAATCTTCCCTCGGAAGCAACACTCACTACTGCGTTCCAAACTGCCTCTGGAAGCGACGTCAGCACAAGAACTGTTCGTCGGGAGCTTCATGAAATAGATTTCCATGGCCAAGCAGCCACACACAAGCCTAAGATCACCATGCGCAACGCCAAGCGTCGGCTGGAGTGGTGTAACGCTTGCCGCCATTGGACTCTGGAAAAGTGGAAATGCGTTCTCTGGATTCACCATCTGGCAGTGAATCACGCTTTACCACGTGCTCGAATGCATAGTACCAACTGTAAAGTTTGGTGGAGCGTTTTTAAAACTCAAATACACTACATGTTCGCATTTCCTGCTGAGCAGGACATTTCTCAGCAACAAAAGAGTGATCAAATTAAGATCATACATCTGTAGTATGTTCATTGTGTTTGTGCGTGCTTGTGTGTGGCATATGTTTGTGTGTGAGGTACTGGTGTATGTACGTGTGCATATGTGAGTGTGTGTACGGTGGTTCCTGCCTGGCACCGGACACCCAAGTTGTTAACCCCCCACTGCCACCAACTTGATATGGACTAGCGCTCGCACACTCCTGTTCCCATAAATTGGACATTAAGTAAAGCTTCAAGTCAAAGTCTGCTTTTAAAAGATTAGGGATCTGGTGAATTTAACAAGGTGTGACATACATGAAAGCTTTTTTTCTGTCATTGTGATGAAGGACTATGGAAAAACAAGTCCTTCTAGACATCTCTGGAAAGAAGTGGTACATACAGTTGAAGTCGGAAGTTTACATACACTTACGTTTACATACACTTACGTTACTCATTTTTCAACCACTCCACAAATTTCTTGTTAACAAACTATAATTTTGGCATGTCGGTTAGGACATCTACTTTCTACACAAGTAATGTTTTCCAACAATTGTTTACAGACAGATTATTTCACTTATATTTCACTCTATCACAATTCCAGTGAGTCAGAAGTTTACAAGTACACTAAGTTGACTGTGCCTTTAAACATCTTGGACAATTCAAGAAGTTGACTGTGCCTTTAAACAGCTTGGAATATTCAAGAAAATGATGTCATGGTTTTAGAAACTTCTGATGGAAGCTTCTAATAATGGACATAATTTGAGTCAATTGAATGTGTACCTGTGGATGTATTTCAAGGCCTACCTTCAAACTCAGCGCCTCTTTGCTTGACATCATGGGAAAATCAAAAGAAATCAGCCAGACCTCAGAAAAAAAATTTGTAGACCTTCACAAGTCTGGTTCATCCTTCAGAGCAATTTACAAACGCCTGCAGGTACCACATTCATCTGTGCAAACAATAGTATGCAAGTTTAAACGCCATGGGACCACATAGCCGTCATACCGCTCAGGAAGGAGACGCGTTCTGTCTCCTAGAGATGAACGTACTTTGGTGTGAAAAGTGCAAATCAATCCCAGAACAACAGCAAAGGACCTTGTGAAGATGCTGCAGGAAACAGGTACAAAAGTATCTATATCCATAGTAAAACGAGTCCTATAACGGAAGAACTTGAAAGGCCGCTCAGCAAGGAAGAAAGCACTGTTCCAATATCGCCATAAAAAAGCCAGACTACGGTTTGCAACTGCAAGTGGGGACAAAGATTGTACTTTTTGGAGAAATGTCATCTGGTCTGATGAAACAAAAATAGAACTGTTTGGCCATAATGACCATCGTTATGCTTGGAGGAAAAAGGGGGATGCTCGCAAGCCGAAGAACACCATCCCAACCGTGAAGCATGCGGGTGGCAGCATCATGTTTTAGGGGTGCTTTGCTGCAGGAGGGACTGGTGTACTTCACAAAATAGATGGCATCATGAGGAAGAAAAATGATGTGGATATATTGAAGCAACATCTCAAGACATCAGTCAGGAAGTTAAAGCTTGGTCGCAAATGGGTCTTCCAAATGGACAATGACTCCAAGCATACTTCCAAAGTTCTGGCAAAATGGCTTTAGGACAACAAAGTCCAGGTAAAGGAGTGGCCATCACAAAGCCCTGACCTCAATCCCACAGAAAATTTTGTGGGCAGAACTGAAAAAGCGTGTGCAAGCAAGGTCTACAAACCTGACTCAGTTACACCAGCTCTGTCAGGAGGAATGGGTCAAAATTCACCCAACTTATTGTGGGAAGCTTGTGGAAGGCTACCCGAAATATTTGGCCAAAGTTGAACAATTTAAAGGCAATGCTACCAAATACTAATTTAGCGTATGTAAACTTCTGACCCACTGGGAATGTGATGAAATAAAACATTCTCTCTACTATTAATTCTGACTTTTCACATTCTTAAAATAAAGTGGTGATCCTAACTGACCTAAAACAGGTCCTTTTTATTCGGATTTAAATGTAAAGAATTGTGAAAAACTGAGTTTAAATTTATTTGGCTAAGGTGTATGTAAACTTCAACTGTATGTGCTAAGCAATACGTACATGTTGAATGAAGGACATGTTCATGAACCACGTACATGAGGCTTTTATAAGATATTCCAATGTCATAATGTATGCTACAGACACTTATTTGGAACTAAAAATGATTAAAAGTGACTAGTCTTAATTGCAAAGCAGAAAATGACAACCTTCCTGTTGCAGCTGGCTTTGACCGGGAGACCCATGGGTCGGCGCACAATTGGCCCAGCGTTGTCCGTGTTAGGGGAGGGTTTGGCCGGCAGGGATGTTCTTGTCCCATCGTGCACTAGAGACTCCTGTGGCTGGCCGGGAGCAGTGTATGCTGACACGGTCGCCAGGTCTATGGTATTTCCTCAGACACATTGGTGCGGTTGGCTTCCGGGTTAAGTGGGCATTGTGTCAAGAAGTAGTGTGGCTTGGATGGGTTGTGTGTCGGAGGACACACAGCTCTTGACCTTGTCTCCTGAGTCCGTATGGGAGTTGCAGCAATGGGACAAGACTGTAACTACTAATTGGATACCACAAAATTGGGGAGAAAAAGGGGTTTAATAAAAAAATATATTTGCTATAACTTTGGTTTTGAATGAGCCGAATCCAACCAAATATAGTTATACCATATACATAGTTATACCACATACATCCACCTAGATCAAATGCATATGATCCCAGGACATTTAGTTGATATAATGCCTTTATTTTCTTTAAAAAAAGAAGGGAGTACACTTGGAAAAAAAGTGTTCCAAAATGGTTATTTGCGGAGGGATAGGGTTCTATCAAGACCTTTTAACATCATAAGAACCACTTTTGGAAGATAAGGGTCCTTTGATGATTATTTGGTAGGCAAGAAGGATTCTTTGGAAGGCAAGAAGGGTTTTACATAGAACCATATATCATATTTCCCAACATGCTCTACTGCAGGGTGATTTTCTAAATAGTTTGTTTTAATATCTGTGTTTTTGTATGTACATTGTTTTTGGAAGACAAGGGTTCTGTGATGATTCTTTGGAAGGCAAGACATGTTCTACATAGAACAATATATTATATTTCCCAACATGCTCTACTGTAGGGTGATTTTCAAAATAGTTTATTTTAATAATTGTGTTTTGCATGTACATTGATTGATTGACACATTTTATGCTACACAAAGATAAATAGCATACATTTTTCTCAACTAAATCAATCTGTTAGTAGTTGGATTTATTGCACCTGTTACTGAGATGGTTGTTCCAGTTCAGATGATTGAGGTAGTCTCAACATTCCATCCTCCCTACCATGACAGTCATTCTGAATGCAGGATGATAAAACATGTAACTTGTTGGATATCCTAACTCTTGCTGGATCCCAATAGGAATTAAACATCACTTTGCAAGCCAGCATAATGTCACTTGCGCCCTGTAAACCAGGGGTTTCCTAACATCACTGTGTTAGAGTATAACTAGGCACTCAAAGAAAGGCCTTATGATATATGTAATGTATTGTCATAAATAATTACATTTTAAAGGCTGATAAAGCTGGTGGAACTATTCATAGAGGGTTGTAGGAATAACTCTCCAAAGATAAAAGTGTTTTCGGTAGAACCCTTAATAGAGGGTTCTAGGTAGAACCATATACAGGGGGTTCTATGAAGAACCCTACATAAAGGGTTCTACTTAGCACCCCCAAATTTTGGTTTGTCCCCAAATTCCCTGTGGGGACAAACCAAAGAACTCGGTTCTACTGTGGTTCTACTTAGCACCTTTTTTCTAAGAGTGTAAACTACAATGGAGGCCAAATTATTTATGTGCATGGTTAATAGTTCTTCAGCGATGTTGATCTCTTTGAGCTGCAAGCTGTCCAAGCTGGCACATCCACTCTTCCTATGGTTGTCATTAACCTTAGTCAAAGGGTGGAAGAGGGATATCTTCCTCTCATAAAACAACTTGGCCTTAATCAGTGAATCCATGGGGACCAAATCGGACATGCATTCACATTTAGCTCAGATAATCTAAATAGCCTTTGTGTGGACTTTGGAGACCCAGCTCAAAGACTTCATGACCACTCAAAGAAAAGCAGACTGTTTCCATGTTCATGGAGGTAGGAAGGGGAATATGTCAGAGAAGGGCTCTCCAGAGCATTCAATATTCCATGGCAGTATAAACATACCAACAATGTCTTTCGCTCATGGTCTTTAACCTGTTGGTGCTATATCCAGGGCTCTAAAATGGGACAATTTTGGTCGCATATGCTCTTAAATATCTTGCTGTGTGACAACTTGGAATTTTTATTTGGGAGCACCAGCGCGTCTATTGAAAAAATCTGCCGATTAATAATTGTTTTATAGGCTAAGCTGTACAGCTGTTTCCCAGTCCGTTAGAGTAAAAAGTGAGCGTTGATTCATGACCGTGGTGGTTGCACATTGCTACAGAAAAAACCCAGCTTGTCTCTAAACTGTTAAAAAGTTGTGACCCATATTACCAGTGCAACGTTGCAGCTGGATGCATCTCCATTCTTAAAGAGACAGTGTACAATTTAATGTAATGCATCTCAATAGGAAACAGTGCATTTTCCAAAATGAGAAACCTATTATTATAAACAATCGTATTATATCCTGCTATATTATGTTGCTTTTATGTGATGGTCCTAACTATGTGGTGGTCCTAGCACCTGTGCTACCAACAACTTCACAATGCTTGGGTACCATTCCACTGAGCTGCCCGATTACCATGGCAACTTTGAATATTACAAATGGAAATCCGCTTTATTAAGGAACACTCTCAGAGCCCTCTACAAAACCTGAGTGCTGAAAAGGATGCCGTTAAGAAGCCACAAGGCATGCAGAATGTTTGTTCTCGGCCTACAGCGCTCCAGTTTTGGGTCAGAGCCAAGCTATCATTGCCGACTTCATGGAATTTGGGAGAGCCACGCAGAGACGAAGAAATTATTTTTTTAAGGTAGGGGACATGCAAGTGAGGGAGCGAGTGGAGACACAGGGCTTTGGGAGAGGCCTTTGAGTGCCAGTGTCGGTGTCTGCCATGCACAGTCTGTGGGGGAGTGAAATTCAGACTCATGCAGATGTAATATAAAAACAGCTGTGGGCAATATTCATTTTTCCATGGAGGACAAAATATAGGAGTTTGTGTATGAGGGAGATGGAGGTATGTGGTACATTGCAAGTTAAATAATTCACCTTAAATAGTTCTCCAAAATATTTTTTGAATTTCGCGCTCTGCCTTTTCAGTGGAATGTGGGAGGAGTTCCGCTAGCGGAACCCCGGTGCCAGGCAGGTTAAGCATCGAGTAAGCGGTATAATTGAGCTCTTCCTTACATAGATAATTAACCTTAAAATAACACTGAGTTCAAATGTGACTCGTTTCAGGAAACTAGACGTATGTCCCGCGTCACTACTTCACATGAGAGCCATTTGAATGTAAACTTTTTTTAATCAAAATGAGTTTTTTGGCAGAAATGCCTTCTGGAACATGCTAACTTTCATGTGCCTTAATAACAAACGTGTTTTCCATCTGTAAATACGAATAACATTGTCAAATTATGAGCCTAGTTGGTTTAGCCACAGAAAAAGTCAGCAACGTTCCCGCTAGCCATCATTGTCTGAGACAATGAGTCTGCCCATGTAGCATGCTTCTGTCTGTTTGAGCTGTTCAGAATGTGTAGGTAATCCTTTCTAACACAGCTTTTTTTTAAAGATATCACGGAGTAGAACTCCATAAGTGTTGCTCTTTACTTTCTGGAGGACCAAGGTTTGAAGTCAGTGAAATTAGAGTATGATAGCTAAGGAGATGGAGAAAACACCTGTCTCCGGATTACATCTTCAAACTAAGGGCAACCATGGCATCCGTGAAAGAGAGGGAGAAGCGTCTATCCATGTAAGTTAGTCTAGCTCGCTACATTTTCAGATATTACACATTTCTTATTTTGTCAGAAAGTTGTTTTCATTTCAAGTTAAAGTGTACTGTTAGCTAGCTAGCTAACGTTACCTGGCCGGCTCGCTAGTTAATGTTACGTGTATGATCCTAGTTGTAATATTATTCGTATCTCAGAGCCATTTGCTTTGCTAGTTATAGCCTGGTTAGTTAGCTACCTGCAGATTCATGCAAAGTAGTAAAGTCATGAGTTGGGGTTATTGTTCATTGTTTAGCTAGCTAGCTACATGTCTTAACAAAAGACTCCACTATGCAAGTAACCATTTCAATAGAATGTTCATGATGTCACTGCGACAACTGCTGATAGATGTAGCTGGTAAATTCGCAGACTAACTGATGAATTGTTGAATGCTTAACGTACGACCGGGACCCCAAAATGTGCCCAGCGCTTCAAAGTGCACAACAAAGCAATGCCTCAAAATCGCACTAAAAGGATATAAATTGCTATACAACGGTTCAAATTAACTACCTTATGATGCTGTTAACACCTATAACGGGTAAAAACATGACCGGAGAAATATTACTGGCTAAACTAACGCTTGGAAGGAGGCGAGTCCGATGTCCTTCGCGCGCAAGGCGCAGGCAGCAAAGGTAAGCTACTTCTGCTATTTGGTGTCTTATAGAGAAACTGATTGCGCAATCGACACCATTCAAAGCGTCATCACGCACTGACATCCAGGGGAAGACGTAAGCAGTGTCTGTTTCTCCATAGCATTTACAGTGAGCTTTAAACTGACTCCAGATCAGTGGCCAAAATGTTTGAAATCTGACTCCCTATCATGAAAAGTGCTGTAGATTGAGTTCTGTTTCACTCAGAGACAAAATTCCAACGGCTATAGAAACTAGAGAGTGTTTTCTATCCAATAATAGTAATAATATGCATATTGTACGAGCAAGAATTGAGTAGGAAGCCGTTTAATCTGTAATGCAAATTATGCTAATGAGAAAACAGCACCCCCTATAGTCGCAAGAAGTTAACGCCCGTTGAATATGGCCGATGTCAGTAAACATTGGCAAAAATGCGTGATTAAATTGTTGCCAGCTGCACAGTTGCAGTCACCAATGCTCTGGATAACATAGAAACAGCCTAACCATCTCCGCTAGGGTGAGTAAAATTGTCAGAGTGAGCTGTTCCCTCATGTCTGGAAGTTACTATCAAGCTAGACAATGTTATCCAGATAGCTTGGGTGCTTGACTGCTGTTATTAGGTCAGAACGCTCGGATCAACCCTACTCCACGGCCATAGTGTCCAGTGTGCGCTCTGAATGATCCGAGAGCGAAACTCTCTGAATTTACAAACAGACAATCTGACAGCACTATGAGTTTACGGACGCCCAGAGCACACTCTGGCACTCCAGATTAAATTTACGAACACACCCGTAGTTTAACCTGTCTAGCCCCGGGGTTCCGCTAGCGGAACCCCCCCCCCCCCCCCACATTCCACTGAAAAGGCAGAGCACGAAATTCAAAAAATATTTTTCCCGAAATATTTAACTTTCACACATTAACAAGTCCAATACAGCAAATGAAAGATAAACATCTTGTGAATCCAGCCAACATGTCCGATTTTTTAAATGTTTTACATGGAAAACACCACGTATATTTATGTTAACTCACCACCAAATACAAAAAAGCACAGACATTTCTTTCACAGCACAGGTAGCTTGCACAAAACTGACCAAATTGAGATAGAATTAGTCACTAACCAAGAAACAACCAAACTAACCAACAAACAACTTCATCAGATGACAGTCTTATAACATGTTATACAATAAATCTATGTTTTGTTTGAAAAATGTGCATATTTCAGGTATAAATCATAGTTTTACATTGCAGCTACAATCACAAATAGCACCGAAGCAGCTAGAACAATTACAGAGACCAACGTGAAATACCTAAATACTCATCATAAAACATTTATGAAAAATACATGGTGTACAGCAAATGAAAGACAAACATCTTGTGAATCCAGCCAATATTTCAGATTTTTTAAGTGTTTTACAGCGAAAACACAATATATTAGCTTACCACAATAGCCAAAAACACAACCCATTTATCAGCAGCAAAAGTTAGCGAGCGCAAAAAAAAAGCAAAAGATATATAATTTTTCACTAACCTTGACAACCTTCATCAGATGACAGTCCTATAACATCAGGTTATACAATACACTTATGCTTTGTTCGAAAATGTGCACATTTAGAGGTGAAATCCGTGGTTATACATTGTGAAAACGTAGCAACTTTTTCCCAGAATCTCCGGATATATTTCTGACACTCACCTAATCTGACCAAATAACTCATCATAAACTTTACTAAAAAATACATGTTGTACAGCAAATTAAAGATACACTAGTTCTTAATGCAATCTCCGTGTTAGAATTCTAAAAATAACTTTAGTACGACATTCAGCTTACGTTATAGCGAGACAGCGCCTGCAATGAGGGCGGAAAATAGTACTAAACATTTTCCACAGAAATACGAAATAACATCATAAATGGTTCCTACTTTTGCTGAGCTTCCATCAGAATCTTGTACAAGGGGTCCTTTGTCCAGAACAATCGTTGTTTGGTTTGAGAATGTCCTTTTCTCCTGTCGAATTAGCAACCAAAGCTAGCCAAGTGGCACGAAGCTGTCCATCTTCACCAAACGCAGAGAACGGAAACCGCCAAAACTCCCGATAAACTTTCAATAATCTGATAAAACTATATTGAAAAAACATACTTTACGATGATATTATCACATGTATCAAATAAAATCAAAGCCGGAGATATTAGCCGTCTATAACGAAAGCTTTTCAGAACGCAATCCAGGGTTCCTTCCGGCGCCTTGCTGAACAAAGGAAAAAGTGGTCACGTCATTCCAAGAGCTCTTGTTCGACCTCAGATCAAGCTAGACACCCCATTCCACCTCTCACTGCCTCTTGACATCTAGTGGAAGGCGTATGAAGTGCATGTATATCCATAGATTTCAAGCAAATGAATAGGAAGGCCCTGGAACATAGCCTCGATTTCAGATTTTTCACTTCCTGACAGGAAGTTTGCTGCAAAATTAGTTCTGTTTTACTCACAGATATAATTCAAACGGTTTTAAAGACTTGAGAGTGTTTTCTATCCAATAGTAATAATAATATGCATATTGTACGAGCAAGAATTGAGTACGAGGCAGTTTAACCTGTCTAGGATCAGCGTGGCGCTAGCGGCACCCCCCCCCCCCCCCCCCCACTGAAAAACCAGTGCCGCGAAATTCAAAAAAAATATTTTTTTTAAATATTTAACTTTCACACATTAAAGTCCAATACAGCTAATGAAAGACACAGATCTTGTGAATCCAGTCAACATTTCCGATTTTTAAAATGTTTTACAGGGAAGACACAATATGTAAAGATGTACATCTATTACCTAAAAACACATTAGCATAATCCACCATCTTTTATTTGTCCACCAACACCAGTAGCCATCACCAATTCGGCTAAACTAAGATATTTATAGCCCCTAACCAACAAAAAAACTCATTAGATGACAGTCTGATAACATATTTATGGTATGGGATAGGTTTTGTTAGAAAAAAGTGCATATTTCAGGTAGATGGCATAGTTTACAATTGCACCCACCATCACAAATGGACTAGAATAATTACAATGAGCAACGTGTTTACCTAACTACTAATCATCAAACATTTCGTAAAAATACACAGCATACACGAATCGAAAGACACAGATCCTGTGAATACAGACAATATTTCAGATTTTCTAAGTGTCTTACAGCGAAAACACAATAAATCGTTATATTAGCATAGCACATAGCACATAGCAGCCCAGCATTGATTCTAGCCAAAGTGGGCGATAACGTCAACATCGCCAAAAATATATTAATTTTTTCACTAACCTTCTCAGAATTCTTCAGATGACACTCCTGTAACATCATATTACACAATCCATATAGAGTTTGATCGAAAATGTTTATATTTAGCCACCAAAATCATGGTTAGACAATGTGAAATGTAGCTCAGCTGGTCAGAAAATGTCCTTGCGCCACTTAGACAGTGATCTACTCTTATACATAAATACTCATAAACGTGACTAAAAAATATAGGGTGGACAGGGATTGATAGACAATTTAATTCTTAATACAATTGCGTTATTACATTTTTTAATTTATCCTTACTTTTCAATACAGTTTGCGCCAAGCGAAGCTACGTCAAAAAACATGGCGTCCTAAGCCACTAAAATGTTTCGACAGAAACACGATTTATCATAATAAAAATGTCCTACCTTGAGCTGTTCTTCCATCAGTATCTTGGGCAAAGGATCCTTTCTTGGGAGAAATCGTCTTTTGGTGGAAAGCTGTCCTCTTGCCATGTGGAAATGTCAACTGCGTTCGGGATGAACTGAAAAGCGTGCCCAACTTTTCACATCGTTGCAAAAATAAATGTCCCAAAATCGCACTAAACGGATATAAATTGCTATAAAACGCCTTAAATTAACTACCTTATGATGTTTTTAACTCCTAAAACGAGTGAAAAGATGACCGGAGAAATATAACAGGCTAAACTAACGCTTGGAACAGGTGCGCTCCGGTGTCCTCAAGGCTCATGACGCAGCTCCCAAAGAATGACTAGCTTCAGGGTTTTTTCATTTGTAGGGCCTGTGAACGAGCAATCGACCCCGTTGGAATCGTCATCACGTAAAGGCATCCAGGGGAAGACGTAAGAAGTGTCCGTATAGTCATAGCAACGACAGTGCCCTTTTAAATGACTTCAGAAGAGTGGCCAACATTTCTCAAATCTGACTCCATGTCAGGGAAATTGCTGTAGAATGGGCTCTGTTCCACTTAGAGACAAAATTTCAACTCCTATAGAAACTATAGACTGTTTTCTATCCAATAATAATAATAATATGCATATTGTACGATCAAGGATTTTGTGGGAAGCCGTTTAAAAAATTAGCCAAATTAGCATAAGTAGTCTAAACAGCGCCCCCATCCCCAACAGGTTAATTTGGGAACGATTTTTTACAAAGTGAAAACAGCGCCCCCCTATCCCAAAGAAGATAAACTTGCCTTCAGTCTTGAAATCTTTGGTTCTTTAGTACATGGCCTCACATGTGAATCCTTAAAGAGATGGGCGGGCCTAAAGCGATGCTTAATGGGTGAAGACAAAGAAGAGCTCTCCATTAGGTGTACCAAAACATTCCAAGGCCATTTCATAGCAGAATTACTTTCCCATTGTTCCTCAACTGTAGTTAATGATATACCATTTTCTAGCTCTGAGTCTCTACTCTGAGTCTCCCGAGTGTCGCAGCTGTCTAAGGCACTGCATCTCAGTGCAAGAGGCGTCACTGAAGTCCCTGGTTTGAATCCAGGCTGCATCACATCCGATCGTGATTGAGAGTCCCATAGGGTGGCACACAATTGGCCCAGCGTTGCAGGGGTAGACCATCATTGTAAATAAGAATTTGTTCTTAACTGGCTGCCTAGTTAAATGTAAAAAATTATCCAATACAAACAAAAAACATCTTGCTACATAAGACCAAATAGAGCCGGTCGGTCACAAATGGAGAGCACTTATATAGTTGTTAATTTACATTGGTTGACCTTGATGACATATTTATGGGGGGGCAATGCAAAGAGACAAATACACATGCAAGCATCTGCACACGCATACACGTACACGTACACACAGGCACAGACATCAACTCACAAATAAAACTCCAGCGAAGGTTATTTCTGTTTTATGATGGTTGTTATAGACAGGGAAATTCCATGGGTATATTAAACCATTGATTGTTGAAAGTAGAGGACACCACTGGCGTCATCCCTCAACCCATCTTTTGATTTGCAGCGCACCATAAATACATGTTTTTAGATGAGCAATGCCTCGGGCGTCACAGTAACTGGTGAGGCACCACAGAGGCCTGGAAATGACGCTGGTGGGGATGTGCTGCACTACTGCACTGGTTAGTGTGTGAGTGCTGGTTAGGCTGTGGTGCCGACCACAGTGGGAGGAGCTATAGGAGAGGTCTGGGTGTGTGGTGTTTGGCTGAGTCAGGCTTTGGGGGCCGAGGTGCGGAGAGTGTGATGGGGTTCAGGCCCAGCAGGCCCCAGGTGCATCCTATTAAGGATCCATCTGGACACCATAACCCAGTACCCCGGCCCAGCAGGGGCGGGCAGCCCGGCCCAAACACACAGTGGCCCCTAAATTAGCTTTACGACGTAATATCACGGCCCCCTCTCGTGGCCATGACACCAATTAAGCATCAAAGAATTCCCTTCCTGTTCTCTTTCCTGGTCAGACCCGGGCCACCTTAGCAACGCTAATATCAAACAGTCGTCGTTGGTTGAGTCATGTTTGGGAGGGACATGCGATACTGAAGTGCTTACCAGGTCCTTACAGTATGTGCCATCTTTGGGTCAACATAGATGTGTTTTCATTTGGAGTGAAAATCTTTTTCCTTCTGTCTTTTGTCTGGTTAACATTCTGAATAAGATGCATGAACCAATCAAATCTCAAGTCTGTTGGCAAATAGGGGGATTCTGGGTAGTGCTTTCAGAAGTGCATTTGATTTTCACAGCACCGTGTCCCACAAGGAGGAAGTTGATACATTTAGAAGTTGTTATTTCGTAAGGTGCGCTGGGTGAATTCTCATTCATGTTTTCCATCACAGAACTGAGCTGGTCGTGCCACCTGACTGCCAGCTTATATACCCTTTTTACTTCACATAAACAAGAAGAGACTGCCAGTAGAAAATAATGGGAATACATGTATTTTTATTAATTGAATAGCTTTTATTTATCAGTATCAAACACAAAGTCGGGCCATGCCAGTCATTGTTCTGTCCTGTGGGTGGCTTAAAGTGGTACATTCCCTAGATTCCATAGGGAAGACCAATATTCATCATCAGATGACACTCTGGTTGAGGTTGAATGGAGCTGTGGATTTCAAAATTGTCCCAGAGAGACAGAAGCTATTTCTGGAAGCTATGGCATCTAATTATAGAACCATCATGATGTTCTTGAGAGTGGGAATTTGAACAATATGTAAATTCCAACAACACACAAACATGTAACTTGGGTGTCTGATGTCAATCAGTCTTTTGTTCTTGACGGTATGCACACACTCTCATACCCACAGTCTTGCAATATGTCCCATTCTATTCACACACCTTTTCCAGGTGAATGCCCTTCAGTTATTACACCAGTCTAGACAGTATGAACACAGGAAATGCATTGCACACAACTCAAATGTGTCAAAGCTAAGACAATAGGTGTTGGTTCATAATCAAGCCTAGTTCCTGCTTTACCTTTTTTCATATTGTTGGAGGAGTTGTAGACGTCACCAAGTCTGAACTGTAGACCAACCAACAGAACACAAATATTATAATGCTAAGGTCATTTTCAAATGAGAAATGGAGGGACATCCACACAACACTAAATACACCTGTCTGCCTAGACAAGTGAGGGGAAATGAATGAAATGAATCCAGTCTCTCTTTTTCTCGCCCTCCTGGTTTTGACCCAGTCTCTGAGCCCGCCTGCCTCATCCACTCTGCCTGAGCCTGCCTGCTGTTCTGTACCTTTACCGCACTTCTGGATTACCGACCTCTGCCTGACCTGACCCTGAGCCTGCCTGCCGTCCTGTACCTTTGTCCCACTTGTTTTATAGCTAACCTTATGACTTCCCTATAGCCCCTGATTTAGACGGAATTCTGTATGGCCTACGATTTAAACACAGCAAATTTGCTAGTGTTTATTTTTCAGTGTAACATGTCTAATTTGTAAGTCGCTCTGGATAAGAGCGTCTGCTAAAAGACTTAAATGTATATGTAAATGTAGTGTTGATTCAGGAGTTAAATCTGTAAGAGTGAAATTAACATTATGTTGTTTAAAATACCACCCAGTGTTGGTGTTAATAACCAGAGTTGTTGTTTTATACTTATACTGGAGAGTAAAACAGTCCCATCAAAACCACGCCCAGCATTCTAATATCCCAGAATGCTCTACAGCAGGTAGATTTTTTAGGATTGTTTTTCATCTTTATTTTTCCATATTATATTGATTACACTATAAAATAACATACATTTTTCTAAACTAAAACTAGGCCATCCTCATGTATTCCCGGTCAGCTCAAGAGCACGTCCTCCAGTGTATCCTGGAGAACCAGCTTTTCATGAAGGTGGAGGAATGTGAGTTTCATCGCTGCACTACCTCCTTCCTAGGATACGTCATCGCTGCAGGGAATATTCAGATGGACCCTGACAAGGTGAGAGCAGTCTTGGATTGGCCTTAACCCACATCCAGAGTGCAGCTGCAACATTTCCTGTGGTTTGCCAATTTCTACCGTCGTTTCGTCCGTTTCGTTACATCACCCTTGCTTCCCCCCTCTCTGCACTCACCTCTCCCAAGGTTTCGTTCATTTGGTCTCCAGCAGCTGACCGGCGTTCTCAGACCTCAAGATGGGGGAATCGCTTGATTCTCTTAATCCATAAAGAACCATCCCGTCAGTTCGTGGTGGAGGTCGATGCCTCGGACGTCAGAGTGGGGGCTGTCCTGTCTGAGCGTTCTGCCCAGGCCCAGAAGCTGCATCCCTGCACTTTCGCATCGTATTAACCTCGCTGAGAGGAACTATGATGTGGGAATTTGAGAATTACTCACTGTCAAGATGGCGTTCGAGGAGTGAAGGCACTGGTTAGAAGGGGCGGAAGCCATTCTTGGTGTGAACATAAGAACCTGGAATATCTCCGCACCACCAAGTGCCTCACCTCCAGGCAGGTGAGATGGGCCCTGATATTCACTTGTTTCCATTTCTCCTACTGCCCGGAGTCCAAGAATGTGAAACCTGATGCACTCTCACGTCTGTACAGCCCCGCTACTACACCATCGGACCCTGAGACCAACCTCCCTACTTCCTGTCTAGCGGCTGCTATCATCTGGGGACTCGAGAGTCTGGTCCGCAATGCACAGTGTTCCGGGGGGGGGGCGTGCTCCTGTTCTGGAATGGGCACAGTCCTTGAGACTCACCTGTCATCCTGGCTCCTGTCATACCTTGGCTTTCGTCCTACAACGTTTTTGGTGGCCCACCATGGTTCCTGACGTCTCCGCATTCGTAGCTGTCTGTACTGTGTGCGCACAGAACAAGACTCCGGCTGGCCTCCTTCAACCACTCCCTGTCTCTCACCTCCCCTGTTCCCATATATACATCAGATTTTCAAGGTGCCCGACGGCGCACGACGCCTTGAGTCCATGATGGCTCGTACGGTATACGCCGGGACCCCCCTCGATGTCCAGAGGGGGCGGAGGAACCTCCCGCACCTCAGACTGCTGGAGCGGACCAGCCACCACTGGCCTGAGGAGAGACACATGGAACGAGGTGTTAATGTGATAATCAGGGGGGGAGTTGTAACCTATAACAAACCTCGTTCAGTCTCCTCAGGACTTTGAATGGCCCCACAAACCGCGGACCCAGCTTCTGGCAGGGCAGGTGAAGGGGCAGGTTTCGGGTCGAGAGCCAGACCTCACTGCGGTGGCGGTCGGCACTCGCCTTTTGCCTCCTGATGGCCCGTTGTAGCCGCACATGGGCAGCGTTCCATGTCTCCTCTGAGTGCCGAAACCATTCATCCACCGCAGGAGCCTCAATCTGGCTCTGATGCCATGGTGCCAGGACCGGCTGATAACCCAGCACACACTGAAAAGGTGTTAGGTTGGTAGAGGAGTGGCGGAGGGAGTTTTGGGCCATCTCCGCCCAGGGGATGTAAACCGCCCACTCCCCCGGCCGGTCCTGGCAATAGGACCGCAGAAACCTACCCACATCCTGGTTGACTCTTTCCACATGCCCGTTACTCTCGGGGTGGAAACCTGAGGTAAGGCTGACCGAGACCCCCAGGCATTCCATAAACGCCCTCCAGACTCTAGACGTAAATTGGGGACCCCGATCAGAAACTATATCCTCAGGCACCCCGTAGTGCCGGAATACGTGGGTGAACAGGGCCTCCGCAGTTTGTAGAGCCGTAGGGAGACCGGGCAAAGGAAGGAGACGGCAGGACTTAGAAAACCGATCCACAACGACCAGGATCGTGGTGTTACCCCCTGACGGGGGAAGATCCGTCACGAAATCCACCGATAGGTGTGACCACGGTCGCTGTGGAACTGGAAGGGGTTGTAATTTCCCTCTGGGCAGGTGTATAGGTGCCTTGCACTGTGCGCATACCGAACAGGAGGAAACATAAACCCTCACGTCCTTAGCTAAAGTGGGCCACCAGTACTTCCCAGCAAGGCAGCGCACCGTCCGACCGATGCCCGGATGACCAGAGGAGGGTGACGTGTGAGCCCAACAGATCAAACGTTCGCGGAATTCAAAGGCAACGTACAGACGTCCAGCTGGACAGTCAGGTGGAGTGGGCTCTGCACGTGACACCCGCTCGATGTCTGCGTCTACCTCCCACACCACCGGTGCCACCCGGCGAAAGGCTGGAATTATGGGAGTGGGATCTGTGGACCGCTCCTCTGTATCATACAGCCGGGACAGTGCGTCTGCTTTAACGTTCTGGGAACCTGGTTTGTAGGAAAGGGTGAAAACAAAACGGGTGAAAAACATGGCCCACCTTGCCTGGCGAGGGTTCATTCTCCTCGCCGCCCGGATGTACTCCAGATTGCGGTGGTCAGTCCAAATGAGAAAAGGGTGTCTAGCCCCCTCAAGCCAATGTCTCCACGCTTTCAGAGCCATGACAACAGCCAACAACTCCCGGTCCCCCACATCATAGTTTCGCTCCGCCGGGCTGAGCTCCTTCGAAAAGAATGCAAAGGGACGGAGCTTTAGTGGCGTACCCGAGCGCTGAGACAGCACAGCCCCTATCCCTGCCTCGGACGCGTCCACTTCAACTATGAATGCTAAGGAGGGATCAGGATGAGCCAGCACGGGAGCCGAGGTAAACAGAGCCTTCAGGTGACCGAAAGCCCTGTCCGCCCCAGCTGTCCACTGCAGTCGCACCGGCCCCCCCTTCAGCAGTGAGGTAATGGGAGCCGCTACCTGACCAAAACCCCGGATAAATCTCCGGTAGTAGTTGGCAAACCCTAAAAACCGCTGCACCTCCTTTACCGCGTGGTTGGAGTCGGCCGAAATGCGGTCATTCTCCATCTCTACCCCTGACGCTGAAAAGCGGTACCGTAGGAAGGAGATGGACTGTTGGAAGAACAGACATTTCTCAGCCTTGACGTACAGGTCATGCTCCATCAGTCGACCAAGCACCCTGCGTACTAGGGACACATGCTCGGCCCGTGTAGCGGAGTATATTAGAATGTCATCTATATACACCACTACACCCTGCCCGTGCAGGTCCCTGAAAATCTCATCTACAAATGATTGGAAGACTGATGGAGCATTCAGTAACCCGTACGGCATGACGAGGTACTCATAATGCCCAGAAGTGGTGCTAAATGCTGTCTTCCACTCATCTCCCGCCTTAATACGCACCAGGTTGTAAGCGCTCCTGAGGTCCAATTTTGTGAAGAAGCGCGCCCCGTGTAATGACTCGGTCATACTGGCTATGAGTGGTAGCTGGTAACTGTATTTTACCGTGATCTTATTTAAACCTCGATAATCAATACACGGGCGCAAACCTCCATCCTTCTTCTTCACAAAAAAAAACTCGAAGAGACAGGTGAGATGGAAGGCTGAATGTATCCCTGTTCCAGAGATTCGGTGACATAAGTCTCCATAGCCACCGTCTCCTCCTGTGACGAGGATACACATGACTCCTGGGAAGTGCAGCTTCTACCAAGAGATCTATCGCACAATCCCCCGGTCGATGGGGTGGTAATTGAGTCGCCTTCTTTTTACAGAAGGCGAGTGCCAAATCGGCATATTCGGGGGGAATGTGCATGGTGGAAACCTGGTTTGGACTTTCCACCGTAGTGGCACCTAAGGAAACACCTACACACCTCCCTGAACACTGACAGGACCATCCCTTGAGAGCCCTCTGTTGCCACGAAATAATCGGATCATGAGAGGCCAACCAGGGAAGACCCAACACAACAGGAAACGCAGGAGAGTCGATCAGGAAGAGATTAATTCTCTCCTCGTGATCCCCCCGCATTCTCATAGCAATGGGCGCTGTGACCTCGCCAATCAGCCCCGACCCCAAAGGACGACTATCTAAGGCATGTACAGGGAAGGGAACATCAACAGGAACAATAGGGATCCCTAATCTATGTGCCAAGGAGCGGTCAATAAAGTTCCCAGCTGCGCCTGAATCTACTGGCGCCTTATGCTGGGGATGCGCGGAAAACTCGGGAAGTTCTGTAGGTAACCACATGTGTGCAACAGGGGGCTCTGGGTGAGTCGTGTGCCTACTCACCTGGGATGACCCACCAGTGCTCCGCCTTCTACCTCGACTTCCTCCCCAGCACCGACCAAGAGTGTGCCCTCTGCTGCCACAGTTGGTGCAGGGAATGGTCCCCCCTCCGGTCCCCCTCGTAGCAGCCCCTCCCAACTCCATCGGTGTTGGATCCAAGGTGCTGGGTAATGGAATGGGCGGACCCCGATCTAGACGTCCGCGGGAGGCCAACAGGTTATCCAGCCGGATAGACAATTCCACCATCTGGTCCAGGTTGAGAGTGGTGTCCCTGCAGGCTAGCTCCCTACGAACATCCTCTCGTAAACTACACCTGTAGTGATCGATCAGGGCCCGCTCACTCCATCCCGCACCAGCTGCCAGAGTTCTGAAGTCCATTGCGAAATCTTGAGCGCTCCTCATCCCCTGTCTAAGAAGGAATAATCGCTCTCCCGCCTCTCTTCCTTCAGGTGGATGATCAAAAACTGCCCGGAAGCGGCGAGAGAAGTCCTCATAGTCATCCAGAGTTGGGCCTTCCCTTCCCCAGATGGCGTTGGCCCACTCCAGGGCTTTACCAGTCAGGCAGGAGATGAGGGCGCCCACTTTCTCGCGTCCCAAAGGACGGCTGAACAGCCACGAGGTAGAGCTCCAGCTGTAGTAGGAACCCCTGACACCCGGCAGCTGTTCCGTCATACGCTCCTGGGAGCGAGAGCCGAATCCCACTGGGTCCTGACGATGGAAGGGGGGACATCGGTGTAGGTTGAGGTGCGGGAGGAGGTGATGGGGTAGGATTGACCGGAAGACCACCTCTCTCCCATCTGTCCATTGTTTGCAGCACGCGATCCATGGCTGTCCCTAG
Organism: Salvelinus fontinalis; assembly: GCF_029448725.1. NCBI lineage: Eukaryota > Metazoa > Chordata > Actinopteri > Salmoniformes > Salmonidae > Salvelinus > Salvelinus fontinalis. Next base: position 3,618,155 of record NC_074683.1, read on the forward strand.
ACTGTTTAACATGGTCGCGTGCTGTTGGATGCGCTCCTCTACTGGGAGAGAAGGGCTGGCTGCACCTGCTGACTCCATTTGAAAGGTCCGTGATTCTGTCAGCGATTGTGTGCAGATATGTAGCGGAGTCAAGCGCAGGACACAGGTGTTGAGCAACACAACGGAGTTTACTGAAAATACAAGCAAAATTCCACATAGGAATAATAACAAACATATTAGCACATAACAACACTAACGACACAAACAATCATGGACAGAACAGAAATGTATGCCAGAGGGTTAAATAGGGAACATGATAGGTGAAATGAAACCAGGTGTGTGTAATACAGACAAAACAAAACGAAACTGAAACATGGATCGGTGGTGACTAGAAAGCCGGTGACGTAGACCGCCGAACACCACCCGAACTCGGAGAAGGGCCGACTTCGGCGGAAGTCGTGACAATGACACAAGTAATTTTTCCAACAATTGTTTACAGAAAGATTATTTAACTTATAATTTACTGTATCACAATTCCAGTGGGTCAGATGTTGACATACACTGAGTTGACTGTGCCTTTAAACAGCTTGGAAAATTACAGAAAATTATGTCATGGCTTTAGAAGCTTCTGGTAGGCTAATTGACATAATTTGCGTCAATTGGAGGTGTACCTGTGGATGTATTTCAAGGCCTACCTTCAAACTCAGAGCCTCTTTGCTTGACATCATGGGAAAATGTTGACCTCCACAAGTCTGGTTCATCATTGGGAGCAATTTCCAAATGCCTGAAGGTACCACGTTCATCTGTACAAACAATAGTACGCAAATATAAACACCATGGGACCATGCAGCCGTCGTACCACTCAGGAAGGAGGTGCGTTCTGTCTCCTAGAGAACAATAATCCCAGAACAACAACAAAGGACCTTGTGAAGATGCTGGAGGAAACGGGTACAAAACAATCTATATCCACAGTAAAATAAGTCCTATATCGACATAACCTGAAAGGCCGCTCAGCAAGGAAGAAGCTATTGTTCAAAAACTGCCATTAAAAGCCAGACTACGGTTTGCAACTGCACGTTGGGACAAAGATTGTACTTTTTGTAGAAATGTCCGCTGGTCTGATGAAATAAAAATAGAACCGTTTGGCCATATTGACCATCATTATGTTTGGAGGAAAAAGGGGGAGCCTTGCAAGCCGAAGAACACCATCCCAACCGTGAAGCACGCGAGTGGCAGCATCATGTTGTGGGGGTGCTTTGCTGCAGGAGGGACTGTCGCACTTCACAAAATAGATGGCATCTTGAGGAAGGAAAATGATGTGCATATATTGAAGCAACATCTCAAGACATCAGTCTGAAAGTTAAAGCTTGGTCGCAAATGGGTCTTCCAAAGGGACAATGACCCCAAGCATACTTCCAAAGTTGTGGCAAAATGGCTTAAGGACAACAAAGTCAAGGTATTGTAGTGGCCATCACAAAGCCCTAACCTCAACTTGTGGGCAGAACTGAAAAAGCGTGTGCGAGCAAGGATCCTACAAACCTGACTCAGTTACACCAGCTCTGTCAGGAGGAATGGGCCAAAATTCACCCAACTTATTGTGGGAAGCTTGTGGAAGGCTACCTGAAACATTTGACCCAAGTTAAACAATTTAAAGGTAGTGCTATCAAATACTAATTGAGTGTATGTAAACTTCTGAGCCACTGGGAATGTGATGAAAGTAATAAAAGCTGAAGTAAATCATTCTCTCTACTATTATTCTGACATTTCACATTCTTAAAGTGAGGATCCTAACTGACCTAAGAGAGGGAATTTTTACTAGGATTAAATGTCGGGAATTATGAAAAACTGAGTTTAAATGTATTTGGCTAAGACTTCCGACTTCAACTGTAAATTTGACACATTCTGAGTTAAATGTACACCATTGCTTTTGCTGTGCACCCTCACTTCCAGCGGCCTCCACACAAATAATATATTAGCTGAAGTTGACATGCCTAGTTGTGTGCTGCTGTCAAACAGCTTCATAGCATCTACTCAGAAATGAGAACCACATAAACTAAGCACACCAGCCCCAGCAGTTTAAACCACAATGTGTTTTTCAATTCAAGCCATATTTAATTATACTGAATGTTTGGATGAAGGGAAGTTTTGAGTCATACAGTCAAAGTTATGCCATGGTATTTTAGGATGACTAATAATTAGCTTGCACTTGCGAAATAAATAAAATCCTGAACCCAACACGTGCGATTTGTTTCACAAAAGCCTAACATGATCAAACTGTCGTAGGTAGTCCCTTTCCATTACAACCATAACAATAAACTGACCAAAAAGAAACAACCAAATGTAACTTTTTTGCACCATGTAAACAACAATGTCATGAAACAGCAGCTGTAGAATATAGTGCAAAGTAGTTCACATTGAGATAGCCCAGCATATTGTAGCAATCCACAAGGCAGTGCAGCTGCATCTACAAAGAGAGCAACCTTTCCACTTGACCTCTGTTACTCACACTTCACCCACACCTCTTAGCCATGTCAGGGGATGACTACTGACGGCTCCTCCATGCACGAGCACACACACAAAGGGAAGACATAGTGAAAGGGTCATGCAGGCTTTCTCCTCCTCCCAATCCGTCTTCACTCGGTAGACAGTCCTTTTAAAGGGCGAGGAATGGTATAAGGAGTTAATCACAAAATCTCTAAACCTCAGGCATCAGGTCTTAGACTGGCATCGCCTTATCATGGCCATTTGCCCCTTCAGTGGTTGTGGTTGTGGTTGAGATGTGGTGGACAGACTGGAAGCCTACAGCTGTAACTGGCTAACTGACTACCATTGGACAGGGGCGTTACTTAGACCGAACACACAGAATACATGCAGTCGAAGTAGAAGAGTTATCTGGTCTTTCATCTGTGTTCTCCCTCAACCATACACTGTAAAGCAGTTAGCGTGAATTAGACAGTAGCTTACATGCAGCTTGGTGGCAAGTAAAATTATGTATTTCATATTACATACACATACTGCAATATAAATACCGTATCAAAGCAAGTACTGTGTACACTAAGATACTGTAAAATTGACTATTATATTGTAAAAAAAACAACGGCACCATAAACAGAATGAATGAATGGATGAAACATTGAGGGGAGGGGTTTGTATTTCACAATATTTGACTCTAATTACAAGGGATTGGTGCAAGCAGATTGGCTGCAAGGTAAAGTGTTCACAAACATCACAGCATATTTAAGCAATAAGGCCCAAGAGGGCGTGGTATATGGCCAATAGACTACGGCTAGACTGTTCATAGGCACCATGCAACGCGGAGTGCCTGGACACAGCCCTTAGCCGTGGTATATCCCTGAGGTATATCCCTGAATCCCTGAGGTGCCTTATTGCTATTATAAACTGGCTACCATCGTAATTAGAGCAGTACAAATAAATATTGTGTCATACTTGTGGTATACAGTATGATATACCACGGCTGTCAGCCAATCAGCATTCAGGGCTCGAACCACCCATTTAATAATAATTAATATTTGGTGTTTTATATCACATGCACTTCTAGAGGCCTTAACAAAGGCTCCCACACTGGCAGTGACTAAAGGGCAAAACAGACCCAAAGGTCATGGCAAAATCCTCAACCATTTAAGGTTTAAGACTTTCTGCTCCTCCAATCTGTCCCCATTTCCACATAGGAGTTCATTTGATACAGTTTTCAGTTCTCAAGTGTGCAACCAATATAGCCTCTTACAAGGCACGCCTCCCCGAAAAATATATGAAACCGGAAACAACAATACCATGCACTCATTTGTGGTCAAAAAGTATTTGGCGCTCCAATGATACAGTACTGTATTCTGTGGGGTGGAATTACAGTATAATTAGAAATACAGCAATTATTTCCCTGCCCACAACATCTGCTGTAAAAAGTTTCTTTACTTTCTTTACTTATAATTTACAGTTTTCCGTTACAGTGTACGTCTTCTGGAGTATTGACTTCATCATCCGCCGATCAATCAAATCTCCTAACCAACAGCCTTTTGGGAAGATGTGGGCCTGGACCGCGATACACTGGATATTCCAATGGGACGTAGTGAATCCATATGTCTTGAAAGTATTAGCTGCATAATCTTAGGGTGAAATTGAAATTGGCCACAGCAATGGCTGCTGCGGAGTCTGATAGGGTCTCAGTTAAAATTCTGCACCATTTTGAGGTCCCCTGGAACATGATGAACTAAACAGTGAAAATGACAGATCTCACATAAAAACAACAGCCAATAAATTTTGGGATAAACCCATTTCCTGAACATTCTGTTCAGAGGCAGCATCGGCCAAGCTTTCACATGGGAGCACAACATGAATTTGACGATCGTGCAAATTCCTCAGGAAAACAATATTTATGTTCTTCTGTATTTGAAGGCCAAATTGGCCAACAGAATAAATAAATACCTGTACCACCCAAGAGTTTTTCAGAATGTTCCACTTTTGGTCAATGTTGTCTGTGTAGTCCCAGTCCTTCGATAAGTAGTTCAAATGCGTTGTTCAGGAGTAAAAAAGCTAGACAGTGTGACATACATCCGGTTGTTCCACTGATGCAACTAACACCCCTGAACCTTTATTGAAAGTTTGACTTCAAAGCGGTGCCTTTGGTTGGCGATTCATACACTGCTGTGATACACTAGACACACATGGAACTCATTCTGGCTGGCTTTTTGATGCGGCATGGTCACTGTGGTTCCACACATGAAAGAGCCCGAGCATTGGACAGTGTGTCATCCCTGAAAATGGATCCATTCATTAAGTAGACACTGTTACTCAGACATAACTTCAACCATATTGGTTTTACTCTTTGTATAAAGACAGGTGTCTCGGAAACTGCTGGGCCGCACTATGGCCGCTCATTGTTTAAGTTGGTCTGCTTTCTCTTTGGCAAATGCAATCAGTCAATGTGGTAGTTGAACTTTAAACATTTCATCCTGACTAACAGAAACAGGCTTTTTGGAAGTGTAGCGCATATTTTCTTTGGTAATGGCTTAACGTGGAACTCAGACAGCGGCTCGTTCAATCCAGTTCACTTCAGATAATAGTTTTAATTTGGGAGGGGCCACTCTGTCTTCTTTTCTCCGGTGCATTGTCATAAGACTCAAACAAAAGCATGTCCTTTTGAGGCCTGTATGCAACCCTTTTTCAACATGGACCAGTGCCTCTGTGTTGCTGCTCCGTATTTTGATGCAGTGCATGCTCTCACATATGAATCATAATGCCTGGTGTTTAGAGTCAAGTCTCAGTGCTGATGGGCGGAAGCAGCCTCCACAGAGCAGAGGTCTCACACACGCACACACACACACACACACACAGCATCTGTCTGGTCTAACTTGTAGACAAGGAGCTGGCCCAGACTGGCACGATGGGGTGTGTTTTGGGTTACACACATCCACTCTCCCAAGTTATTGGTCGTACCCCATGGGAGGAGGTAGAAGGGAATGCTTCTTTTGTCTAACATCTAACATTTCTTGGATGCGTAACGCTGTAGTCCAGCCATTAGACGCTAGCAAGACATCTGGTGGAGACCGACCAGCGCAGTTCCTGGAGAAAAGAGGGAGAACCTTGCGTTTGCTCCGGCTTTGAACTTTCAGGGCGGGTTTTGCTAGTTTGTACCTCCCCTGTGTGCAGTTGAGGTGCTCCAAGAGGTTGTTGCAGTAGACTTTTCCCCTGTGAAACAGAATCCCTTTGTTTATTTCAGAGTGCACATTTAATTAGTATGACACAATGACAGGGTGCTGAGGACGGAGCCAAGGGGCGCGCCCACACAGGGATTCCAGACATGCCAGTGGTGTTGGGCGATAATATTTGACGGACCCTGGAAAATCCTGGAGACTAAACTGTCAGCTTAGACTCCACAAACAGGTTCCAATCCAACTAAGGAACAGAGGAACTCCCATTGAATCGAATTCTCTCCTGAGTGGTTTTCCCAAATCAGTGTAATACCAGAAGATGTGGCCCAAACTTTTGAAATGTATATTACAAATATAACAAATAACAACAACATTTACAAAAGGCCCTTCACTCAACAACATAACTATGTCAATTTTACAACATAACACAATGGAATTGTTCAACCCTTTTCTTCCCATGGATTAGTGTGGTAAGAAACAAGACAAACTCTATCCCACTTTCCCAGGCCTATGAACCATGTTCACATTGACAGACAGATAAAGAGTGTGTGTTCACACAGACGGCCAGAGAGCATCTGTGAAAATGACGCTCCCACTGAGTAGCCATCTCATAGTGAGTCTTCTCAAAGCCTGCGCCAAGATGAATTTCCATCATAAGTCCAGTGGGACCAGCATCTCGCCATCTCTTGGAGATGAGTCAAGTCTTCCTTGAAGTGGAGGGAGCCAGGCTGTAAATGTATTATCCATAACAGTAAACATTACAGAGTCCGGTTTTGTCATGTTTGCACAGAGGTTCTCAAGGTCTTTTCACCCTGGGCGGAATACAAAGAGAAGCTTTCATTGTTTTGTGATCCAAAACACACAAGTTTAATTATTTCAACCTCTGACATCCATGCGCTGGGACTACTACCGTGGCATTTATAGGCTTTTCTCATCACATCGAGGCCCACAGTTCCTTTGGAGGGGATGTAAGACCACAATGAATCTCTGACTCAGTGAATTATTGTTTAATGGTTATCAGCCTTTTACCAGAATTTAACGATGCAGGATATGACACCGTCAGTACAAGTTTTCTTCAGGCTGGGTGGTTGTAGCGTACGTTTGGTTCAGCATATCAAACTTGACCCCTTCCTATAACGCTTTGTGAATTAGTTATAATCTACACATACAGAATCTTGATGTCATGTCCCTAAATGAAAATGGCTGTCAAAAAAGTTATTGGCCTACCACACCTTCCACACACTAAAACAGTGTTTCCCAACCCTGGTGCTTGAGTACCCCCCAACAGAACACATTTTTATTGTTACCCTGTACAAGCACACGTGATTCAACTTGTCAACTAATCAAGCCCTCAATGAATGAGTTGTGTTTGTCAACGGCTACAATAAAACTGTATACTGTTGGTTGTACTCGAGGACCAGGGTTGGGAAACACTGCACTAAAACATGTAACCCACACACTAAAACAGGCAACTGTTCAAGCATTACATCAGTTAACCTCTTGGCGCATGGATCCCTTTTACGGGATCATTTTCGTAAACAACCGCTGAATTGCAGAGAGCCAAATGTAGAAAAAAATACTAAAAATATTTATTTTCATGAAATCCCAAGTGAAATATACCAAAACACAGCTTAGCCTGTTGTTAATCCACCTATTGTGTCAGATTTTGAAAATATGCTTTACAGCGAAAGCAATCCAAGCATTTGTGAGTTTATCAATCACTAGACAAAACAGTAAGAACAGCTAGCCGCAAATTAGCTTGGTCACGAAAGTCAGAAAAACAATAAAATTAATTGCTTACCTTTGATGATCTTCGGATGTTTGCACTCACTAGACTCCCAGTTACACAATAAATATTCCGTTTACCTTGGGAACGTTATTTTTCCAAACATAACAATAGTGCCCCCTAGCTTAAAGAGGTTAAAGGGATTTTAAGTATGCAAAGCCCACCTGGCCTTATCATGAAAGACTTGAACATTCTTCTACAGACTTCAGCTGGGCAAGGTGTTACATGCTGACCAGACCGGACACGTCGCGTGTGCAAGCGTTGCAAAATAAGTTTTGAAATCCATGTTATTCAATTATTGCACCCACACTGCTCGCTCGCACCAACGAGCATCTGCGATGCCAAGGGCTAAAATAGAAGTCGTTCCTATTTCTGACGCAGATTGCGCTGAAAGTAATCTCCTCATTGGTTTATAGAAGCACGTACCCACGTGCCATCTCCTCATTGGTTATACCCACGTGGGTGATTGAAAGACAAACTTTGTTGCCGGTTGTCGTGGTAATACTATGAAAGTTTAGATGTGATCACCATATAAGTTCAAAGATGAAAAAGCCTGGAAGGAGGAGAGATGACTAGAAACGATTTGGTTGGCCGTTTTATGTGTGGATTAATTGTCGGAGTAGAGGTCCTTGTGCATTTCAGGTAAAATAACAACTCAATGTTTATATCCCAGGACAAATGAGCTAGCAAAAGCAAGCTAGCTAAATAGGACAAATTAACGTTAGCTAGCAAGTGCAAGCTAGCTAGCTAAATTGCCATACATGTTTAATGCTTTTCGACCTGTCCCCAAATGAATGTCATTGGTTCAGAGTTTGTTTTGATATTTTAACCTGCGTGTTGTGATTGCGTTTGGTGTGGGGGGGCAAAATAAATGTATGCACGATAGCACACTATGGCGCACACACGCTGCCGGTTTGGGTTAGACAAGCAGGTCTTTCCCAGTAGTTCCCACCCCTTAAACCTGATCGGGAGAGAGCGTGAGTGAGAAACACACATTGAGATGACGACATTACAAGCTGGCCCTCTGTTGCCTGGAACCCTGGGAGTAGGCGGCTTCACTTCCTCTCACAGCCTGCTCATCCTTGTCTTTTCCCACCATGATGTCATCACAATGTCACCCGCCATGAGCCCGCTGCTTTCAGGTCAGCTGACAAAACAATTGAAGAGAGAGCGAGAGAGAGCGAGAGAGAGCGAGAGAAAGAGAGAGAGGGAGAGAGATTTTCCCAAAGGTTTGTTTGAAAGAATCGGACATTCCTCAGGATACTTTGATATGCCTGGGTCTTTCTTGTTGTGGTTTTGATGAGAGTCAAGCCCATGTCTCTCTGCGGTCCAGTTCTGTGGACTTTGAGATTACAGATACTGTTAGGGTTGCTAGAAGGGGATGTCCTGAAAAGGAAACAAAGGGCTTATTGTATTTTTTGTGTGTCATATTTAGATTAAACTAAACTGCAAAGTTCAGCTAGCCTTTTTCTCAACCTAAGAAACTAATGTTTAGAATTCATTTTGAATTCATTTTTAACCTTTCTCTAAAGATATATTTCTCTATGGCGATTTCCGTAAATTGTATATTTCAAATGTAATGGGAAAAGTATATTTTGGCAGCGCTGACTAATGTTTTATGTTCTACTTTTAATCCATCATGTATTATATAGCTTGGAATTGCATGAATCACAATCTTCCAAAATACTTTACAAACTGGCAACCATTTAACAATTAATGCCCAAACTCTGCCTAGACTGTAATATATGGAATCATAGTATGTCTTAGGCTGTCTTATGTTGTTGCAAATCAAAGGCATTAAAGATCCTTCAGTGAATTTTCTCTACTCCCATCCGTACAAGTGAATATACTGTACTTCTGCATGACTGCACTGGGGAGAAGACTCATGGGCTTCAACATTAGATCCATTAAACATATTGCACCCTTTGACCCGGCATACCTGGCAGAGGTTTAACTGAGGATATAGCAGTGGGCTTAGGCCAACTCTGGATGAGAACTGCCTTTACAAGGCGTTCTTTCCAGCATCCTCTGCACCACCCCTGTGATATTAAGTCTTTTGCAAGTCTACCCATGTTTGCTCTTGATTTAGGATAAAAGGCTTTGAAGCCAAGAGACATGACTTGGCAATCAAATAGAGATCCCGCAATTCAGCCAAGAGATTATTTCAAAGCAGACAGCATGGTTGTGGTCCAATGCCTACAAATGTATGAACAAGTTGGTACTGAACTGGGCAGTGATCCTCATTTTATACAGCTATGTTTCAAAAACTTGAAGAGAGAGTTCTAAAATCTTTGGGAAAATGTAAAATGCATACTCCTCGCGTCCTCTCTCCTTGTCTCCTTCTCAAAACCCATTGAAGGAGAAGGTCAGAGGGGAGGGTCCTCTGGCTTTCTTTACTCCCATCTGTGTAAGCGAAAATACTCCTTATTCAGAACATGGCATTGCACAATCAATGCTGATCTACACCACTACTGGTAGCAACCTGTAGGCCTATGGCGTATGCAATGCTTTCAATGCACATTCCACGCTCGAACGTTCCAAGTCCTCTTCTTATCAGAGGAGCCGTTTCCAGTGCATTGTCAGGCTTTGCCAACGGGGAGGAGATCTTGTTAAAGGGATCAAATTCCTTATCTTTATCCACTTCCCCAGAGTCAGATTAACTCAAGGATACCATTTGTATGTCTCTGCGAGCAGTTTGAAAGAAGTTGTTAGCTAGTGCTAGCGCAATTGCTAACTAGCATTAGTGCAATGACTGTAAGTCTATGGCTATCTGCTAGCATGCTAGTTAGCATTGGCTCTAACTTCCTTTATACTGGACACAGAGACATAAACATGATATCCACCCGTTTATCTGACTCTGAAGAAGTAGATACATAGCCTCAAAAATTCAGAAGTATCCCTTTAAAAGGTACAGCAATACACTTGTGAGACATTTTTGAAAACAGGTGTTTCAACATAGTATAACCACTACAAAGATGATGCTAGCTAGCTAGCCTCTTGCATAGACTTGACTGGTTAGCTAGCTAGCATCAGAGCCTTTGACTAATATTATATAAGGTATCTAACATTGTTTTACAGAGAACTTGTCATTTTACTTGAACCTAACATTAGTTTACAAAATGATTGATAGCAAAGCCATCCAAATATACACCTTGGCAATCTAACAAGCTGGGATCTCATTGTTCAATTTGGTAATCCAATCTGAAAACAGCTTTGCTAGCCCGCTGTCCAATACATTACATGCAGATATCTAATGTTATCCTAGAAAGCTAAATGTTACTTCTCTACTTCACCTACTTATTCCCTGACGTTGTCCATGTTCTTTTAAAGATGCCCTTTGTGTATACATCCATAAACTGATTACTCATTCATTCTCCCTTCCTCCGATGTATTCAATATTACCCACCTTCTCAAGAGACAGTACCATAAAACAAATGCCAACATTGCTAATTTCACTCAACAACTTTTTAAAAAGCGATGTAGGCATTTACAGATCATAGTCTAGCGCAAACTGTTTCACAATGTACAAACTAACAAAAAAAGATATATAATAATTTTTAGCAAACATTCACAAGGCAGCATAAAATAATCCAAGTAACTTGACTGAATATACAGTACCAGTCAAAAGTTTGGACACACCTACTCATTCAAGGGTTTTTCTTTATTTTTACTATTTTCTACATTGTAGAATGATAGTGAAGACATCAAAACTATGAAATAACACATATGGAATCATGTAGTAACCAATAATGTGTTAAACAAATCAAAATATGTTTTATATTTGAAATTCTTCAAAGTAGCCACCCTTTGCCTTGATGACAGCTTTGCACATTCTTGGCATTCTCTCAACTAGCTTCATGAGGTAGTCACCTGGAATACATTTCAATTAACAGGTGTGCCTTGTTAAAATCCTAATTTGTGGAATTTCTTCCATTCTTAATGCGTTTGAGCCAATCAGTTGTGTTGTAACAAGGTAGGGGTAGTAAACAGAAGATAGCCCTATTTGGTAAAATACCAAGTCCATAGTATGGCAAGAACAACTCAAATAAGCAAAGATAAATTACAGTCCATCATTACTTTAATACATGAAGGTCAGTCAATCTGGAAAATTTCAAGGACTTTTAACGTTTCTTCAAGTGCAGTCGCAAAAACCATCAAGCGCTATGATGAAACTGGCTCTCATGAGGACTGCCACAGGAAAGGAAGATCCAGAGTTACCTCTGCTGCAGAGGATAAGATCATTAGAGTTACCAGCTTCACAAATTGCAAGCCAAATAATGCTTCACAGAGTTAAAGTAATAGACAAATCTCAACGTCAACTTTTCAGAGGAGACTGCGTGAATCAGGCCTTCGTGGTAGAATTGCTGCAAATAAACCACTACTAAAGGACACCGATAATAAGAAAATACTTGCTTGGTCCAGGAAACACGAGCAATGGACATTAGACCAGTGGAAATATGCCTTTTGGTCTGATGAGTCAAAATGTGAGATTTTTGGCCCAAACTGTCATGTGTTCGTGAGACGCAGAGAAGGTGAACGGATTATCTCCACATGTGTGGTTCCCACCATGAAGCATGGAGGAGAAGGTGTAATGGTTTGGGGGTGCTTTGCCTTGCTCGTGACACTGTCTGGGATTTATTTAAGATTCAAGGCACACTTAACCAGCATGGCTACTACAGTATTCTGCAGCAATACGCCATCCCATCTGTTTTGCGCTCAGCGGGATTATCACTTGTTTTTCAACAGGACAATGACCCAACACACCTCCAGGCTATGTAAGGGCTATTTGACCAAGAAGGAGGGTGACGGAGTGCTGCATCAGATGACCTGGCTTCCACAACCACCCGCCCTCAACGCAAATTATATGGCAGCCAACAAATGCTCAGCATATATGGGAACTAGTTCAATTCAAGACTGTTGGAAAAGCATTCCGGGTGAAGCTGGTTGTGGGAATGCCAAGAGTGTGCAAAGTTGTCATCAAGGCAAAGGGTTGCTTCTTTGAAGAATCTAAAATCAAAAATATATTTTGATTTGTTTTATCACTTTTCTGTTTACTGCATGATTCCATATGTGTTATTTCATAGTTTTGATATCTTCACTATTATAATGCAAAGTGGAAAATTGTAAAAATAAAGACAAACCCTTGAAAAGTTGTGTCCAAACTTTTGACTGGTACTGTATATTTAATAAATATTACAAAACAATAAAATATATTATAGACCTGCTATATATTACTCACATCTAGCATAAAAAAAACAGAAACAAAATTAACAAAATTAAACTCTGTTCATGAAGCAATCTTCTAAAATAAAAGCAAACATTGGATTACTTGGTGAAGGTGTGGTAGTGAGAAGCTGTCTGTTTTCCTCCCCCTTGTTCATCCATGGTGCTTGTTCAACATAACATTAGGAGAGTCCTGTGAACATCAACAGTCATGGACATGTCATTCTGAACAGCACCATGAACAGCTATTTGATGACACATTGGCATAATATATGAAATCTGATGGGCAACAGCACCACACCCATTAAAGATTTCCAATCAAGCATGTTGCCATGTTGTGTATAAGCTGTTATTGACAAAAGGGAATATTAATCATAAATACATAGAAAACTTTGTTGATCCATGTACAATATGCTGATTGAGGAAGAGTGTTAATTAGAAAAGTGTTGGTGGAGTGCATGTGGATGGTAGTCACTGATAATGATGGATGTTAGTCATCTTAGAAAATAATTTCAATAAATGTAGACCAGATCAGCAATTTTTATATTTGAAATTGCATAAAACCCCAAAGGAGCATTCACTGTTCAAGGTTACAAATGCATGTCTATTGTTATGGTTTCATGATGACACATGAACAAACGCAGAGTAGTAGGTAATTACACTCATTAAAATTGGCAGGCAAGATGTGGGCAGTTTATACAGGTTCATGGTGCACAGAGAAGAGCTCCGGGGCCCCTGCTCAAGCTGCAACAACACAGAGAATTGGAAGTCACATTAATCAGGATACAAACACGTGGTACATAGGACTACAAACACGTCCATGTTTTGTGAATTTCATTATCAATCGATTAAATGTATTTTTCTGATGCCCTTTTTTACATCAGCAGTTGTTACAAAGTGCATTGCAGATACCCAGACTAAAACTCCAAATAGCAAGCAATGCAAAGGCAGAAGCACTACCTGGCTGACCTCAATCAGCAGGCGTCTGGGACAAGGTAGCACGCCCGGTTAAATCAGGCCAGGGGTCCACAGCTGCTGTTGGACCAGCAGCACGGGATCAGTAGCACCACCAGGGGCTCAGGTCTTCCGGGAGTGGAGACACAGAGAGAGGGGGGGGGGGGGGATTAGTGGGAGCATGCCTAAGAACACACAATACACCAGATAAGACAGTCTAACCCTAGCCCCCAGACCATAAATTATTGCAGCATAATTACTGGGGACTGAGACAGAAGGGTTGGGAGACACTGTGGCTCTGTTCAACGGACAGGGACAACCAGGAAGGAGTTTACCCAAACACTATGAGGTTCTGTCGCCCTTGATCTTGTATGGAGAAAACAAGACTGTATGGTGCAATAAACATTAGTAAATGAGTTTAGCTGTAGCAGCTAATGACAATGACACAGTCATGATACTGGTGGTAGAGCTGATGGCGGAGCTGTATATCCCATCCACACACTTCAGGATGTCTTTCTCCCTGTGGTGCTTGGCCAGGAACGCATCAACGCCAGCTCTCATGGGTAGTGTCCATCGGTGGTCAGCATGGGGAGAAGTTGTCAGAGACAGATGTGTGCTTGGCAGATCTGAAAGAGGCACAATGTTATTTTAATGAGAGTTTAGTCCACTTGACAAGTCAACAGAATTCAATCTTCTTCATGCTGATGATCTGCACAACATGAGACGGATAGCAATACAGTACAAATAGATTAAAACTTAATACGGAATATAATACCAATGTTGTGGCTGTAACATTTCATGGACATTGCATTAGAACAACAACAACAATTAGCTTGCTTTATCAGATAGACGGCACGCCACGGCACAACCCAAGGGGGGGGGGGGCGCCAACCCAGACAGGAAGATCACGTCAGTGACTCAACCCACTCAAGTGACGCACCCCTTCTAGGGACGGCATGGAAGAGCACCAGTAAGCCAGTGACTCAGCCCCTGTAATAGGGTTAGAGGAAGAGAATCCCAGTGGAGAGAGGGGAACCGGCCAGGCAGAGACAGCAGCTATCTACTCTGTTTTCAGAGCACTCTCATCTGAGTGTACCAGAGCGCAGAATAATGAATTTACGAGAGCTCAACACCAGTTGAATATAGCCAGTGTCAGTAAATGTCGGCAAAAAAACGTATTTAAATTGTTTCCAGCAGCACAGTTACAGTCACCAACGCTCTGGTTAACACGAACAATGCCTAACCAGCTCTGCTAGGGCGAGTAAAATGGTCAGAGTGGTCTCATTTGTGTGGGCTCCTCTCTGAATTTACAAACTGACAATCTGACAACGCTCTGAATTTATGAGCGCAGGCTCTCCAGATTGAATTTAAGAACACATCCAAAGTTGAAAAATGTCTTACTAGTAATTTGTTATGCAAACTAGCTAGCAAGAGGTTGCATAGCAACAGCATCAACTTCTGGTAGAGAAGTAAAGATCGCAAAGAGCAAGTATGCTCAACTGAATGTTCGGTTACACTACAATTAGGGTGTGGAAATGTTATGCCCCTTACATATTAATTTAGAATCTGCCAATCCTCTTATGCTGTAGCCTAATCCCAGCCGTCACGTTGTACAGCGCCATATTTTCCATTCTATCTTAACGAAACCCTGAGGGTTTCATTTTTCATTTTTCTCAGAATAGAAACACCATAATATTAATCAAATTAAATAAGCCAAATTTCTTAAAATCAATCGCATATACTAGGTTATCACAAAAAAGGTTTTACATTCTTTGGTAATACCAATATGGGACTATCAAATGCTTCTCAAAGAGGCCCTCTGGTGGTCAAACTAGCACTAACTCGCATTAACTGAAAAAATGTCTGACAAATAAATGCCACAGAATGCTGGAGCAGCCCGCAAGGTGTGCTGCAGTATAACGCAACTTTTAAAGTAGAAACCACTGTACTGTCAAATGGCAGTATTTGGTTAACAAACAAAAATACTAACAACCTTTTGACTTTACCAGTATATGCAAACATTTGGTGGCACATAAAGAAAGGACACGTGATATCTTGTGCTTCAAAAGTAAGTATGATTCATAGGGCCAAATGTAGGCTATATCTCAATCAATAAAAAAATAAATGTTTCTGGTGTTCCTTAATTTGATATGATGCTCCTAACTTTTTTAAGTTAAACATTTTAATTTAGAGCCCTGAGTATAGTAGATGTGGGTTGTTTTGGGAGCTGCATGTGTGTTGGACGGTTTGAATTACTAAACCATTCTCACCTCTCCGTGTTACCCTAAACCCAAAGTTTACATTGAGAAATGCAGAGCCGGAGCAAACAGATTGTCTCTATCCCCTCCGCCATTCCACAAAACACACGCTGCAAGCCTTCAGAAACACCTGTCCCCTCACTGTTCACCCAACCAAACATCGACGTCCCATCCCACCTCCAAACAAGATGAGCAATTGCACAAAACCCCATTATGTTAGAGCCAGAGCAATTTACAAGCAGGATCAGCCTCGACATTCAGTCACCAAGACATTCAATCCCTCATTGCCCCTATTCTTGTCAGCTGCTACAATAAAATAATCTATATAGTGTTTCACCATTGTGTTTATTGTGTGTGGAGATTCATATCTCTGTAGCCCCAGGTAATCTTAGCTATGAATTAGTAGCTGTTCATATAGTCGATGACTCAGAGGGTTCACCTAAATCGAGGGTTCACCTCAGGGTCAAACTCTCGGGGCCCCCTATGAATTTCACATTCATCTGTTTTATTGCGATACCCTGCCCTATTTGTCTCCGAAGGATACAGTGTTTTTTGTTTGACTGCTGTCTTGAGCGATTTGGATTGTGAAACTGTTTGGGAAATGAAGACAGTTTGACTACAATGCCTGTTCCAGGTATGATCAGCATGTGGCACTAGTCTGCGTGGCTCTGGGTAACTCCTGGCCCACCGAGTGTTCTCTTGGCCCATATAACCGAGTTCTCGCTAGCATTCCAAAGATAAGAGTTCCCCTGTATGTGGTCATGAAGTGTATATGCATAAATCATGGGAGCATTCAGCCCAAACAATTCCGTACGCACAGACGCCGGGCCCTCCAGCACGTTTGATTTTAATGGTTCTGCTGGCTCGGACCCCGGCTGAATATAACCCTCTATGGGGCTTTTAACGGAGACAGGTGGATGATGGGTAAATGAAGACGAAAACCTCTGTAGTGCTGCTCTCATGCAAGGAACCAGGGAACTCTAGAGATGTGCTCTGGTTTGAATTTCACGTCTTCCTCTTAAAGCTGAGTATTTGTCATTAATATTGATATCAGCATTCAAAAGTGACATAGGACTATAAAAACAAATATGTATCTAGGCCAAAGGCTCTGTTGAAAGGGTGTGGTGAAGAGTTTAAAATGCTTGTATGCTGTTTGAACGTGATGTTAGTGTGATTGCTGTGGATGGGGACATGGGCACCTTGGAATGTGGAGCCATGGGATGATTGTATACATACAGTCTGATCATCATGTCTGTGCATTAGCTCAAAGTCCATTTCTTTCTCTATCCACCCTCCTTCCGTCCCTCCCTTCCTCGCCAGAGCAGCCAAGTGCTGAACTTGCCTGGAATAGAAATGCTTGGGCCTGCCTGGAGTTGGTGGAGAGCAGAGGATAGCAGCATAGATCTAGAGGAGAGGAGTCCCAGTCTGGGGAGTGGAGAACTGACACTTGGATGGCTTTCCCCTTCCATTCTCCTCCGAGCTAAGCATGGGTTAAGAGGAGGCAACAGTACATACTCGCACACCAATATGACAGATCTTCCCACCGCCTTTCTACCGCTACCCTCGCCCAGAACTCGCACATGCTAATCCATGATCCCTGATTAGAATGAACAGGCTTCTGACAGGCTCCTTAGGAGACCATTTTTCCCCCATTCCTCCATTACTCTGGATCACTTTGCTTTTCCTGTGGTTAATCGTAACCATAGCGATTATAGGGTGTGAATTTATACCGTTTTGTTGAGTTTTATTCTTCCAACAGGTGGGGCAACGCTCCAGTTTCTCTTTCCGGGCCTGTGGAAAAGTGGTATTTTTTGTTCATTTCTTGGCTTAGCTAATAAAAACCCTATATTTATTCATCCAGAGTATAGCCTTTCTGCCGGCGAAGATGCCTTCATCTTTAGTCATCACAAAGTAAACTCAAGGTTCTGGGAAGTTAGGCACATCGTGCCACATTATTCAATTTCCTGGAAAATATTGGTGCTCTTTAGATGTATCTCAACATTAGCCAAGCATGGCCCTCCACAAACGATAGGGAACAACAGAACAAACAATCGTCCTTAGCTCAAAAGACTAGTTCTTAGCTTAATATCTCCAAAGAAAACATTGACAGAAGCTTCATCGTGATAATACAATGGTTTCACTCTAACTTTATCTCTCTCTCCCTCTACCCACCACCCTCCACTAGAAAGACTTGAGGCAGGGTACCACAGTTTAATAGTAGATTTGTTTTGGATTTCCTGCTTTACTTGTTCTGTTTGGATATGCAGGCCCATGCTGTGAGCTACCCTAGGTTTGTAACACTGCCTGCCCCTTGCCCAGGGATTGCTTTAGACGCCCAAGACACTGCAGCTTCACAAGAGAACGGGACGATCTTATCTGTCTTCTCCATACTTTTCCTCTACCCTCTACTAGTGAGGTTCGAGGAACAGGTCTTTTTAAACAGCTCTTTTTTTTTTTTATTGCCCATTACCGTCCACGCTCTCACTGGCTCTCTCATTCTCTTGTCATGCCATCTTCTCGTCTTCCCTTTGTTGATACTTATCTCCTTTCTTTATTCTGATCTCATCATGCACCTCTTATTCCTTCTTTCACAACCATTTCTCCATCACAAAATCACATTGTCAACAATCAGACAAGTAAGCAACTCAAGTCTGAGCATATCTCTTATTTCTAAAGGGGACATTGTGGGCCCTTCTAAACCAATGAATCATCCTTTTTAGTGGGATGACGTCATCCTATTTCACGCTGAAAAGTACCCCGTACCCTGATTGGAGGCACTCACCCGCGGTGAAGTTGATAGAATAAAGCAGCACAGTGTCTGGGCTTCTTTAAAATTTCAGAGCCATACTTCTTCTCTTCCCCATTCAGAATGCCATCCTTCTCTGCCTAATAGATTTTGCTGTTCACTCAAAAGCATGATATGCTCTAGCATCAGAAGGCCCTTTGGGATGATTTAGATTCCATGCTGTGGGGGCATAGGCTTATATTAATATTTCACTAGCAGCCTCCCACCACCAATGAGGCATGTACTGTATATGCTGACACTAGACGACCTTCGACTCCCAACAACACCCCTCTTTCCTCCACATGATATTCTATACCCAGCTTTGATAATCCTTTTCAACCCTCCCTCCACAGCGACCCTTGGCTATATATTTCTCACAGGGGCAGGTTCCCGCTGGGTCAAAGGTAGTTTCACATAGCCAGCTTATGTTTTATATAAGTGCCATTCCTTGACAGCAGCTGTGTTTACAGCCTGATTAGATCGATTCAGGAAAAGAGGGCCAGAATCTTGCTAATTACAGCATGTCCTCACCTTTGGCTTTCATCTCACCCCTATGCTGCAGTTTTAGCAGCGGCTACGTTTGTCTCTAAGCAGACATGTTTTTCATGTTAACCCTTACTGTGCCTATGTATAAGGTTCCTCTTCATTTCACCATTATTCCTCGGACTACAACAGTTCTCTACTGTGTCAAAAGAGAACAAAATATTTAGGACACAACATGAAGTGGAAGACGAAAATTATTTAACACGCAAACATTTTATTCTATAAAATTCTTCATCATATTTAAACTGGAAATTCTAAGCTTATACAACACTGACACTAACAATACTCAGTGGTGGAAAAAATACCCAATTGTTATACTTGAGTAAAATTAAAGGTATCTTTAAAAGTTAAATTCACCCAGTAAAATAATACTTGAATAAAAGTCTTAAAGAATTAGGCTTTACATATACTTAAGTACCAAAAGGAAATGTAATTGCTAAAATATACTCAAGTATCAAATGTAAAAGTATAAATAATTTTACATTTCTTAGATTAAGCAAACCAGACATCGCCATTTTCTTGTTTTTTATTTTACTTTTATTTACGGATAGCCCGGGGCACACTCCAACACAGCCATAATTTACAGTGCATTCAGAAAATATTCAGACCCTTTGACTTTTTCCAAATGTTGTTACGTTACAGCTGTATTCTAAAATTGATCAAATAAAACATTTTCCTCATCAATCTACACACAATACCCCATAAAGACAAAGCAAAAACAGGTTTTTCGATTTTTTAAACAAATTTTTAAAAATTAAAAACAGATAACTTGTACATAGTTATTCAGAACCTTTGCTATGAGACTCGAAATTGAGCTCAGGTGCATCCTGTTTCCATTGATGATCCTTGAGATGTTTCTACAACTTGATTGGAGTTCACCTGTGGTAAATTCAATTGATTGGACATGATTTGGAATGGCACACAACTGTCAAGTTTTTGGGGGTCTATATAAGGTCCCACAGTTGACAGCGCATGTTAGAGCAAAAACAAAGCCATGAGGTCGAAGGAATTGTCTGTAGAGCTCCGAGACAGGATTGTGTCGAGGCACATATTTGGGGAAGGGTACAAATTTTTTTTGCAGCATTGAAGGTCACTAAGAACACAGTGGCCTCCATCATTCTTAAATGGAAGAAGTTTAGAGCCACCAAGACACTTCCAAGAGCTGGCTGCACGGCAAAACAGAGAAATCGGGGGAGAAGGGCCTTGGTCAGGGAAATGACCAAGAACCCGATGGTCACAGAGATGGGAGAACCTTCCAGAAGGACAACAATCTCTGCAGCACTCCACCAATCAGGCCTTTAAAGGTAGAGTGGACAGACAGAAACAAGATTCTCTGGTCTGATCGAGGGAAAGATGAACGGAACAAAGAACAGAGAGATCCTTGATGAAAATCTGCTCCAGAGTGCTCAGGACCTCAGACTTGGGCGAAAGTTCACCTTCCAACAGGACAACAACCCTAAGCACACAGCCAAGACAACACAGGAGTGGCTTCAGGTCTTTGAATGTCCTTGAGTGCAGCCAGAGCCCGGACTTGAACCCGATTAAACATCTCTGGAGAGACTAGAAAATAGCTATGCAGCGACACTCCCCATCCAACCTGAAAGAGCTTGAGAGGATCTGCAGAGAAGTATGTGAGAACCTCTCCAAATACAGGTGTGCCAAGCTTGTAGCATGACACCCAAGAAGACAAATCGCAAATCGCTTCAACAAAGTACTGAGTTTACATACACCTTATACACCTTACATTGAAAAACTCAGTTTTTCACAATTCCTGACATTTATTCCTAGTAACAATGTGCTGTTTTAGGTCAGTTAGGATCACCAATTGATTTTAAGAATCTGCAATGTCAGAATAATAGAAGAGAATGATTTATTTCACCTTTTTTTTTCTTTCATCACATTCTCAGTGGGTCAGAAGTTTACATACTCATTAGTATTTGGTAGCATTGCCTTTACATGGTTTAACTTGGGTCAAATATTTTGGGTAGCCTCCCACAAGCTTCCCACAATAAGTTGGGTGAATTTTTGCCCATTCCTCCTGACAGAGCTGGTTTAACTGGGTCAGGTTTGTAGGCCTCCTTGCTCGCACATGCTTTTTCAGTTCTGCCCACAAATGTTCTATAGGACTGAGGGTCAGTGCTTTGTGATGACCACTCCAATACCTTGACTTTGTTGTCCTTAAGTCATTTTGCCACACGTTTGGAAGTATGCTTAGGGTCATTGTCCATTTGGAAGACCCATTTGTGACAAAGATTTAACTGATGTCTTGAGATGTTACCTCAATATATCCACGTAATTTTCCTTCCTCAAGATGCCATCTATTTTGTGACACAACATGATGCTGCCACCCACGTGCTTCATGGTTGGGATAGTGTTCTTCGGCTTGCAAGTTTACCCCTTTTTCCTCCAAACATAACGATGGTCATTATGGCCAAACAGGTTTATTTTTGTTTCATCAGACCAGAGGACATTTCTCCAAAAAGTACAATCTTTGTCCCCATGTGCAGTTGCAAATTGTAGTCTGGCTTTTCTTATGGTGGTTTTGGAGCAGTGGCTTCTTCCTTGCTGAGTGCCTTTCAGGTTATGTCGATATAGGACTCGTTTTACTGTGGATATAGATAATTTGTACCTGTTTTCTCCAGCATCTCACAAGGTCCTTTGCTGTTGTTCTGGGATTGATTTGCACTTTTCACACCAAAGCACGTTAATCTCGAGGAGAGAGAACACGTCTCTTTCCTGAGCGGTATGACGGCTGCATGGTCCCATGGTGTTTAGACTTGCTAAATATTGTTTGTACAGATGAACGTGGTACCTTCAGGCATTTGGTAATTGCTCCTAAGGATGAACCAGACTTGTAGAGGTCTACAATTTTTTTTCTGAGGTCTTGGCTGATTTCCTTAGATTTTCCCATGATGTCAAGCATAGAGGCACTGAGTTTGAAGGTAGGCCTTTGAAATACATCCAGAGATACACCTCCAATTGACTCAAATGATGTCAATTAGCCTATCCGAAGCTTCTAAAGCCATGCCACAATTTTCTGGAATTTTCCAAGCTGTTTAAAGGCACAGTCAACTTAATGTATGTAAACTTCTGACCCACTGGAATTGTGATAAAGTGAACTATGAGTAAAATATTCTGTCTGTAAACAATTGTTGGAAAAATTACTTGTGTCATGCACAAAGTAGATATCCTAACTGACTTGCCAAAACTATAGTTTGTTAACAAGAAATTTGTGGTGGTTGAAAAACTAGTTTTAATGACTCCAACCTAATTGTATGTAAACTTCCGACTTCAACTGTATGTAAATGTGATATTTCAGTTTTTTTTTAATACATTTGCAAAAATCTTTGCTTTGTCATTATGGGTTATTGTTTATAGATTGATTCGTGGGAAAAAAAACGATATAATCAATTTTAGAATAAGGCTGTAACGTAACAAGATTTGGAAAAAGTCAAGGGGTCTGAATACTTTCTGAATGCAATGTACAAACGAAGCATGTGTTTTTAGTGAGTCCACCAGATCAGAGGTAATAGGGATGATCAAGGATGTTCTCTTGATAAGTTCATGAATTGGATAACTTTCCTGTCCTGCATTCAACATGTAACGAGTAAGTTTGGGTGTCAGGGAAAAATGTATGGAGTACAAAGTACATTATTTTCTTTAGGAATGTAGTGTTTTAAAAGTAGTAAAAATATATAAATAGTATAGTAATATACACATTCTCCCCAAAAAGTACTTTACACCACTGACAATACTCTATCATCAACACTGGATTGATGTTCACTTTAGTAAATGTGCAACCACAGTATTGCAACACATGAGAACCTTAGAAGATTTGTGAGCTCCCATGGGAGAAAAGTTAATCAAAGAAATTGTTGGATATAAATGCCAATGATGAGTGTCAGAAAGGACTGTTTGCTTGATCTATGAAAAGTGTGTTATTGGAAAATAGTCATTGTGTTATGGTTATGAACTGTCATGGTTATGAACTGTAAGGAACAAAATTCCCCAGGTGTTGTGTGAGTGAGGAGCCCTGAATCACTTCAACTTGAGGAAAGAAGAAAAAAAGGTTTGTCGATTGCAGAAACGATTAGCTTCGCAAGGCTAGCCGGAGTTCAGGCGTTTTATGTTTCAAATACACCCAGGCAATAAATGAGGAACACCATTACCCCTTTTCAAATTAAGTCCTGTTTAAGTGCCATTGACACTCATAAAGACTTGCATGAATAATGGACAATTATACAAAATAAGATTTTTAGGTGGGACACTATAGTTAATATAAAAGCTTTTGTGTGTCTACAGCCTGAGCACTTACTGTTGTCATGTATTTATTAACTCTAGAAAACACTTATTAGATCCAAAGGCCCATGCATGCATTTCATATTGAGGGCCCATCACAATTTACTGAGTAACCTCAATGATTTGGTTTAAAGAATTGCCTCAATGAGAACAAAGCAAATAATGTAGTATACCTACAAAAATACAATAGAGTGCCACATGATTGCAGACACTTGAAGAACATAACATTTTTAAATATGGGCTAAAAAATCCATGTGTAATTTTGATAGAATACAGAAACAATTCAGAAATCAAGCACTACAGCAGTGACACATTCTGATTGGAAATGGTGTACTGTAACAAGAAACTCTGTTGACTGACCCAAAGAAAGGGAATTCCAGTCAAAGACTTGACTAACAGGGGCCATCCGTATCTCTCCTCTGCTGAGCGCAGTGTTCAGCTGTCAGATCCAGGTGTCTGGTTGGCTCACAGTCACAGCTGCGGCCTAATGGAACTGGGAACGTCCAGCTGTGGGGAGATGCGAGTCAGAAGGAAAATATGACAGTTTCTCCCCCTCCCACAATCACACAACCATGGCCTGAGAGAGCAGGCCATGAAAGGGTTGTGGGGGATGGATGATGGGGGTTAGCTTAGCTACTGAAGAGTTGACCTTATGTTAGGGAATTAGTTGCCATGACGATGAGTGAGAGAGAGAGTGTGTGCGTGCGTGCGTGCATGCATGTGTGTGTGTGTGTGTGTGTGCATATACATGTGCACACTACTTGCATAATACATGTGTGGCAAGTGTGCTGGAGAGAGTGAAGATGTGAAGGTATGCATGTGTGTCTGGAATCTGAACATAGCCAAGAGATCTTGGGCAATCCTTAAAAGGACTGCTTGGTGTTCAACTGTTAGTCCATATGTGGGCTCCACATTTATTCTAATGTCAATGCATCATATTGATATTTTATGGTTCTGGAACAAAAGGCAAAGCCTATGGAATCACACCATGTGGCCCATGGAATTCAACGATAGAACAGATACAGTATCTCTGCTGTAAAATGTCTCTGATACTGACAGTTATTTGATAGTACATCAGGCATATAGCCTGTAAGATCTTTGTTCTTTACTCCTGCTTTGTTACTTATTAAATCCATGAACTACATTTTATGTGAAAGATTGTCAATAGCTAAAACACTTGATCTATGCACTATCAAGATTTTCCACCGCACTGAGTTTGGACACCTGTTACACCACTGCTGCTTTGCCGTTCACCTAAATGAGAGATCACATAGACCTTGACAGTACTGTTCTAAGCTGCTTTACATCCTACCTCTCCAACTGCATATGATGCCATAGGAAATGCCTTATTAGATCCAGTACCATCTCATCTGGTGTACATCAAGGCATTGTTTCAGGCCCCATTGTATTCTACATTTCGATGATTTATGATATAAATAACATTCCACCTCACACTCTAAAAAGTAGGGGTTCTAAGCTCCTCAAAGTTCTTTGAAGAACCTTAGGGTTCTTGGCACTGGAAATTGCCCACAAAATGTTCATCCAAGAATCCATAGGAGGTGGGATTCATCGAGGAACCTCCTTAGTTGGTGGAGGTTATTGCAGAAACCTAACTGCCCAACTGAAATATTTGGATTTGAATTTGAAAGGACAGCAGGTGCAGGCACTTAACTTCACTAGGGTAGGGGGCAGCATTCGGAATTTTGGATGAAAAGCGTGCCCAAATTAAACTGCCTGCTACTCAGCCATAAAAGCTAGAATATGCATATAATTAGTAGATTTGGATAGAAAACACTCTGAAGTTTCTAAAACTGTTTGAATGATGTCTGTGAGTATAACAGAACTCATATGGCAGACAAAAACCTGAGAAAAAATCCAACCAGGAAGTGGGAAATCTGAGGTTTGTAGTTTTTCAAGTCATTGCCTATCGAATATACAGTGTCTATGGGGTCATATTGCACTTCCTAAGGCTTCCACTAGATGTCAACAGTCTTTAGAACCTTATTTGATGCTTCTACTTTGAAGGAGGGGGGAATGGTAGCTGAATGAGCCAGAGGTCTGCCAGAGTGGCATGAGTTGACCACGTGCGTTCGAGTTAGAGTTAGCTTGCGTTCCATTGCATTTCTACAGACAAAGGAATTCTCCGATTGGAACATTATTGAAGATTTATGATAAAAACATCCTAAAGATTGATTCTATACTTCGTTTGACATGTTTCTACGAACTGTAATATGACTTTTGTCTGAACTTTCGCCTGGACTTGCTCTCGCCTTGTGAGTTTGGATTGTGTACTAAACGCGCAAACAAAAATGAGGTATTTGGACATAAATGATGGACTTTATCGAACAAATCAAACATTTATTGTGGAACTGGGATTCTTGGGGGTTCATTCTGATGAAGATCATCAAAGGTAAGTGAATATTTTATAATGCTATTTCTGGCTTCTGTTTGTGTCTGAGCGCTGTACTCAGATTATTGCATGGTGTGCTTATTCCGTAAAGTTTTTTTGAAATCTGACACAGCGGTTGCATTAAGGAGAGGTTTGTCCCGCCCTGACCTTAGAGACATTTTATTTCTCTATTTGGTTAGGTCGGGGTGTGATTTGGGTGGGCATTCTATGTTTTCTATTTCTTTGTTTTTGGCCGAGTGTGGTTCCCAATCAGAGGCAGCTGTCTATCGTTGTCTCTGATTGGGAATCATACTTAGGCTGCCTTTTTCCCGCCTATTGTTGTGGGTAATTATTTATTTTCTGTGTGTGTTTGTGTGCGCCACGGTTGCGTCACGTTTGTTTCTTTTTACCTGTTCTTTTTGTGAAGGTTTCACTACGATTAAAAGAAATGTGGAATTACATGCACGCTGCGCCTTGGCTCATCTATAATAGGGAGTTTGAAGACGCTGAAAGTGACAAAGTGGATCTAAAATTCCATGCATTACAGTTTTATCTTTTAGCAATGTATATTATGAGTATTTCTGTAAATTGATGTGGCTCTCTGCAAAATCACCGGACGTTTTGGAACTACTGATCATAACGCGCCAATGTAAACTGAGATTTTTGGATATATATATGAACTTTACCGAACAAAACATAATGTATTGTGTAACATGAAGTCCTATGAGTGTCATCTGATGAAGATTATCAAAGGTTAGTGATTCACTTTATTTCTTTCTGCTTTTTGTGACTCCTCTCTTTGGCTGGAAAAATGGTTTTGTGTTTTTCTGTGACTTGGCTCTGACCTGACAATTGTTTGGTGTGCGTTCGTCGTAAAGCCTTTTTGAAATCGGACACTGTGGCTGGATTTACAACAAGGCATCTTTAAAATGGTGTAAAATACTTGTATGTTTGAGGAATTTTAATTATGGGATTTCTGTTTTGAATTTGGCGCCCTGCAGTTTCACTGGCTGTTGACGAGGTGGGATGCTAGCGTCCCACATACCCTGGTGAGGTTAACTGAAAAATGTAAAGATCTCCTCAATTTAAGGTAAGATTTGTCCCTTATTTGATCTAAATTGATATTGTTTTATGATGATACCATCTATCTTTACACAGTTGTGCAAATCTTTCTAAACAGAAAAAGGACAATTCAATGGATACCAATCAACAAAGAGGTAAGAATATGAATGCTATAAGAATATGTTGAAGGCTATGTAACGGCATTCCTCCTCCTCTTCATCTTCGGAAGAGGAGGAGTATTGAGGGAACCAAGGCGCAGCGTAGTGAAAAGACATATTTATTTAACGAAAACACGAACTTGATAAACTAACAAAAAAACAACAAACAGTGTAGACAGACCTAGACGTCGTACTTACATAAAACAAGAAAACGCACGAATAGGAACATAGGCTACACAAACCGAACAAACCGTAAACAGTCCCGCGTGGTGTACAAACACAGACACGGAAGACAATCACCCACCACGAACACTGTGACAACGCCTACCTAAATATGACTCTTAATTAGAGGAACGCCAAACACCTGCCTCTAATTAAGAGCCATACCAGGCAACCCAAAAACCAACACAGAAACAGAAAACATAGAATGCCCACCCAACCTCACGTCCTGACCAACTAACACACATAAACTAACAGAAATAGGTCAGGAACGTGACAGGCTAGCTGTATTGGGTACAGATGACTGAACTGCTCACTTTTGTGTGTGTCTGCAGGTACACAGATGAGGAGGCATACAAAGATATGTCAATCGGTAATGGTGTGTACCATCCTCCTCCCTTACCACTTCAATGAAAATCCCATAAGCCTCTACATTATGGACAAGGTATGTGTATGAAAACCATCATCACATTTTTTTAAATTCACATTTACCACACAAACCAAGGTATCAATACTGTCGTATGCATGTTTTGTTAAACATTTGTATAATGACTATTTTTTTGATTCACAGACACTCCCTACACCGCTGATTAATTAATATAACAGGAAACCTGTTTGCTCAACATGCAGTGCAAAATCATTCTGTCTATGGATACAGAGAACATCAACACATTAACATCAACACGCCAGAGGATAAACCCATTGGACTGAGAATTTACCTCATATTTAGATTTCTTTATTCTACTTTGCCACTAAAATCAAAATAAACACTGACAACTAAAATATTGTGTTTTTGTTATGCGTATTATTATTACTTATAATAACAATAGGGGGGTTAATAAAGAAATGTACCCCAAAAGGTTCTTCGAGGATCCATTAAAAGGTTGTTGTTGGTTGTGTTTTTTGCATGTGCAAACGATTACCAATCAGAGGTCCACTGTAGACCCATGCCAGTCTCCCTTTGATGTAGAATCCAGGTTCTCAGTGCTGTCTACTTCATAGTTCCCTGCCACAGCTAATACTACTCTCTTTATTTCTCTGAAACACCATAGGGATTAAGAGTGTGCAGTACATACCCCATGTAGCACGCTGCTCCATGAAAAAGCAGCACATGCACAAAATCTTTTTCCAGAATAATTTGTCAGGTTTTCTACATTTGCCATGCCTCGAGAGTAGGGCCTCCACAACTTTTTGTGATGGTGAATAGCATTTGCACCAACCTAACACTGTTAGCATTTATGTAATCTCAACTGTTCTAAGTACAGTCGTGGCCAAAAGTTTTCAGAATGACACAAATATTAATTTTCACAAAGTTTGCTGCTTCAGTGTTTAGATATTTTTGTCAGATGTTACTATAGAATACTGAAGTATAATTACAAGCATTTCATACGTGTCAAAGGCATTTATTGACAATTACATGACGTTGATGCAAAGAGTCAATATTTGCAGTGTTGACCCTTCTTTTTCAAGATCTCTGCAATCCGCCCTGGCATGCTGTCAATTAACTTCTGGGCCACATCCTGACTGATGGCAGCCCATTTTTGCATAATCAATGCTTGGAGTTTGTCAGAATTTGTGGGTTTTTGTTTGTCCACCTGCCTCTTGAGGATTGATCACAAATTCTCAATAGGATAGAGGTCTGGGGGGTTTCCTGGCCATGGACCCAAAATATTGATGCTTTGTTCCCCGAGCCACTTAGTTGTCACTTTGCCGTATGGCTCCATCATGCTGGAAAAGGCATTGTTCGTCACCAAACTGTTCCTGGATGTTTGGGAGAAGTTGCTCTCAGGGGATGTGTTGGTACCATTCTTTATTCATGGCTGTGTTCTTAGGCAAAATTGTGAGTGAGCCCACTCCCTTGGCTGAGAAGCAACCCCACACATGAATGGTCTCAGGATGCTTTACTGTTGGCATGACACAGGACTGATGGTAGCGCTCACCTTGTCTTCTCTGGACAAGCTTTTTTTCCAGATGCCCCAAACAATCGGAAAAGGGATTCATCAGAGAAAATGACTTAACCCAGTCCTCAGCAGTCCAATCCCTGTACCTTTTGCAGAATATCAGTCTGTCCCTGATGTTTTTCCTGGAGAGAAGTGGCTTCTTTGCTGCCGTTCTTGACACCAGGCCACCCTCCAAAAGTCTTCGTCTCACTGTGTGTGCAGATGCACTCACACCTGCCTGCTACCATTCCTGAGCAAGCTCTGTACTGGTAGTGCCCCGATCCCGCAGCTGAATCAACTTTAGGAGACGGTCCTGACGCTTTCTGGACCTTCTTGGGCGCCCTGAAGCCTTCTTCACAACAATTGAACCGCTCTCCTTGAAGATCTTGATGATCCAATAAATGGTTGATTTAGGTACAATCTTACTGGCAGCAATATCCTTGCCTGTGAAGCCCTTCTTGTGCAAAGCAATGATGACGACACATGTTTCCTTGCAGGTAACCATGATTGACAGAGGAAGAACAATGATTCCAAGCACCACCCTCCTTTTGAAGCTTCCAGTCTGTTATTCAAACTCAATCAGCATGACAGAGTGATCTCCAGCTTTGGCCTCGTCAACACTCACACCTGTGTTAACCTCTCTGGGATAGATGGGACGCTTGCGTCCCAACAGCCATGTCAAAATGTAGAGCGCCAAATTCAAAAAAATTATATAAAATTAAACTTGATTAAATCACACATATAAGATATCAAATTAAAGCTACACTCGTTGTGAATCCAGCCAACATGTCAGATTTCAAAAAGGCTTTTCGGCGAAAGCATAAGATGCTATTATCTGATGATAGCCCAATGTAAACAAGAGAGTGTAGCCTATTTCAACCATGCTAGCGCTACTCAAAACGCTAATATAAAATATAAAACATGCATTACCTTTGACGAGATTCTTTTGTTGGCACTCCAATATGTCCCATAAACATCACAAATGGTCCTTTTGTTCGATTAATTCCATCCATATATATCCAAATTGTCCATTTATTTGGCGCCGTTGTACCAGGAAAAACAGCGTTCAATTTGAACAAAATCACGACACAATATCTAAAAAAAATTACCTCTAAACTTTGCCAAAACATTTCAAAGTACTTTTGTAATACAGCTTAAGGTATTTGTAAACGTTAATAATCGATCAAATTGAAGACAGGTCAATCTGTTTTCAATACAGGATATCAACAAACTCACGGAACATTTCATGTCTTGCCCAAATCTCAAACATAAACAAACGACGTCCCTCCACTTCCGGGTCAATATCTTTTTCACCTCACTAAGAAAAAACCTTAACCATTTTCCATACAATGGCGACATCCAGTGGAAGCAGTAGAAACTGCGCATTTACTGATTAGAATTCTGGTTTGCCCAAAACAATCCATTGACCATAGAGGAACTTAACAATAAAAAAGTTAGTCCTCAGGGTTTTGACTGCTATATAAGTTCTGTTATACTTACAGATATGATTCAAACAGTTTTAGAAACTTCAGAGTGTTTTCTATCCAAATCTACTAATTATATGCATATCTTATATTCTGGGGATGAGTAGCACGAAGTTGAAATTGCGCACGCTATTTTTCCCTAAGTGAAAACTCTGCACCCTATCATCAAGAAGTTAACGAGAGAATCACTGACATGATGTCAGCTTTTTCTTTTTTTTTGGCAGGGCAGAAGTGCAGTGGAAATGTTTTTTGGGGGATTCAGTTCATTTGCATGGCAAAGAGGGACTTTGTAATTAATTGCAATTCATCTGATCACTCTTCATAACATTCTGGAGTATATGCAAATTGCCATCATACAAACGGAGGCAGCAGACTGTGAAAATGTATATTTTTGTCATTCTCAAAACTTTTGCTCACGACTGTACACTTGCACAATGAATAACCTTGCCTAAGACCTGAACCCTTCCACTAGCTACCCTAGGGTTTAGCTCAGCAGGCGAACACAGCTTCCTAGAAAGCAGGAGACCTGAGTTTGAAGCCACTCGGTCTCACAGCCAAATTTGGAAGCAAATCTATTGTTGAGCAATTTTCCTTAGACATAAATCCACTTTGTGTGGGCATGTATTAGTTTCCATAACAAAAGTCATAAACCCACAGGGAATTCAATCAGCATTCTGATGGTGGGAGAGTTACTTCAGGAGACAGAGTACTTTGAAAAATGTGTTTTTAATAAAGCTTTTAACTGCTTTTTAGCTCACATATGTATCTTGGCTATGATCTGTCTCATGAACTGAACCCAGTTCAGTATTTCAGAATAGATGTTAGTATGTTATCGATGTCACTGCTAGAAAAATAAAGTGTGTGTAGGAAGCAGACATCATGAAACTTTAGTAAATGTCTATGTAGACTTGCAGTACCTACATTAAAGGACACCAGAGGTGACTGGATAGGTGTTGATGCTGTAAAGTGGGTGCAAAACACAATTTTATAAATGTTATATTTTTTTATTTATTTTATTTTACGGTTATTTTACCAGGTAAGTTGACTGAGAACACATTCTCATTTGCAGCAACGACCTGGGGAATAGTTACAGGGGAGAGGAGGGGGATGAATGAGCCAATTGTAAACTGGGGATTATTAGGTGACCATGATGGTTTGAGGGCCAGATTGGGAATTTAGCCAGGACACCGGGGTTAACACCCCTACTCTTACAATAAGTGCCATGGGATCTTTAATGACCTCAGAGAGTCAGGACACCCGTTTAACGTCCCATCCGAAAGACGGCACCCTACACAGGGCAGTGTCCCCAATCACTGCCCTGGGGCATTGGGATATTTTTTAGACCAGAGGAAAGAGTGCCTCCTACTGGCCCTCCAACACCACTTCCAGCAGCATCTGGTCTCCCATCCAGGGACTGACCAGGACCAACCCTGCTTAGCTTCAGAAGCAAGCCAGCAGTGGTATGCAGGGTGGTATGCTGCTGGCCTATAGCAATTGTTATAAGCAATTGTTATATATATATATATTTTTCCATCATTCATCAATTTCTCACGAACATTGATCTCCTTCTCTTGGGAAACGTCAGAGCTTTGCAACATTTTTACTTTTGCAATCTCACAGAACCAATGAATCCCTATGAAAACAAATGGAACCTACAAATCTACTTTCCACAAAGTTGTGACAGTGTATTTCAACCATACTATGACAGGCATCAGGGATAGAGGGGGAGATGTAAAGAGACAGACCCGGTTGACACACCCTGCCCACTCTTTTGCAGAAATTAAGAGAGTACAGACGTGACCACAGTTAAAACGATTGATCAGTTATGTTTTTCCATCCTGTTTCATACTCTATAAAGAGATTCATAACAAATGCACCCTCTGCCCCTCCCAGCCAAGAAGGTTTTCTACGCAGTTATGGCTGTGGACCATGTTAAAGCAAACTTGCACTACTGGAAACCTGCACTGTTTCTCAGAGTTAAGTACATTTGTCTTTATAGTGATCCCATTATTAAAACAGATACTCACCTCCTGCTGTGGCTTCTCTGTTTGGGCTCGACAACACTGGTTAGCACTTCATCCTGAGCCAGCCACCTATCCCAACCAGACTCTCCTCATCCAGAGCTCATCAGAGATAATACTCTAAAACATTATGACAGCTTTACTGTCCTGACCGCTTCCGCCAGCCCTGTGTATGGATTAACAATAAAACAATAAAAGCCAGTTTACTTCAAAGCTCAGCAAATTAAATATCTGAAGATGTATTTTTCTCTTTTGATATGAATCGCTGTGTCATGTGGTGTGACTATCCCGTGACTGGCAGTGGGGTATAAAGACTAATAATGGAGGGAGAGTGAAACTGAACTGTTAGCCCACCATGCATATTGAGTTGGTCTCAAAGGTACAATCTACAATCGTTACTGTTGTTCAATGGCCATTTTAATTAATGATATTACCCAATTTTTTCATGAATATAAAATGATTTAGAAGAACCTTCCTACCACCCCATGGTTACATTTCTCCAGTCTCCTCAGCTTTGTAGAAAACCAAGTGGCGGGTCTGCTGTTTGGCTGAAAACAAATGAAAGACGGTTGCTTTAATTATAATAGCTAAATACAATGGTCATCTAATGACATATAATACAAATGTAAAATTGGAGGATCAAATTTCATTTTCACTGCCTTTGATGCATTGTATCCACAGTTCATGTATTGACTTTAAATAACGATTAAAAACAGTCACACTGCATGTTTGCTGATTTGTTGAGGAAAGTTCAAATGAATGACAATATTTCTGAAATTGTTACAGCTCATTTGAATGTGCATTGAAGTCCAGATGAATGACAAGCAGAACATTAGTGTGTTAGGCTCTCCTTAACCCCTTCCACTCGTGGGAAATGGCCTGTGTGGGCAGGGCTAAATTACAGAAGAAATATGTAAAGCATATGCATAACCATAGTAGCAATTAAAACGTAATCATTTGGAGATTATGAGAAAATTATTAGACTAAAGGTGAAGACACAACAGTTCACCTGACACAAAGACTGAATCCAAACATTACACTGTTGATTTTATGTGCATTTTACATTAACTGGAATTTTCGCTGCATTTGTCGATAACAAATTCTGAAAATACTCAGTAACATGATAAGAATATTCTTGGAAATGTTGGATAGATGCAACATAAGACCAAAAAATAACAATGGTTTGAGTGAGAGGTCTAACTAGTGTTTCCAAGTGGCCACACAACTCTCCAATGCACAGTTCAAAGAACAGTCTTCATTTATAAGGTGCTTTTTTTAAGCTCTCCTAGCTGTGCCATTGAGGAACTAGAGCAAGCAAACGTGTAGTTGTTTTGTTTGGAACACAGCCCTGCATCCCCGCCTTTACACAATTACTGTTGTTGTTTACGCAATCCCAAAATTGTCCTTTTTAAATCGCAATCTGGGTCAGGTGGGCATAATCTGAAAGCTACAAGCTAAATTATAAAATATGAACTTACAGTGTCAGGCTTTCACAAGGCCATGTCATCTTGTAACTGTACATCAAACATAGTTATCATAAACGTTGACACTGTATGTTACATGAGTTATATGATATGGAAAGGTGAAGTGCACATTTGGTCTCACAGGTGTTTGGCTTCCTCGTAATGTACAGCATTTCCCTCACTCAGACAACAAAACATTTGCAAAAGTTGCAACATTATTGGGAGGGTTGGGGTTAACTTCTTGCTCAAGTTCAGAATGGCTGTCCATCATACCCATACAGAGCTGTGAAGCAGAGATCCTGAGCTCTGACGTCATGTATAGCATGTTACTGTACAGCCACTGCGTATCCATTTAGTCGCTTATCAGTGTCCAAATCTGCAATTTTCAACCTGTGTACGGGTAAGAGTGTAAAGGGCTACAGAATGGATTTACACGATAATGTACTATTGGTGATATTGAATGCTGGCATTATACTGTATCTGTATACTGTGTTGTCAGTATGCCAATTAAAATGAAGTACCTAAGATAAACATTCCTGTGGCATCAATATGAACATATTATTTGGTTCTGGACACCCAGATTTGACAGAATGTAGAGCAACATCATATCACAAACTACATATTACAAGTCTACCACAGTAACATGCTCATAACAGTGCAATGAACTTCACTGTGAGCTAAAAGTAAATTAGAAATTTGTTTGGTACTGTATATTGTATCTAAACATTCAGATAATCACCAAGTCAAATCCAGGTGTAAACTGATGAAATTGGACTCTTGCCATCTGGAAGTGCTGCTCCACTAAAAGCCTGTTAACCATCAAAACATTTACATCTTGTTGCCTTCCAACCCTCCCACCACTCTCTTTCCATCTCCAATAAATATTCTGCTTGCTTGGACGAAATTCTATCCATGTTTCTTTGACCCTGAGAAATGAACTAGTGATTGTTTGTGTCTTTGCGTGCATGTTGCTCCATGAGCACCGCGGCGCAGACTGAAAGAGGGATGCAGTATGCCAAGTTTGGATCCTCCTGAGGAGAGAAAGCCATAAATTACTGACAAGGCAATGTTTAAACGGCTCCATGCCGATTTCCATTCAGATGCATTGTGGTTTTACTACTTATCTGCTCCTTGCCGATGGCTAACATTTCCCCAATTATATTTGGGCCTGTCACGCTCACTACAGTCTTTTCTCTCATATTTCCTCTATTACAGATGAGGATCTTAATTTGATCACTCTTTTTTCCTGAGAATTTTCCATCACAGCTGGAAATGCAAACCTGTAATGTAGTCAAGGTTTAAAATGGCTTCTAATGTTTGTAATTTCCACTCTAAAATCTCAGACTTGATTTGCCCTAACCAAAAATGTATCAACCCTTACAAAAAATGTCCATACTTTATAATCCACATAATAATTCACATTTCCTGTTGCTCCACGATTATTTTCCTGCTGTAGCAAACTGGCTTAAATTAAGATTCTACATCTGTGTATGAAAAGATCACACTGACTCACAAGGGAAGTCTGTATACTTGTATAAGCCAGCTACACTACATTACCAAATGTATGTGGACACCTGCTCGTCAAAAGTCTCTTTCCAAAATCATGGGCATTAATATGGAATTGGTACCCCCTTTCCTGCTATAGCAGCATGCACTCTTCTGGGAATGCTTTCCGCTACATGTTGGAACATGTTGGAACATTGCTGCGGGGGACTTGCTTCCATTAAGGCACAAGAGCATTAGTGAGGTCGGGCACTGATGTTGGGCGATTAGGCTTGGCTCACAGTCGGCGTTCCAATTCATCCCAAAGGTGTTTGATGGGGTTGAGATCAGGGCTCTGTGCAGGCCAGTCATGTTCTTCCACACTGATCTCTACAAACCATTTCTGTATGGACTTCGCTTTGTGCACGGGGGCATTGTCATGCTGAAACAGGAAAAGACCTACCCCAAACTGTTACCACAAAGTTGGAAGCACAGAATCATCTAGAATGTCAATGTATGCTGTAGCGTTATGTTTTCCCTTAACTGGAACTAAGGGGCCGAGCTCGAACCATGAAAAACAGCCCCAGACCATTATTCATCCTCCGTCGAACTTTAATGTTGGCACTATGCTTTCGAGCAGGTAGCATTCTCCTGGCATCCTCCAAACCCAGATTCGTCTGTCGGACTGCCAGATGGTGAAGCGTGAGTCATCACTCCAGAGAAAGCATTTCCACTGCTCCAGAGCCCATTGGTGGCGAGCTTTACACCAGCCGACGCTTGGCATTGAGCATGGTGATCTTAGGCTTGTGTGCTGCTGCTCGGGCGATGGAAACCGATTTCATGAAGCTCCAGACTAACAGTTATTGTGCTGACGTTGCCTTCAGAGGCAGTTTGGAATTCGGTAGTGAGTGTTGCAACTGAGATCTGACATTTTTTGTATTTTTTTTGTCCATGGACATTGCATGAATGTGTCCTCGATTTTATACACCTGTCAGCAACGGGTGTGGCTGAAATCGCCGATTCCACTAATTTGAAGGGGTGTACACATACGTTTTTATACATAGTGCATCTGAAAGGCTTAGATCAGAAGGAAATGCTGTGTAGGCTTTGTTAATTTTACTCAATGGTTGAGAAGGATGAGTCAAATATCCAAACAACTCAAATAATAACACCGTTACTGGATACGAAACACATGATTCAAATGAACGTATTGCCCAATTCTCCTCAGGATGTGATCTATGCCTGATGAAAGCACTAGAAGTTATATCCTATAGCCCACAGTATTCACTCTAAAAGGGTGTTGCCATGTAAGCACTGTACCTTGTTAGTGACACCTGCTACACTCTTATAAACCAACCAAATGTTGTGACCCATTGTTGATATAGTCCTACCCTTTGTTTAATCTCTGATGTTCCACAATATAAAGGCTATGATACTGTACATTTAAATGTGAAATATTACCTAAATTAAAGCAGTATTTTTCTGACAACTGTGCATGTAGGTAGTATCAACCGCCATAACAACTTGTTGCTATACTGCATGTCTCATTGAGGATATTTCCAGAAGTCGAAGAGAGGGGAAAAAGTGATCGGACAAAGCAGAAATGCAAATTGCATTGGCGACAAATTACATATGTATGTCTCTGTTATGCTCTGCCCAGATAAACAATTACAGTGTTGGTTTTAAGAAGCCATACAGGACTGCAAACACTGTCTCATACTTTCCCCCCTCCTCTGTATTCCCATGAAATGTGCCAGACCTTGCACTCTGTAACCCTATCCCTGTGTACTTGACTCTGTCCTGTCTCAATCACTCATTATTTATTCATCGCAATTACTGGAGTGACATTCATTTGAAGTCATATTTTGGGACGGTCATATTTTCCTTCAGCAGATTTATTCATTTTTTTCTTGAGTTTTTCTTCTGCTTCATCAAATCACTTTAATGATGGGGCTATTCAAACTTCAAGACTCCCTCTTTTTCAGCAAGGAATGTGTTTAAACGCCAATGTCTAAATGGGGTACTTTGTTTAGATAAGGTGTGGTTCCATTAGAGTCCCCACTTCAACACGATCCCCTTTCAAATGATGACATGTTCCTGCACGGAATATAACGCAAGTGCACCTCAATCTAGGCCCAAAATGTCTGTCTTGCCATTGGGAACGTCTCTGGCAGTTGTCTTTCTTTTCTACTACCACCAATGCCAGTTCCTCAAGGCTCTCGTGCGAAAGGAATTGGCTCACAACTATCTCACACACGAAAGTCAGACCTTTCATCTTATACCTTGCTTTGGTTCGTATTTCTTAATTACCAACCCAAATATGTCAATGGGTGTGTGACACAGATGGAACAAGGAGTAGAGAAAGTGTGTAGGCTACATGGACCGTGTGCACTTGGCCATGTCTGCAGACATCAAGGGATCAAGTGCCTGTCGGTGGAGGGAATAGAACCATAAGGTTATTTTTAAGAACAACCCAAGACCTTGTGATTGGTCCCAACCTCAGGAGAAATGCTAGGGCTTCGGCCAGACAAAACACAAGTCTGTGATTCTAGAGTGAGGGGGAATGAGAGAGGGAGAAAAATAAAGGAGGATATAGATTGTACAGTATATACTGTATGTAAGAGATGGCCTGCCTTAGAATCAAAGCCACTTAAAGAAGAAAAGTAAGTGATTGAGACTTGAATTCAGTCCTAGGGCTCATGGCATTGGGTTTGGGTAAAAATGTGGCAGATATCCACATCAGAAGCTTACTGGGAGAGAGCAGTTTTATCTCAAGTTTTAACAACACTACATAAGTCCTCTGGGGAGTTATGCCTCAACATGAAGACATACATCAAGTAGCATACACACCTTTTACTATAGACTAACACTAAACAAACACAACTTTATAAAAATCGGTCAATTTAAGTTAGAGATATCTTTTTTTTTTGCATTGGATGCTTCTCAATCTACCTCATCCGCCTATGTCGCACTTCAGCATCTGTGGTGAAAGGTGACAAAGTTAGAGCAGTGTTAGTCAGACCATGTGACATACCAAAAATCTGTCTTCTCGCAAGACTCGTCTGAAGGTCTCCTGGTACCAGTTGAAAAAATGTATGGAAGTATATATGGAGACTCTTCAGAAAAGTATTTTTTACAAATGTTTTCTAATCTTTATTACATCTCTCAGATATAGAACAGACAATTCAGAACAAACTCCTTTAGATTTTTGGAGAGGACTATCTGCTCCTTCTAGTGAATCTGTTGTTCAATGCGTTCGTATGGGATAATAGTAGTATGGCCCAAAAACATTTTCATAAAACATATTTTTTTACGTTTTTGGGGGGGATACTTCAAGGGGTCTTAAAATTCCAAATCAAATAGCTAAATGATCCTTGTATGACCATCTTAAAACAATTCCGTATAGTACCCCCCTTGATGATGCAGAAACCCATTCTCTTTAAACCGTCCATGATAATCTGGTAACAACTCAAAATATGGGATATAGTCCAGCTCGTGTTAAGCACTAGCAGTTTATTGGCCGTGGAGGGACTGGGTGTTAAAACAGTATTATAACAAATAATTACAATACTGTATATTGCTATCTTTTATGCACACCTAATGGGGCGGCAGGTAGCCTAGTGGTGTGTTGTGCCAGTAACTGAAAGGTTGCTAGATCAAATCCTCGAGCTGACAAGGTAAAAATCTGTTGTTCTGCCCCTGAACAAGGCAGTTAACCCACTGTTCCTAGGCCGTCATTGTAAATAAGAATTTGTTCTTAACTGACTTGACTAGTAAAATCAAATTAAATAGTGTAACAACACTTGGGAGTAAAGAGGTTTATAAAGTACTGATATTCCTGTAGTTCTAGCTGCGTCGAGTTCATAGATGTGTGTACTCAACCTTCAGTACATGGACTAGAACTGGTCTCTGGGATGTTGAAACATACATGGAGTATACCAAACATTAGGAACAGCTTCCTAATATTGAGTTTCTACACCCCTTTTTCCCTCGGGACAGAATCAATTCGTTGAGGCATAGACTCTATAATCTGTCAAAGCATTCCACAGGGATGCTGGCCCATGTTGACTTCAATGCTTCCCACAGTTGTGTCAAATTGGTTTGATGTCCTTTGGGTGGTGGACCACTCTTGATACACACGGGAAACGTTTGAGCATGAAAAAACAGCAACGTTGCAGTTCTTGACTCAAACCGGCGCCTGGCACCTACTACCATACCCCGTTCAAAGGCACTTAAATGTTTTTTCTTGCTCATTCAGCCTCTGAATTAGCACACATGCACAATCCATGTCTCAATTGACTCAAGGCTTAAAAGTAATTATTTAACCTGTCTCCTCCCCTTCATCTACATTGATTGAAGTGGATTTAACAAGTGACATCAATAAGGGATCATAGCTTTCACCTGGATTCACCTGGTCAGTCTATGTCATGGAAAGAGCTGGTGTTCTTAATGTTTTATACACTCAGTGTATTTAGGGCTGGCTGTTCCCGCATTCGCAGAGTCTGCATCCAAGGTAAATGTTAACGTGGCTCTTCCGGGATACTTCAGCGATAGATATTGAATCCAGCCCTATGTCAGTAAAAAAAGTCCTAAATAGTCACTGACAATTATGAAACATCCTCAAACTCGTAACTCATCCACAAACCAGTCTAACTAATTTCCCGGGTTCAAAAGAGCAGTGCACTCAATACTCACATTGGGAATCGCACTTTTTCAGAAGCCCAGTAGAGTTTCCAACAGAGGGGAGATCTTTCTGACCGGCTGGTGATTTGTAGCATGTATGAGGTGGAGCGATTGCAATTTGACAACTATTGACAGGAGTTCAACACAGCTCTCTCTGTGGAGGACACAGCGGAGCACTTTGAAGCCCGATGACATTGCAAACCCGAGCCAGCAGCCCTGTGGAGATCAAATCAGAATTTGGCCTCCGCCATCTCCCAGCTGTGTCACGAAGAGAACATTTGGTCAATTTTTACAATCTGCACTTTCTCTACTCTGACTCGATATCCTCTATCCCGTGAAGAACTTGAAAGAGCCAGGCTCTTTTTTCCACAGCAGTTTGCCAAATGTTGTACTTATGATCCTCAAAGAGAGAGGGGAGAAATCAAGAGGATCAGAAATACAACGTTTTTGAACGGCCTTACACATTCGCTTTTGATTGGCTTTGGCGGTGAAGTAGATTTGGCAGTGAAGTAGTATCCCCTTGAGTGACAGAACGCTGAGCCAGTCACCGCGCAACTAGAGAACATTACCTACCCCTACGCTCCGTATTTTCCGCTGACTGCCCCACCACCACAGAAAGCACTGAGCTAGGCTGAAACACCTGCATTTCGGAACTGCCTTACTCAAGAAAGCAAAAAACAGATGAAGTTTGCTTGCAGCCTTATTAACAAAAACATTTTATTTATTTTTACGTTGTTTGCAAACTTATGTGACATGTATTAATGCCAAAATAAAATGTAAAACAGGCACCCCCCCCAATTTTTTTTTATTATTTGTATTATTTATAATTATTTTGCTAGAAAGGTGGAGATCTGCCCCACCTGCCCTGAATGACGGGTCGCCACTGCCCACACATAGATTCCCCCTCTTAAAAGCCCCTCTCAGGCTTATTATTAACGATACTATAAAATTGCTAGATCATGACCATATAAAAATGTTACGTTCCCACTCAGTCCACCCCAGTCCTGTTATGGTTGGAATTTGAGCAGTTTGTGTTCCTGCCATGTTTACAGACGAGCCTATAGAGGTGTTGTTAGCCTAGACTGTCAAGAAACACCCAGGAATGAGTGATGCAACGGATTGATATACGGGCACAGTCATCAGGTATGTTGTCAAACCCGCAGTTTTTTGGGGGGACTTTTGCACGTTGTCCAACAGCAGGTGGAGGAAGATTGTGCTTTTCTGGTGGACTTTATCCTCTTCTTTCGCCATGATATACATTCCCTGTCAAATCCCACTGTCTCACAGAATAAATCATGAGGAAACGAGCTAAAGAATGGCAATAAAACGGACCTGCTTGCATTGAGATACAGTAAATATAAAGGATAGAATGTGTTTCATAAGGCCATTTTCATTTTACACCTAATACTGATGGGTATGACAGCCTTTTACTGTGATATGGCTTTTTGTGACTTATGACAATTATTAAAGCTGGTTGAGAGAATGCCAAGAGAAAATTGTACAAATTAAGAAAAACCCTTGAATGAGTAGGTGTGTCCTACTCAAACTTTTGACTTGTACTGTATATAGAAAGTACGCTACTGTCCCCATTTCACTTCTTTTTTTAAACTTAAATAAAATTTTGTCCTTGAACATTTAAATGAAATACTGTAGAATTCCATTCATTCCTATGGAGCAGTGGTTCTTAAACCTCTCCTCGGGATTCCCTACCTGTTCCATGTACTGTATTTGATCTATTCCAGAGCTAGCACACCTGATTCAACTTATCAACTAATCATCAAGCCCTTGAATATGTGAATCAGGTGAGCTAGATCAGGGCTAAATTGTGTAACGTCGAAGGGTCCCCGAGTAGAGGTTTGAGAACCACTGCTATTGAGGACTTCTTTTCTGAGGAGTGCCAATATGGCCAACCGGCAGTGGTGGAAGGAGTACCCAATTGTAATACTTGAGTAAAAGTAAAGATACCTTAATAGAAAATGACTCAAGTAAGTATCAAAAGTAAATGTAATTGCAAAAATATACTTAAGAATCAAAAGTAAAATAATAAATCCTTTAAAATTGCTTATATTAAGCAAACCAGACGGCACAATGTTCTTGTTTTTGTTAATATATGGATAGCCAAGTGCACATTCCAACACTCAGACATAATTTACAAATTAAGCATGTGTGTTTAGTGAGTTTGTCAGATCAGAGGATGTACTCTTGATAAGTGAGTGAATTGGACTATTTTCCTGTCCTGCTAAGCATTCCAAATGTAATGAGTGCTTTTGGGTGTAAGGGTAAATGTAAAAAGTACATTATTTTCTTTAGGAATGTAGTGAAGTAAAGGTAAAAGTTGTCAACAATATAAATAATAAAGTAAAGTACAGATACCCCCCAAAGATACCCCCCCAAAATTAGTGGAATGGTATCAAACACATGGTTTCTATATGTTTGATCCCATTTCATTAGCGCCATACCAGCCATTTTTATGAGCTGTCCTCCCTTCAGCAGCCTCCACTGCAGAGTTTATATACATTATTGGCAATGATACATCATCTGCATACTGCATCAGTTGACGGATGGGAGAAGTAACTGACATACTCCTATCACAAATCAATGTAAGGCCCAAGTGCAGACTGTGTGAAGTAACAATGTTTATTGTAACCACAGGGGCAGGCAAACAACAAGTTAAGGCAGGCAGGGGTGGATAATCCAG
This sequence comes from Salvelinus fontinalis, assembly GCF_029448725.1. Classification (NCBI taxonomy): domain Eukaryota; kingdom Metazoa; phylum Chordata; class Actinopteri; order Salmoniformes; family Salmonidae; genus Salvelinus; species Salvelinus fontinalis. The sequence goes on from NC_074683.1 coordinate 3,661,247, forward strand.
AGTAGGAGCAAAGGTACAGGACGGCAGGCAGGCTCAGGTACGGGTAGAATGGTCAGGCAGGCTCAGGTACGGGTAGAATGGTCAGGCAGGCTCAGGTACGGGTAGAATGGTCAGGCAGGCTCAGTTACGGGTAGAATGGTCAGGCAGGCTCAGGTACGGGTAGAATGGTCAGGCAGGCTCAGGTACGGGTAGAATGGTCAGGCAGGCGGGGAAAGGGTCAGGACAGGGAAGGGTCAAAAACCAGGAGGATGATAAAAAGAGAGGCTGGGAAAAGACAGGAGCTGACAGGACGAAAGCTGGTAAGCTTGACAAACAAGACGAACTGGCAATAGACAAACAGAGAACACAGGTCTAAATAGACAGGGGATAATGGGGAAGATGGGCGACACCTGGAGGGGGGTGGAGGCAAGCACAAAGACAGGTGAAACAGATCAGGGTGTGACACTCCCATTGTATTACTGAACAAAAATATAAATGCAAATTGTAAAGTGTTGGACCCATGTTTCATGAGCTGAAATAAAAGAACCCAGAAATGTTATTAATGCAAAAAAATTGTAATTCTCTCAAATTGTGTGCACAAATTTGTTTAGTATCCCTGTTATTGAGCATTTCTCCTTTGCCAAGATAATCCATCCAACTGGCAGGTGTGGTATATCAAGAAGCTGATTAAACACCTTGATAATTAAAACGTCTTAAGGCTAGGGGGCAGTATTCGGAAGATTGGATGACTGAGGTGCCCAAAGTAGACTGCCTGTTACTCAGGCCCAGAAGCTAGGATATGCATATGCATGGTTATATTGGATAGAGCACACTCTAAAGTTTCTAAAACGGTTACAATAATGTATGTGAGTATAACAGAACTGATTTGGCAGGCGAAACCCTGACGACAATCCATCCAGGAAATTATTTTTTTGAGGTCATTGGATTTTCCAATGCTTTTCTATGGGAAACCATAATTATTAGGACCCAGATTGCAGTTCCTATGGCGTCCACTAGATGTCAACAGTCTTTAGAAATTGATCAATGTTGGGTTTTTTTAAAAGTGAAGAAGTAGTCATATTCTTTCTAAGTGTCACTCAGGTGGACTCTAGTCTTTTGGTGCGCGTGAATGAGAGCGTGCCCCTCATTGTTTTTCCCTGGTATTGGAAACAGTTTATTCCATCTTAAATTTGATCGATTATTTACATATTAGGGTACCTGAGGTTGGATTAGAAACATTGTTTGAAATGTTTGGACCAAGTATACAGGTAACTTATTAGATCCTTTGTAGGCATGTTGGGCGAGTTGGAACCGGTGTATTTCTGAATCAACATTTTTGGGATATAAAGAAGGACTTTATCGAACAAAACGACCATTCATTGTATAACTGAGACCTTTCGGATTGCAAAAAGATGAAGATCTTCAAAGGTAAGTGATTTATTTTATCGCTATTTCTGACTTTCGTGATCCATCTGTATGGTTGGAAAATGTTTTTCATGCTTTTGTATGCGGGGCGATATCCTCAGATAATTGCATTGTATGCTTTTGCCGTAAAGACTTTTTGAAATCTGACAAAGCGGCTGGATTAACAAGAAGGTAAGCTTTTAAATGATGTAAGACACTTGTATCGTCATGAATGTTTAATATTACGAATTTAGTATTTTGGAATTTCGCGCTCTGCAATTTACCGGATGTTGTCAAATCGATCCCGTTAATGGGATTCTAGCCATAAGGGATCCCTAAGAGGTACTTTACTTAAACTGGGGAAAATAAAAGGCCACTCTAAAATGTGCAGTTTTGTCACACAACACAATAACACAGAGGTCTCAAGTTTTAACTTCTTATGGCTGAAGCGGCAGTATTGAGTAGCTTGGATGAAAGGTGCCCATTGTAAATGGCCTGCTCCTCAGACTCAGTTGCTAATATATGCATATTATTATTAGTATTGGATAGAAAACACTCTAAAATTTCTAAAACTGTTTGAATTAAGTATGTGAGATTAACAGTACTCAGATGGCAGGCAAAAACCTGATAAGTTCCACTTCCTGTTTGTATTTTTTCTGGGGGTGCCATATTTTCAACCAAGCTCTTATTCAAAACAAAGAGAGATATGAATGGGTTTTCACTTCCTACGGCTTCCACTAGATGTCAGCAGTCAATAGAACTAAGTCTGATGACTCTAATGTGAAGGGGGGTCGAAGGAGACAGAATTTAGTATGAGGTGCCATGAGGTGACCATGCATTCAACACGCGCGTTCACGTGAGAGGCAGCACTGTTCCATCTCTCAATTGAAGTCGATTTAATTATCTGGTTGGAACGTTATTCAAGATGTATATGTTAACCACATTCTAAAGATTGATTCAGTACATCGTTTGCCATGTTTCTACTGACTGTAACGGAACGTTTGGACATTTCGTCACGTTATAGTGGTCGCGCTTTGAGACTTTGGTTAGGGTATTTGGTATACAATTCGAAAGTAGCTAATTTGACATAAATAACGGACATGAACGAACAAATCAAGCATTTATTGTGGACCTGGGATTCCTAGGACTTCATTCTGATGAATTCATCAAAGGTAAGGAAACATTTATCATGTATTTTCTGGTTTCTGTTGAGTCCAACATGGTGGCTAATTTGGCTAATCATCTGAGCTCCGTCTCAGATTATTGCATGGTTTATATTTCCGTAAAGTTTTTTTGAAATCTGACACAGCGGTTGCATTAAGGAGAGGTATATCTATAATTCCATGTGTATAACTTGTATTATCATCTATATTTATGATGAGTATTTCTGTTGAAACGATTTCGCTATGCAAAGTCACTTGATGTTTTTGCAACTAGTGAATCTAGTCGCCTCAATGTAAACTCAGATTTTTTTATATAAATATGAATTTAATCAATCAAAACATGCTTTCGTGTAACATGAAGTCCTATGAGTGTCATCTGATGAAAATAATCGAAGGTTAGTGATTAATTTTATCTCTATTCTGGTTTTTGTGAAGCTTTCTTTAGCTGAAAAAAATGGCTATGCTTATTGTGGTTTTGTGGTGACCTAACATAATCGTTTGTAGTGCTTTCGCTGAAAAGCCTATTTGAAATCGGACACTTTGGTGGGATATGGCTGTTGTCATATCGGTCACGTTAACGGGACTGCAGCCATAAGAAGTTTAAGGGAGCTTGAAATGGCCATTTGAATGCTCAAAGATTCCGTGACGAGATCCTGAGGCCCATTTTTGTGCCATCCACAGCCAGCACCTCATGTCACACCTGTCAAACATGAGACGTATGTGGCAGGGTCTACAGTCAATCACGGATTACAAAAAGAAAACCAGCCCTGTCGCGGGCACCGTCTTGCTCCCAGACAAATTAAACAAGTTCTTTGCTCACTTTGAGGACAGTACAGTGCCACTGACCCGCTACCAAAACCTGTGGGCTCTCCTTCACCGTCGCCAACATGAGTAAAACATTTAATCGTGTTAACTCTCCAAGGCTGCCGCCCCAGACGGCATCCCTGGCCACGTCCTTAGAGCATGCGCAGACCAGCTGGCTGGTGTGTTTACAGACATATTGAATCAATCCCTATCCCAGTCTGCTGTGCCCACATGCTTCAAGAGGGCCACCATTGTTCCTGTTCCCAAGAAAGCTAAGGTAACTGAGTTAAACGACTATCACTCCGCAGCACTCACTTCTGTCATCATGAAGTGCTTTGAGAGACTAGTCAAGGATCATATCACCTCCACCCTACCTGATACCCTAGACCCACTCCAATTTGTTTACCGACCCAATAGGTCCACAGACGACGAAATCGCAATCGCAATCACAATCACACTGCACATTGCCCTATCCCGACAAGACAAGAGGAATACCTACAGTTGAAGTTTACATACACTTAGATTGGAGTCATTAAAATTCATTTTTCAACCACTCCTTACATTTCTTGTTAACAAATTATAGTTTGGCAAGTCGGTTAGGACATCTACTTTGTGTTCGACACAAGTAAATTTTCCAACAATTGTTTACAGACAGATTATTTCACTTATAATTCACTGTATCACAATTCCAGTGGGTCAGAAGTTCACATACACTAAGTTGACTGTGCCTATAAACAGCTTGGAAAATTCCAGAAAATTATGTCATGGCCTTAGAAGTGTCTGATAGGCTAATTGACATCATTTGAGTCAGTTGGAGGTGTACCTGTGGATGTATTTCAAGGACTACCTTCAAACTCAGTGCCTCTTTGCTTGACAACATGGGAAAATCTAAGGAAATCAGCCAAGACCTCAGAAAACAAATTGTAGACCTCCACAAGTCTGGTTCATCCTTAGGAGCAATTACCAAATGCCTGAAGGTACCACGTTCATCTGTACAAACAATAGTTAGCAAGTATAAACACCATGGGACCATGCAGCTGTCATACCGCTCAGGAAAGAGACGTGTTCTCTCTCCTCGAGATTAACGTACTTTGGTGTGAAAAGTGCAAATCAAACAGCAAAGGACCTTGTGAGATGCTGGAGCAAACAGGTACCAATGATCTATATCCACAGTAAAACGAGTCCTATATCGACATAACCTGAAAGGCCGCTCAGCAAGGAAGAAGCCACTGCTCCAAAACTGCCATAAGAAAAGCCAGACTACGGTTTGCAGCTGCACATGGGGACAAAGATCGTACTTTTTGGAGAAATGTCCTCTGGTCTGATGAAACAAAAATAAACCTGTTTGGCCATAATAACCATCGTTATGTTTGGAGGAAAAAGGGGTAAACTTGCAAGCCGAAGAACACTATCCCAACCATGAAGCACGTGGGTGGCAGCATCATGTTGTGGGGGTGCTTTGCTACAGGAGGGACTGGTGCACTTCAATAAATAGATGGCATCATGAGGAAGGAAAATTATGTGGATATATTGAAGCAACATCTCAAGACATCAGTCAGGAAGTTACAGCTTGGTCGCAAATGGGTCTTCCAAATGGACAATGACCCCAAGCATACTTCCAAAGTTGTGGCAAAATGGCTTAAGGACAGCAAAGTCAAGATATTGGAGTGGCCATCACAAAGCCATGACCTCAACCCTATAGAACATTTGTGGGCAGAACTGAAAAAGCGTGTGCGAGCAAGGAGGCCTACAAACCTGACTCAGTTGCACCAGCTCTGTCAGGAGGAATGGGCCAAAATTCACCCAACTTATTGTGGGAAGCTTGTGGAAGGCTCCCCAATACGTTTGACACAAGTTAAACAATTTAAAGTCAATGCCACCAAATACTAATTGAGTGTATGTCAATTTCTGACCCACTGGGAATGTGATGAAAGTAATAAAAGCTGAAATAAGTCATTCTCTCAACTATTATTCTGACATTTGACATTCTTAAAATTAAGTGGTGATCCTAACTGATCTATGACAGGAATTCTTACTAGGATTAAATGTCAGGTATTGTGTAAAAACAGAGTTTAAATGTATTGGCTAAGGTGTATGTAAACTTCCGACTTCAACTGTATGTAAGAATGCTGTTTAACACCATAGTACCCTCCAAACTCGTCATTAAGCTCGAGACACTGGGTCTCGACCCTGCCCTGTGCAATTGGGTCCTGGACTTTCTGATGGGCCGCCCCCAGGTGGTGAGGGCAGGAAAAAACATCTCCACCCCGCTGATCCTAAACACTGGGGCGCCACAAGGGTGCGTTCTGAGCCCTCTCCTGTACTCCCTGTTCACCCATGACTGCGTGGCCATGCAAGCCTCCAACTCAATCATCAAGTTTGCAGACGACACTACAGTGGTAGGCTTGATTACCAACAACAACGAGATGGCCTACAGGAAGGACCCTCGGAGTGTGGTATGAGGAAAATAACCTCGAACTCAACGTCAACAAAACAAAGGTGATGATCGTGGACTTCAGGAAACAGCAGAGGGAGCACCCCCAATCCACATCGACGGGACAGTGGTGGAGAAGGTGGAAAGTTTTAAGTTCCTCTGCGTACACATTACGGACAAACTGAATTGGTCCACCCACACAGACAGCGTGGTGAAGAAGGAGGCTGAAGAAATTTGCCTTGTCATCAAAAACACTCACAAACTTTTACAGATGCACAATCGAGGGCATCCTGTCGAGCTGTGTCAGAGCCTGGTACGGAAACTGTTCCACCTACAACCGTAAGGCTCTGCAGAGGGTAGAGCGGTCTGCACAACGCATCACCGGGGGCAAACTACCTTCCCTCCATGACACCTACATCACCCGATGTCACAGGAAGGCCATAAAGATCATCAAGGACAACAACCACCCGAGCTGCTGCATGTTCACCCCGCTATCATCCAGAAGGCGAGCTCAGTACAGGTTTATCAAAGCTGGGACCGAGAGCCTGAAAAACAGCTTCTATCTCAAGGCCATCAGACTGTTTCACAGCCATCACTAACATTGAGTGGCTGCTGCCAACATACAGACTCAAATCTCTAGCCACTTTAATAATTAATAATTGGATGTAATTAATGTATCACTTGTCACTTTAAACAATGGCACTTTATAAAATGTTTACATACCCTACATTACTCATGTCATATGTATATACTGTACTCTATACCATCTACTGCATCTTGCCTAAGCTGCACGGCCATCGCTCATTCATGTATTTATGTGTACTGTACATATTCTTATTCATCCCTTTACATTTGTGTGTATAAGGTAGTTGTTGTGAAATTGTCAGATTACTGGTTAGATATTACTGCATTGTCGTAACTAGAAGCATAAGCATTTCGCTACACTCGCATTAACAATTTGATTTGATTTGATGTTTCAGCATGATAATGCAGGGCCCCCTGTCACAAGGATGTGTACACAATTCCTGGAAGCTGAAAATGTGCCCAGTTCTTCCATGGCCCTGCATACTCATTGAGCTTGTCTGAGATGCTCTGGATCGTTGTGAACGACAGCGTGTTCCAGTTCTGCTGAGTTCTGCACTACAACTCAGTTGTAGCAGTAGAAAAACCTATTCTAGTGGAATGTGAACACAATGTGTATAGTGTAGTTAAGAAGCCAGAAGAATTTCAAGGTGGCGTTAATAATATTTCAAGCCTCTCTAAATGCATGGAGACTTGTTGAGTGGATGCAGGAGAAAGCAAAACCTCCTCGCCACACACCTGTATATAGTTTACTGAACATTTTTAAGACACACTCTAGTGGGGGAAGAAAGCTGTTGAATAGTGTTAGTTGATTTTCATTTCAACAACTTTGCCATGCCTGTTTTTAGAATCTCAAATGTGCCTAAGGCCTTCAACCAGACAAGCACTAATTATGTTTTTGAAAGATTTTTTGCAGTATTATTTCTACAACCACCAGCGTCCTTCTAACAGTTTAGTGGAACATACTCACGTAGCCAGACTCCTCTCTGCTAGCTCTGCATTTCTGTGCATACGAGGTATGCAGACGCCACGCATGTCTTCAGACATGAAAAATGGCAATCCAACATTCCTTCATATCCTTCCAATCATTAATATTACCATGAATGTCATATTTACACCGACCCATTGAACACAGACGGCCTATGTGTCCTAGATACATACATCTGATTGACTGCCTTGTTCTGCCATGTGAATTTAATTCCAGGCATTTTTCTCCTGCATATTTCAGGCAGAACATTATCAGGGTGTCTTCTACATAAACAAACTGAGCTAGGGAGTAGCTTGTTAGCATTGCCATTTCTAGATGCTGATGGAAGCGGAGTTATTTGTGAAGGCTCCAAGCAAAATCTCTCTCCGTGTGTATTCCATAAGACGACTGTTAGTTAGACTTTCACTATGACAAGTATGAAGTGATATTAATGCCAACATGAAAGTTGAATTCCAATAAAATTTATGTTGGCACTGTTATCACTCCTTACACAAGCTTCACCCTGTCTGTAATTTGAGTGATAGAGTATGCAAATAAATCCGTTGTAGCCTTGGTATGAGTAATTCCCTCATCTGGAATGTGTCAGGATTCGGTACGGTGGGAAATGGTATGTTGCTAAACAACCATGTCCCTAAAGAAGCAGACTGCTTGGCAGTTTCTTACTATGCTCACCCCACGGAGCTTAAAGAAGAATGCATCGGAAGCTCCAGATTAGCACTAATGGGTACAGCGAGACTGGAAGGCAGACTACACGCCTACATGTGGGGATTGAGATGCATGCATCCCACTGCCTCCACACTAAGCCTGCCGCCCCAAACCCTCTCTCAGACACCTGTACATCCATACAGGAAGTGAAGAAGCCTGCCGAGGCAGTGTGGCTGCCTGAGCAGATGCAACACCACATCAAACAGCAAACAGGATGTGATGATTAACAAACAAGACTTCCGTAGAGAGGGAGGTGGAGGTTGTAGGGGATTTGGGGAATGGGCGAGGTGGTGTGTGTGTGTGTGGGAGTTTGGTGCCGGATTGGGAAGGACGAAGAATGTGTAGAAGGGTAGGGGGGATGTGTTGCTATAGAGATACTGTCGCGAAGGAGAGAGGGAGGCATAAGGTGTGGATGCGGAGAATTCTGGGTGTGGGCGCAAAGAGCAGAGGGGAGGGATGGCAGGGCAGGAAATGTTGCCGGTGGAGGGGGGAATGTTTGGAAAGGGTTAGGGGAATGGATGAGGTGTCAGCAAGGGACAGGGAAGGGCAGGATGCTGGGCACAGCGGCCGGAGGCTGGAGCATAGTGGAACAGGGCCTCTCTCTCTCTTTCAATCTCTCGCTCTCCTTCCCTCTCTCTCTGTTTCCGTCTCTCGCTCTCCTTTCCTCTCTCTCTCTCTCTCTCTTCTTCCCTCTCTCTCTCTCCTTCCCTCTCTCTCTCTGGGGACAGGCTGGTTTGAATGAGCATGTGGACGCGGCGAGGCACCCACACGCCACTCCCCTGACTAATTACTCTCTTCTGACAGTTGTTATCTTAGGAAAACGGTGGTAACGCATCACTGCACATGAAAGGTGGGTGGGGGGAAATGTAATGAGCACCATCTGAATGTGCAGTGAATTTCAGGGACAAGTACACATACGATGATGCTTTGTAACTCAGTATTATCTCTTTCCAGTAAGCAGTAAGGTAGAGAAGCTGGTTGAGAGCACGGTGGGAAGGAGCAAGGATCCTTGTGCCTCTGTTATGAATTATTAAGACCAAGGAAGATCACCTGAAGAACTTTGACAATTGTACAGTACCACATTGGTTCTTGTAACAGAGGACAGAGATGAAGGTTGTTGTGTGAGCTGATGGTGGACACAGGTAGGTAAACCAAAAACATCTGAAAACATCATGCTTCACCAGTATACAGTGCCACACAGACATCAGTCGAGCACAGGGAAGGAAACAAGGCTATAAGCCTCACTGTGTCACTGCAGGGTTTAACATCTCATCCATAATAGAAATGTTTCCTGGCTCTCCATTCAAAATGCATTGCTGTCCATAGAAACATTGTTTTGTTCAGGTGGCATTGGGGTCATTGAAGGCCAAGCATCATGAATGGTGACAGTTCAATGCTAATTGACACTGACACCAATGCTTAGGTGTCTACCTTTTGCGTAAGAGGTTAGTGAGAGGGTGTCTCGGGTAACAGAATACCTTGGCCTTGGTAGACAAGGATCATGCGATACGTCACACCATCCATGGGTTTTATTACTTAGGTAAGAAACGGAAGAACATTTCCCAAATCGTGGAGGTTCTATCTAAACCTGTCCAATAAGAAAGGCTTGTTTTTTTTCTTTGCTAAAATGTTTGCTAAAGTGAGCCCAAATGAATAAGACCCAGCCCTTCTGATCGGAGTCACTGGGTTCATTTAAGGGTTTTTATTTGGGCTGTGGGAATGAGACCTAACACAGTAAGCTGTCAACAAGTGTCAGGTGAACTAAGCAGCCTACAAGCAGACAAGAATAGCTAGATGTATACTGAACAGAACTATAACCGCAACATGCAACAATTTCTAAGATTTGACTGAGTTACAGTTCATATAAGGAAATCAATCAAGTGAATCATTAGGCCCTAATCTATAGATTTCACATGACATGGAATACAGATATGCATCTGTTGGTCACAGATACATTAAAAAAAGATAGGATCAGAAAACAAGTCAGTGTCTGGTGTGACCATTTGCTTCATGCAGCGTGACACAACTCCTTCGCATAGAGTTGATCAGGCTGTTGATTGTGGCCTGTGGAATGTTGTCCCACTCCTTTTCTGTGTGAAGTTGATGGATTTTGGCAGGAACTGTAACATGCTGTCATACACGTCAATCCAGAGCATCCCAAACATGTTCAATGGGTGACATGTCTGGTGACTATGCAGGCCATGGGAGAACTGGGACATTTTCAGCTTCCAGGAATTGTGTACACAGCCTTGCGACATGGGGCCATGCATTATCATGCTGAAACATGAGGTGATGGATGAATGCCACGACAATGGGCATCAGGATCTCCTCACGGTATCTCTGTGCATTCAAATTGCCACTGATAAAATGCAATTGTGTACATTGTCCATAGCTTATTCCTGCCCATACAATTACCCCACCGCCACCATGGGACGCTCTGTTCACAACATTGACATTTGCAAACCGCTCACCCACACAACGCCATACACGTGGTCTGCGGTTGTGAGGCCAGTTGGAAATACTGTCAAATTCTCTAAAACAACGTTGGAGGTGGCTTATGGTAGAGAGATCAACATTCACTGTTCTGGTAACATATCTGGTGGACAATCCTGCAGTCAGTACGCCAAATGCACACTCCTTCAAAACTTGAGACATCTGTGGCATTGTATTGTGTGACAAAACTGCACATTTTAGAGTGGCCTTTTATTGTCCCCAGCTCAAGGTGCACCTGTGTAATGATCATGCTGTTTAATCAGCTTCTTGATATGTCACACCTGTCAGGTGAATGGATTATCTTGGCAAAGGAGAAATGCTCACTAACAGGGATGTAAACAAATGTGTGCAAACAATTTCAGAGAAATACACTGATTGTGTGTATGGAACATTTTGGATCTTTTATTTCAGCTCATGAAACATGGGACCAACACTTAACATGTTACGTTTATATTTTTGTTCAGTGTACTGAAAGTTTAAAGCCAAGTATACTGATACATGGCTCAAACACACCAACCAAACAGTTGATTCAGGAGGTCTTTACACATACAGATGTGTCTGGAAAGAAAGGAACTTGAAGTTAGTGTGACGCTAAATGCTCTTTTGCTTGCCTGTTCCAAAATGAAAATGTTGTTTATGGCCTTAGGGCTGGGGTCTACATGACTGCAGAACACCTGTTGAGACAAATCCTACCTCAGATGCATATTAGCCGGCAGCAGAAAACACGTGACACTGTGACACCGGCATGTGAGATGCAATTCAATGGAAGCACATTACATTTTTCCTTAATGGGTTTTCAGAAGTGTGTTTAATTTGTGTTCTGGGTGTAGAAATTTGGCACTTCACACTGGGCACACACTGGTTGAATCAATGTTATTTCCACATCATTTCAATAATATTACACTGAACCAATGTGGAATAGACGTTGAAGTGACGTCTGCGGGTTGATTTAGAAATCAGCAGGCCCTTGGCATGTGTGTAACTTAACTGCCTCAACCAGGGACATTCTGCTGTGCAAATTAAATACACTTATTCCATTTGATTGACAACTGGAGAAGCTCTAACTGTAACTGTGTGGGGTAAATATTGAGAGCATGGTAGGATGAGTCGACCATGACACTGGGTAGGACAAGAGCTCCAAGGGTGTGGTTTCCAGAGTGACTCCTGTATTTCCAGTGGAACTCAGGGTCACTGTGTGGTGAGGCCACCCATGTCGTGCCATGCAGGGCCTTGTGTGCTGTACAGTAGAAAGTAAACAGGCATTTGGGCCAGTTGATGAAATGCTTGGCCAAGCCCTGGAGTATTAAGAGCCAAGTCTACTGGAGTTGTTGCACAGTCCACAATAAAGTCACTATGGGCACAGACCAAGACAGGTTCTACCCTAGGACCCACTCTATCCAGAACCCAGTCATTAACCTGAATCTGCCCTGACCCACCAGTAGGTTCTCACACCACCATTTGGGAACCCAGTTCTACACCATTACAGCACTGTCAACAGCAATGAACTTTGTGCTCCACAGCCCACCTTGGAACTGTGTCTTCCCCTCTGTTCTTTGACACATATTCACCCACCCTAGAACTACTGTAAATGTTGGCTGTGATCTCCTGGATTTGTAAACACCAGACTGGGGCCAAACCCTTATGGAAAAACTACATGATTTCACATGTGATATATCACATTACATTTTTCATGTGGATTTTCACATCTGAAATAATTTTAAACCATGTGCTTTTGGAACACTTCACGTGATGATATTTCACATGTGATCGCTTAAACTTTCACATGTGGATTCAAATTTTCAATTGCGATTTCACAGGTGATGCCCGGCAAATAAAAATGATACACACACAGACAGTGGTTTTAACACTTTGACTACATTGTTTATGCTTATTTATACAGTAATTATTATTCAACATGTCCTTACCTGCGATTTTAACTCACAACCTCTTGGTTGACTGAATGAGGATCGTCCCGCTACGTCATCATGTCTGTGTCAATAACTGATTTCACCTGTATTCCTACACTTTGGACTTCAAAGTACATCTCAGCTTTGTTAAAAATACACTGGAAAAAAAAAGAATTATACTTCTCATAGTGATTTAGGTGTAACATTAAAGCAGAATAGTATGCCCCACCAACAGTAGACAACTATACAGAAAACCCTAAAATGGTTGACATAATTATATGTAATCAATGATGAGAGAATAGTTAGAGATGTATTACAGGTATTGGATGTGTATGGGAATGCTACAGACTTTGTGGTGCAGCAGAAAGGTCAGTGTAACTCAAACCCAGAGGTTATGAGTTAATATCCCAGGTGGGGACTTATTCGGAACAGCTACTGTATAACACATGAAATTGCACACGTACAAAACATGTGTATGTCACGTGTAAAGTGTTCCAAAAACACGTTTTCACACGTGAAATGTCACTTAATCAGGACAACAGTTTTCAGCTGTGCTAACATAATTGCAAAAGGGTTTTCTAACGATCAATTAGTCTTTTAAAATTATAAACAGGAGTGATGGTTGCTGATAATGGGCCTCGCTACACCTATGTAGATATTCCATAAAAAATCTGCTGTTTCCAGCTACAATAGTCATTTACAACATTAACAATGTCTACACTGTATTTCTGATCAATTGGATGTTATTTTAATGGATACAATTTTTGCTTATCTTTCAAATACAAGGACATTCCTAAATGACCCCAAACCTTTGAATGGTAGTGTATTTTAAGATGAAGTTGTGCATCAATAATGCATTTTAAAAGCCTGTTATATTAAATGAAGTGCCGTTTAATATAGACCATACTGTCCTTTCACATTAACACCTTAAATTAGCTGTGAAAATACAGTATCATATTCATGGTATCACATGTTGAAATTTTGCCTCCCCATGTTCTCACATTTCTTTCACAAGACATCATGTTTTCACATGTACTCACGTTGTCACGTGTAATTTCATATTAGCACATGTTGAGATTTTGCATGTCCATGTTGCCACATTTACTTCACATTAACTTCACATGAGATCACATGTTTACATGTGAAATTCATTTGTTTTTTCCGTAAGGGAACATTGTGCTGTGCCTCTATAAACATCCTGGTCACTAGCGACCAGATGACTGGATAAGTGTGCCTGTTGTTAGTGAGAGGTGGAGGATGGCAACGTAACAACTCACAACAAGAGCGTGCCTGTTGTTAGTGTGACTAGCCTCCAGTTGCTGCTCCTGAGAAACAGAGAAAAGTGGTGACACAGCACACAGACATTCCATCAACACACCACACAAGCTTCACATGCTGCCATATGGATGACATAATATTTCATGAGCACTGAGCAGTCATAACAAGTGATCTAAGTTTGTGAGGAATAATTGGACCACGCGGTCAAGGCATAGAGTCGTTGGGTTTGGCTATTGGTATGATGATCATCTACCCAAAGGTGTCTAGCATACTATTGAAATGAAATCATCTGCCATGATTCTGTACCATAGCTGATATTCCCATGCTGGTCCTCCATGAAAGGAGTGCCTTCTGCATGCCTTTAAAATTTTAAGTAGAAGTTGTGCATCAATATTGAATTTCAAAAGCCTGCTATATTAAATGAAGTGCTGTTTATATAGACTACATGGAGAATTCAATAAATCAGATTTTTTTATATGAATAAAGAACAAAGACTTGCTAAAGTGCCACAATTCTGAATTTGAACATGTCCCTCCATCAACCCTGTCACTTCTAGGAAGATTTGAATCCACTTAACCCAAATCTTTCTCCAAGTTTCACCATCATTGTAAAGTCCTAGTTATTTATACTGCACAAAAAAAATAAACGCAACATGCAACAATTTTACAGATATTCTATTGAGTTACAGTTCATATAAGGAAAATCAGTCAACAAAAGAAAAAGAAAATGAGGCCCTAATCTATGGATTTCACATGAATGGGAATGCAGATATTGGTCACAGATACCTTAAAAAAGGTAGGGGCTTGAATCAGAAAACCAGTCAGTATCTGGTGTGAACACCATTTGGCTCATGCAGCCCCACACAGAAAATAAATAAATGTCAATATATTTTCAGATGCATTTTCAAGATACATGTGAAATATAAAGAGTAATACATTTCGGCATACAGGTCATTCGGAAAGTATTCAGACCCCTTCACCTTTTCCACATTTTGTTACATTACCGCCTTTTCCTAAAAAAAAATTACCCTCATCAATCTACACACAATATCACATAATAAAAAAGCAAAAACAGGTTTTTAGAAAGGTTGACAAATATATACAAAAATATTAAAGAAATGTATCACATTTACATAAGTATGCAGACCTTTACTTTGTTGAAGCACCTTTGGAACCAATTACAGCCTCAAGTATTGTAGTGTATGACGCTACAAGCTTGGCACACCTGTATTTGGGGAGTGTCTCACGTTCATCTCTGCAGATCCTCTCAAGCTCTATTAGTTTGGATGGGGAGTGTCGCTGCATAGCTATTTGCCGGTCTCTCCAGAGATGTTCGATCGGGTTAAAGTCCGAGCTCTAGCTCGGCCACTCAAGGACAATCAGAGACTTGTCCCGAAGACACTCCTGCGTTGTCTTGGCTGTGTGCTTAGGGTCGTTGTCCTGTTGGAAGGTTAACCTTCGCTCCAGTCTGAGGTCCTGAGCACTGTGGAGAAGGTTTTCATCAAGGATCTCTCTGTACATTGCTCAGTTCATCTTTCCCTTAATCCTGACTAATCACCCAGTCCCTACCGCTGAAAGGCATCCCCACAGGATGATGCTGCCACCACCATGCTTCACCGTAGGGATGGTATTCAATCTTGGTTTCATCAGACTAGAAAACAAAACAACGATTTATTGTGGAACTAGGATTCCTGGCACTGCATTCTGATGAAGATAATCAAAGGTAAGAGAATATTTATGATGTAATTTCATATTTCTGTTGACTCCAACATGACAGAGAAATGTTGTTACTATCTGAGCGCCATCTCAGATTATTGCATGGTGTGCTTTTTACTAAAGTTTTTTTTAAATCTGACACAGCGGTTGCATTAAGAACAAGTGTATCTTTAATTATATGTAAAACATGTATCTTTCATCAAAGTTTATGATGAGTATTTCTGTTATTTGATGTGGCTCTCTGTAATTACTCCGGATATTTTGGAGGCATTTCTGAACATGGCACCGAGATTTATGGATATAAATATGCACATTATCGAAACAAAACATAAATGTATTGTGTAACATGATGTCATATGAGTGTCATCTGATGAAGATGTCCAAAGGTTAGTGATTAATTTTATCTCTATTTCTGCTTTTTGTTACTACTATATTTTGCTGGGAAAATGGCTGTGTTTTTCTGTGGCTATGTACTGAGCTAACATAACTGTGTGGTGTGCTTTCCCCGTAAATCCTTTTTGAAATCAGACATGTTGGCTGGATTCACAAAATGTTTAGCTTTAATTTGGTGTCTTTCATGTGTGATTTCATGAAATATTGATTTTTATGGTAATACATTTGAATTTGGTGCGCTACATTTTTTCTGGATTTTGGCCAAGTGGGACGCTACCATCCCACCTATCCTAGAGAAGTTAAGCATATAGGGGTACCTATTTCTTTGTTAACCTGTCTGGCTCTGGCGTTCCGCTAGCGGAACTCCTCCCACATTCCACTGAAAAGGCGCGAAATTCAAAATATATTTTTTTGAAATATTTAACTTTCACACATTAACAAGTCCAATACAGCAAATGAAAGATACACATCTTGTGAATCCAGTCAACATTTCCGATTTTTAAAATGTTTTATAGCGAAAACACCACATATATTTATGTTAGCTCACCACCAAATACAAAAAAGGACAGACATTTTTCACAGCACAGGTAGCATGCACAAAGCCAACCTAACTAACCAAGAACCAACCAAACTAACCAAGAAACAACAAAATCAGATGACAGTTTGTAACGGCTATCATCATATTCTTCCTACTCCTCGGACGAGGAGAGGCGAGACGGATCGGGCCAATATGCAGAGTGGTTAGGGTTCATAATGATTTATTATAACGAAACTGAAACTGACTTACAAAACAAATAAACGAAGTGCATAAACCGATACAGTACCGTGTGGTGCTGTATGGTGCAAACACAGACACGGAAACAAACACCCACAAAACACACGTGAACCCAGGCTGCCTAAGTATGATTCTCAATCAGGGACAACGATTGACAGCTGTCTCTGATTGAGAATCATACCCGGCCGAACACAAACATCCCAACATAGAAAATCAAACAAAGACAAACCCACCCAACTCATGCCCTGACCAACTAAATAAATACAAGAAAAAGGAAAACAGGTCAGGAACGTGACACAGTCTTATAACATGTTATACAATAAATCTATGTTTTGTTCGGAAAATGTGCATATTTGAGGTATAAATCAGTTTTACATTGCAGCTACCATCAAAGCTACCGTCAGAAATAGAACCAAAGCAGCCAGAGTAATTACAGACACCAACGTAACATACCTAAATATTCATCATAAAACATTTCTGAAAAATCGATGGTGTATAGCAAATTAAAGACAAACATCTTGTAAATCCAGCCAATATTTCCGATTTTTTTAAGTGTTTTACAGCGAAAACACAATATAGCATTATATTAGCTTACTACAATAGCCTACCACACTGCCGCATTCATTCATCAAGGCACGTTAGCGATAGCAATAGGCACGTTAGCGATAGGGAATAAACCAGCAAAAGATATTAATTTTCACTAACCTTCATAAACCTTCATCAGATGACAGTCCTATAACATCAGGTTATACATACACTTATGTTTTGTTCGAAAATGTGCATATTTAGAGCTGAAATCAGTGGTTATACATTGTGCTAACGTAGCATCTTTTTCCCAGAATGTGAGGATATTTTTACAACACTCCAACTATTCTGACCAAATAACTATTCATAAGCGTTACTAGAAAATACATGTTGTATAGGAAATGATAGATACACTAGTACTTAATGCAATCGCCGTGTTAGAATTCTAAAAATAACTTCATTACGACATCCAGCTTAGGTATAGGGAGAGAGTACCCAAAATCTGGGCGCAAACGACTAGTACAACATGTTCGACAGATATATGAAATAGCATCATAAAATGGGTCCTACTTTTGATGATCTTTCATCAGAATGTTGTACAAGGGGTCCTTTGTCGGGAACAATCGTTGTTTGGATTTAGAATGTCCTCTTCTCCATTCAATTAGCACGGAAAGCTAGCAAAGTAGCGCGAAGCTCTCCTTCCTGAACAAAGGCACACAACGCAACACGCCTAACGTCCCGAATAAATTTAAATTACAGAAAAATTACAGGAAAATAAACTCACAACAAGATCATTATTTACAAGTTAATGGCGAGCCAATTACAGAAAATAGCTTACGGTATTGAATGTGACGACATAAAGCAGGGCATTGTACCAGAGAATTTTAGAATTTGGACACTGGCCTAACATTATATCTTAATTTGTCTTTGGTGCAGGTAATGTTCTTTACATTACCGTCTCTGGTAAGCACATACTATATCAAATAAAATCAAAGGTTACAGAAGGTGTAGTAAAATAGTTAATTGCATAGTGGAGTCTTTTGTTTAGACATGTAGCTAACCTGCAAAACAATTAACCCTAATCCCACCTCCTAACGGTACTACCCTGCATGAATCTGCAGGTAGCTAAAGCTGACCAACTAGCTAGGTTCAATGTTAGCATTTTCCATTGGTTTTGTCTTGTCTCCCATCACACCTGGTTCCAATTCCATCAATTACATGTTGTGTATTTAACCCTCTGTTCCCCCCCCCCCATGTCCTTGTCCGTAATTGTTTATTGTAGTGCTTGTGCACGGTATGCTGGTTATTACCGGGTTTTGTTTGACCCATTTCATGTATTGTTCTGTTGACGGTGGTTTATGTTGATTAAACGACACCGTTGTAAATCAGTTTTCGCTCTCCTGCACCTGACTTCTCTGCCGCCAGTACGTACCTTATTACACCTGCATATGACCGCTAGGGCACAAAGCAGTTCAATCTACCGCAGTCACAGCTGCCAGACCGAGCTCATCTTTCTGCTGTCCCCAAACCACTCAACAACAATGGTAGTTAATGGCGTTTTTAGGTTCTCTGCCGTGTGACTCTCCTCCATGTTGTCAGTTGTCAATACATGGGACTTATGTCCCACTTCTCCTCAATGTAATGGCTCATTGCAGTGATTCATTAATACCACATATGGAGTGAAAGCTTACACTTCTACTTGCAGAGCAATCATTGTACAATTTCTCCAGCCGGGCCGTCATGGTTTTTCAACATGGCATCTTGTAGTAGGGTTCTAGATATTCCATCCGGGCATTGAAGCCGACATCCTCTACCGTTAACTATGGCTGCATATTAAAACTTCTTATGGCTGCAATCCCATTAACGGGATCGATATGACAACAGCCAGTGAAAGTGCAGGGCGCCAAATTCAAACAACAGAAATCTCATAATTAAAATTCCTCAAACATACAAGTATTTCACACCATTTTAAAGATACACTTCTTGTTAATCCCACCACAGTGTCCGATTTCAAAAAGGCTTTACAGCGTAAGCACCACAAACGATTATGTTAGGTCACCGCAAAATCACAGAAAAACACAGCCATTTTTCCAGCCAAAGACAGGAGTCACAAAAAGCAGAAATAGAGATAAAATGAATCACTAATCTTCGATGATCTTCATCAGATGACACTCAAAGGACTTCATGTTACAGAATACATATATGTTTTGTTCGATAAAGTTCATATTTATATCCAAAAACCTCAGTTTACATTGGCGCCATGTTCAGAAATGCCTCCAAATATCCTGAGAAATTGCAGAGCCACATCATATAACAGAAATACTCATCATAAACTTTGATGAAAGATACACGTTTTACATAGAATTAAAGATACACTTGTTCTTAATGCAACCGCTGTGTCAGATTTTAAAAAGCTTTACGGCAAAAGCACAATATTCAATAATCTGAGAACAGTGTTCAGCCACCAAAGGAAGCCATACAGTTACCCGCCAAATTGTGCAGTCAACAAAACTCATAAATAGCATTATAAATGTTCACTTACCTTTGCTGATCTTCGTCGGAATGCATTCCCAGGATTCCCACTTCCACAAGAAATGTCCATAATTTATGTCCAAATTTTGTTAGGGTGTTTGGTAAACAAATCCAAAGTCAGGAAGCGCGTTCACTAAAAGCAGACAAAATGTCAAAAAGTTCCGTAACAGTCTTTAGAAACATGTCAAACGATGTATTGAATCAATCTTTAGGATGTTTTTAACAATAATCTTCAATAATGTTCCAACCGGAGAATTCCATTGTCTTCAGAAGTGCGATGGAACAGAGCTACCTCTCATGTGAATGCGCATGGTCAAAGCATGGTCAGCTCATGATAGACCTTACTCATTCCCGTCTCCTTCGGCCCCACTTCACAGTAGAAGCATCAGAAAAGGTTCTAAAGACCATTGACATCTAGTGGAAGCCGTAGGAAGTGCAAACTGACCCATATCCCACTGTGTATTCGATAGGCGATGAGTTGAAAACCTACAAACCTCAGATTTCCCACTTCCTTGTTGGATTTTTTCTCTGTTTTTTTCCTGCCATGTGAGTTCTGTTATACTCACAGACATTCAAACAGTTTTAGAAACTTCTGAGTGTTTTCCATCCAACACTAATAATAATATGCATATATTAGCAACTGGGACTGAGGAGCAGGCTGTTTACTCTGGGCACCTCTGGGCACCTTTTCATCCAAGCTTCTCAATACTGCCGCTGCAGCCATAAGAATCATTGCTGTGATTTTCTCAATTCGTCCCGTGTTGCACTGCTGCCAGTGTTGGGTTGGGTCTCACGGTGCCTCCCTTTCAGATGGTTAAGCGTTGCACTTGTATTGCCATTGTAACTCAATTTCACCTCACAAAATTTCCATTTCACAAGTTTCTCATTTAACTTCTCAACTTCTCAACTCATTTAACTTCTCAACTTCTTCTCTTGCCATACAGGACTTCGCTGCTGTCGCTTCCCTGTCTCACTAGTGTCCATTTTTTCAACTGTTAACGACGATGACGAGTGGAGCGCTTTATATCTGTGGCAAATATTTTGAAAGGTGCATATCTCCTCCTATTAATATTACAGTATTATTGCTTTAGTTATTTGTGAATTTTTTTCTTCCCTACATGATGATGATCGGGACCTGCTAGTGTTTGTTTTGTGATAACTGCACTGTGAAAATAATTTACGATCCCAATTTAATTTAAACGTTTAAACGTTCACACCCCTAGTCTGTACCATTAGTTTTCAACCTTTCTCAGTTTTAAGGTTTAAATGCCTTTCTCAAATGCCCTGAGGTTGCAAGTTCATACCCAATCAGACCCAGGATTGGAACCAGCAGTCTGGTTGCTGTCCCTCTAACGCTAAGGCTTAATTTTCATTGTTCCTTTCTCTCCAAATTTAACGTGCTGTGAAACTCAAATTCTGTCCCTTGACTTGACATCTGATTTCAGCCTGGTCTCATAGACCATCTGGGAAAATATGTTAATAAGACAGAAGATAGGTTAAAAGCAAAAGTACGGTGTTTGGTCAGGGTGGATGAGTGTGTGCATAACGCAAACATCTCACAACCTAAAGGTTGAATGTTCAAGTCTCATCTTGGACTACTTCAGCATTTGAGCTAATTAGCAACTTTGCAGCTACTAACTACTTTTTAGCTACTGTACAACCACTTAGCATGTTAGTTAACCCTCCCCCTAACCTTAACCCTTTAACCTAACCTTAACCCCTAACCCTTAGCCCTAGCCTAGCTAACATTAGCCACAGCAAATTGGAATTTGTACTTTTTACTGTTGTTTTATTTCTTTACTTACCTATTGTTCACCTAACACCTTTGTTGCACTCTTGGTTAGAGCCTGTAAGTAAGCATTTCACTGCAAGGTCTACACCTGTTGTATTCGGCGCACGTGACACAAACTTTGATTTGATATCATACATTTTGCAAATTCAAAACATATTGTACGAAATGCAATTTGTAACATATTGTACAAATTGCAATTCGTAACATATCATACAAAATATATGATGGATATCCACAAATTAATACATACCATATGAAACGTAACATATCATACTAATTGGAGTGTCCCGGATATACATGTATTATGTTAAGTCTACCCTTGAGTCCAGGTAGCCTAGACAGTGGATTCATTCATCCTGTACTTTAGCCAGCCCCAATGCCACACCTTGGTAAACCCCTACACCACAGCAGACCTAAAAGTCTAAACCATATTACACCTCAGCAAACCTACTCCATCCCACACTTTAACCACATGACAGTAAAACTAACACTCATTAATCATAAGGTACATGCATCATGTCACACCTCCAGAGGCAGAGTGGGCCTTTGTTGAACTTGTAGCACAGTATGTCCAGTAGAGCTATAGCTGTAGTACCCTACTCATAAGCACACTAGAGTATAGAGCTTTCATTTCTATATTTCATTACAATTTCTGAGCTGTAGTTAGATGACAGAATAATGACAAAGCCCTCTTCATCCAGAGAATACAGTAAACAAGTTATGTTCTAAAGGCTGTCCAGAAAAATAATTTGTTCTGTCAATGTCTGATAAAAGCAATTTTCCTTCCCATGCTTGCATGTTAAGCAGCCATAATGTTCTCCCATAGACTTATATTGCTTTTGACACAGTTTTTTATTCTGTGTTTTAATTATTAATGTAGGTCATGCGGAATAAATAAATAAAACGCCAAAGAAAGAAGGTGTATTTTCTTAATTACTCTTCACACTTACTCTCTCAGTCAAATGAACAAACCAAACCACTTCTCCTCTCCTAAACAATTTATTTTACATCGGTCACAGTTTCTCTCTTACCAACACTGGGCCATTTCGTTGTTCAAAGGTTAGAGCAGGGTTCATTCATGCAAGGCTAGTATTTTGTTCATTAGGCACAAAACTGAAGAAAATGTCCAGAAACGGATTAAAACAGGGAGGTGCTATCTTAACATGTCCAATAAGAAATACTTGTTTTCGTTTTTCTTTGTGAAACATTTTCCTATGGTGTGCCCTAATAAACACAACCTAATTCTGTCCAACTCTTGACATTTGTCCTGTAATAATGGGTGTCATGTTGGGTGTGCCCTGGACACGGGGTGGAAGAAGAATGCTGGTGCAAGTGCCAATGATCGGAGCGTTTGGTACTGTACTTCTCCCACTACTTCTTGCACTTTTAAACAAGCCAACACCATCTTGCATCCATCTGTCTTAAATCAGGGTTTACAGACAACTGGGTTATGTAATGCAACTCCACGTGTCTCAATAAAGCTAATGAAGTGAAAAAGATTTCATATGTACTGCGTTGATCCACATGTCCGTTTGGTTTCTACATGGGTGTGCTCACTATTCAGGGTTAAGAGCAGCACTCCCACCCGTTAAGGGTGAATATTTTAAAAAGGTCTCAGAAGAAGAAGCTTAGAAAATGCATCTTTTCTACCAGGCAGTGCTGCATCATGGAGAATTTGATCGCATTTTCATTTGGAAGCATTTTTATATATTTGAAGGGGGGTTCTACTGGCTGGGTGGCAGTATTGAGTAGCTTGGATGAAAAGGTGCCCAGAGTAAACTGCCTGCTACTCAGGCTCAGAGGCTAAGATATGCATATTATTAGTAGATTTGAATAGAAAAACTCTGCCGTTTCTAAAACTGTTTGAATGATGTCTGTGAGTATAATAGAACTCATATGGCTGGCAAAAACCTGAGAAAAAATCCAAAACAGGAAGTGGGAAATCTGAGGTTTGTAGGTTTGCCTATCCAATATACAGTGGGATATTGGTCCTTTTGCACTTCCTAAGGCTTCCACTAGATGTCAGCAGTCTTTAGAACCTTGTTTGATGCTTCTACTGTGAAGAATGAGGGAAGGAGAGCTTTTTGAGTCAGGTGTCTGGCACAAGCTGAACATGCGAACTCACATGAGAGCGACCTGCTTTCCATCGCATTTCTGAAGACAAAGGAATTCTCCGGTTGAAACATTATTGAATATTTATGTTAAAAACATCCTAAAGATTGATTCTATACATCGTTTGACATGTTTCCACGAACTGTAATGGAATTGTTTGACTTTTCATCTGACCTGCGCCGAATGAATGTGGATTACTGGACTAAACACGCAAACAAAATGAAGCTGTTTGGACATAAATGTTGGACTATATCGAACAAAACAAACATTTATTGTGGAACTGGGATTCCTGGGAGTGCATTCTGATGAAAATCATCAAAGGTAACTGAATATTTATAATGCTATTTCTGACTTCTGTTGACTCCAAAAAATGGAGGATATCTTTATGGCTTATTTGGGCTCTGAGCGCTGTACTCAGATTATAGCATGGTGTGCTTTTTCCATAAAGTTTTTTTGAAATCTGACACAGCAGTTGCATTAAGGAGAAGTTTATCTAAAGTTCCATGTTTAATACTTGTATCTTTTGTCAATGTTTATTATGAGTATTTCTGGAAATTGATGTGGCTCTCTGCAAAATCTACTGTACATAACGCGCCAATATAAACTAAGATTTTTGGATATAAATATGAACTTTATTGAACAAAACATACATGTATTGTGTAACATGAAGTCCTATGAGTGTCATCTGATGAAGATCATCAAAGGTTAGTGATTCATTCTATCTCTATTTCTGATTTTTGTGACCCCTCTCTTTGGCTGGAAAAATGGCTGTGTCTTTCTGTGACTTGGCTCTGGCCTAACATAATCGTTTCTGGTGCTTTCGCCGAAAAGCCTATTTGAAATTGGACACTGTGGTGGGATTAACAAGAAGTGTATCTTTAAAATGGTGTAAAATACTTGTATGTCTGAGGAATTTTAATTGTGACATTTCTGTTGTTTTGAATTTGGCGCCCTGCACTTTCACTGGCTGTTGTCATATTGATCCTGTTAATGGGATTGCAGCCGTAAGAAGTTAACATGTCCAATAAGAAATGCTTGTTTCCGTTTTTATTTGTGAATCATTTTCCTATGGTGTGCCCTAATAAACACAACCTAATTCTGTCCAACTCTTGACCTTTGTCCTGTAATAATGGGTGTCATGTTGGGTGTGCCCTGGACACGGGGTGGAAGAAGAATGCTGGTGCAAGTGCCAATGATCGGAGCGTTTGGTACTCTACTTCTCCCACTACTTCTGGCACTTTTAAACAAGCCAGCGCCATCTTGCCTCCATCTGTCTTAAATCAGGATTTACAGACAACTGGGTTATGTAATGCAACTCCACGTGTCTCAATAAAGCTAATGAAGTGAAAAAGATTTCATATGTACTGCGTTGATCCACATGTCCGTTTGGTTTCTACATGGGTGTGCTCACTATTCAGGGTTAAGAGCAGCACTCCCACCCGTTAAGGGTGAATATTTTAAAAAGGTCTCAGAAGAAGAAGCTTAGAAAATGCATCTGTTCTACCAGGCAGTGCTGCATCATGGAATCATCATCATCATCATCGCATTTTCATTTGGAAGCATTTGTATGTATTTGAAGGGGGGTTCTACTAAGCTAACATGGAATTGTTTTAAGATGGTCAAACCATGGATCATTTAGCCATTTGATTTAGAATTGTAGGATCCCTGTAGGTATCCCAAAAAATATACTAAAATTATTTGGTGAAACATTGAATTTGGTATTACTGATATTAGCCCATCGAAGCACATTGAATAACATATGCATACATGGCAAAACAGATAGCAAAACAAATTATCAAAAGGAAGTATGTTTTGGAGTGTCTGTCCTATATCTGAGAGATATTACAAAGCCAAGGTTTTATTTTTTTATTTTTTTATTTGGATCCCTATTAGCTTTTGCAGAAGCATCAGCAACTCTTCCTAGGGTCCACAAAAAACACACAATATACCAAGTAACAAAACACTGATACACTGATAGACACGGATATTCACACAAATGTAAAATACAATGATACACAAACATTACAACAACAAAACTATTTGCGCATAAGAGTGTGTCTGTATGTGTGTGTGTGTGTTTGTGTGCTTCCCCTCACAGTCCCCACCATTCCAGGAGATTTTGTTTAAAGTAATTTTGCTCTTTGTTTCAGTAATTGGAGATGGAAGGGAGTTCCATATCATCATGGCTCTGTATAATACTGCGGATTGTCGTACATTTGTGTTGGGGCCTTGGGGACTGTGAAGAGACCCCTGGTGGGGTATGTATGGGTGTCTGAGTGGAATTATATTTGATTATGCAGACATTCTTGAGTTTTCATCACATTAATGTATCATGAAAGCTAAAAGAGGAGTTAATCTCTCATCAACCTTCATCCAGGAAGGACTGGCATGCATGCTGTTGATGTTAGTTCTGTATGTGCAGTTAAGGGCAAGGAGTGCTGCTCTGTTTTGAGCCAGCTGCAGATTTGCTAGGTCTTTGCTGCATTTGATCATATTACAGGACAGTAATCAAGATGGGACAAGACCACAGCCTGAACAACTAGTACAGTTGATTTTTGTGTCAAAAATGCAGAACATCTTTTTATAATAGACATGCCCCTCCCCATCTTACCAAAAACTTTGTCAAAATAACTTGACCATGGCAATTGGCCCATCCAATGTTATACCAAGGAGTTTATTTTCCTCAACTTGCTAAATGGTCACACCGTTTATGGACAACGCTAGTTGAGGTTTAGGTCTTGGAGAATATTTTGAACCAAATAAAATTTTTTTTTCTGTTTTAGATGTATATAAGACCAGTTTATTATTATTCACCCATTCTGATACTGAATGTAACTCCTTATTTAGAATTTCAGTGAGCTCACTGGCTTTGGGTGCTGACATGGAGAGTGTTGAATCATCCGCATACATAGTCATCCAGGCTGTATCACATCCGGCCGTGATTGGGAGTCCCATATGGTGCCGCAGAATTGGCCCAGCGTCGTCCTGGTTTGGCCAGGATAGGCCGTCATTGTAAATAAGAATTTGTTCTTAACTGACTTGCCTAGTTAAATAAAAGCAAAATAAATAAAATAAAAAGCTTTGTGTAAGATCAGTGGAAAATCATTTGTAAAAATAGAGAAGAGTAATGGCCCAAGGAACTGCCCTGAGGGACACCGCACTGTACATATCTGATGTTAGAGGAGCTTCCATTGAATAGCACTCTCTGGGTTCTATTGGATAAATAACTCTCCAACTATTTGATGGCAGGTGCTATAAAGCCATGTCAAGTGAGTTTATTCAATAACAATTTATGATCAATAACATCAAAGGTCTATCTAACAATACAGCTTCAACTATCATCTTATTATCAGTTTATTTTAACCAATCATCTATCATCTGAATCAGTGAAGCGCAAGTTGAGTGCCCTTCTCTATATGCATGCTGAAAGTCAGTAGTTAACTTGTTCTCTGTGCAAATAGCATTGTATTTGCTCAAACATAATTCTCTCCATCAGTATACTAAGAACAGGCAGCAAATTGATTGGGGGGCTGTTAGAGCCAGCAAAGGGTGGTTTACTATTTTTAGGCAGTCAAATTACTTTAGCTTCCTTCCATGCCTGTGGACACACGCACTCCTTTAGACTTTGGTTAAAGATATAGCAAAGAGAGGTGGCAATACAGTCATCTAGCATTCTCAATAGTTTCCCATCAAGGTTGTCTATACCTGGTGGCTTATCATTATGGATGGATAACAATACTTTTTCCACCTCTCCCACACTAACTTGACCAAATTCATTATTAGATATTTTATACAAAATTATGGTTCAGTGTTATTGGTTGTAATTTCCCTTCGAACGGTTTTGTTATAAATGACCCATCAACGTCAATGAACGATGTAGAATAATTGGGTTTTCTGCTCATGAAATTATTTAAGGTACTCCAGTCTTTTTCCATTGTGTTTTATGTAATTTATCTTGGTTTGGTAATATCACTTATTCTTATTTTTGTTAAATTTAGTCAGAAAATGTCTCAATTTACATTATGTCAAACAATAAGCCGAAGAGCCTAACTTGTTTGTCAACTCTTTTTCATAATTTCTTTGAAACATAACATTTTTCTTAACAAGTGCACGCTTGTCAACAATTGGCATGAATACTTTAAGAAATACTTTCAGTGATGCATCTGGATTCACTTCCTCATACACATCAGACCAACATACATGTTTTATATTTTCAACAAAAGAATCCTCAGAAAGCATTTTGTATGATCTCTTACTAATTGGTTTAGGCACTTTGGCTTTCCTTGTTGTTGCCACAATGTTATGGTCACTACAGACAATGGGAACTGATGTTGCTTTGGAGGAAATCTCTGCAGTGTTGGTGAAGATATGATCAATACAAGTGGATGTCACAGATTCTACACTATTGGTATGCGCTCCAGTTGGTTGAGTGATAACTTTAGTCATATTACAGGCATTAGTCACACTTAGAAGCTTCCTCTTGAGAGGACAGCTTGTTGCTAACCAGTCAATGTTCAGGTCACACAGAAAATAGAAATCCCTGTTAGCATCACACACACACACTATCAAGCATTGCACACATATTACCCAAATACTGGACTGTTAGCACTTGGGAGCCTATAGCAGCACCCAAAAAGAAGAGGATTTACATGAGGCATGTGATCTTTGAAATGTAACACTATGGGGCATTTAACACTCACAGAATTATTTATATTCAACACTAGTGTTAATCTAGAGTAAACTCCTATTGTTACAATAAGTGATTTTGTGTGGGTATTTTATTCCACTATATGCTGTAAAGCTTAATTTGCATACCTGTGACCATGTGTCCTAGAATGTGGAGAGTCCTAGAACATGTGATAGACATGTACACACGCACAAATATACTTGCCAATAAGTTGTTTATTGTTCCCCTATCCTGCCTTTTCATATTCAGAATGTTGTGTTCATAAATAACAGCTTGTTATCCAACCTAATTAAGAAAGAGATTAGAAACACTTGTTTTGTACTATTTTAGTTGGTATTAAACAAATGTTTCTCTCTCCTTTTCCAGCATACAGAACACAATTAATAAGAAAACATTTGGGAGTTCTAAACAATTCTGTGTTTAAAAAAATGACGTCACTATATGTTGTTGAGAAGACATTTGTTGAGGTGATCTTGAGCTGCAGCACTTCAACCTTTTTCAAAGCTGAAGTAGAAATATAAGAGACTTAATCCACTTCATTATGCAGGGAGGAGCCGATTGTCTGGGTGTAAATCATGCGAGCAATGCTGTCTCAATTTTGGTGAAAAGCATTCACCACGTGCAAGAGTATCTAGGCCTTTTTTTATACTTACTGTAGAGACATATGTGCCTTGTTGCTATAAGCATAAGTGTAAGGATTTGCTGCTAACTCATACATATATTGTGTGGTTGGGTCTCAGTATTGATAAGTCCTGGTATTATAATTGACCACGATTTCTATACAATTTACTTTTTTTAAAGGGTCAATTTTCTGACAAAAGAGGTTTTTAGCATTTGTGAAAAGCGAATTCACAGTTAGCATCGCTACTTAGCTGGCTAGCAGGCCCAGAGCTTATCACACGTGCTACAGCAACAGTATCAGGTTCCCAGTTAGCTAAAGAAGAGATGGCAAAAAATGTACACTTGACAACTGCTTTCGACTTTGTTAATAAATAGAAACCTAGTTTGGTAAGAATGACCATATGTTTAGCCAGGTGAGATGAGGTTCGTCACATTCTTTATAAACATTCTTCATATATATAAACCCACCGATTTGTACCCTGCTGGCCAGCTAGGAAGCTTAATCATATGGAAACATTCACAATTTAAATTATGTAAATATGAACTACCTTCGGCCTTGTGCCTTCTCACAACACTGGAAATGTGCAGTTATTCTCAGATAATGGCCACCGGTTGTGAGTAATTGCTTACTTATTTTTCGACTTACGACAAGTTCTAACGTTTTAAAATCATCATTGTGTTGCAGTTGTCTAACAAATGTAGTCGATCAACTATAGCTAGGCAATTTTGCTTTTAGCTAGCAGTGAACATAGGCTGTTGTTGTTCAATGATTTCTGATTCCTAATGATGTGTGTGCCCTGAGCAGGTCGCAGGGCTCCTCTAAGGCAGCACCCCGTATGCACAGGAGGTTGGTGGGACATTAATTGGGGAGGACGGGCTCGTGGAGCAGAATCCGTGGAATGGTATCAAATACATCAAAGACATGGTTTCCATGTGTTTGATGCCATTCAATTTGCGCCATTCCGGCCATTATTATGAGCCGTCCTCCCCTCAGCAGTCTCCTGTGCTGTACAGCCACTTACATGACTGATGCCCGGGCTGTTCACAGTGGGCGAGCACAGGTGGTTCACATTTCGACTCTATATATAGGCTGACCAAACACAATCCAGGTGCTTTCTCTGCTGAAAAAAAGAGGCCAGGGAAGAGCTCAGTTGCCTGCTCTGCTGGGGGTTGGTTATACGAGCAGAATTACTGGAGCACACAGGACACACACTGATTTACAGCCCTAGAGTTAGAATTGCCCCTAGACATTATGGGCTATCTACTGTGGCCCGGCTGGTGCCACCAACCCCTAGTGTACATAATGTACATCTATTAACCTGTTGGGGATGGGGGCGCTGTTTAGACTATTTATGCTAATGTGGCTAATTTTTTAAACGGCTTCCCACAAAATCCTTGATCGTACAATATGCATATTATTATTATTATTGGATAGAAAACAGTCTATAGTTTCTATAGGAGTTGAAATTTTGTCTCTAAGTGGAACAGAGCCCATTCTACAGCAATTTCCCTGACATGGAGTCAGATTTGAGAAATGTTGGCCACTTTTCTGAAGTCAGTTAAAAGGGCACTGTCGTTGCTATGACTATACGGACACTTCTTACGTCTTCCCCTGGATGCCTTTACGTGATGACGATTCCAACGGCGTCGATTGCTCGTTCACAGGCCCTACAAATGAAAAAAACCTTTAGCTAGCAAGTCTTTTCTTGCTGCGTAACGCGCGTGGAAGACACCGACCCTCTCCTGTTCCAAGCGTTAGTTTAGCCTGTTATATTTCTCCGGTCATCTTTTCACTCGTTATAGGAGTTACAAACATCATGAAGTAGTTAATTTAAAGCGTTTTATAGCAATTTATATCCGTTTAGTGCGATTTTGGGACATTTATTTTGCAACGATGTGAAAAGTTGGGCACGCTTTTCAGTTCATCCCGAACGCAGTTGACATTTCCACATGGCAAGAGGACAGCTTTCCACCAAAAGACGATTTCTCCCAAGAAAGGATCCTTTGCCCAAGATACTGATGGAAGAACAGCTCAAGGTAG
Source organism: Salvelinus fontinalis (assembly GCF_029448725.1). NCBI lineage: Eukaryota > Metazoa > Chordata > Actinopteri > Salmoniformes > Salmonidae > Salvelinus > Salvelinus fontinalis. The sequence continues at coordinate 3,692,177 of NC_074683.1, forward strand.
GACATTTTTATTATGATAAATCGTGTTTCTGTCGAAACATTTTAGTGGCTTAGGACGCCATGTTTTTTGACGTAGCTTCGCTTGGCGCAAACTGTATTGAAAAGTAAGGATAAATTAAAAAATGTAATAACGCAATTGTATTAAGAATTAAATTGTCTATCAATCCCTGTCCACCCTATATTTTTTAGTCACGTTTATGAGTATTTATGTATAAGAGTAGATCACTGTCTAAGTGGCGCAAGGACAAATTCTGACCAGCTGAGTTACATTTCACATTGTCTAACCATGATTTTGGTGGCTAAATATAAACATTTTCGATCAAACTGTATATGCATGTTGTAATGTGATGTTACAGGAGTGTCATCGGAAGAATTCTGAGAAGGTTAGTGAAAAAATTAATATCTTTTGGCGATGTTGACTTTTATCGCTCACTTTGGCTAGAATCAATGCTGGGCTGCTAATTGCTATGTGCTAAGCTAATATAACGATTTATTGTGTTTTCGCTGTAAGACACTTAGAAAATCTGAAATATTGTCTGTATTCACAGGATCTGTGTCTTTCGATTCGTGTATGCTGTGTATTTTTACGAAATGTTTGATGATTAGTAGTTAGGTAAACACGTTGCTCATTGTAATTATTCTAGTCCATTTGTGATGGTGGGTGCAATTGTAAACTATGCCATCTACCTGAAATATGCACTTTTTTCTAACAAAACCTATCCCATACCATAAATATGTTATCAGACTGTCATCTAATGAGTTTTTTTGTTGGTTAGGGGCTATAAATATCTTAGTTTAGCCGAATTGGTGATGGCTACTGGTGTTGGTGGACAAATAAAAGATGGTGGAATATGCTAATGTGTTTTTAGGTAATAGATGTACATCTTTACATATTGTGTCTTCCCTGTAAAACATTTTAAAAATCGGAAATGTTGACTGGATTCACAAGATCTGTGTCTTTCATTAGCTGTATTGGACTTTAATGTGTGAAAGTTAAATATTTTAAAAATATATTTTTTTTGAATTTCGCGGCACTGGTTTTTCAGTGGGGGGGGGGGGGGGGTGCCACTAGCGCCACGCTGATCCTAGACAGGTTAAAACCCGCTAGAGTCGATTAATGCACCCATGCCGTCACAGTGACATAATCTGGAATTTTGAATTGCTCCCCGTGTGTTTATGCTAGAGACGTACAATTTATTTTACTGGTTGCAATCCCCTCTTTTATATATCTACAGTGGGGAGAAGAAGTATTTGATACACTGCCGATTTTGCAGGTTTTCCTACTTACAAAGCATGTAGAGGTCTGTAATTTTTATCATAGGTACACTTCAACTGTGAGAGACGGAATCTAAAACAAAAATCCAGAAAATCACATTGTATGATTTTTAAGTAATTAATTAGCATTTTATTGCATGACATAAGTATTTGATCACCTACCAACCAGTAAGAATTCCGGCTCTTACAGACCTGTTAGTTTATTTAAGAAGCCCTCCTGTTCTCCACTCATTACCTGTATTAACTGCACCTGTTTGAACTTGTTACCTGTATAAAAGACACCTGTCCACACACTCAATCAAACAGACTCCAACCTCTCCACAATGGCCAAGACCAGAGAGCTGTGTAAGGACATCAGGGATAAAATTGTAGACCTGCACAAGACTGGGATGGGCTACAGGACAATCGGCAAGCAGCTTGGTGAGAAGGCAACAGCTGTTGGCACAATTATTAGAAAATGGAAGAAGTTCAAGATGACGGTCAATCACCCTCGGTCTGGGGTTCCACGCAAGCTTTCACCTCGTGGGGCATCAATGATCATGAGGAAGGTGAGGGATCAGCCCAGAACTACACGGTAGGACCTGGTCAATGACCTGAAGAGAGCTGGGACCACAGTCTCAAAGAAAACCATTAGTAACACACTACGCCGTCATGGATTAAAATCCTGCAGCGCACGCAAGGTCCCCCTGCTCAAGCCAGCGCATGTCCAGGCCCGTCTGAAGTTTGCCAATGACCATCCAATTACTGAACTCTCTGATGCGGACATCCTCAATTCGAAGAGGTCTTCTAACACAACCGACAAACCAGAATGAACTGTTGGAGCTACAAACTAATATATCACCAATATCGAATAGGGAGACTCATGAACGCGAAGGTGTTGGTTGATCTGCTCTACAACTCACACAATCTTCAGGAGAGTCGCCTGAAGGTAACCCAGTACCGGACAAAAAGTGCATATGGGGTAAAATATGCCATGGATAACGTGACCAAACATACGTCCAAATTTAATTATTTATTCTGAGTTTTCAGACACTTCAAAACCTTGATCTGTCACGACTTCCGCCGAAGTTGGCTCCCCTGCCTGTTCGGGCGGTGCTCGGCGGTCGTCGTCACCGTTCTACTAGCCGCCACCGATCCCTTTTTCGTTTGTCTGTTTGTTTTGTCTAATTAGTTTCACCTGTGTTTCTGTTGTTTGGTTTAATGAGCTTCCCTATTTTTAGTAGGTGGACGCGCCCTTGTTTTGTGCGAGATTGTCTTTATGTTACGTGTGTGCGTTTTAGGTAGAGGTGGATTTATTTTCTATTTACTTGGCACCCTGTGTTTTTGGGTTGTCACGTTGTTGTCTGCGCCCTGTATTGTTGGGCTTATCATTTTGTGTGCCTAAGTAAAAGGCACTTTTCCCCAGCGGAACTCTCTGCGTCTGATTCCTTCACCCACCTAGTCCCGCGTGACAGAATCCCGCACCTGTTATGGAATCAGCAGGAGCAGCCGCACCTCCTCTCCCATCGATGGAGGAAAGGGTCCTCCACCATACCAGTGTTCTCCACAGGATTGGTTCTGCAATGGATCTTATGATGGAGAGGATGGATCGATGGGAGAGGAGTGGCCTTCCCACCTCATCTCCAGCACCCCCTCCTCTAGCACCTCCTGTTCCTGCTACCGCATCCGGCTCCAGGGCTCTTCGGCCGGCGCTCCCACAGGAGTATGATGGAACGGCTGCAGGGTGTCAAGGTTTCCTCCTACAACTGGAACTTTACCTGGCGACCGTTCGCCCTACTCCCTCCGGAGAGGAGAGTGTGAGCGCCCTCGTCTCCTGTCTGACTGGACGAGCCCTAGAGTGGGCAAACGCAGTGTGGAATGGTCCAGACTCGTCGAGGGATCGTTACCCCGAGTTCACCCGCCAAGTTCCGAGCTGTATTTGACCACCCACCAGAGGGTCGTGCGGCGGGTGAACGGCTGTTCCACCTGCGTCAGGAGACGAGGAGCGCGCAGGAATTTGCCCTGGAGTTCAGGACCTTGGCCAAAGGAGCGGGGTGGAACGACAGGGCCTTGATAGACCATTTCCGATGCAGCCTCAGGGAGGACGTCCGCAGGGAGCTAGTGCATCGGGACACCACCCTCATGCTGGATGAGCTCATCGACATGGCCATCCGTCTCGACAACCTGCTGGCTGCCCGCGGGTGTTCGGAACAGGTCCTGTCATTTCCACCTCCCAGCCCTCCTGCTCTTATCCCTATGGAGTTAGGAGGGGCGGCTTCGAGGGGGACCGGAGGAGGAGTGTCCTCCTGCACCAGTTGTGGTCGGCGAGGACACACGGCCGACCGGTGCTGGAGGACCTCGTCTGGGAGTCGGGAGGGCAGGCGGAGCACTACTCGATCACCCCAGGTGAGTCAGCACCAGACTCACCCGGAGCTTCCTGTCGGTCATATGTATGTTTTAACCTCTTTCCCTGGTTTTTCTCCCTCTCTACAGCATAAGGCGCTAGTCGATTCAGGCGCAGCTGGGAATTTCATGGATCGGGGGCTCGAGTTAACCTGTTGGGGATGGGGGCGCTGTTTAGACTATTTATGCTAATGTGGCTAATTTTTTAAACGGCTTCCCACAAAATCCTTGATCGTACAATATGCATATTATTATTATTATTGGATAGAAAACAGTCTATAGTTTCTATAGGAGTTGAAATTTTGTCTCTAAGTGGAACAGAGCCCATTCTACAGCAATTTCCCTGACATGGAGTCAGATTTGAGAAATGTTGGCCACTTTTCTGAAGTCAGTTAAAAGGGCACTGTCGTTGCTATGACTATACGGACACTTCTTACGTCTTCCCCTGGATGCCTTTACGTGATGACGATTCCAACGGGGTCGATTGCTCGTTCACAGGCCCTACAAATGAAAAAAACCTTTAGCTAGCAAGTCTTTTCTTGCTGCGTAACGCGCGTGGAAGACACCGACCCTCTCCTGTTCCAAGCGTTAGTTTAGCCTGTTATCCTGTTGGGGATGGGGGCGCTGTTTAGACTATTTATGCTAATGTGGCTAATTTTTTAAACGGCTTCCCACAAAATCCTTGATCGTACAATATGCATATTATTATTATTATTGGATAGAAAACAGTCTATAGTTTCTATAGGAGTTGAAATTTTGTCTCTAAGTGGAACAGAGCCCATTCTACAGCAATTTCCCTGACATGGAGTCAGATTTGAGAAACGTTGGCCACTTTTCTGAAGTCATTTAAACGGGCACTGTCGTTGCTATGACTATACGGACACTTCTTACGTCTTCCCCTGGATGCCTTTACGTGATGACGATTCCAACGGGCTCGATTGCTCGTTCACAGGCCCTACAAATGAAAAAAACCTTTAGCTAGCAAGTCTTTTCTTGCTGCGTAACGCGCGTGGAAGACACCGACCCTCTCCTGTTCCAAGCGTTAGTTTAGCCTGTTATATTTCTCCGGTCATCTTTTCACTCGTTATAGGAGTTACAAACATCACAAAGTAGTTAATTTAAAGCGTTTTATAGCAATTTATATCCGTTTAGTGCGATTTTGGGACATTTATTTTTGCAACGATGTGAAAAGTTGGGAACGCTTTTCAGTTCATCCCGAACGTAGTTGACATTTCCACATGGCAAGAGGACAGCTTTCCACCAAAAGACGATTTCTCCCAAGAAAGGATCCTTTGCCCAAGATACTGATGGAAGAACAGCTCAAGGTAGGACATTTTTATTATGATAAATCGTGTTTCTGTCGAAACATTTTAGTGGCTTAGGACGCCATGTTTTTTGACGTAGCTTCGCTTGGCGCAAACTGTATTGAAAAGTAAGGATAAATTAAAAAATGTAATAACGCAATTGTATTAAGAATTAAATTGTCTATCAATCCCTGTCCACCCTATATTTTTTAGTCACGTTTATGAGTATTTATGTATAAGAGTAGATCACTGTCTAAGTGGCGCAAGGACGTTTTCTTTACCAGCTTGTCTACATTTCACATTGTCTAACCATGATTTTGGTGGCTAAATATAAACATTTTCGATCAAACTGTATATGCATGTTGTAATGTGATGTTACAGGAGTGTCATCGGAAGAATTCTGAGAAGGTTAGTGAAAAAATTAATATCTTTTGGCGATGTTGACTTTTATCGCTCACTTTGGCTAGAATCAATGCTGGGCTGCTAATTGCTATGTGCTAAGCTAATATAACGATTTATTGTGTTTTCGCTGTAAGACACTTAGAAAATCTGAAATATTGTCTGTATTCACAGGATCTGTGTCTTTCGATTCGTGTATGCTGTGTATTTTTACGAAATGTTTGATGATTAGTAGTTAGGTAAACACGTTGCTCATTGTAATTATTCTAGTCCATTTGTGATGGTGGGTGCAATTGTAAACTATGCCATATACCTGAAATATGCACTTTTTTCTAACAAAACCTATCCCATACCATAAATATGTTATCAGACTGTCATCTAATGAGTTTTTTTGTTGGTTAGGGGCTATAAATATCTTAGTTTAGCCGAATTGGTGATGGCTACTGGTGTTGGTGGACAAATAAAAGATGGTGGATTATGCTAATGTGTTTTTAGGTAATAGATGTACATCTTTACATATTGTGTCTTCCCTGTAAAACATTTTAAAAATCGGAAATGTTGACTGGATTCATAAGATCTGTGTCTTTCATTAGCTGTATTGGACTTTAATGTGTGAAAGTTAAATATTTTAAAAAAATATTTTTTTTGAATTTCGCGGCACTGGTTTTTCAGTGGGGGGGGGGGGGGGTGTGCCGCTAGCGCCACGCTGATCCTAGACAGGTTATATTTCTCCGGTCATCTTTTCACTCGTTATAGGAGTTACAAACATCATGAAGTAGTTAATTTAAAGCGTTTTATAGCAATTTATATCCGTTTAGTGCGATTTTGGGACATTTATTTTTGCAACGATGTGAAAAGTTGGGCACGCTTTTCAGTTCATCCCGAACGCAGTTGACATTTCCACATGGCAAGAGGACAGCTTTCCACCAAAAGACGATTTCTCCCAAGAAAGGATCCTTTGCCCAAGATACTGATGGAAGAACAGCTCAAGGTAGGACATTTTTATTATGATAAATCGTGTTTCTGTCGAAACATTTTAGTGGCTTAGGACGCCATGTTTTTTGACGTAGCTTCGCTTGGCGCAAACTGTATTGAAAAGTAAGGATAAATTAAAAAATGTAATAACGCAATTGTATTAAGAATTAAATTGTCTATCAATCCCTGTCCACCCTATATTTTTTAGTCACGTTTATGAGTATTTATGTATAAGAGTAGATCACTGTCTAAGTGGCGCAAGGACAAATTCTGACCAGCTGAGTTACATTTCACATTGTCTAACCATGATTTTGGTGGCTAAATATAAACATTTTCGATCAAACTGTATATGCATGTTGTAATGTGATGTTACAGGAGTGTCATCGGAAGAATTCTGAGAAGGTTAGTGAAAAAATTAATATCTTTTGGCGATGTTGACTTTTATCGCTCACTTTGGCTAGAATCAATGCTGGGCTGCTAATTGCTATGTGCTAAGCTAATATAACGATTTATTGTGTTTTCGCTGTAAGACACTTAGAAAATCTGAAATATTGTCTGTATTCACAGGATCTGTGTCTTTCGATTCGTGTATGCTGTGTATTTTTACGAAATGTTTGATGATTAGTAGTTAGGTAAACACGTTGCTCATTGTAATTATTCTAGTCCATTTGTGATGGTGGGTGCAATTGTAAACTATGCCATCTACCTGAAATATGCACTTTTTTCTAACAAAACCTATCCCATACCATAAATATGTTATCAGACTGTCATCTAATGAGTTTTTTTGTTGGTTAGGGGCTATAAATATCTTAGTTTAGCCGAATTGGTGATGGCTACTGGTGTTGGTGGACAAATAAAAGATGGTGGAATATGCTAATGTGTTTTTAGGTAATAGATGTACATCTTTACATATTGTGTCTTCCCTGTAAAACATTTTAAAAATCGGAAATGTTGACTGGATTCACAAGATCTGTGTCTTTCATTAGCTGTATTGGACTTTAATGTGTGAAAGTTAAATATTTTAAAAATATATTTTTTTTGAATTTCGCGGCACTGGTTTTTCAGTGGGGGGGGGGGGGGGGGGTGCCGCTAGCGCCACGCTGATCCTAGACAGGTTAAAGCTACGGATTTCCCTTGTGTCGTTAGACCTACCTTTCCCCGTGCACTCCTTAGATAGCCGACCATTAGGGTCAGGAGTGGTCAGGGAGGCCACGGTGCCGCTGGACATGGTAACGCAGGGGAATCAAAAGGAGCAGATTAGTCTGTTCCTTATCGATTCACCTGCGTTTCCATTGGTGTTGGGAATTCCCTGGCTAGCTCAGCACAACCCGGTGATTTCCTGGTGACAGGGGGCTCTTAAGGGGTGGTCAGATGAGTGTTCAGGCAGGTGTATAGGAGTTGCCGTTGGTGCGACTACGGTGGAGAGTCCAGACCAGGTTTCCACCGTGCGCATTCCCTCTGAATATGCCGATTTGGCTATCGCCTTCAGTAAAAAGAAGGCGACCCAATTACCACCCCATCGTCGAGGGGACTGCGCGATAGACCTCCTGGAGAACGCTGCACTTCCTAGGAGTCACGTGTATCCATTGTCCCAGGAGGAGACAGTAGCTATGGAGACATATGTTGCTGAATCTCTGGGACAGGGGTACATTCGGCCCTCCGCATCACCCTTCTCTTCGAGCTTCTTTTTTGTGAAGAAGAAGGAGGGAGGTCTGCGTCCGTGCATTGATTATCGAGGTCTAAATTCCATCACAGTGGGGTTTAGTTACCCACTACCTCTCATCGCTACGGCGGTGGAATCATTTCACGGGGCGCGCTTCTTCACAAAACTGGACCTGAGGAGTGCGTATAATCTGGTGCGTATCTGGGGAAGAGATGAGTGGAAAACCGCATTTAGTACTACATCTGGCCATTATGAGTACCTCGTCATGCCATATGGGTTAAAATGCCGTCTTCCAATCCTTCGTAGGTGAGATTCTCCGAGACCTGCTTTGGCAGGGAGGGGTAGTGTACATCGATGACATCTTGATCTATTCTGCCACACGCGCGGCGCATGTGTCTCTGGTGAGTAAAGTACTTGGGCGACTGCTGGAGCATGACCTGTATTGCAAGGCAGAGAAATGTGTGTTCTTCAAACAGGCCGTTTCCTTCCTGGGTTATCGTATTTCCACCTCCGGGGTGGTGATGGAGGGTGACCGCGTTACAGCCGTGCGTAATTGGCCGACTCCGACCACGGTGAAAGAGGTGCAGCGGTTTTTAGGGTTTGCCAATTACTACCGGAGGTTTATACGGGGATTTGGTCAGGTGGCTGCTCCCATTACCTCACTGCTGAAGGGAGGACCGGTGCGCTTGCGTTGGTCAGCAGAGGCGGGCAGAGCTTTCAGTCGTCTGAAGGAGCTGTTCACCAATGCGCCCGTGTTGGTGCATCCGGACCCCTCTTTAGCGGTCATAGTGGAGGTGGACGCGTCCGAGGTGGGGGTCGGGGCCGTGCTGTCCCAGCGATCGGGCGTGCCACCCAAGCTCCGCCCTTGTGCCTTCTTTTCGAGGAAACTCGGTCCGGCGGAGCGGAACTATGACGTGGGGGACCGGGAGTTGTTAACTGAAGTCAAGGCTCTGAAGGTGTGGAGACATTGGCTTGAGGGGGCGAAACACCCTTTTCTCATCTGGACTGACCATCGTAATCTCGAGTATATCCGGACAGCGAGGAGACTAAATCCGCGTCAAGCTAGATGGGCCATGTTTTTCACCCGGTTTCAGTTCACCATCTCGTACCGGCCAGGCTCCCAAAACACCAAAGCCGACGCGCTGTCCCGCCTCTATGATACCGAGGAGCGGTCCGTTGAGCCAAATCCCATCATTCCACCTTCATGTCTCGTGGCACAGGTAGTATGGGAGGTGGACGTGGAGATAGGGTGGGCCGGCTCCAACCATGAGGCCCTCTCTAACTGTCCAGCGGGGGCTCAGTACGTGCCGAGGGGGGTCCGGGATAAGCTAATCCGTTGGGCTCATACTCTCCCCTCCTCGGGTCATCCTGGCATCGAGAGGACAGTGCGGAGTCTTAGAGGGAGATACTGGTGGCCCACGTTGGCTAAGGACGTGAGATTTTATGTCTCCTCCTGCTCGGTGTGCGCTCAGAGCAAGGCTCCTCGGCACTTGCCTAGAGGGAAGTTACAGCCCCTCCCCGTTCCACAACGGCCGTGGACACACTTATCGGTGGACTTTCTTATCGACCTTCCCCCGTCCCTGGGAAGTACTACAATCCTGGTCGTTGTGGGTCGGTTTTACATTTACATTTACATTTAAGTCATTTAGCAGACGCTCTTATCCAGAGCGACTTACAAATTGGATTTCTAAGTCCTGCCGTCTCATCCCGTTGCCCGGTCTCCCTACGGCCCTGCAGACTGCGGAGGCCTTGTTAACCCATGTCTTCCGGCACTATGGGGTGCCTGAGGACATCGTTTCTGATCGGGGCCCCCAATTCACGTCCAGAGTTTGGAGGGCGTTTATGGAGAGACTGGGGGTCTCGGTCAGCTTGACCTCGTGTTTTCACCTCGAGAGTAATGGGCAGGTGGAGCGCGTAAACCAGGATGTGGGCAGGTTTCTGTGGTCATATTGCCGGGACCGGCCTGGTGAGTGGGCGAGGTATGTTCCTTGGGCTGAGCTCGCTCAGAACTCCCTCCGCCACTCCTCAACGAACATGTCCCCTTTTGAGTGTGCGTTGGGTTACGAACCGGTCCTGGCCCCATGGCATCAGAGCCAGACCGAGGCTCCTGCGGTAGAGGAATGGGTACAGCGCTCCAAGGACACCTGGAAAGCCATCCAGGAATTGCTGAAACTAGCGGGAGAATGGCAGAAGAGGAGCGCTGACCAGCACCGCAGTGAGGCCCCCGTGTTCCCACCGGGGGACCGGGTCTGGCTTTCGACCCGAAATCTGCCCCTCCGCCTGCCCTGTCGGAAGCTGGGGCCGCAGTGTGTGGGGCCGTTTAAAGTCCTGAGGAGAATAAACGAGATGTGTTACAGGTTACAACTTCCTAGGTATTACCGTATTAACCCCTCCTTTCATGTGTTTCTCCTCAGGCCGGTGGTGGCTGGTCCTCTGCAGGAAGGTGAGGTGCCTGAGGTGAGGAAGGTGGGTGAGGAAGGTGAGGTGCCCCGGCATACATCGAGGGGTCCCCGGCATACACAGTACGTGGCATTATGGACTCGAGACGCCGGGTGAAGGGCCTACAGTACCTCGTGGACTGGGAGGGGTACGGTCCGGAGGAGAGATGCTGGGTTCCGGTGGGGGACATTTTGGATCCTTCTCTCCTGAGAGACTTCCACCGCCTCCACCCGGATCGCCCGGCGCCTCGCCCTCCGGGTCGTCCTCGAGGCCGGTGGTGGCACGCTGCGGGAGCCGCACGCCAGGGTGGGGTACAGTCACGACTTCCGCCGAAGTTGGCTCCAATGCCTGTTCGGGCGGTGCTCCACGGTCGTCGTCACCGTCCTACTAGCCGCCACCGATCCCTTTTTTGTTTGTCTGTTTGTTTTGTCTAATTAGTTTCACCTGTGTTTCTGTTGTTTTGTTTAACCTCTACCGAGCACCTACCCCGGGTCCAGGAGCACCCCCCACCCCCCCCACACTGATTAGCATCGCTAGCATAGCGTCACAATTAAATAGTAGCATCTAAATATCATTAAATCACAAGTCCAAGACACCTAATGAAAGATACAGATCCTGTGAATAAAGCCACCATTTCAGATTTTTATAATGTTTTACAGGGAAGACACAATATGTAAATCTATTAGCTAAACACGTTAGCAAAAGACACAATTTTTTTACTCCAACAGCTTTTTCCTGCGTCTGTAGCTATCACTAATTCGACTAAATAAAAATATATATAGCCACTAACCAAGAAACAACTTCATAAGATGACAGTCTGATAACATATTTATGGTATAGCATAGTTTTTTTTGGAAAAATGTGCATTTTTCAGGTATAAATCACAGTTCTACATTGCAGCTGCAATCTGAAATAGTGCCGACGCAGCGTACAGATATTGAAAGCCCAACATCTGGTGAATCCAAACAATATTTCAGATTTATTAAATGTTTTATAGCGAAAACAAAATGTAGCGCTAAATTAGCATAGCCACGCCAGCCAGAACCAGCTGGGCGCCCACGACCAGTTCACATGCACGACAGATATATGAAATAACATCGTAAATTGGGTCTTACTATTGCTGATCTTTCATCAGAATGTTGATCAAGGTGTCCTTAGTCCTGATGAGTCGTTCAATCCATTCATAATGGCAACTTTCCCTCTTCATTTAGCATATGTACTGGTCGACTGGCCAAAGTAAAAAAAGTCACAGAACGGAACACGGCAAAACTCCCGAAAAAAAATCAAATAATCTGATTAAACTATATTGAAAAAACATACATTAGGATGATATGGTCACATGTATCAAACAAACTTCGAGACGGAGATAGTTTTCATCCGTAACGGCAGCAAAACAGTAGACAATCGCATCTCCAAATCGCGCGATTCAGAGAACCGGAAGTTGTCGGTCACGCCAAAGAAATAGGTCATATTTCACGTCAGTACAAGATAAACAAAAAATTTCTCCTCTGACGTCCTCTTGACACCCAGAGGAAGACGAATGAAGTGTGTTTCGGGTCATAGGTGGCGTGACCATATATAGGCAGAGCGTTGAAGCGAGCATACACATCTTGCATTCTTCTTCTTGGTCAGGGAAAGTGCTGTCAAATGACTTCTGTTTCACTCAGAGACAAAATTGAAACGGTTTTAGAAACTATAGATTGTTTTCTATCCAATGGTATTAATTATATGCATATAGTAAGAGCAATAATTGAATAAGAGGCAGTTTAATTATGGAAATTATGCTAATGCGAAAACAGCACCCCCTGTATTCTCAAGAAGTTAATGAGCTTCCCTATTTTTAGTAGGTGGACCCGCCCTTGTTTTGTGCGGATTGTCTTTACGTTACGTGTGTGCGTTTTAGGTAGAGGTGGATTTATTTTCTATTTACTTGGCACCCTGTGTTTTTGGGTTGTCACGTTGTTGTCTGCGCCCTGTATTGTTGGGCTTATCATTTTGTGTGCCTAAGTAAAAAGCACTTTTCCCCAGCGGAACTCTCTGCGTCTGATTCCTTCACCCACCTAGTCCCGTGTGACATGATCCTTATGATTTATTTTTTGACTGTCTGGTTTGCCATGGACAGATGTGTTATTCAATGTGTTTCTATGGGCTGTAGCGTGTAAAGGCCAACTTCAATGTTTCAAAAAATTATTTTGGTATATATTATTTATACCTACAGTGGTCCTAAAATTCAAAATCACATGGCTAAATTATAAATTTAATGACCATCTTAAAACAATTCCAAATGCTAGCCTAGTAGATATTGCGATCTAAGGACCACCAAAACAGGCTGACATTTCAGGCTGTCTTATCAAACAGCTCTTACACTAAAAGGTAATTTACACTAAAATCACAATTTTCACAATTTCACAGTATTATTCTAACCTCATAGTGTAGAAATATATATTAAACACAGGAAAATCACATGTTTGATGGCACTGGGCTTTTGAACCGTCCTTATAGAGTGTTATTTCTGGTTACAGTGGCTAATATCATACAGCAGACCTCCACTGATGCATGTTTTTGGAGACTTGCATGTTTTTGGCGAACTGGCTTGTTTTGATCCAGGGGAAATGTAGACAACGCCATTCAGCCCACAGAAACCAGTTCAGAAGTGTTTTACAACCTTTTCTTGTGGCTGCCAGCTCAGCCCACACCACTCTGCCTACTTCCATTCTTCAACATCTCTTTACCTCTGATCCTTCTAGTCTGGGTTCATAATACATTTCGGTCGACAGTCTGGGTTTTGGTCCACCGCAATCAAAAGTTATCTCTCTGTCAGCCCTTTGGTGTTAGCCTCAGAAGAAAAGGAGCCTGGAAAAATGAAAGAAATAGAGAAAGAGGAATCGACACGTGCTAACCAAAGCAACTTGTCAAGAATTTTGTTCAAATTCTATTTCAGTGTTTTATTTTCTTGCAGGGTGCTGTTGTCGTCTGCTGGATCGTCTCGTCTGATCCCCATCGAGATGTTTGAAAATCGATCCCATATTTTAAAATGTTATTTCTTCTTAACTCTACTATCTGCTTTCAAAACTTGGGATTCCACCAAAACATTGAATTCCACCATGGCGTTTTTAGGATTTAGATTTTTGCTGCATATTGGCCTTTTCAGCTCTTCTTTGACATTAGCCTGGACTATTCCTGCACTCACTTTTTTAAGTACATTGCACTAATTTCAGACACAAAGACATTGCTCAGTGGGGTCCATATCTATTTCTGTCCTTATAACCATTGATCAGTTTCTCAGTTTCTCTTCACCCATTACAAAACAACCGCCTGCCTTTCAGTGTTGTAAAAAGTACCCAATTGTCATACTTAAGTAAAAGTAAAGATATCTTAATAGAAAATGACTCAAGTAAATGTAAAATTCACACAGTAAAATACTACTTGATAAAAGTCTAAAAGTATTTGATTTTAAATGTACTTAAGTATCAAAAGTAATTGTAATTGCTAAAATATACTTAAGTATCGAAAGTAAATGTATAAATCATTTCCAATTCCTTATATTGAAAAAAACCCAGATGGCACCCTTTTCTTGTTCTTTTTTAAATGTATAGATAGCCAGGGGCACACTCAGACATCATTTACAAATGAAGCATGTGTGTTTAGTGAGTTCGCCAGATCAGAGGCAGTAGGGATGAGCAGGGATGTTCTCTTGATAAGTGTGTAAATTGGACCATTTTCCTGTCCTGCTTTTGGATGTCAGGGAAAATGTATGGATTAAAAAGTAAAATTTGTCCAAAATATAAATATTAAAGTAAAGTAGAGATACCCCCAAAAAGTACTTAAGTAGTACTTTAAAGTATGTTTACTAAAGTACTTTAGACCACTGCTGCCTTTCTAGTTTTGAGTTCACTTTAAAAGTGCATAATTTACACAGTTCAAGCCATAAAAACCTTACATAACTGGAACCAATCTTTCTACGCACATTAAGTAAGTTTATGGAAAAACTAATTATGTTTTATTTCAGAGCCTTTTCTAATCGTCATATAATGCATTTACAACTTACTAGTACTGTTGAGTAACAGTTATAGATGTGTGGTCTTATGCATGAAATGTCAATGTTTGGTTTAAGCTAATGGGTTGGCGTGACTTGGTCACAGGTGTCAAGCACCAAGACTTTTGGTAAATGTTTGGCATGGTAGAGTAAGCAAAGTTTGGAAGTCTACCTGGAATACTGTTGGCTTTAAATAGCACAAGGCGTTACCCATTTCCTTTTCTACCCTGCTTGATGCTGACACACACAAATTGCTGAATTACAAGTTGACTGGAAATCATGAAAAAGACGAAAAAAGAGAATAATTTTGTGTAATTACAGTCAAGGTTTCAGGTCTTTCAGGGCAAGGGCATTCACTTGTTGGGAACGCAAGTGTGTTGCAGTGGTATTTTTAGACTTCAACTCCTCTGTTCCATTGGCACAATGTTCAAGCCCAATATACCTCCTATGTTGTCCTTTCCTCCTCAACACAAGTACTTTCACTTCATGTTTTGTGCATTGGGACGACGGCCAGGGCCCTAGCTACAAACAAGGGTCACTGAGCTGCTGCTTTTTATAGCCCTGATTTTGCTGACCATCAACAGAGCATCAATTCTTTCTGTATCAGATGGGAACTTACCCTTCAAACAAAAACAAAACAAAACTTGAATGTATTCAAAAGCGGCAGTTAAGTTTGACTTATTTCATATTTGAAAATGCAGTGACTTTGGATTTTATATGGAGAACTAACAAACAGTACCAGTCAAAAGTTTGGACACACCTACTCATTCAAATAGCGATGACATTAATGCTTTGAAATAACACATATGGAATCATGTAGTAACCAAAAAAGTGTTAAACAAATCAACATATATTTTAGATTTAGGTTCTTCAAAGTAGCCACCCTTTGCCTTGATGACAGCTTTGCACACTCTTGGCATTCTATTGACCAGCTTCACCTGGAATGCTTTTCCAACACTCTTGTAGGAGCTCCCACATATGCTGAGCACTTGTTGACTACTTTTCCTTCACCCTGCGGTCCAACTCATCCCAAACCATCTCAACTGGGTTAAGGTCGGATGATTGTGGAGGCCAGGTCATCTGATGCAGCACTCCATCACTCTCCTTCTTGGTCATACCACCCTGCATACCACTGCTGGCTTGCTTCTGAAGCTAAGCAGGGTTGGTCCTGGTCAGTCCCTGGATGGGAGACCAGATGCTGCTGGAAGTGGTGTTGGAGGGCCAGTAGGAGGCACTCTTTCCTCTGGTCTAAAAAATATCCCAATGCCCCAGAGCAGTGATTGGGGACACTGCCCTGTGTAGGGTGCCGTCTTTCGGATGGGACGTTAAACGGGTGTCCTGACTCTCTGAGGTCATTAAAGATCCCATGGCACTTATCGTAAGAGTAGGGGTGTTAACCCCGGTGTCCTAGCTAAATTCCCAATCTGGCCCTCAAACCATCATGGTCACCTAATAATCCCCAGTTTACAATTGGCTCATTCATCCCCCTCCTCTCCCCTGTAACTATTCCCCAGGTCGTTGCTGCAAAAGAGAATGTGTTCTCAGTCAACTTACCTGGTAAAATAACGGTAAAATAAAAATAAAATAAAATAAAAATAGCCCTTACACAGCCTGGAGATGTGTTGGATCATTGTCCTGTTGAAAATGATGATAGTCCCACTAAGCACAAACCAGATGGGATGGTGTATCGCTGCAGAATGATGTGCAGAGATCATCCGTTCACCTACTCTGCGTCTCACAAAGACACGGAGGTTGAAACAAAAAATCTCAAATTTGGAATCATCAGACCAAAGGTCATATTTCCACCGGTCTAATGTCCTTTAGTAGTGCTTTCTTTGCAGAAATTTGACCATGAAGGCCTGATTCACGCAGTCTCCTATGAACAGTTTATGTTCAGATGTTTCTGTTAGCATTTATTTTGGCTGCAATCTGAGGTGCAGTTAACTCTAATGAACTTATCCTCTGCAGCAGAGGTAACTTTGGGTCTTCCTTTCCTGTGGCGGTCCTCATGAGAGCCAGTTTCATCATAGCGCTTGATGGTTTTTGAGACTGCACTTGAAGAAACCTTCAAAGTTCTTGAAATGTTCCAGATTGACTGACCTTAACCTTGAGCTGTTCTTGCTGTCGTGTCTTTGACTATGCCAGATTAATTGCTATGACATGCTATTCTATAAAATAATTTCTCCATCATTAATATTACCTGATTGAACTAATCATGTAAATATTAATTAACTAGAGAGGGACACCACGAAAGAATATTTATAGAGCTGTTATCTTCTGAATAAACTCTTAAAGATTTAGTAATATTTTACATCCATAGCAGTCACCTTAATCGTCAGTTTATTCAGTCTCATCTGAAAGTTGTAAATCCTTGATTATCTGCAAGAATCCTGGCTAACATGTTGAATCAGCAATACAAAATTGGGTTTAATTATTTATTTCCTAAATACCTAACTAATCACACAGAATCACACATACACAATGAAATCCTAACGTCATCACAAATTACGTCATACAGAAAAAACGTCCCTAGCGGGCGGAATAGATATGACAGCTTGTTACACAAAGAAAAGGGGCAGGATTTTAGTGAAAGAGCGGGAGACTGGAACATAGGCGAAGCTGTACCATCGTAAATACAGTATCTTATGCATTCTATATTGCCGCCCATTTGACGAAGGTAAATGCAATAAATATTTACTCTGAGCTGCGCTCAGTAGGTTGGTGGTAGATGGAAGACCGTATCGCCAACCCGAGTCCTCTGTCCTTTGAAGAATGTCTCTGGTGGTCACTGGATTCGTTGGAGTAGCGTCGTGTGTAGTAGACGGGATACTCTGACTGTCCTTCCTAACCTGCGTTTGTAGCGGCTGTTGCTAACTCAATGGCTAGGTGGTATCACTTCTGTAGTAAATACGAGTTCAAAGTTCATACCATTTGCAACCAAAGTTCATGCTGATGTTGGCTTAGTTCTGTAGTTATTATCTGAACCATTCTCACATCGGATCGTCATCCTAGTGTCCCGGAACAGGGAGTTATATTTTTGTCAATGGCTTTTATAGTGGAGGGAGAGGGGTGTGTCTGAAAAGTTTATAACCCACGTCTCTTCACAGGGGCGGGCCCCTAGTTGAGCAGAAGCCCAAATGTATGAAAATCCAAATCTCTCATTTGGAAGCTAAAATTACATTTAATCTCTTCACAAATAATTTCATATTCAAACATTTGAAATAAACAACAATTCCATGTGAATCCGATACCTCTGACGTTTAGACTTTCCACAGTAGAGTTTATGTCATTCTATCAATGATGAGAATGTGTCAGAGGGCAACCGAACTGACATAATATACCTTAAGTACCACCGCATATGTTCAGTTGGTCGGATTACCAGAATATAGTTCATTCCCCCCCACTTTCTGATGTCCCCAGAATCTCTATGTTAACCAAGGGGTTTTCTTATGTCACATCAGTAGGGAAGAGAAAAAGGGGGAAAGAGGTATTTATGACTGTCATAAACCTACCCCCACTGCCAACGTCATGACATTGCCATAATATGGACTTGGTATTTTACTAAATAGGGCTATCTTCTGTATACCACCCATACCTTGTCACAACACAACTGATAGGCTCAAGTGCATTAAGAAGGAAATATATTCCACAAATTAACCTTTAACAAGGCACACCTGTTAATTGAAATGTATTCCAGGTTACTACTTCATGAAGTTGGTTGAGAGAATGCTAAGAGTGTGCAAAGCTGTCATCAAGGCAAAAGGTGGCTACTTTGAAGAATCTAAATCTAAAATATGTTTAGATGTATTTAACACTTTTATGGATACTACATGATTCCATACGTGTTATTTAATAGTTTTGATGTCTTCACTATTGTTATACAATGTAGAAAATAGTAAAAATACAGAAAACCCCTGAAATGAGTAGGTGTGCCCAAACTTTGACTGTTTGGTCATCATGATAGCTAACCCTGTACAGAATGATGGACACACACACACACACACACACACACCGCTCGGATTTTGAGTGTTTCTCGTCAAGCACAGAAACATATGGAAGTACACTTGACATGCCTGTTTGTGTGGTTGAAGGCTTTTCCTAAGTGAAAAGCCTGACTAACGGTAATCCAGGCCCAGCCTTGGGCATCACAAAACCTGTCTCCTAGGTGCCGCTGCGATGTGGACTGGGAGATGAGAGGAGCTGTCAGGCGGGAGATTAACTGGGAATCATCCCGAAACAAGTTAAGTTGGTAATATCACAGTGTTTACCCCCCCCCCTCAATCCAACCCTCCACTACTCCCAATGCTTCAGATATACAGCTCAGCCGCAGACACAGTCCGTCATATGTATACATACCTTCCTACACACACAAACACGCTCTCTATCTCTCACACCTCTCTGCACTCTCAAGTACTCTCGGTCATACTCCTTCTCACAGTCTCATCCACACATCCACACATTCCAGACAGCATTACTGGCATTCCACAGCAGTAATAACTCCTTTCTAAGTCTGCCCCGTGGATGAAGACTCAACCCTGCTGTAAACATACACACAGGGTGTTTCACAATATGCATACTACCATGCTCCACACTCTCATGCCCTGAGTACATTCTCCGAGGATGTTTTCTTGAGTACATTATTGTGAGGACGAGAGTGTGGGGAACGCAAAATAAAAATATAATTTAAGAAGCCCTCGCACTCCCCCTACTGTATTACCTCACGCTGCACCTCCCATTCACTGAACCTTCTTCCAGCCAGGACAATGGCAACAATAGAGATGAAACAAGATATACACAAAGCAAACGTTTTACCTCATAATTATCAGCTAGCTGTGTGTGAAATGTAATAATATAGCTAGCCAGCTAGTTAAACAGGCAAAAATTACCTAAAACAAATGTTATTAACCTGTTGGGGATGGGGGCGCTGTTTAGACTATTTATGCTAATTTGGCTAATTTTTGAAACGGCTTCCCACAAAATCCTTGATCGTACAATATGCATATTATTATTATTATTGGATAGAAAACAGTCTATAGTTTCTATAGGAGTTGAAATTTTGTCTCTAAGTGGAACAGAGCCCATTCTACAGCAATTTCCCTGACATGGAGTCAGATTTGAGAAATGTTGGCCACTCTTCTGAAGTCAGTTAAAAGGGCACTGTCATTGCTATGACTATACGGACACTTCTTACGTCTTCCCCTGGATGCCTTTACGTGATGACGATTCCAATGGGGTCGATTGCGCGTTCACAGGCCCTATAAATCAAAAAACCCTGTAGCTAGCAAGTCTTTCCTTGCTGCGTAACGCGCGTGCTGGACACCGACCCGCTCCTGTTCCAAGCGTTAGTTTAGCCTGTTATATTTCTCCGGTCATCTTTTCACTCGTTATAGGAGTTAAAAACATCATAAGGTAGTTAATTTAAAGCGTTTTATAGCAATTTATATCCGTTTAGTGCGATTTTGGGACATTTATTTTTGCAACGATGTGAAAAGTTGGGCACGCTTTTCAGTTCATCCCGAACGCAGTTGACATTTCCACATGGCAAGAGGACAGCTTTCCACCAAAAGACGATTTCTCCCAAGAAAGGATCCTTTGCCCAAGATACTGATGGAAGAACAGCTCAAGGTAGGACATTTTTATTATGATAAATCGTGTTTCTGTCGAAACATTTTAGTGGCTTAGGACGCCATGTTTTTTGACGTAGCTTCGCTTGGCGCAAACTGTATTGAAAAGTAAGGATAAATTAAAAAATGTAATAACGCAATTGTATTAAGAATTAAATTGTCTATCAATCCCTGTCCACCCTATATTTTTTAGTCACGTTTATGAGTATTTATGTATAAGAGTAGATCACTGTCTAAGTGGCGCAAGGACTTTTTCTTTACCAGCTTGTCTACATTTCACATTGTCTAACCATGATTTTGGTGGCTAAATATAAACATTTTCGATCAAACTGTATATGCATGTTGTAATGTGATGTTACAGGAGTGTCATCGGAAGAATTCTGAGAAGGTTAGTGAAAAAATTAATATCTTTTGGCGATGTTGACTTTTATCGCTCACTTTGGCTAGAATCAATGCTGGGCTGCTAATTGCTATGTGCTAAGCTAATATAACGATTTATTGTGTTTTCGCTGTAAGACACTTAGAAAATCTGAAATATTGTCTGTATTCACAGGATCTGTGTCTTTCGATTCGTGTATGCTGTGTATTTTTACGAAATGTTTGATGATTAGTAGTTAGGTAAACACGTTGCTCATTGTAATTATTCTAGTCCATTTGTGACGGTGGGTGCAATTGTAAACTATGCCATCTACCTGAAATATGCACTTTTTTCTAACAAAACCTATCCCATACCATAAATATGTTATCAGACTGTCATCTAATGAGTTTTTTTGTTGGTTAGGGGCTATAAATATCTTAGTTTAGCCGAATTGGTGATGGCTACTGGTGTTGGTGGACAAATAAAAGATGGTGGATTATGCTAATGTGTTTTTAGGTAATAGATGTACATCTTTACATATTGTGTCTTCCCTGTAAAACATTTTAAAAATCGGAAATGTTGACTGGATTCACAAGATCTGTGTCTTTCATTAGCTGTATTGGACTTTAATGTGTGAAAGTTAAATATTTAAAAAAAATATTTTTTTTGAATTTCGCGGCACTGGTTTTTCAGTGGGGGGGGGGGGGGGTGTGCCGCTAGCGCCACGCTGATCCTAGACAGGTTAAAGGTAAGTGTAAATTCTTTGTGGGTAGCTAGCTAACAATTCTTCGTAGCTATCTGGCTACCTAACAGTAGTAGCTAGACAGTTATCCTATTGACGTACTATGGGCTTGTAATCTACGCACACTATAGTGGGTGTTGTGGACAGGTAAATATGCCAAAATTAACACAGCATTTATTTATTATCAAGATAAAATAGTGTAATCAGGCAACATATGACATGTGAATAGGAAACATTTAATTCAAGTCAGAGTGTATTTTCTATAGCTTTGCTCAGATAATGGATTCCATTGATTTCAATGAATGTTGCGTCATATTTCTGTGCATACTTTCCGTTGAAGCTGGCATCGATGCATGCTTCAAAATATGTACAAACAGAATAAACATTCGAGAAGTGTCCTCCATGTGCCGTTTCGCATACTTTGATTTGGACTCATACTACCGCTCGGAGCACGGTAGTATGCATTTTGAGAAACACCCACTGACACACACACACACAGATGCTCACACAGATCAGAGACACACACACACAAACACACATACACACTATAACAGCAAACAACATTTCTATATATACCTTTGCATTTCTCCATATGATTCATGACAGAACAAACCTATGGAGAATGTTTATTCTGCTCCACAGGTGTGTCCTGTCTCAAACATATGAAGACATATAAAGAGTGACCTAATCATTTTTTAATTGAGCATTTTTTTTGTCTATTCAAATTGAGACAGTCGAAAGTCTCAAAGCGCGAGAAACACTCCAGGTACTGCCAATCAAGTGAAGCCAACAGCCTGGTTAGGTCTTAGATAAGTATAGGATGAAGATACATCTAGACACTGATCTAAGGTCAGCGTTTGTATTTTCCCCTCCTAGTGGTTACAAATCAGATTCAGAGGAAATGAGCTGATTCTCGATCTGTGCCTTAGATCAACCTCTATCACGAGCCGGTCTTAGTCGGTCGGTGGCTGTATGCTTTTATTTGGGGCAATGCTGGGGCCTTTTGGAGAGGATTATCCTGACCTGTGGGGTAAACACAGCCTCACCAACACTGACTAACGCCTACACCTTGTGGGGATGGATACTCAGCCAAAATGAGTTCATATCTTGGAGGGGCTGGGGCTGGGGCAGCTTTGACCATCTGTCAAGCAAATCCATGCAGACAGCCAGTGGCAGGAGCCACACTCACACATGCCCACGCACACAGATACACATGTACATTCACAAACACACACTCACGGGGTGGCGGCCTTGGTTGGCGAGCTCGGAGCTAGAAGGGTGCTCCCCTCCCTCCCCTCAGTGAACCTAATTAGTCGAAATGAGCACCTCTCAAACCGCAGGGAAGTCAAGAAGAAACCTCAGAGAGACAGTCAACAGGTAACTACTCTCTTAGAAACAAAGGTGATAGAGGAGTGTGCACAAGGCTTCTGCCTGTGGTTTGGAGAATTAAAGAAGGATTCCACATTCGGGGAAACATTGCCATTGTTCTCCCCAGCCCCTTTGTCATGGTTTTTGTTTTGTCGATGAAACTGACTTTGAGGAGCGTCCAAATAAAAGTGAGCAGTATGGTAAAAAAAATCAGGGGGAGGAGAGGGTAGAGACCCACGGTGGATCGTGGATTTGCACTCAGGGTGACGCCCAACTTCACAGAGATCAAAGGTCAACGAGCGCTGACCTTCACAGATGGGCTATGAATCCGGGGAGAGAAATGAGATAGGATAGCGTGCTCCAAGGAGGCAAGCCAGAGAGGAAGAGGGAGGGTTAGACCTTACATTAAAGGGAAACTTCGTGATTTTGGCAATGAAGCCATTTATATACTTCCCCGGAGTCAGATGAACTCTGGGATACCATTTTTATGTCTTTGCATCCAGTATGAGGGAAGTTAGAGGTTTGCGATCCAATGCTAACTAGCTTTAGCGCAATGACTCTAGCTGTGTTAAAATACTAACCGCACTAACCGCACTAACCATACTAACCGCACTAACCATACTATTTGTGATGTAAAATTGAGTATATAGTATGCTTATTGTTCATTTGCGTGGATATAGTTAGTATGTCAAAAGTTCCCGGACGTCGTACTACATTAACCAAAATACGCTAGTCTTACGAACCACATAGCATATAACTACAGCAGTTGCTTGTATGTATGTTAGCTAGCGACCTAATGTTAGTTGGCTACTAATACATCGAACTTGCTTGTATATTATCGATATGCTATCTAACTAACCACCCAAAGTTTATTGACTTGATTATTTGTATATATTATGAATCCCCATTAGCTGCTGCCAAAGCAGCAGCTACTCTTAATGGGGTCCAGCAAAATTAAGGCAGTTTATATATTTTTTTAAACATTTACAATACATTCACAGATTTCACAACACACTGTATGCCCTCAGGCCCCTACTCCACCTCTACCACATATTTACAGTACTAAAAAAATCCATGTGTATGTATAGCGTGTGTGTGTGTGTGTGTGTGTGTGTGTGTGTGTGTGTGTGTGTGTGTGTGTGTGTGTGTGTGTGTGTGTGTGTGTGTGTGTGTGTGTGTGTGTGTGTGTGTGTGTGTATGCATGTGTCTGTGCCAATATTTGTGTTACTTCACAGTCCCCGCTGTTCCATAAGGTGTTATTTTATCTTTTTTTTTATTTTTTTTATACAATTTTACTGCTTGCGTCAGTTACTTGATGTGGAATAGAGTTCCATGTAGTCATGGCTCTATATAGTACTGTGTGCCTCCCATAGTCTGTTCTGTACTTGGGAACTGTGAAGAGACCTCTGGCGGCATGTCTTGTAGCGTATGCATGGGTGTCCGAGCTGTGTGCTAGTATTTTAAACAGACAGCTTGGTACATTCCGTTTGTCAACACCTCTTACAAAAATGGAGTCAATCTCTCTTCCACTTCTACTAAAATCAACTAATAGTATATAGTATGTAGTATATACTCATTAATTATGTAGTATACAGAGGGTAGTGCGTACGGCCCAGTACATCACTGGGGCCAAGCTTCCTGCCATCCAGGACCTCTATACCAGGCGGTGTCAGAGGAAGGACCTAAAAATTGCCAAAGACTCCAGCCACCCTAGTAATAAACTGTTCTCTCTGCTTCTGCATGGCAAGCAGTACAGGAGCACCAAGTCTAGGTCCAAAAGGCTTCTTAACAGCTACCCCCAAGCTATAAGACTGCCGAACAGCTAATCAAATGGCTACCCAAACTATTTGCATTGACCTCCCCCCCTCCATAATGGCAGCCCCCGCACCCCTCTGATTCAGAGGGTTTGGGTTAAATGCAGAAGACACATTTCAGTTGAATGCATTTAGTTGTACAACTGACTAGTTATCCCCTTTTCATTTCCCCCTTTTTTTACGCTGCTGCTACTCGCTGTTTATTATCTATTCATAGTCTCTTTACCCCAACCTACATGTACATATTACCTCAATTACCTTGACTAACCTGTACCCTCGCACATTGACATTGGTATATAGCCTTCTTATTGATATTTAATTGTTACACTTGAATTGTTTTACTTAAATTATTTTGTTTATTTAATAAAATAAGTCATCTTAAAACTGCATTGTTGGTTAAGGGCTTGTAAGTAAGCATTTCACGGTTGTTTTCGACGCATGTGACAAATAAAATGTTACTTGATTTTGATACAGTATGTTGGTATGGGTATTCGAACACAGGCTGTAAGTCTGAGGTCCTTCTGAGGGCTTGTCGGGAGTGCAGAAAGAGAGACATAAATCGCACTACGGGCGTGGTTCTTCCGCACCAGCCTTGCAGACTAGCAGGGAGACAGTCGTCGCAGCGGCCCCAGCCAGGGTGTGGGTTAAGGGGGGCAGGAAGAGAGGGAGAGAGGGGCGGTCTGGATCTAGACACGGGAGGATGGAGGGCCTAGCCCAACTGTGTGTTACCGGTTCCCAGGGCATAGCTACACAGTTAATGAAGAGAGACACGGCTGGCAAAGCAGTGAGATGGCAGAGGATGGGGGAGGACGGGAGGGAGAAAGACAGGGGCACAAGGAGTGCACCGTGCCAGTGCCGTTTTGGGTTTGACTGAAATGTAAATAAGTACTGCCTGTGAGAGAACCAGGAAAGCCAGGGCCAGAGGTCCTAAACATACTGCAGTCTAAAGTCTGTGAGAAGGGTAGTAACAGACCACCTTCCTAGTCCAGGATTCTATCCAGCACGACTTCACTGAGGTTACAGTCAAACTATTTTCTTCATCAAATGGCAACTAAGTAAAAAGACATTTAAGAGAGTAGCCTAATAATAAACAAAGACAAAACTGAAGATCTAAAAATGCAAAAAAATGTTGTATAGTACAAGCAATGGTGTTGAAGTTGCAGCACAGGGCTCCAATGACTGGGATGAGTCGAAACTGATAACGTCCAAGGGCACGTCATGATGCAGAGATACAAGGGATGGGTGAGGACAGATCTTCTCCTCCTCCTCCAACGATACAGTGCAGCTCGCATCATCGACGTCTACATGTCCTGGGCCTTCTCCAGTGGTGGCAGTGCCTCCTGCATGATCCTGCCCCATTTAGTGGTGTCTGAAAAAGAAGTTAGGACTTGTTGATTAATCTTATATTTTGGGGAAATTGTGTCTTCGTCTTGGATTAAGAAAGACATGAATGGATTATATAAACATTCATATAAATATTGTAAAATTGTTTATAAAGTGCAAAAGTATTTTTTTTGTGGTTGTCAGATATTTTATTACTGTAACATACTGGCTGTTTCCAAATTCGAATCAATATGTCATTACATCAGGGCAATGTGAAAGTTGGGCATTTCGTTTTTTATCGCTGCCAGTCTGTTTATGCCCTTGCTTCCATGTGATTCAAGAAATAAATTAATTTCATAGTTTCGCTAAATACCTCCAAAAATGCCATGCCAAAACTCCTTTCACTACTCCCGACACCCCCCCTTTTTAGAAATGTTAAGAAGATAGTAAAACGTGCAAGCTGTCTTTATTCATTCTGTGATTTGAGTGGAGTCAGCTCACTGTCCAGTTTCCATAGCTTGTTAAAGAAAAACTCCACCCAAAAACGATATTTTAGTATTTGTTTCATTGGTCCATTGTTGACATAGTCCCAAAATGTGTTGCTTGTCAGCAATCATGTTTTCAAGATATGTAACTTTCAATAGGATCAGCGTGCCGCTAGCGGCACACCCCCCCCCCCCCCCCCCACTGAAAAACCAGTGCCGCGAAATTCAAAAGAAATATTTTTTAAAAATATTTAACTTTCACACATTAAAGTCCAATACAGCTAATGAAAGACACAGATCTTGTGAATCCAGTCAACATGTCCGATTTTTAAAATGTTTTACAGGGAAGACACAATATGTAAAGATGTACATCTATTACCTAAAAACACATTAGCATAATCCACCATCTTTTATTTGTCCACCAACACCAGTAGCCATCACCAATTCGGCTAAACTAAGATATTTATAGCCCCTAACCAACAAAAAAACTCATCAGATGACAGTCTGATAACATATTTATGGTATGGGATAGGTTTTGTTAGAAAAAAGTGCATATTTCAGGTAGATGGCATAGGTTACAATTGCACCCACCGTCACAAATGGAATAGAAAAACTACATTGAGCAACGTGTTTACCTACTTACTAATCATCAAACATTTCGTAAAAATACACAGCATACACGAATCGAAAGACACAGATCCTGTGAATACAGACAATATTTCAGATTTTCTAAGTGTCTTACAGCGAAAACACAATAAATCGTTATATTAGCATAGCACATAGCACATAGCAGCCCAGCATTGATTCTAGCCAAAGAGAGCGATAACGTCAACATCGCCAAAAATATATTAATTTTTTCACTAACCTTCTCAGAATTCTTCAGATGACACTCCTGTAACATCATATTACACAATCCATATAGAGTTTGATCGAAAATGTTTATATTTAGCCACCAAAATCATGGTTAGACAATGTGAAATGTAGCTCAGCTGGTCAGAAAATGTCCTTGCGCCACTTAGACAGTGATCTACTCTTATACATAAATACTCATAAACGTGACTAAAAAATATAGGGTGGACAGGGATTGATAGACAATTTAATTCTTAATACAATTGCGGAATTACATTTTTTAATTTATCCTTACTTTTCAATACAGTTTGCGCCAAGCGAAGCTACGTCAAAAAACATGGCGTCCTAAGCCACTAAAATTTTTCGACAGAAACACGATTTATCATAATAAAAATGTCCTACTTTGAGCTGTTCTTCCATCAGTATCTTGGGCAAAGGATCCTTTCTTGGGAGTAATCGTCTTTTGGTGGAAAGCTGTCCTCTTGCCATGTGGAAATGCCAACTGCGTTCGGGATGAACTGAAAGCGTGCCCAGCTATTCACAGCGTTAAAGAAATAAATGTCCCAAAATCGCACTAAACGGATATAAATTGCTATAAAACGCTTTAAATTAACTACCTTATGATGTTTTTAACTCCCATAACGAGTAGAAACATGACCCGAGTAATATTACCCCCTTCACTAATGCTTGGAACAGGTGCGGGCCGGTGTCTTCTAGGCGCATGACGCAGCTCCAAAAGATTGACTTAGCCTCAGGGTTTTTTCATTTGTAGTGCCTGTGAACGCGCAATCGACCCCATTGAAATCGTCATCACGTAAAGGCATCCAGGGGAAGACGTAAGCAGTGTCTGTATAGTCATAGCAATAACAGTGCCCTTTTAACTGACTTCAGAACAGTGGCCAACATTTCTGAAATCTGACTCCATGTCAGGGAAATTGCTGTAGAATGGGCTCTGTTCCACTTAGAGACAAAATTTCAACTCCTATAGAAACTATAGACTGTTTTCTATCCAATAATAATAATAATATGCATATTGTACGATCAAGGATTTTGTGGGAAGCCGTTTCAAAAATTACCCAATTAGCATAAATAGTCTCAACAGTGCGCCCATCCTCAACAGGTTAAAGAAAAACTCCACACAAAAACGATATTTTAGTATTTGTTTCATTGGTCCATTGTTGACATAGTCCCAAAATGTGTTGCTTGTCAGCAATCATGTTTTCAAGATATGTAACTTTCAAAATACAGAAATCCTGCGTTTTGCATCATATGATGCAAAGTGCTCATAGGGGGACGATTTCTGTTTTTTGAAAGTTCCATATCTTGAAAACATGATTGCTGACAAGCAAAACATGTTGGGACTATGTCAATAATGAAACAAATACCAAATACCAAAACATCGTTTTGAGTGGAATTTTCCTTTAATAGGTCAACTCGGCCATCAGAGGTATACAGGTAAACCTTGAATTTGGAGGTTTGGATGTATCCCTCTGGTGACCGAGTTGACCTAGTTTATGAAATGCCATTGGTTTGTTGAGAAAAGGTTCAAGATCTTTGATAGGCTGATGAGGAATTTGTTACAGGAAATAATCATTGCCACCTGGTGAGGATAGCATAGGGCTAACGTGTGCTAGGTTATCTGATTGGACCAGATAGAATGTTACATTGTATCACGTGACACCACGTAGACAATTTTAATTGGCTGATGCTTAAACTTAACCTTGAACCTCTATCGGGCCGTAGGCAGCTACTCTATCGTAAATACAGACTCTATGCATTCTAAATTACCACCCATTTGGAAAAGGAAAATGCAATAAATATTTACTCTGAGCTGCGCTTCAATAGGTTGGTGGTAGATGGAAGGCTGTGTTGCCCAACAGAGTCCTTTGTCCTTTGAAGAGTGTCTCTGGTGGTGAACGGGATACGTTGTAGTGTCGTCGTTGTGTGGTAAATGGGATACTCTGTCCATCCTTTCCTTGCCCATGTTTGCAGCTGTTGTTGCTAACTCAATGGCTAGGAGGTATCACTTCTGTAGCGAATAAGAGTTCAAAGTTCATTCCATTCGCAAACAAAGCTCACGCTGAGGTTGGCTTCGTTCTGTAGTTATTATCTGAATCCTTCTGACATCGGACCGTCGTCCTAATGTACCCGGAACAAAAGGTTACATTTTCGTCAAGGGCTTATATAGTGGAGGGAGAGAAGGGTGTGTTTCAGAGTTTATAACCCATGTCTCTTCACAGGGGCGGGCCACTGATTGAGCAGAGCTCTAATCTTATGAAAACCCAATTCTCTCATTTGGAAGCTAAAATTACATGTCATCTTTTCACAAATAGTTTCATTTAAATTGCACAACAATTCCATGTGAATCTGATAACGTTAATGTGTAGACTTTCCCAGATACAGTTTATTTTTGTCCTGTCATCAGTCATAATGTCTCAGATGACAACCGAACTGACATCATATTCATTAAGTACCAACGCATTTTTTCAACTGATTCTATTACCAAAATATGGTTCCTTTCTCTCCACTTGTTTGATGTTCCCAGACTCTCTATGTTTAACGAAGGCTATTCAAGAGTCCCTCAGTAGAGTCAGAGAGAGAGGGAAGGGAGAAAGGTATTTATGGGGGGGTCATATACCTTACCCACAGGCCAACGTCATGACACCAGCAACAGGTATACTTGCTGTAGCTAACTAGCTCCATTGCTAAGGTTGCTGCATTCTAGTTGGGAGTTATCTTCTTGCGAATATAGGGGGTGCTGTTTCGACTTAGCATAAATTGGTCTCCAGATTAAACTGCCTAGTACTCAATTCTTGCTCGTACAATATGCATATTATTATTATTATTGGATAGAAAACACTCTCTAGTTTCTATAGCCGTTGGAATTATGTCTCTGAGTGAAACAGAACTCATTCTACAGCACTTTTCGTGACAGGGAAATCTTGGCCCCTGTTCCCAGGTCAGTTGTAATGTCCCTGTGAATGCTATGGGGATACAAACACTGCCTACGCCTTCCTCTAGATGTCAGTAAGTGGTGACAATTTGAATGGAGTCGATT
Source organism: Salvelinus fontinalis (assembly GCF_029448725.1). Classification (NCBI taxonomy): domain Eukaryota; kingdom Metazoa; phylum Chordata; class Actinopteri; order Salmoniformes; family Salmonidae; genus Salvelinus; species Salvelinus fontinalis. Next base: position 3,722,270 of record NC_074683.1, read on the forward strand.
GCGCAATCAGGGCCTGTATAAAAGACCAAAGAGCGGAAGTACATGTCTTTTCCTCCCTGCGCTTGGCGCACGATGGACGTCGGACTGGCCTCCTTCCAAGCTTTGGTTTAGCCAGTAATATATCGCCGGTCATGTTTTTACTCGTTATAGGTGTTAAAAACATCATAAGGTAGTTAATTTAAACCGTTTTATAGCAATTTATATCCGTTTAGTGCGATTTTCTGGCATTTCTTTGTGACGCACTTCCAAGAGCTGGGCACTTTTCTAGTACATGCCGAACGTTAGTGGCCATTTCGACGGGACAAGAGGACATCTTTCGACCAAAAGACGATTAGACCTGAGAAAGGATACATTGCCCAAGATTCTGATGGGAGTTCAGCTAATAGTAAGAACTAATTATGATGATAAATCGTTGTTCTGTCGAAAAATGTTAAACGCATATTCCGCCATTTTCTTTCGGGTAGCTTTGCTTTGGCGCACCCTGTATTGCACAGTAAGGATAATAAAAAAAATGTAATTCATCGATTGCATTAAGAACTAATTTCTCTTTCAATCGCTGTCCACCCTGTATTTTTTAGTAAAGTTTATGAGTATTTATTCATTAGACTAGATCACTGTCCAATATGGCGCCCGACATTTTCTGACCAGCTTGGCTACTTTTCTCATTGTATAACCACGATTTTTGTGGCTAAATATGCAAATTCTCGAACAAACTCTATATGTATGTTGTAATATGATGTTACAGGAGTGTCATCTGAAGAATTCTGAGAAGGTTAGTGAAAAAATGTATACATTTTGGTGGTGATAATGCTATCGCTCTTTTTGCCGTGAATCAACGCTGGGGTAATGTTTGCACATATGGTATGCTAATATAACGATTTATTGTGTTTTCGCTGTAAGACACTTAGAAAATCTGAAATATTGTCTGGATTCACAGGATCTGTGTCTTTCAATTACTGTACGCTGTGTATTTTTAAGAAATGTTTTATGATTAGTAATTAGGTAATACACGTTGCTCTCTGTATTTATTCTAGTCAAGTTGTGATGGTGGGTGCAATTGTAAACTATGATTTCTACCTGAAATATGCAAATTTTTCTAACAAAACCTATCCTATACAATAAATATGTTATCAGACTGTCATCTGATGAGGTTTTTTCTTGGTTAGTGGCTATCAATATCTTTATTTGGCCGAATTGGTGATAGCTACTGGTGGAGAGAAAAAATGGTGGACAAAGAAAAATGGTGTCTTTTGCTAACGTGGTTAGCTAATAGATTTACATATTGTGTCTTCCCTGTAAAACAGTTTACAAATCAGAAATGATTGTTGGATTCACAAGAAGTGGATCTTTCATCTGGTATCTTGGACTTGTGATTGAATGATATTTAGACGCTAGTATTTACTTGTGACGCTATGCTAGCTATGCTATTCAGCTTTTTTACTGGTGGGGGAGTTGGGGGGTGCTCCCGGATCCGGGTTTCTGAGTCGGTAGAAGTTATTTTACTTCTTGCATTGAAGGAATCATGTGTCTATTTAGGTGACAATGCCCGAGAAGCCAGTGTTTGGATGGTATATTGGCACTGGTGTTGTTAGGCCAGAGAATAAGTCGAGGGCTGGCAAACCGTGCCAATATATCCTCCAAACACTGGCTTTGAGGGCGGTTGCGTTGCGTTGTACTGAAGAACAGCCCTTAGCCGTGGTATAGTGGCCATATACCACACCTCCTCGGGCCTTAATGCGTAAATAGATTACGAATATTAAAAATTATCTGGATCCAGGAGGGCATAAAGTTCTAGCAAAAGGGGAGAGAGGAGGAGATGGGGAGGTAGAGGGGCACAGAATGTAAACAAACAGGTTACAGGTAAATCAGGTGTGTATACTGTGTGTACATGCAGCTTCATTAGCGAGAGGGGAGATGTAGAAGTGATCTTCCCTTCCATATTTCAGGATCTAACTCAATAAAGTAGAGCTGAAGGACATCCATAATTTTTCACACCTTACTGAAGGCCAAATGTTCAAGAATGTTTAATGGAACACTATTTATATCCCCTATATGAATCTTTTATTTCAACATTTCATGTCACTGAAGCTTGATGAAAATATTTACTTCAACACAGCTCAAATATTGTTGTAAAGTATCTCGCTAATCAAAGTGTGTCGCAAGAGATGGAATCTGCTCAGTACAAGCAATTGAAAACATGATGTGAATGGTGATAATGTAGGAAATAATAGGACCACTAAAGAGATGTTTATGTAAAGGATAAGCGCCAACGCTCTGTACATTACCCTGAAAATAATGGATGACGCGGCGGGACGAGTCCCTTTTGGGGATTTCATTTTTAGAAGGTAATCTACAGAACAGAGGTGTTTATTCCACTTATACCACAGTTGCCAAAGAAACATTACGAAGCACACATTTACTGGTAGAAATTACATGTTTTCATTGATATTTATATTTTTGTAAGTCTTTTTCATTCTCCCACCAAACCTGATTGTTAGTCCGTTGCCAGAGACGTGACTAAGTGGTTAATTCTGTTCTATATCTATGGATATTCGTTCATTATTTTTATTCGGTTACCATGCTGTCTGGCAACATTCTTATCCCTTGCTTGCTAGCTAGCCAACTACGCCTAACACAGTCATGTCAAGCTCTGTAGACAGAATTACACAAAATAGGTACATTTGCATGTTTAAGATGTTTTCTAGTGACTTTCATTTGTATACATCCATAACAATGTGGTTATGATGCGTGATTTTGCCTGTCACTGAAAAGTTTGCCTTCTTGTCAAGACACTGTTGATTACCAGGAGATTGCATTGGATATCAAACATTAGGCTAGAAGCTAGCTAAATAGTCTGTTGCAAGCAAAAATGCCAACCAACTTCAACAATATCAGTTGCTGAAAACAGCTGGTCAAGTTAATAACATGTGGGAGGATTTGACAGCATAGCGCCACTTGCGTCATGACTGCAACATTGAAGGACAAGAGACATTCATGTTTGTCTCTTCACTCATCACGTTAGATCATCAGATGTCTCTGCAAAAACAAATTAATGCTAGCTGGACCTGCGTTTACAATGTATCTAATATCGGTTTGTGTGTTTGTTGGTTTCGCTTTCTGTAACTATGTAGCAAGTACAATCTGCATGTGCATCACTTTATATTACGTCATGATAAGGTGTCCCTTATAACTGTCCCAGAGACATCCAACTGTCCCGTGTTTCTGGTTTTAATGCCCATTCTAGAATTCCCTTCTTGCATGACCCTAATCAGAAATAGGAATAGTTTCTCTCTTCTGCCAGAAGTATTACGACCGATCTGCTGGGTTTTGTCTGAAATCAAGCAGCATTGAGCATGTTCTGAACTTGGGCTGCCTCTGAGAAATGGTTTTGGAGAACCTCTGGTGCATGCTACATTGGTGTTTAATAAAATCAGTCCAATGAACAACAATGAAAGGCACTTTGACACCTAACGAAAAGCATGATGAACACCATCCATTATTATTCTGTCTCCTCTTTAAAAACACATTGGAAGAATTGACCCTTTAGTGGGGTTTGGCTGTAGATAAATCATCTATGCAGTTAATGTGCAGATATAGTGGAATAATAAAATCATAAAAGCTTCGTAGTTTTTACGTGTCATGAGCCAATTAAGGACATAACTCATTGGCTGTAATAAATGTGTCCCTTCCCTATATACGTTTCCTTTAGTGATGTGCAGCTTGACTCATAACACGCATAACTGCAGGGTGGGCGGGTTTAGGGTCATGAAATATTGTGTGGATGAAGGGCGGGTGGGTGGATGGGCGGGTGGATGAAGGGCGGATGGGCGGGTGGATGAAGGGCGGGTGGGTGTGCGTGCGGGTGGATGAAGGGTGGGCGGGTTGAAGAAAGAGAAAACAATACACAACAAAACATGAATGTATAAAGCTACATTGAGGTTTTTATTTCATTATTTTTAGGCTATCTGGCATTAGTGTGTAAGCCTATAAGCTTTAGGGCCTAACTGTACACATGCCAAATAACCTACACGCCAATCGCTAAATGTTTTTGGAAACGGGCAGAAAAAGTCTGGCAAAAAGGACAATGTTGGTTTTAATTCAATAAGAGAAAAGCTGCAAAATGGATAGTTGAAAATAATGAGAAGGGAGGGCCAGAAAAGTCATGTTTGCTAACGATTTGATGAAGTGGTGGAGGAGGATGATAGCATTGCTGGCTACGTTATGTGTAATGTATGTGAGGCCCTACACAAATTCAACAGTCAGAAGACAGGGACTTCAAACAGGATTATGGACACTGACTGTAGGTCTATAACCTCTCACATAGTCGTAATATTAAATCCTGCAGAAATAAGCATTTCTTGCAGTAAAATGATACACCAAATGGGAACATGAGTGGAGAAATGTCATTTATTTATCTTTAGATAATGTGAATGTGCAGTTAGTGAAATCTGTAGAGGTGCTAGCTTTTTTGTTTACATTTTAGTAATATAGCAGACACTCTTATCCAGAGCGACTTACAGAAGCAATTAGGGTTAAATGCCTTGCTCAAGGGAACATTGATAGATTCTTCACCTAGTCAGTGCCAGGATTCGAACCAGCAATGTTTCGGTTACTGGCCCAATGCTCTTAACCGCTATGCTACCTGCCGCCAAAAGCTGATAGTATTTCAACCACATAAAATATGCATCCAAGCTGAATTCAAATATTATCAAAAACATGTTAGGTTTTCACAGATTTCTATTTTCCTTCCAGTCAAACTGATGTCATTTGGAGACATTTTTTTAAAATCATTTTGGGGGGGTTATTACATTTTCTCCCAGGTGCCACAACATATTTGCTCTGCAAAAGAAGGAGAGATCCACAAAAATAACATGTGAACAAGACGTGAAACACACATACACACATACTGTTATAGCATGCCAGACAGAGTGGTAAACCCATTGCTTGGAGCTGGAAGGTGGTGGGAGACCACATACTTTTTATGCAGCTTAGACCGCTTACCCACACACACACACACACACACACACACACACACTCAATTAACCAAAGCGGTTGGGAGGGTCCCAGATGAGGCCCAGAGAGATGGCCAGAGTGCCCGAACTCGGGCCTCATAACCTGGGTCCCACTGACAGAAAGTTGGCCCGTAAAGCTGGAGCTCAACATGACACATCTCCGAATGGTCCAGGGCTCTCGTTAACAGGGTTCGGAACAGCCAGGGCCACACCTTCTTGCTTGTGTTTGGGAAGCTAGCGTATCTGTCCCATTTGAGATACAGGAGGGGATTCCCTCAGGCTTCGGGTCAAACTGATATTGGAGTGTGGTGAAGCTCTGTTAGCATGGCTTCTAGAGTATATCTCCATCTGAATGACTCCTGATTGCAGCAATACAGTACTAGGAAATGGCTGTTGCAGATGTCTCCTGTGGAACTGACAAATATGGAGGACCATAATTCCTTTCCATTGTTTCGATATTTTTCACTCCAGTGGTGTAATATGGTTGTGTAACAGCATAACTTCCTTCACTCTCCTACTTCATGATCTTGGTCTTTGTAATTTCCCAAATAAGAGCACCAATCACTAGTTCTTTGTAGCATAAAAAAATCTAAAAGCAATTTTAACAACTGGAAAGGTCTGACATTCTACCCACCACATGTAATAAAGAGGTTTGGACTATGATTCCCTTCCAGCATGTTTGTGTACCCTGGTCCTTTTTCTGCAGCCTGGAATGACATGAAAGGAAGGTGGAAAAGAGACATGCTTCCAGACTTGGGCCAACTCCAAGGACCGAGGCTGTTTCAGGAAGGGAACACAGAGGAAAAGTCAAATGTACTACAAAGAATTAAACACATCTACCTAAGATAAGACTGATAGTCTTAACCATTACCATGGGCAGAGCACATGAATGGAGAACTGTACAATCACCTGTGCTATGCATTGGTACAAAATGCTGTTGAAAAGGATTAGTGATACTTTTTTCTGGCAAAGGGATGAAATTCTGTCCTTTCGCTGGTATAAGACCTATGTCATGTATCATTTCTCAATCCATTCTCACATTTTTGTTCTTGCTAAGCACTAATGCACCTGAACTAATAAAGGGCTAATTAGACAGTTAAAATAGATGCCCCAAGGGGGCAGCATTGGTGTCAATTGTTATTCAATAAGGCCCAGCTATTCTAGTGTTAATTAGCTGATTAGTTGAACCAGTTGTGTTAGTGTGGGGCCAGATCAACAACAGCCCCCCCCCCCCCCCCCCGTCCCGTCCCGTCCCCCCCACCAGGAATAGATTAAGAAACACTGACGTAAAGTATGACCAGACAGTGTCTTATACTGTAGCAGAGCGGGAATCCAGATGGGTCCTCTCTTCCTCTGTTACCTGGCTGTGTACCTAGACAGGATCCATCTTTCCTATCCTTAAGTCCCCCAACTCCACTCCTTCTCCTAGCCTTCAGCACACATCCTTTTCCCATTCCCTCTGCCCTCTCTCTCTCCGCCGGGCCGATGCAGCAGTGATGACAATCCCAGATGTGGCTTAATAAATACTCGGTGGCCTGTAGCTTGAACCCCAGATTTTATTCAGGGCAGTTCACTGGAGATGGAAGTTCAAGGCATCAATAAGGGTTTGAGTTTTAAAGATGGAATATGTTTTTTAATGTCTCTCTACAGGAATAGAGTGTACGGAGGTACAGCCGCACGCCTGTATGTTTCGTATTAGGGACACATCATATTTCATGTATTTTTATCAAGAGGATGGCCAGTTTGTTAATCGCATGCTCCCGCAAGCTAAAAATACCTTAATACACACCAGTCAAGACCGCAGTACGCCAATCGCATGCACTGAAATGATTTAGCGTGGATCAACGTCATCAGCTGAAAATATTTGAGTTTTTGGACATGGCCATGTGTTATATAATCTTGCCGTGTAGCCTGTAAAAACTGGAGGCATGTGTGGCATATCTGGAGAAGGGAGAATGTATGTGACAATATTGTTGTTGTTTTGTGTGTGTGTGTGTATGTGTATGCATGTGTGCGTGTGTATGTGTGTCTGTGTGTGCATGTGTTTGGACTTGTGTTTTATCAGCATCTGGTTATCTGATAACTGTTAAACTTGGGGGAGAGCCCAACTGCCTCTATATCACATTTTTGTATTATATTCAGTCAACTTGACATATGTTACAGATACACACACATGGGCCTACAGGACTGCATCTGGCTAGTGTTCAAGAGGTGGACCACCTCTGTGGGTGCTCTCTCTCTCTCTCTCTCTCTCCTTAGGAGATTCATATGGCTTCACTGGCCTATTTTCCGACTCAGTAAATAAAAAATAAACAAGATGGGTTTACCAACCACTATAATTAATATGTTTCTACTATTTATGTCCCTACATATTTCTTTCTCCCCTTCTCTCTCTGTCTCTTTCTCTCAATCTCTCTCACAAGTCTTTCAACAGCCCTCTGCCTGTTCCATGATGCCGTTTGTTTTCTTCTGCGCTCCACCGCCCCTCTGGCTCCCAGTGCGCCAGGCCACACATTCTAGCTGCTCACCTGGCCAAATCCGCCAGACATGCAGCCTCGGGCCAAGCCCCTGAAAAACATCTCAAATCTGCACTTCACCACACCCCTAGTCCCCCCCCCTACACACACACACACACCACCCACTCTAACACTGCCATCCTCTCCTGCCTAGCTGGCATTTGCAGATGTCAGCCACCCAAGCCACCCAAGTTAATCCATCTTCTCCTGGATGCTTTTAACTCCTTTTTAACACCACCTCAAGCTCAATACAGAACCCAGTACACAGAAACAAGGCCTCTACAGGCCTAAAATATAATAATAATAATACTTTATTAAATTTTTTAAGTGCTTTTCTCACACCCAAAATTATAATAATAAAAACAATCCAAATCACAGAACATAGAACACAGACAACAATTAAAGCTATATGAAGGTGTCTTCAGATCCGGAGGGCATGAGAACAGAATTAGCGGAGGTCCTTGAAAGCTTTTCTGAACAGCATCGTCTTGAGATATGCCTTAAAACCTCTTATTGCTGCCAACCCGTTAACGGGATCGATATGACAACACCCAGTGAAAGTGCAGGGCGCCAAATTCAAACAACAGAAATCTCATAATTAAAATTCCTCAAACATTCATGTATCTTATACCATTTTAAAGGTAATCTTCTTGTTAATCCCACCAAAGTGTCCAATTTCAAATAGGCTTTACAGCGAAAGCACCACAAACGATTATGTTAGGTCACCGCCAAGTCACAGAAAAATTCTGCCATTTTCCCGCCAAAGAGAGGAGTCACAAAAAGCACAAATAGAGATAAAATGAATCATTAACCTTTGATGATCTTCATCAGATGACACTCATAGGACTTCATGTTACAAAATACATGTATGTTTTGTTTGATAAAGTTGATATTTATATAAAAAAATCTGAGTTTACATTGGCGCGTTACGTTCACTAGTTCCAAAAACATCCAGCGATTTTGCATAGCCACATCAATTTTACAGAAATACTCATCATAAATGTTGATGAAAATACAACTGTTACACATGGAATTATAGATATACCTCTCCTTAATGCAACCGCTGTGTCAGATTTCAAAAAACCTTTACGAAAAAAGCAAACCATGCAATAATCTGAGAACGGCGCTCAGAGAAAAAATAAAATTATCCGCCATGTTGGAGTCAACAGAAATAACATTATAAATATTCCCTTACCTTTGATGATCTTCATCAGAATGCAATCCCAGTAATGCTAGTTCCTCAAGAAATTGATTGTTCGATAATGTCCATTATTTATGTCCTAGTAGCTACTTTTGTTAGGGCGTTTAGTACACAAATCCAAACGCTCGTGCAGGTCAAGCCGAACGTCGGACGAAAAGTTCAAAAAGTTATATTACAGGTCATGGAAACATTTCAAACTAAGTATAGAATCAATCTTTCGGATGTTTTTATCATAAATATTCAAAAACGTTCCAACCGGAGAATTCCATTATCTGTAGAAAAGCCATGGAACGCAGGTCGCTATCATGTGAAATGCGCATGACCAGGACCTGGCTCTCTGCCAGACCACTGACTCAAAGAGCTGTCATCCGGCCCCACATCACAGTAGAAGCCTCATTCAAGTTTCTACAGATGGTTGACATCTAGTGGAAGCCTTAGGTAGTGCAACATAACCAATATCCCACTGTATATTCAATAGGGGCTGGGTTGAAATTCGACCAACCTCAGATTTCCCGCTTCCTGTTTGGATTTCTTCTCAGGTTTTTGCCTGCCATATGAGTTATGTTATACTCACAGACATCATTCAAACAGTTTTAGAAACTTCAGAGTGTTTTCTATCCAATACTAATAATACTATGCATATATTAGCAACAGGAACTGAGGAGCAGGCCGTTTACTCTGGGCACCTCTGGGCACCTTTCATCCAAGCTACTCAATACTGCCCTGCAGCCATAAGAAGTTAAAGGAGGACAGAGACAATGCAGCCCTAATAGTGTCTGGAAGTGTGTTACACGGCCAGGGAGCCACCTCTATATAGTGCCACCTCTGCCCAAATCACCTCGGTTCCTCAGCTAGCTAGCTAGTTGCCCCCCTGCAGTGCAATCACACAGAACTTCTGCTAGGGCTAGTGGTGTGAGTGTTAGTTGAACTGGGAAGTGGACATGAAGCTAGGGTTAGGGTTATGGTTAAGGTTAGGATTGTGGCTGATGCTAGGGTTAAGGTTGAACCGGGATGTGGACAAGAAGTTAGTGTTAGAGTGACGGTTGTGGTTGAGGCTAGTGTAGAGTTAAATGTAGACACAAAGGTAGGGCTCACTTACAGTGCATTGGGAAAGTATTCAGACCCCTTGACTTTTTCCACATTTTGTTACGTTACAACCTTATTCTAAAATGGATTAAATATTTTTTTGTCTCATCAATCTACACACAATACCCCATAATGACAAAGCAAGAACAGGTTTTTAGAAATGTTTGCCAATTTATTAAAAACAAATAACTGAAATATTGCATTTACATAAGTATTCAGAGCCTTTATTCAGTACTTTGTTTGTATTTATTACAAGTCAGCAGCTACTCTTCCTGGGGTCCAATCTCATCAAAGCTCCCACATTACATATAAAACAAAATTTAAAACAATGAACTATGTTTGTACTGAATGAGCTAAAGATTAAAAAAAAGTACATCATATAACATCCCTACATCACCACATATCCATCACACAAAATGTTCAATACTACATGACAACAATATCACAATGTGTGCATATGCATGTGTCTGTAACTTTGTGTGTGTCTCTTCACAGTCCCCGTTGTTCCATCAGTTACTTGATGTGGAATAGAGTTCCATGTAGTCATGGCTTTATATAGTACTGTGTGCCTCCCATAGTCTGTTCTGGACTTGGGGACTGTGAAGAGACCTCTGGTGGCATGTCTTGTAACGTATGCATGGGTGTCCGAGCTGTGTGCTAGTATTTTAAACAGACAGCTTGGTACATTCAGCTTGTCAACACCTCTTACAAAAACAAGTAATGATGAAGTCAATCTCTCTTCCACTTTGAGCCATGAGAGATTGACATGCATGTCATTAATGTTGACTCTCCGTGTACTTTTAAGGGCCAGCCGTGCTGCCCTGTTCTGAGACAACTGCAATTTTCACAAGTCCCTCTTTGTGGCACCAGTAGTCTAGGTGTAACAAAACCAGGGCCTGTAGGACCTGCCCTGTTGATAGTGTTGTTAAGAAGGTAGAGCCGTGCTACTATTATGGACAGACTTCTCCCCATCTAAGCTCCTGTTGTATCAATATGTTTTGACCATGACAGTTTAAAAACCAGGGTTACTCCAAGCAGTTTAGTCACGTCAACTTGCTCAATTTCCACATTATTCATTACGAGACGAAGTCAAGGTTTAGAGCTTAGAGAATGATTTGTCCCAAATACAATGGTATTAGTTTTGGAAAATTTTAAGACTAACTTATTCCTTGCTACCCATTCCAAAACTTACTGCAGCTCTTTGTTAAGTGTTGTAGTCATTTCAGTCTCTGTAGTAGCTGGCGTGTATAGTGTTGAGTCACCCGCATGCATGTCGTTAGTAAAGATTGAAAAAAGCAAGGGGCCTAAACAGCTACCCTCGGGAATTCCTGATTCTACCTGGATTATGTTTGAGAGGCTTCCATTAAAGAACACGCTCTGTGTTCTGTTAGACAAGTATCTCTTTATGCGCAACATAGCAGGGGGTGTAAAGCCATAACAAATACGTTTTTCCAGCAACAGACTATGATCGATAACGTCAAAAGCTGCCCTGAAGTCTAACAAGACAGCCCCCATAATAATTTTATCATCAACGTATCTCAGCCAATCATCAATAATTTGTGTAAGTGCTGGGCATGTTGTGTGTCCTTCCCTATATATGTGCTGAAAGTCTGACAGTTTGTTTACTGTGAAATAGCATTGTATCTGGTCAAACACAAGTTTTTACAGAAGTTTACTAAGGGTTGGTAAAAGGCTGATTGGTCGGCTATTTGAGCCAGTAAAGGGGGCTTTACTATTGGGCTTTACTATTCTTGGGTAGCGTAATGACTTTAGCTTACCTCCAGGCCTGAGAGCACACACTTTCTAGTAGGATTAAATTGAAATAGGTGTGGCAATATTGTCCACTATTATCCTCAGTAATTATTTTTTTTCAATCTCTCTGTACTGCTCTGTTCATCTTTCCCTCGATCTTGACTAGTCTCCTAGTCCCTGCCACTGAAAAACATCCCCACAGCATGATGCCACCACCATGTTTCACTGTAGGGATGGTGCCACGTTTCCTCCCGACTTGACGATTGGTATTCAGGCCGAAGAGGTTTCATCAGACCAGATCATTTTGTTTCTCATGGTCTGAGAGTCTTTAACCTCTAACGCCTACCAAACCCGGATCCGGGAGCACCCCCATCACAAAAGCTGACTAGCATAGCCTAGCCTAAAGCCACAGGGATATCATATAATAAAATGTTCATGAAATCACAAGTCCAAGACACCAAATGAAAGATACACATCTTGTGGATAAAGCCATCCTTTCTGATTTTAAAATGTTTTACAGCGAAGACAAACTATGTAAATCTATTAGCTAACCACGTTAGCAAAAGACACCACTCCCATACTCCACAATTTTTTACTCCATCACCAGCTATCACAAATTCGACCAAATAAAGATATAAATAGCCACTAACCAAGAAACAACCTCATCAGATGACAGTCTGATAACATATTTATTGTATAGCATAGGTTTTGTTAGAAAAATGTGCATATTTTAGGTATAAATCAGAGTTTACCATTGCAGCCACCATTACAACTCTCACCAAAGCCACTAGATAACTACAGAGACCATCGTGTATTAGCTAATTACTCATCATAAAACATTTCTTAAAAATACACAGCGTGCAGCAGATGAAAGACACAGATCTTGTGAATCAAGACAATATTTCAGATTTTCTAAGTGTTTTACAGCGAAAACACAATATAGCGTTATATTAGCTTAGCACAATAGCGAACATCACACCAGCATTGATTCAAGGCAAAAATAGCTATAACGTATAAACCACCAAAATATATAAATTTTTTCACAACCTTCTCAGAATTCTTCAGATGACAGTCCTGTAACATCATATTACACAATGCATATACTCCATTCAAATTCTCACCGCTTACTGACATCTAAAGGAAGGCGTATGGAGTGCATGTACCCTCATAGCTTACATGGGGACTTATAAACTGACCTTAGAACAGGGACCTCGATTTCTGAAATCTCACTCCCTGACAGGAAATGTGCTGCAGAAAGAGTTTTGTTTCACTCAGAGAAATAATTCAAACGGTTTTAGAAACTAGAGAGTGTTTTCTATCCAATAGTAATAATAATATGCATATTGTACGAGCAAGAATTGAGTACGAGGCAGTTTAATTTGGGCACTATTTTTCCCAATGGTGAAATAGCGCCCCCATATTGATAAGAATTAAGTGCCTTTTTGCAAAGTCCAAGCAGACTGTCATGTGCCCTTTACTGAGGAGGGGCTTCCATCTGGCCACTCTACCATAAAAGCCTGATTAGTGGAGTGCTTGGTGGTTCCAAACTTCTTCCATTTAAGAATAATGGAGGCTGCTGTGTTCTTGCTGACCTTCACTGCTGCAGAAATGTTTTGGTACCCTTCCACAGATGTGTGTCTCGCCACAATCCTGTCTCGGAGCTCTACGTAGAATTCCTTCAACCTCAGTGCTTGGTTTTTACTCTGACATTCACTGTCAAGTGTGGGACCTTATATAGACTGGTGTGTGCCTTCCCATATCATGTCCAATCAATTGAATTTACGACAGCTGGACTCCAATCAAGTTATAGAAACATCTCAAGGATGCTTAATGGAAAGAGGATGCAGCTGAGCTCAATTTCGAGTCTCATAGCAAAAGGTCTGAATACTTATGTAAATAAGGTATTTCTGTTTTTTATTTTTAATACATTTGCAAAAATTTCAACAACAAAGAAGCTATTTTATCCAGTTTTCATAACAAAATTTGGAAAAAGTCAAGGGGTCTGAATACTTTCTGAATGCACTGTATATTCCGATGTTGCTCAGACTAATTGACCCTACTTTCAAGATTTCGATGCACAGATTACACTCGAGAACAATAGTAAAAAGTTATTACGCCAGCAAAAAAGCCACACATCTAGTGTATCAGGAAGAAGAAAAAAAAACATTTTTTCCCAATTCCCCAGTGTAGCTCCTATGTACGTTTGTCAATATGGTGATTTATTGACACGTTCCATTGTCTGTAAGGTAGTCGGTGTTTGGATTGTGATAAAAATGGGAACCAGTGCTCAAAGGCATAAACATTTACACTCTTGTTTCATGGAAAGGGTTTTTATAGAGGAAACGCCAAAGAAATCCCCAAGTAAGAAAGAAGACTAATCACTATGTGTTTCTCAGTGTAACAAAACATGCCATTGCCTAGGGACCTGCTCAAATGAAAACACCTTAAATGAGTAATACATTATTAGGATGTTTGATAAATATCACTTGTAATTGATACATTATGATTAGATACATGTTTGTATGAGAACATTGGAATGACACCATGCTTGTAAAGTATAACCTTTTTAGCTTGAATAACATTACACAACAGGATCCAAATCCGCAAAGAATGCCAAACAGGGTGTTGCATGAAATGTATCACCCCTGTGTTTTCTCTGCCCCTGCAGACATGAACAGTCCAATCAGTCTAATGAGAATACGCACATGGAATACAGCGCTGGGTTGAAATAAGATTGGAAATCATTTCTAATACTTTATCTGGGCTTGATTGAGCTTGCCCAGCACACTATAATCAATAGAAACGTCCCAAGAGTGCAATCCCCGCCTTTTGGCACTCCAGGCAGGCTTAACCCCTTACACTTGTGGGAATTGGCCTATATTGACAGCGCTATATTTAAATGTTTCCAACAGAAGAAATATGGAAAGCATATGCATAGCCATGGTAGCAATTTAAAAGGGAACAATTTGGAGATTACGGGAAATTATTAGACTAAAGGCGAGGACACAACAGTTCACCTCAGACTGAATCCAAACATTACATTGTTGATTATATATGCATTTTACATTTACTGTTGTTTTCACCATATTTGTTGATAATGAACTCTGGATACATTCAGTAACATGATAATAATATTGTTGGAAAATTTGGAATAGGTGCAACATAAGACAAAAAAATTACAAGGGTTTGAGTGAGAGGTCTAACTGGGGTTTCCAAGTGGTCACACCTCTCCAAAGTGTGCACAGCTCCTAAGTAATTTCAGTGCACTTTTATGTGTCAAAAAATGGTCTTCAACTATAAGGTGCTTTTTTTTGCTCTCTTAGCTGTGCCCTTATGGAACTAGAGCAAGCACACTTGTTTTGTTTGGAACACTGTTGTTTACGCAATCCAAAACCAGTTCATTATATATCAAAACCTGGCTCAGGTGGGCATAATGTGAAAGGTGGGCATAATTTCCATTGCCAACATGACTAACTAAATTATAAAATACAGTGTTAGGCTTTCAGGAGGCAATTCAGAGAAGCAGATCGTAATTTTGGTGCGCATAGAATGGAGTCATGAGTGCATTCTTCTTTGTCTACACCCATTAAGCCTTAGCCACGCCCATCTCTTTAAGGATTCACATGTGAGGCATTTGCTAAAAAGACTGATTAGTTTAGTAAATAACCAAAGATTTCAAGACTAAAAGTGTTGAAAGTACTAGCCTACAATAAGGAAAAACTGCAGGTAAAAATACACTTTATCTATTCCTTGGCCTATATCCTAATTTGACTTTGGTACAGGTCATGTTGTTCTTCACATTACCCTCTCTGATAAACACACACCATATCAAATAAAATAAAAAGTTGATTTGTCACATGCACAAGATAAAGAAGGTGTAAACAGTACAGTGAAATGGTTGGTTGCATAGGAGCAATATCAAAAACGGGAGGTGTCCAGATAAAAATATTTATACATATTTTATAATTATTAGATGACGCTTACCCGACACACTTGTCTAAATTGATGGGTCATGTGAAGGAAATGCTATAACCATCCCCCAGACACATCTTGTTAAGTATATGGGTCACTATTGTCTAGACATGTACACATGTTCATGAAATACAATAGATGGCTGTAATCACCCCCAGACACACCTGGCTAACTTGATGGGTCATGTAATCACCTGGCGAAGTGTTTTGTTTAGACATGTAGTCAGCTAGCTAGCTAG
Source organism: Salvelinus fontinalis (assembly GCF_029448725.1). NCBI lineage: Eukaryota > Metazoa > Chordata > Actinopteri > Salmoniformes > Salmonidae > Salvelinus > Salvelinus fontinalis. The sequence continues at coordinate 3,738,047 of NC_074683.1, forward strand.
CTAGCTAAACAATGAACCGGCATAATCCAAACTCATACTACTACCAACCAATACAAACATTGTCATAGCTCTAGTATGAATCTCCAGATAGCTAAAGCTAACCAACCAGGTCCAATGTTAGCTAGCTAACATTAGGCTGTAAATAAGAATGCAAATGAATTTCTGATTCTAATATCATTACTACAGAGATCATACACATAACATTAGCAAGCTAACATCGCTAGCTAGCAAACTGTACGCTTTAACTTGCAATGAAAACAACTTTCTGACAAAATGTGAAAAGTATAATATTTCTGAAAATGTAGCTATACTGTTACCCGTATACATGGACGAACGCTACACGGCAGACTTGAACCATTTAATACCGTTTTGTTTTTAGCTACATCTTGTTTGTCAGCGTTGTGTCAAGTCACTCTGGTTCACACTGACCGTGGCGCATGAAGAAAGTTGTTACTTTTTCCAACTGATCTATCGATAGTGCCTGCTAAATTCAGGGCATCAATGTTGTTGAGAAAAGTAGCTAAACTTTTTTAGCTCTCGATGGCTAACGTTATATATTTCAAAAATGTTGCAATAGAAAGGACTATGAACACATACTGAGCAGCTCACGTTATAAACAGAAGCATGCTACATGGCAGACCAATCCAACCTTATCTCACGGCATGTCCAGCCCAGCCATTATCTCAGCCAATCATGGCTAGCGGGAAGGTTCCTGGCTTTTTCCGTGGCTAAACCAACTAGGATGTGCTGGAGTCCACATAGTAACTACATGTTTACCGTTGTGTATACTGTATGCAGTATATCATGTACAGTTGAGCTGTAGTCACAGTAAGATATTTTTTAAGCAAGGATCTATTTTTCCATTAGGTCGACTACATGACCAGACAGAAATACTGAAACTAAACAGAGGAAATGAACCAACTCCTCTTTATCCACCCACATCATTCATTTCTGGGGTTTGTTCACTTCCATATTTATCTTTCAGAGAGGCGGCAATGCATTCAGTGAAATTAGCAGTGTGCTCAAGATAAATAAAGCATGTATCACATGAAAGGTGCATGTTGTGTAAGAAAGATGTAAAATGGCTGTTTGAAGGCTGTAAAATGCAATGGTAACATCATGTGAGGTGTTTTGAGGAAGTTCAAACCTACAGTATCATGATGTCACCTCTAGCCCTATACTGTCAGACCGGTGAAGAGAGATAAGCTTAGGATCACGGTGTGTGTGTCTGTGTGTGTCTGCATGCGTCTGTGTCTGTCTGTGTCTGATGTGTTTGTGTACGCGCACATGCATGCCTCTGTGCGTGTGTGTCTCCTTCTCTCTGTGTGTGAATGTTTATGTGTGGGTGTGTGTTTGTGTACAGAGTGTGCTTGAATGTCAACAGGGACGGCAAAAAATAGCCACATTTTCCAATGGAAGTCCTTTAAACCAATGATGCCCTCAATTTGTTTGGTAGCGCCTGTCAAACTAATGAGGTGAGTGAGTGAACAAGCCCTGGTGGACTAGGGGTCAGCCAAGAGCCAGTTCTGCTTCAGTGCCGTTCCTCTGGCCACCCCGCAGCCACCCCAACAAGACCTGGCACACACACATCACACCCGTCTGTCTGCCCACACTCAACAGACAAGCAGGACGGCCAATACAGAGAAAGGCACATTCTCACACACAGATGAAGAACTGTACACATAGTAATAACATGCATTCAAAGGTAGACACTCATACATGCACACACATACACACAAACAATACAGCCCCTACATGACAGCCACATTCAGGAACAGTGGATGCTTCAGTGCATGCGTCCATGTGAGTAATACTTTTAATTGTGGGTGTTGTGACTATATCTGATGCTAGTTTATTTCCTGGACTCTGTTCCAGGTATTGGGTCATTCTCACAGCGGGAAGCGAAATCTGTTTTCAATTTAAATTCCTGGAGGGAGTCAAAACTTTTTTTCTCACTTTGGTTTTTTGTTTTCAAATATCATTAGGAAATCTATATGACAAATTGGTTCTGTTCACCATGTGTGTGAGTGTTGTCATTTAGGAGAGACTTCAAACTCACCGGCTACATTTCAGTGAAGCTAGATTTCAAAAGGTTTTGGAAATAGTCACAGAGAAATCCCACTTTCAGTGAACTTTTTGCAGTCATATAACACACAGCTGTCAGGCTAACTTAATCCTGACTTCAAATTAAGAAAGTTCATGGTCTTTTTTATAAAAGATACAACATCTGTATTTAAACCTACAACAATTAAGCTGTACTTCACAGAGACCTGAAGTACTGACGCCCAATGACTAATCAAAGCTAAGGTTTTGACAGGTTAGTGATGTCAGTAGCCTTGGGGTACCTTGTGTTACTGAGACCGCTGGCTTGAATCTCAGGTCCATTGAAATATAGATAGAATAACCAGATTATAGACAGTCACTAATATTAAAAGTGATCCATATCTCCATTACAAGCTTATTACAAACCCCCACGATTAAACCCTAAACAAAGTCACACACACACACACACACACACACACACACACACACACACACACAGTGTCACAAACACACACTCAAACCTCTTCGTTCACACACACTCATACACACACACACACCACACATACGACAAATATACCCGTGCTCTTCGTGTAAAGAGCACAGGTATAATGCTGCCGGAGCCCGGAACAGCAGCTCTCCCTCATTTGTTTCAATTTGAGAATACACATAGCTGGTAAAACTATTTCTGGGAAATTAATTCTGATAAATTCAAAATAAATAATATTTAATTACCACTAAAATTCCATGAAAAACAAACCAAATAAATATGTATAGCAGCCTAGACGTAGGTAAATGTTGGTTTCTTCCCTGTCTTCTCTCTGGCGGTGGTGAGAATGATGAACTATATAGGCTACGGGTGCGTACTGCTGAGGCCCATCGGAAGCTTGACCACTTTGGCCAATCAGAACGTCGTAAAATAATAAAAATGATTTTCAGAAAACTCCATGGACCCCATGTCTATCTACTCTCTCTAGTCTTGCGCTGTGGAACCCCCCAGAATGATATGGGACCATTTGGTTACAGCGAAACCATTCTGCTGAGGACACACAAACCAGAGGAGCCTGAACATTTCTGGAAGTTCCTGTAGTCTTGCTTGCGATATTTAGCCTCTACATTGGCTATTTGTTGAGACCAGTGGATACTGCTGAGGGGAGGATGGCTCATAATAATGTTTGTAATGGAGTCGATGGAAAGGTATCAACCACATGGAAACCACGTATTTGATGTGTTTGATATCATTCCCCTGACTATGTCAGGGTGGGAAATTGGAAATGTGAGTAGGGCCAAGTTAGAGGTAATAATGCATTTAGTTTATAGTTTATTGAGATGCATGAATACATCACACCAAAATCTTGATTTATGGCTATTTCAATTTCCTGCAATATCCTGCAATTATACATAGTGATGATTTATGATTCACTACTTGGTCAATTGATTTGATAGCATGTTTCATCTATTTACACACTGTATCATAAATAAGCTTTTATTTTATTCTATAATAGGGTATATGGTTACCATGTGTTCAAGCTCATAAAATCAAAGTTGATTTATGATACAATGTGCAAGCTATGCAATTAAATGCCTACTCGCTATAAAGCTCTCCTCGCAATGATAATGCAAGGATATTAAGCTAAACTCATCAAAAAAAGAAACGCCCTCTCACTGTCAACTGCGTTTATTACCACAAGTTACCACCGGCTAAATCTATCATGTTAAAATGTCTATATACTCTGTTCCATCTGACTGCGTAATTCACTGTCTCTCAATTTATAAACTTGATCTCCACTATTAAAAGCATCTAGACATTATCTCACATTTCTTTTAGACTAACATTTAGTTTTCAGCAGCGGGAGATTTGTATAAACCTTGCAGTCTGTCTCTCTGACATCCAACAACATTGTTTCAATATTCAAATTTGATTTCCAGCTGTTCCATAGTAATGAACATGTCGGGAGTTGGGATGAGACAGACAGACAGGTAGGCAGCATTTCTCAGCCAGTCGAAATCAGGAATCAGCTGGCATCATTTTTTTGAATTTAAACAAAGAAATGTCAATTGAAAAAAGATTAAACGAAACAAAGTGTAGCTAGTTTGCAGTCTTTCCAGCTTCAGCTTGAAGTGTTTGTGTTAGCTGGGTAGTTGGCTAGCTCCTATGAACAACAGTGTCCTGATGAGTGAGCACATTTTCTATTTCAGGCAAAATCGTGCCTCATTAGCTCATTGCTGTGGATGTATCCAAATAAATGTAACTAGAAAACAGCTTAAACAAATGCAAATGATGCTACTGCATTGTTTGACATGCCTGTAAGTTAGTCATAGTTGGATATCTAGTAAGGAGTTGCCAGCCAGTATGGCAATGGAACATTTAGAACAAACAACTGGGTCGTGTCCATAGATACAGAACAAAAAGACTGAACAACTGGGTCGCGTCTCTGGCAACCGAACCGATAGAAGGAACGACCAGCCATTTTGGGTAGCAACCATTGATTTGTGTCTGGACTATATCTTGTGGAAGGATGAAATAGTATGAATAAATTCATCAAAATAATGCTTTTAATGAAAATTATGTCAATATTTTTTTGAATATGTTGTTATCCAGTTGTATAAAAATGATAATGCCGGTATTTGGTGAAGCCAGTGTTTGAGGGATATATTGGGACGGTTGGCCAACCCTCAACTTCATCTCGAGCATAACAACACCCGTGCCAATATATCCTCCAAACACCGGCTTCGAGGGCATTATCACTTCAATTGCATAGTAGGCCTATACCGTTCCTGTTACACCAAAAACACCTCCTTACTTCTAATGAGATTGTAGGATGGTTAGCTGAAGTTAAATAGTAAACAAAAACATTATCATGCTACATCTGTCGGTACAAACTTTGATTGAGGAAATTACATTATTTTAAAAACATATTTTTTTCACCTAAAATAAATGCACTACACCACTGGTGAGGAGGACATTACCCACCCTCGTCCTATTCGTCATTGCGGTGAAAATGAGTCAACCCACCTGCGGGGGCCAACTGGGCCTGTGAGACTGAGTCGACATGTACAGAGGCCAAGGGGTCAACCATCCGGGGTTGCACAGCTGTTTGTGCTTGTAAATGTATCTGCAATAGAAAAGACATGACGGATCTGGGGGCAGGACCTTTTACTACTGACCAATCAGTTCCCTCTGCTAAAATCACAGCAGCCGATTGCTGCAACCAGTGGCTAGATTGTTCCATCAATCAAATCTCAGGAAGTGGCTACCCACAGCACAGGAGCTGGAAGATGAAGAGAACTACTTCTCGGCCTGAAGTACTCAAATAAAATACAAATGTATCTACCTAAAGGTAATCGTCTCTTTTGTGTGTACATACATTTTTGGGGTGAAAATACATAGTTTGTTTATTATGTGAAATACACTGCTCAAAAAAATAAAGGGAACACTTAAACAACACAATGTAACTCCAAGTCAATCACACTTCTGTGAAATCAAACTGTCCACTTAGGAAGCAACACTGATTGACAATAAATTTCACATGCTGTTGTGCAAATGGAATAGACAAAAGGTGGAAATTATAGGCAATTAGCAAGACACCCCCCAAAACAGGAGTGATTCTGCAGGTGGTGACCACAGACCACTTCTCAGTTCCTATGCTTCCTGGCGGATGTTTTGGTCACTTTTGAATGCTGGCGGTGCTCTCAATCTAGTAGTAGCATGAGACGGAGTCTACAACCCACACAAGTGGCTCAGGTAGTGCAGTTCATCCAGGATGGCACATCAATGCGAACTGTGGCAAAAAGGTTTGTTGTGTCTGTCAGCGTAGTGTCCAGAGCATGCAGGCGCTACCAGGAGACAGGCCAGTACATCAGGAGATGTGGAGGAGGCCGTAGGAGGGCAACAACCCAGCAGCAGGACCGGTACCTCCGCCTTAGTGCAAGGAGGTGCACTGCCAGAGCCCTGCAAAATGACCTCCAGCAGGCCACAAATGTGCATTTGCTCGACTGAAGGACATTACAGATAATTGTATGTGTGGGATACACAGATGAGGTAGTCGTACAAAATTCATGCTAAACACTATTATTGCACACAGGGTGAGTCCATGCAACTTATTATGTGACATGTTATTAAGCAAATCTTTACTCCTGAACTTATTTAGGCTTGCCATAACAAAGAGGTTGAATACTTATTGACTCAAGACATTTCAGTTTAGATTTTTAATTAATTTGTAAAAATGTCTAAAAACATAATTCCACTTCAACATTATGGGATATTGTGTGTAGGCCAGTGACACAAAATCTCAATTTGATCCATTTTAAATTCAGGCTGTAACACAACAAAATGAGGAAAAAGTAAAAGGGTGTGATACTTTCTGAAAGCACTGCAGCCTGTCCCAAAGGAAATCTATTGGCTTGTGTTTGTGTTTTCATAACGCATCTGCCTCCATCTGCCAACACAATCAGACTGTACCAGTCTTCATTCAGGGCGGATACCAGCCTGCACGGTAACACGAGTCAAACATTCAATCCTAGATTTCAGAACGCCATGTCCTCTCCAGGCCCATATTTAGCAGGGTCTAATGCCGGTTCCTCGATTACACTGGATCGTGATAGTAAAAAGAAAAAGGGGGGGTGAGGTGAAATAGTGAGGGAATGAGAGCTGGGAGAGATTGACTTTGGGAGTTGGAGAGCACAGGCTATGCCTAACCCGTCCTGCCTGCGAAGCGTCTAGACGCAAATCATCGCCCAGGCCCGTCCCAACCCATATCGGTGGTCCTCCCTTCACCCCTTGGGTTCTGTGCGCCCCCTCTCTCATCCCCACCACCAACGCCCAGAATACCACTCACCCTGCTTACACCAATCACAACTTTCATCGCTACATTCTTTCCAGTGTCTGCAATGCCAGGAATGGGACAGATGGGTGATACTTTCTCCTAGCCAGGGAAGGGAACTCCCTGACACCAGAACCAGATAAAACCTTTGCAATGTGTGTCCAGGCCCACATCCTCTTACATACACACTCACACAATCATGCACAAACACACCTGGGTTATAGTCTTTCTTAAACAACTAGGCTCCAGAATGATATTACCTATTCAAAATGTGGTCATGCCCCTAAAGCATACTTGAGTGAAAACACTCACAGATGAGAGAGAGAGAGGTAGCGTGTCTTACAAAATCTCTGGTCACAAGGTCATCACCTAATCATATACCATAATACCTGGTATCTTTAGGAGAGGGAGTGGAGGACCAATGTTTTGTTTGTGTGGTAGAATGCAAAAGCTGTGCGGTAGGAGATTATGTGTCCTCTGTGACTAGAGCCCCTGTCTGTGATTCTGCGAAAACTATCCCCTAAACTCATTCACAAAACAAACAGACAGACAGACAGACGGCAATAAATGGGAGTGACTGATGGTGCGTGAGGGTATGATGGAGTGTGAGAGAATGATGGAGTGTGTGTGTGCGCATGTCACTGATATCTCTGGGAAAGCGCTCTTCGCTCCAACCGGATCTCTGCTCGCAGATGCGTTTGCCTGTGGGACGGTGGGATGGGGGGGTAGACGGTAATTGTGGCAATTACTGTAAACAGGCACACTGGTATTGAGTTCTTCCTCTCTCGCAGTGTATTTCCTGGCCTGACAGGGCCCTTTGCACATCAGAGGCGCCTGTGTGTGCGCCTGTGGGAGTGTGAATCCCTGTGTGTTTGTGTGTGAACTGGTCTGTATGTGAGAGATACTGACCATCAGGATGTGTGTGTGTGTGCGTTTGTGCGTATGTGCAGGTGTGTGTGTGTGAGAGCGAGAATGACCTTCACACTGTGAGTCTTTCCCATAAGCTTTTCTGTCTGTGTATCTCACTATGTGTAGCTATGTATTTGTATTTGGTGTGCCTACAGTACAAGTGTTCAGTAATCATCAACATATCTTTACTCAGTATCCAGATTCAGAGGTTAGGTTAATAGGATTTTCTGTTACGTCACCATACCTGCAGCATTCCACAGTCCTGCTGAGCCATTACAATGGCTCATAACATCTGTCATATCATGCTATTGGTAGCATAAATTCAGCTTTATGCCAATGGTGGAAATAGGCATCATTGTTCACCTTTGCACCCAGGCCACTGGAGACTGTTTGGGGAGACCCTGTCCCTGACCCCAACATGACTGGAACAGGCCGGACCCCTCCAGCTCCCAGCGCAATAAAACCCAGCTGAAATCACAAGTGTTTCATTAACTTAATGAGCCCTCTTTCTTTCTCTTTCCATACCACCGAAGGCCAGAGAGGGTCGAAAACGACACAAATCCCCCAACATGAGGTATTGAGTGACACCAAGGTCCTGCCGTGGCTGTCAAGGTTGAGATTAGCCTTTAACTTCACTAGGGTAGGGTGCACTATTTTCACTTCCGGATGAAAAGCGTGCCCAAAGTAAACTGCCTGCTACTCAGGCCCAAAAGCTAGGTTATGTAAATATTGGTAGATTTGGATGGTATACACTCTAAAGTTTCCAAAACTGTTAAAATAATGTCTGTGAGTATAACAGAACTGATTTGGCCAGCGAAAACCTGAGAAAAATCCATCCAGGAAGTGGGATTTGTTTATGTTTGAATGCAATTACATTATCCATTGACTTAGGACTCAAATTTCACTTCCTATGGCTTCCACTAGATGTCAACAGTCTTTAGAAATGGTTTCAGGCTTGTATTCTGAAAAATGAGAGACTAAGACCACTCTGAATGAGTGGACACTACAGTGTCCCAGAGATTTTTCATGCGCACGACCGAGAACACGCCTTTCTTGTTTACCTTTTATATTGACTACGTTATTGTCCGGTTTAAATATGATCGATTACTTAGGCTAAAAACAACCTAAGGATTGATTATGTACATCGTTTGAAATGTTTCTACGAACTTTATGGATACTCTTTGGATTTTTCGTCTGCCTTTTGTGACTGTGTTTGAGCATGTGGATTACTGAACAAAACGTACGAACAAAACTGAGGTTTTTGGATATAAACAGGGACTTCATTGAACAAAACAAACATTTATTGAGTAAATGGGAGTCTTGTGAGTGCAACCATATGAAGATAATTAAAGGTAAGTGATTAATTTTATCTCTATTTCTGACTTGTGTAACTCCTCTACTTGGCTGGTAACTGTTTGTAATGATTTGTCTGCTGGGTGCTGTTCTCAGATAATCGCATGGTATGCTTTCGCCGTAAAGCCATTTTGAAATCTGACACCGTGGTTGGATTAACAAGAATCTTTAAACTGATGTATAACACTTGTATGTTTTATGAATTTTTATAATGAGTATTTCTGTTTTTGAATTTGGCGCTCTGCAATTTCACTGGATGTTGGCCAGGTGGGACGCTAGCGAGGTTTTAAGCTAATGGCTCTCCCAAATATCATGCCTTGTGAATTTTGTCAAACTGTCCCAATGCAAACAAATCATGGAAGAGGAGGTAGACGAGGAGAGGGAGTAGGAGGTGGGACCAGGGTGTCCAAATAACCCCCTGAGGGGCTCAGAGCATGGACTGGGGCGAGCTATGACTATTGGGACTGGGATCGTTTTTCTTAATAGGAATCCCGTTATTTCATATTTCACATAGCGTGGAGAGGAAGCCATGGATAGGGTGGCGGTACTAGAATGTACAGTATGCCCCAAGCATGAGGGTGTCACCTGGCCTGATGGGCATCACCAGGTGGAGTACCCCTACAGGGGCAACCAGCTGCCCTGTGCCTTCATAAGCCCAGCTAATCAGTGTTGGCAATCTTCCTTCTTCCTTGCCACCCTGACTAGGACATGTGCCAGCGGGGTTGCATCAGTATCAGGGGCAGGGAAGGAACAGTCTGTCCATGCTCACTGACCAGACCAATGCCGGTAATACAGTAGGACTCTGAGACTAGGGTCGGGTGTCAATTCCATATTTAGATTCAGGAAGTCAAGATGAATCCATGTACCAGGCCATTGGTTGAGTAGATCCAGCTAAATATGGGCAAGCCCAAATGAATGGAAAAGATTGGCACGGTTGTACAAATGCTTATCTTTTCTGACAGTATCTGATGGTTTTCCTCACTTTCTAATCAGCTACAGATTATGAGCTAACACAACCGGCGAGTAGGCTCTGAAGTCAACTGTTGACTTATAACTTTAATAAATCCATTAGGGGTGGGAGGGGTGATGAAAGAGCAGCAGACACCACAACCTTCAAAGTCTTAACCTGAGTACCTGTTACAGCACTCCACAGCATGGCAGTATAAGCTATACTATAGTCTCTCACGGCCTGATCAGTTTCTGTTGTCTGTATCAGTATGTGCCGTTCTCCTATTCAAGCTCTATCACCACCTTACACTCAAAGAGTGTAGTCAGACACCCGATATCCCCAGCCGTCACGGTTGATTGGCCAGAAGGAGGCCAATCGGCTACCCGACACCGGTGTCACTCGGATGGGATGATTGAGAGGAGGGAGCTCCTGGTATATCCAAAGCACGTGGGACTGTTGACTGTCCTCTGTTGCTGGGTGTTTACAATCTTGCACCAGGGTTAAAAGAGCAAACATTTGTCAAGAGTTCTATAGTAGGTGGGTGAGGTGGGTGAGGAGATTGGGGGGGTTAGGTGATGTTTCTTGGAAATCGTGGGCTGTTCATCAAAGTTGATGTGGTCGTGAGCTTGTTGGTGTGGATGGAAGAGAAGGAGATCACCGAATATGGATGTTAGGGATATCGAGGAATGAGGGAGAAAAACAGTGGACAGGTTACAGCTAGATCTTAGTGAAGGGTGAGAAACAGAGAGGACAGAGGTTGAGATGAATCATGATACTGTCGAGGACTAACCTCAATGAGCATTCAGTCTACACATTCACGTTTGCTTTCTTTGAACTTTGCCCACATTTGTTTCGCTCCCTTAACACAAGGCTTTCTCAAACAGGTGTGTGCGAATGCTGAGTGAAGCAAATCTGTAATCCACTTGTTCGGGGCTCGTCCAGGATGGCCAACTGGCTGACAATTTTGTTCCAAAGCCTGACCATTTGAGGGATTGGAGGGCAAGAGGGGGGCTTGAAGGCCACATGCTAGCCCCCCAAGTGCACATTGACAGGCACCAGCCATGTAACAACAATCACAAACACCCCTGCCCAGCCTAACCCCTCACGACCCCCTTCGAGAACCTTCTAACCCCATGCAACCCTACAGCCATCTGGGGGTAGGAGGGGGGCTGGAGGGCTGTGTTGATTGGGTGGGGTGGATTGGGGTGAGGTGTGGTTATGGGTAAGGGTAGGGATTGAAAAAAACGAGACTGCCAAAAAAGCACCCGACCCAGATAGGGTTATGGCTCCTCTGCCTCTGAGTGATATCTCTGATGGGAGACTACTGAGACTAGACGTGTATACAGTATGTGTGTGTGTGTGTTCCAGATCCCTGTTTTTGGGGGGAGATGGTCCATTGACAACAAGTGTATAGTGTGTGTCATATGCATATGACATGATAGGTGTGTTTTCTCCGTCTACAAGGTTCCCTCCCCACAGGGGCTCACTCAGGTGTCCTCTCTCCCAACCTCCCCCTATTCTGTTCTCTCTTGTGGTGTGGCCAGAGGTTGGGCCTTCTCTGGTTACAAAGAGCCACAACAGTTTGTGCAGGCATTTGTTTCACCCCAGCTCTGATTTGAAACTGGCATGAATGCATGCTCTAAACTTAAGCTTGCTGATATCAATCCACAGCAAGTAAAAAGTATGTTTGATTTGGGATTGGTAAACTGGTATACTTGTAATCTACACCTTGATTAGGCTGATAGAAATCCTCATTATTTTGTTGAATGATTTTCAATGTGAGTATCATTAATTCTATATAGCCTACACTTTCTCGTATTGAACTTCTAACACTGGTGGAATGTGTGTGGCATCGTGACAATGACCACAAAACCAGCCGCTCACCGATTTGACAGCTCCAACACAGTTACACCTCCAACACCGTCAAAACACCAGCTATGCAGGTGTTGGCTAGCGTGGGTTATCGCTTGATCTGATGGAATCTAAGCCTTGGACTGGGCATCTGCAGTAGGCTACTTTCTCTAAATAATAATAAAGGGCAATAACAGAGAGACTATCAAATACTGTCTTATCTCATACTCTTGCACTTTTCCATGAATCCAAAAGACCAAGCAGTTCAAGCAGGGCAGGGTCCAGGTATAAGCAAGCCCTGGGCGCTAGGGGGCCCCCAACCCCCCAAAAGAATATACAGTATATCATTTTGTTTTTGATTTTGGAAACTCAGGAGTTAGAATAATAGAATACACAAGGTGCAATTTAGAAATGTGGTTCTGCATCAACAATTCTCTTATGTCAGTCACTGACAGTCACTCAATTAGCCATGTCAGCTAACAATTTATTGATCGGTAAGGTAGTCTAGCCAGCTATCTCAACTTGTTCTAATCATGGCCGAATACTGATCGGCACACAGGGCATGTGCCCAGGGGCCCTGACCTCCAGGGGGCCTCCATTGATTGTGTTAGTCACTCTTACTCAAATATTATTAACAATTGAAGGAAATTTGCTCTAAAATGGCAAAAATGTCTCTCCACCCCATGGCAAAGTGGTTAAAGTTTCAGGAAATTTGCTTTCAAACTGCACATTTTTTCTCTCAGCCCCATGGCAAAATATGTAGAATTACAGAAAAAATTGCTTAAAAATTGCAAAAGAAATTGTGGTGTAGTGGGGGCTATACGCAGGTACATGCCGTATCCCCCAAAAATGTCAGTGGGCATAGCATATACTTAGTTCTTAATCCCCACAGATGCATATCAAAGTAGTGTAGTGGAGTTATACGCTGTATCAATTCAATAGTACAACAGAGAAATCATGCACAAAGCCTACACAATCGCAAAGGATGTGAAATATTTCACATGCGCGCCTCACACAGCCTAGTTTCAGCAGCATATTTCAGGCAGCAAGAGCACACAGAAGCAGAAGCATGGAGCAGTGGAGCAGAAGAACAACATTGGTAGCCGGTAGCGTAGGTAGGAAAGATATTTTCAACTTATGATATCGAGGCAACGAGGGGTATGCAAAACAGGTATTGATAAATGTGGTCTGAAGTCTTGGTTGAATCTTTGCATGCCCGATTCAGTCATCATGCGCTGTTTGAAGTAACATTTCTAAAGGCTTTCCCCCCAAAAAACTTCAAAATAAATGTTTATTGCAACGTAGGCCTACCTACTTTTAAGATGGTATTAAGATGGCACTGGAGGGGATGGGTGCTGGTTTACGGGCTCCTAACAAATTGTGAAAATCTGTATTTTTTCACATTGTTTTTAACTTTTTTTGTACATAATATTTCTTACACGGTCTCTTATGACCGAAAAGAGCTTCATGACATCAAAACAGCGATTACTCACCTCGGGCTGTACAAAGATTTTTTCTTTAAATAATCGAAGGGGCAAGATTTACCGCTCCTCCCGGACCAGGCCCAAATCCCTGTCATTCGCATGAAGAGGAGACGCCAATACAGGGGGCTTGGTGAGAATTAATTGGCGAGTGGATAATCCACCTTTTCCATCCATCCTACTTGCAAACATACAATCACTGGAGAATAAACTGGATGAGCTCCATTGGAGACTATCCTATCAACAGGACATTAAAAACTGTAATATCTTATGTTTCACCGAGTCGCGGCTGAACGAGGACATGGATAATATACAGTTGGCTGGGTTTTCCATGCATCGGCAAGACAGAGCAGCAACCTCCAGTAAGACGGCTGGTGTGCGATCTCTAATATTAAGGAAGTCTCAAGGTTTTGCTCTCCGAAGATAGAGTACCTAATGATAAGCTGTAGAACACACTATTTACAAACAGAGTTTTAATCTATTTCCCAACCAGAAGCCATGGATTACAGGCAACATCCGCACTGAGCTAAAGGGTAGAGCTGCAGCTTTCAAGAAGTGGCATACTAGTCCGGACGTTTATAAGAAATCCCACTATGCCCTTTGACAAATCAGGCAAAGTGTCAATAGAGGACTAAGATTGAATCGTACTACATCGGCTCTGACGCTCGTCGGATGTGGCAGAGTTTACAAACTATTACGGATTACAAAGGGAGACCCAGCCGCGAGCTGCACAGTGACATTTTCAAACTCTCCCTGACCGAGTCTGTAATACCTACATGTTTCAAGCAGACCACCATAGTTCCCGTGCCCAAGAATGTGAAGGTAACCTGCCTAAATGACTATTGCCCCATAGTACTCACATCTGTAGCCATGAAGTGCTTTGAAAGGCTGGTCATGGCTCACATCAACACCATCATCCCAGAAACCCTAGACCCACTATAATTCACATATTGTCTCAACAGATCCACAGATGATACAATCTCCATTGCACTCCACACTGCCCTTTCCCACCTGGACAAAATGAATGCTGTTCATTGACTACAGCTCAGCGTTCAACACCATAATGCCCTCAAAGCTCATCACTAACCTAAGAACTCTGGGATTAGACACTTCCCTTTGCAACTGAATCCTGGAATTCCTGATGGCCCGCCCCCAGGTGGTAAGGGTAGGCAACAACACATCTGCCACGCTGATCCTCAACACAAGGCCCCATCAGAGGTGCATGCTTAGTCCCCTCCTGTTCTCCCTGTTCACCCATGCATGACTGCGTGGCCATGCACGACGCCAACACCTTCATTGAGTTTGCTGACAACACAACGGGGGTAGGCCTGATCACCAACAACGATGAGACAGCCTACAGAGATGACGTCAGGACTACAGAAAAAGAGGGGCAGAGCATGACCCCATCCACATCGACGGGGCTGTAGTGGAGCGGGTCAGGAGCTTCAAGTTCCTTGGTATCCACATCACTAACAAACTATCACGGTCCAAACACACCTAGACAGTCGTGAAGAGGGACCGACAACGCCTATCCTCCCTCAGGGGACTGAAAATATTTGGCATGGGTCCTCAGATCCTCAATAAATTCTACAGCTGCACCATCAAGAGCATCCTGACTGGTTGCATCACCGATTGGTATGGCAACTGCTCGGCATCCAACCACAAGGCGCTATAGAGGGTAGTGCGTACAGCCCAGTACATCACTGGGGCCAAGCTTCCTGCCATCCAGAACGTCGATACCAGGCGGTGTCAAAAGGCACAAAACATTTTCAAAGACTCCAGTCACCCTAGTCATAGACTGTTCTCTCTGCTACCGCACGGAAAGTGGTATCGGAGCGCCAAGTCTATGTCCAAAAGGCTCCTTAACAGCAAGCCATTAGAGCGGTTAATCAAATGGCTACCTGGACTATTTGCATTGACCCCTCCACATTGACTCGGTACTGGTACCCCCTGCTAATAGCTTTGTTTTGCCAACTCTGCCATCACATGCCATCATGTTTCTCCTGCTGTGGTTTAAGCATTGTTGTGGGCTGAGAATATCACATTTTTGAAGTTTTTCTATTTAAAAAAGTGTGATTTTGAGAGTAACAACCTGAGAAAAATAGCAAAACATAGAATTTTTCACACACGGCACCTTCCCTTCTCTGGGCAGCCATTTTTTTAGGGGGGGGGGGGGGGGCAAAGTTAGACAATACCCACAAAGTTACACGACACCCACTTCTCCAGGCACCACTACACCACTGAGTTCAAGCAGTTCAAGCAAAACAAACATCCCACAAATCCCAAAAGTTACCTATCCTTACCAGGAACTGACATTAATTGCAGTAAGCTAATTGGGCTGCGCTATTAAATAATTACAATGTTGTGTTTCTCAGCAATTTCACTTCTCTTATTTATGGAAGGAGGGCAAAAAAAAACATCCCAAAGGCAGAAAAATTGAAGCCAGGCACGCATGTGAGGCTTTGCAATAACATCCTGAAGCATGTATTTTTTGTCAGGAAGTACTAGAGACAGCTCAGGAGGGCCTTGCTGTCCGAACCAATGGCAGTCAGATGGTTTAGGGAGCGTTGGATGGAAACTTTGGACATGGAGTGACTCATATGCCAGTTTCTCAGGATGGACAGCGAGGGGAACAGTGTCACTCACACCTCCGGAACACACACACACACACACTGCTGGGAGAATACACAAAGACGCGGGCACACACACACACACACACACACACACACACACACACACACACACACACACACACACACACACACACACACACACACACACACACTGACATACACAAGCTTGAGTAATAATATGGTTGACTTGTATGCACGTACTGTACATGATGTCTTAACTTTCTGCTGTCACTTGATCTAATGACAGCTGTGTTCAGCAAGAGTTACATAGTGTCCTCCATTCTTTAGCACTACTCAAGGTCTCTTGAGTCTACCATGGCTTATACCAATGGCAGTCCCTGATACAAAGAAAACAACCTTGAGAGCAATGAGTTGCTTCGAGACGTGCCATGTTTTCATGTGTGACGACGGACAAGAAGCTTTACTTTAGCAGGAAACGGGACACCTGTTACCCCCGCGCCTAGATTACTGCTCTCAGCAACCAGACGAAATATTGATTTTCCGATTTTCCTCCCTGGCGCACAAAGCCCACTTAGATTAAATGGGGTTATCCCCCACTCCTGCCCCCACCCCCATACAGGCCGCCTAATGCGTCCCATCTTGTCATTTGGACCACCTGCTGGGAGCAAATTGCCATTTTCCTCTAGTCACATTAATATTCTGGGGGGGAAAAAGTTAATCCTCGAGGCGGAAAGCCACACACGCGTAACCTAGTACTCAATGGTGTTGTTTTACTTTTCCCATCAGCCTGTAACTTGGTGGTTGAGTATTGTATTGTTCAGAATTTCGAACTCAATTAATTAATTAATTAATTCAGAAATGAACTCATGCACACTCCCACTCACACACACACACACACACACACACACACACACACACACACACACACACACACACACACACACACACACACACACACACACACACACACACACACATACACACTTTTGCACCCGGAGGTACTTTTGCACCCGGAGGGACTTTTGCTTAATCCTGCACACGGAGGATGGAAAAAAGGAGAAGCCTTGTCCCTTATGCTGATAACTCCTTCCTGACCCTTATATATACATACATGTAAACACCTACACATGCATGCACACACACACTGCTCGCCTCACACACACATACACAGCCACACACACACACACACACACACACACACTCTCTTGATGAGTACTGTCTCTAAGTGTGATTGCACAGCCTTACCACCAATCATCACTCTCTCTCTGGAAGATAAACAGTGACATCAAGAGGCCTGGGGAGTGTGTTACAAGTCCAAAATGGTTAGGATAATTTGTTGGTGCACAATGTGTAATTCAGCTTTGGTTCTTCATTTCAAGGTGCTTTTTCAATGTTATATGTACAATTAGTCTCAAAATATTAGCAAAATGTTAACTTTGGTGAACTGGTTTGGTAACTGAAATGTGTGCAATAAGAAAGAACTGGACATCATTGTAAAGGTCTCTAGCAAAGTCATTGAAATGAAATGGGCAGAGAGAGCAGTGACACAGTTTACATGGGGGAAACACTCACAGAATAAAGGTGGTCAGGCATCGGCCAGGTAGAGGAATTGGGATTCCCTGGCTTGGGTCAGGATATACCTTACCCTGCCCTTATGTAAACAACACATGTGAAATCATGTTGTTTTATAAACACTTCACATGATGATATTTCACATGTCCCTGGAAAATCACACAGTGTTTTCAACATACATGTTTGACACACAATAAGATTGTGTATGTTTATATATACAGTAACTATTATCCAACACATCCTCACCTGGGATTTGAATTCACAACCTTTGAGTTACCAGCATGCTGATCTTCCTGCTACGCCACCATGTCTGTGTCAGCAACTTATTTCCACTTTATTCCTACACTTTTGACTTTAAACTTCTTGTCAATAGGGGGGCGCTGTTTTCACTTTGGAAGAAATCGTGCCCAAATTAAACTGCCTCGTACTCTATTCTAGATCGTACAATATGCATATTATTATTACTATTGGATAGAAAACACTCTCAAGTTTCTAAAACTGTTTGAATTATATCTGTGAGTAAAACAGAACTCATTTTGCAGCAAACTTTCATACAGGAAGTGAAAAATCTGAAAACGAGGCTCTGTTCAAGGGCCTGCCTATTCAACTGGCTTATATTTATCGATATGCATGCACTTCATACGCCTTCCACTAGATGTCAACAGGCAGTGGAAGGTGGAATGGGGTGTCTAGCTTGATCTGAGGCCGAACAAGAGCTTTTGGAGTGACAGGTCTGGAAATGTCTTTGTCTTCTCTGGCGCGCGAAGTACGTCGACATTGGCTTCTGAAAAGCGTTCGGTATACACGGCAGATATCTCCGGCTCTGATTTTATTTGATACATGTGATAATAACATCATAAAGTAGTTTTTTTCAACTGAGTTGTATCAGTTTATTCAACGTTTATTGGGACTTTTGGAATTTTCCGTTCTTTGCGTCAAGAGAAGATGGGCATGTTCGCGCCACATGGCTAGCTAAGGTTGCTAATTCGACAGGAGAAAAGGACATTCTAAAACCAAACAACGATTTATTCTGGACCTAGGACTCCTTGTACAAGATTCTGATGGAAGCTCAGCAAAAGTAAGAACAATTTATGATGTTATTTCGTATTTCTGTGGAAAATGTTGATTCCTATTCTCTGCCGTTTTGGCGGGCGCTGTCTCGCAAGCTGTTTGTTATGGTAAAGTTATTTTAAAAAATCTAACACGGCGGTTGCATTAAGAACCAGTGTATCTTTCATTTGCCATACAACAAGTATTTTTATGTAAAGTTTATGATGAGGTCTTTGCTCAGATTAGGTGAGTGTCCAAAATAGTTCCGGACATTCTGGTGAATCGATGCTACATATTCACAATGTATAACCACGGTTTGCTGCTCTAAATATGCACATTTTCGAACAAAACATAAGTGTATTGTATAACCTGATGATATAAGACTGTCATCTGATGCTGTTGGTCAAGGTTAGTGATTAATTTTATATCTTTTGCTGGTTTTTGCGAATGCTATCTATGCGGTGAATAAATGCGGTTGTGTGTTTGGCTATTGTGGTAAGCTAATATAATGCTATATTGTGATTTCGCTGTAAAACACTTAAAAAATCGGAAATATTGGCTGGATTCACAAGATGTTTATCTTTCATTTGCTGTACACCATGTATTTTTCATAAATGTTTTATGATGAGTATTTAGGTATTTCACGTTGCTCTCTGTAATTATTCTGGCTGCTTTTGTGATATTTTTGATGGTAGCTGCAATGTAAAACTATGATTTATACCTCAAATATGCAAATTTTTCGAACAAAACATACATTTATTGTATAACATGTTATAAGATTGTCATCTGATGAAGTTGTTTCTTGGTTAGTGACTAATTACATCTCTATTTGGTCGGTTATGTGATAGCTACCTATGCGGTAGAAACATGGTGAAAATATGCGGTTGAGTCTTTGGCTATTGTGGTTAGCTAATAGAAATACATATTGTGTTTTCGCTGTAAAACATTTTAAAAATCAGAAATGATGGCTGGATTCACAAGATGTTTATCTTTCATTTGCTGTATTGGACTTTTTGGACGATTGGACGATTTCATGATATTTATATGCTATTATTTACTTGTGGCTGTCACATTCCTGACCTTATTTCCTTTGTTTTGTCTTTGTTTAGTTGGTCAGGACGTGAGCTGGGTGGGCAGTCTATGTTTAAGGTTGTTAACTAGCCTGATATGGTTCTCAATCAGGGGCAGGTGTTTTACGTTTCCTCTGATTGAGAACCATATTAAGGTAGGATGTTCTCACTGTTTGTTTGTGGGTGATTGTTCCTGTGTCAGTGTTTGTGCCACACGGGACTGTTTTCGTTCGTTTCGTTCATTCATTCGTGTGTTCCTTCCTGTTCATGTTATATGTTCTCAAGTTCAGGTCTGTTAACGTCGTTTATTGTTTTGTAGTTTATCAAGTGTTTTTTCGTGTTCGTCTTTCTTTAAATAAATCATTATGTATTCAACCCACGCTGCATATTGGTCCGATCCTTGCTCATCCTCAGACGAGGAGGTTACAGTGGCGCTATGCTGGGCTATGCTAGTCAGCTTTTACTGATGAGGATGCTCCCGGATCCGGGATGGGTGTTAAGTAAAGGTTAATGTAAATCTCGGCTTTGTTGAAAATACACTCAAGAAAAACTATTATATTTATCAGAGGAATTCAGGAGTCACATTTAAACAGAATAATATGCCCCAGCAACATTAAACAATTATACAGAAACTACTCAAATTGTTGAAATAAGTCAACTAAATCAATGATGAGAGAATAGCCAGATTAACTGATAACTAAAAGAGCAGTGCAGATGGCACTATTTTGCAAAGCGCAGGGATGTATTATAGGTAATGAATCTGGACTGCTGAGAATGTAACTGGCTTTATCGCGCAGCAGAACGATCAGTGTACCCCTAAATCCAGAAGTTGTGACTTCAAATGCCAGGTGGGGTCAGGGTTCATATCAAATGTGATCATATTGATTTAAGATGTTTACACTATTTTAGCTGAACAGCGTACCACTTACTTTAACCTCTACCGAGCACCTACCCCGGGTCCGGGAGCACCCCCCACCCCCCCCCCACACTGATTAGCATCGCTAGCATAGCGTCACAATTAAATAGTAGCATCTAAATATCATTAAATCACAAGTCCAAGACACCTAATGAAAGATACAGATCCTGTGAATAAAGCCACCATTTCAGATTTTTAAAATGTTTTACAGGGAAGACACAATATGTAAATCTATTAGCTAAACACGTTAGCAAAAATCACAATTTTTCTTGTCCACCATTTTCTCTCAACACCAGTAGCTATCACCAATTCGGCTAAACTAAGATATTGATAGCCACTAACCAAGAAAAAACCTCCTCAGATGACAGTCTGATAACATATTTATGGTATAGGATAGGTTTTGTTAGAAAAATGTGCATATTTCAGGTAGATGTCATAGGTTACAATTGCACCCACCGTCACAAATGGACTAGAATAACTACATAGAGCAACGTGTTTACCTACTTACTAATCATCAAACATTTCGTAAAAATACACAGCATACACTAATCGAAAGACACAGATCCTGTGAATACAGACAATATTTCAGATTTTCTAAGTGTCTTACAGCGAAAACACAATAAATCGTTATATTAGCATACCACATATGCAAACGTTACCAGAGCATTGATTCTAGCCAAAGAGAGCGATAACGTAAACATCGCCAAAATATATTAATTTTTTCACTAACCTTCTCAGAATTCTTCCGATGACACTCCTGTAACATCACATTACACAATCCATATAGAGTTTGATCGAAAATGTGCATATTTAGCGGCACAAATCGTGCTTACACAATGGAAATACTGTCCAACTACTCAAGCAATCTGCCCGGCAGCATCATGATAATACAAATATTTTTATCGAAAACTATTCATAAACGTGTCTAAAAAAATACAGGTTGGCCATGAAATGAAAGATGCATTCGTTATTAATGCAACCGCTAAATTAGATTTTTAAAATTAACGTTACTAGACTTACAGTGTGCGTTACAGACAGACTAGTGCCGCAATAACTGCGTCACTAATTACCATTATTGAGTTTACATTTTTCCACATAAAAATGGAATAACATCATAAATAGCTCTTACTTTTCGACGAGCTTCCATCGGAATCTTGGCCAAGTGGTACTTTTGTCCAAAAGAATCGTTGCTTGGTTGTAAAACGTTGCATTCAACTTCTGATATAGCAGCTAACTATAGCTAACAATTGCTAACATTAGCTAACGTGTCCAAATCCTCAATACGCAATACTGTGGAAATTCCGAAAAATAGCAATATACTCGCATAATCTGATATAACTCGGTTTCAAATAGCTTCGTTATGATGTTTCTAACACCTATATCAAATTAAATTACAGACTGATATATCTAAAGTTCATTACTGAGTGTTCGAAAATGGCATGCCCAGGTCTCTCTCTGCGTAAAGTTCAACGTCGAAAAGAAGGCGTACCTCACTCCTTGGTGTTTTATAACCTCTGAGAGATACCTAGGAAGCCCATTCCACTTCTCATTGGTTACTGACATCCAGGGGAAGGCGGGTGCAGTTCGTGTCGTTCCATAGGATATACACACCCCTTTAAACTGAACTGAGATCAGAGCTTCGCTCTCAGACCTTCGCAAAACCTGTCATGGATTTCGCTGTAGAAAGAGTTCTGTTCCACTCAGAGACATAATTCAAACGGCTATAGAAACTAGATAGTGTTTTCTATCCAATAATAACAATAATATGCATATTGTACGATCAAGAATTGAATAGGAAGCCGTTTCATCTGTAGAGACAATTATGCTAATTTGAAACAGCACCCCCTATAGTCGCAAGAAGTTAAATACCCTTATACCATGTCATTGCTTTCCTTACGAAAAAACAAACGTTTAATGTGCAGTTTCACGTATGGATATCAAATTTACACATGTGAAATAGGTCTAGCTGTTATGTTACGGCATTATTATAAAATTGATTAAATGCATTTTTCCCCCATCAATCAATCTACATAATGAAAAGCAAAAACCCATTTGTAGAACTGTTTGCAAATGTATAAATAAAATTCACATGTGTATTCAGACCCTATGCTATGAGACTCGAAATTGAGGTCAGCTGCATCCTGTTTCAAGTGATCACCCTTGAGATATTTATACAACTTGATTGGAGTCTACCTATGGTACATTCAATTGATTGGACATGATTTGGAAAGGCACACCCCTGTCTATATAAGGTCCCACAGTTGACAGTGCATGTCAGAACAAAAACAAAGCCATGAGGTCAAAGGAATTGTCCGTAGACAGGATTGTGTCGGGTCACAGATCTGGGGAAGAGTACAGTGGTTCCTCCTTTAAAAGTTGTGTCTTACTGCGGCACACCCTTGCGTGCTGCTGCTGCATTCTGTGGCACGTAATTTAATTCTCAGCCATTTCTTCGGTTACTGCATGTTATTGCTAGTTTGACCACCAGAGGGCATCTTTGAAAAGCATTTGATAGTATTCTGTATTGACATTACCAGAGAAAACCTTTTTTGTAATAACATAGTATATTGGATTGATTTTAAGAAATTTGGCTTAAGTCATTTTATTAATATTATGGTGTTTCCATTAATATTATGGTGTTTCCAATGGCAGTCAAGCACCCAAGCTAACGTTGGCTAGCTACTTCCAGACACAAATGAGACCACTCTGACCATTTTACTCACCCTAACAGAGCTGGTAAGGCAGTTGTCGTGTTAACCAGAGCGTTGGTGACTGTAAATGTGCTGCTGGAAACAATTTAATTACGCTTTTTTCCAACGTTTACTGACACCGGCCATATTCAACGGTGTTGAGCGCTCGTAAAGTAATTATTCTGCGCTCTGGTTCACTTAGACGAGAGTGCTCTGAAATCTGTGTAGATAGTAGGCTGGACACATGACATTTTAACAACGTTCTTTTCTGATAAAAACTGGTTCATTGCATCCGCCGTGGAGCCCAGTTTCATAATATTACCATATTTTCCAGCTGCTTGCCGTCGTTTTGAAGTAATTGTGAAAAAACAGGCCTTACTGTAGTGAATTTTTCACCCTGCCAGCTCCTATTAGATTTTTTTATTAATTTTTTATTTTTATTTAGCAGACGCTCTTATCCAGAGCAACTTATATTTTTTTTAACCTTTATTTAACTAGGCAAGTCAGTTAAGAACAAACTCTTATTTTCAATGACGGCCTAGGAACAGTGTGTTAACTGCCTTGTTCAGGGGCAGAATGACAGATTTGTACCTTGTCAGCTCGGGGATTTGAACTTGCAACCTTTCGGTTACTAGCCCAACGCTCTAACCACTAGGCTACCCTGCCGCCCCCAGTTCTATTGAGCACTGTGGCACCAACTCGCCTTCCGAACGTTCTATTCCCAGCTTATTGTTCAACGTCACAATGCCTTTGCTATTGTTGGCAATGAGACCTGCTCATGTTGTTTAATAGTTAAAATGTAAACAACAAAATGTAAACAACAAAAATCATATTGGACATGCTACCTGTCCCAGACCTGCTGTTTTCAACTCTCTAGAGACAGCAGGAGCGGTAGAGATACTCTTAATGATCGGCTATGAAAAGCCAACTGACATTTACTCCTGAGGTGTTGAAATGCTGCACCCTCGACAACTACTGTGATTATTATTATTTGCCCATGCTGGTTATTTATGAACATTTGAACATCTTGGCCATGTTCTGTTATAATCTCCACCCGGCACAGCCAGAAGAGGACTGGCCACCCCTCATAGCCTGGTTCCTCTCTAGGTTTCTTCCTACGTTTGGGCCTTTTTAGGGAGTTTTTCCTAGCCACCGTGCTTCTTCACCTGCATTGCTTGCTGTTTGGGGTTTTAGGCTGGGTTTCTGTACAGCACTTTGAGATATCAGCTGATGAAAGAAGGGCTATATAAATACATTTGATTTGATATTGGAACTCTGCGGTCTTCCCATTGTTTCCTATGGGGGAAATATAGGCATGTCTGTCAAATATCTCGCAATGTGTACATTTAGATTTTTTTTCAAGTCGGGTTTAACCGGTGTGCGTGCTAATAGCGTTTCAATCGGTGATGTCACTCGCTTGAAGTAATTGTTCCCCTTGCTCTGCAAGGGCTGCGGTTTTTGTGGAGCGATGGGTAACGATGCTTCGAGGGTGGCTGTTGTCTATGTGTGCAGCGGGTCCCTGGTTCGAGCCCAGGTAGGGGCGAGGAGAGGAATGGAAACAAAACTGTTACACGGGAACCATTTTAATCAGGAGAATCTCCTCTTTGTAATGATATAAGTCTGGGCAGCGAGCTCGTGTGTCATCGATCGCTAGACAAGAAAAAGTCTGAAGTTTTTATATTTTCCCTACTTTCTCAATACACAGACATAAGCACAGTTGACACCATCGAGGTGCGGATGTTTACTTTCTACACATGTTGTTTTTTTCCAGTTTCATCCGACGAACAGATTGTAGTGGTAAAATAAAAAGGGATACATTTTTATGGAATTCTAAGCATCACTCCAGTCAAACCAGGCTCTGCGAACGTTCGATTCCATTAATTTGCTATGGGCTTACGCTAGTGTTCCAGTTTAGCCAACGTTCTTCAGACATTTTTCAGCCTTGGGTAAATTTTGACTGTTTCTATTGTCCAGCCTATAGATAGCCAGAGCAAATTTACCAAAGCACCCGAATGTCCATTGAGAAAGCACAACGACTATACCATTTAGCTAAGCTAAGAATGACGAGAATAATCAACTCAATAAACGTTGGGCAGTTAGATAGATGTTAATATACTGGCAAGTTTGATGTATAACTACTAACGTTAGGTAGCTAGCTAACATACCGGTACATATTGCTGTAATGATATGCTATGTTGTTCGTAAGGACAGCGTAGCTACCAAATTGTCAGTCAACATAACATGTAAGGTAACTTATTTGAAAAGTCATTACTTTAT
This sequence comes from Salvelinus fontinalis, assembly GCF_029448725.1. Classification (NCBI taxonomy): domain Eukaryota; kingdom Metazoa; phylum Chordata; class Actinopteri; order Salmoniformes; family Salmonidae; genus Salvelinus; species Salvelinus fontinalis. The sequence goes on from NC_074683.1 coordinate 3,763,622, forward strand.
TACATTGAGTAGCAAGCTACCCCTTGGTTGTTAGGGCAAATCTGGTCTGTGATAGGAGGGGGGTTTCACACCTAGCTCGGCTATTAGACTATTCTTTAGTAAAGGCTGAACAGTCTATTGTTCAGCTATTAGCCCTCCTCCCCAACTTGCAACAAATTGCTGTTCCCATCTCATTCCTTTCCCTCTTCCATGTGTCATCATTCTGCTCCTGCGTGGCTCGCTTGTGGTCATGCTGGAAGGATATGGCAGCATCTTCGGTTGTGCGTCAAGAATTCTGTATACAGTAGCACATTTGTGTGAAGGTGTGGTTATTCACAGGCAAATCATTATATTCTATGGAGGTACATTTGTGTCTTTTTGTCGAGAGCAAAACCTTTTTTATTTTCAATCAAAAATAATTGTCCTGAAAACAACTTTTTTCAGACACAAAGGAAGTCAAAGCGCACACCTACGATGATGGCATCTCAGGTAAGCAGCACTGGGCTGTATTGACGTATCCTAAAAATGACATCTGCTGCTTTAGATTGAACGGTCATATCTCAGTTATTGTTTTCATATCTATAAAGAAATAAGCTGTTTTCTTTACTTTCAGAGAGCAAGCTGACCAAGGGGTCTAAAATGTAGATATTGCCAGATGTCCGAGGAACAGGCCGTGGAAGCTTTATTGCTGGCAAAAGTGTCCATAACTAGAGGTAATTAACCCTTTCATGCGTGAGTTCCAAATATTTCTAACGGTCGCCCCAGCGTGAGTTTTTTTATGCATGTGATGTTAGAACGTTCTCTCCAATCAAGAATGTGATTGTTATGTAACAGTACATTTAATCTGCGCTGCCCTCAAACCAAAGCACGCAGCCTGTTTTATTTGTCAATTTTAAATTATTTTCTAACAAGTTTTTTATTTTCTAATAACAGTTTGAAATGACATGTTCCGTCTCATTCATTCACATAAAAGTTGTCATTTTTACTTTTGCGGACCAATACATTTTTGGGACATTTCTGACCCGGACAAAATTCCCCAAACACTTCTCAATTGTTTGTGCAGGACATTTACTCATCTGCCGTCCTGCATACACGTGTTCATATTTTCCACCTGTCGCCTGCATCGAAATCAAAGTTGTTTTCGTTATCAATAATACCTTTGGAAATGTGTGCGTTTCTATCCAAGTGCCTTAATACGTTATAATAGTTTCTGCATGTCGTGTTATGTCGTTTCTACTGTAACGTCATGTTTTTGTGTATATTCCTTATAACCGCGGACACGCGATGTAACGTTACTCATTTCATAACATTTATGGTGTTATACTCAATGCTTAGGTATCTAGCTACATTCTCCTATTAGCTCTGGAAAACAATGCTAATTGCGTCAGGGAAGTATTAGCATGTGTTGTATTTCGAAGCTACCCTGGCCTTATGACTCCCAAGTGGCACAGCGCCTCAGTGCTAGAAGCGTCGCTACAGAGACCCATCTTCAAATCAAGACTGCGTTTCTATCAAAGTAAGTGCCTAATTACGTTATAATAGTTTCTGTGTCGTGTTATACCATTTCTACTGTAGCTCACTGTGTGTATGGAGCATAATATATTTGTGTATATTCCTTATAACCGCGGACACGCTAGGTAACGTTACTCATGTTACTCACCTTTTATGGTGTTATATTCAATCGTGCTTATGTAGCTAGTTACATTATTCTATTAGTTCTGTAAAACAATGCTAAATGCGTCAGAAGTATTGGCATGTTGTATTTTGACGCTACCCTGGAGAAATATCTTATACCACTTGGTCGTTTTCTGAGTGCATTCCACAAAGCTGTTTATCATGTCAGCCTTATCCACTGCCCCCATTTTGAGGTAATAGTCAAGCACGCAGTCTGGTTTGATGGTTCTCTGTCTGGTTTGTTTCTCTCTCCCGTCAGGTGGTCCACCTTCCCTGTGGCCGACATGGTTGCTGTATGGACAGTGGAGAGGACATGGACGTCTCGTTCATCATGCCACTTTACTGCCAGCTGTTAACATTTCTTATTTTGTATAACGGGTCATTTAGGATGGTAGTAGCGTTGATGAAATGCAGTCATAGCAGCAGAACTAGAAAGGAGTCTTTACTGTCACCAGGAATGTATACATTTCACTAATTGTGGTTGTCCCCCACTCCTGGCTCTCTCTTATCCTGTAGCTCCAAGGCATAGTGATTGGTCTCTACTATGTCTCCCACCAGCTCCTCTGTCAGAAACAACTTGAAGCACTCTGCCTCAGTTGGAAATGGCAAGGGGCGTTGCACTCCAGACTGGGACTCGCCAAAGCAAACAGCAGGGCCAGGAGGGGTGAAATGACTGGTGGCCTTCCAGCTACCACAGAACTCCTGTACTTCATCCACTGTTGGTATGCCTCCATCACCACCAGCATCTTCAAAGGGACCTGGGACTTCGTCAGTGGACAAGGGAAATTCAGATTCAGGGTTCTCAATGGCTACAAGGTTGGGGGGCAGCTCCTCACTCAGTCAGAATCTGATTCCTGACTTTCATACTCTGACTCATTGTCAGAATTTTTAAAAAATCTCCAGAATTTCCACATTTGTTTGTTGTCTCCTTTTGAAAGACATTGCTAATGCTTCAGCTTAGCTCACTAGCTACATACATAAACAACAACACTGAATGGTTTACAGTGAGAGGGTACGTGGTTGACTGCCGGCACGCGCCACTTGTATCAATAAATCACTATCAGAAAATGTTTTGTGTGGCAATTATTTGTGTATTTACGGTTTTATTCACTTATTCATTTATTCACATTTATTCACAACAGACCAAACTCATCTCGTCTTCTCTTATTGTCTTCGATTTCTGTGAGGAAAAAATGCATGGGGCGTGCTGAAACTAATAGTCGGATTACTTTCGATTTCTAAAAGGTGCTTAACCTAATTATTTCGATCAATGGTGAGCTCACCCGTGATGTGATTAATTATACATAGTAATTGCTATTAGCTAATTCATATTGTAGTTTGTCAGCCGAGAGTTAGAAAATATGACTGCGTGTGTTGGGTCAATCTTTCCTCAGTTAGCGCTAGGACAAATGTAGCCTACATTTTTCCGGTTAGGATGATTGTGTTATGCTATATATACTTCTGTGAATATCTGAACATTGAATCCAAAAATAAACTGCTCACATTCTGGACATAACTTTGTAAGGACTGTGTTTGTGTAAATAGTTTCTGAAAAAAGTGTGGCCAACTCAAGCTGATTGTTGCGTCATTCGAAACTGGCGTTCTAAACAAGCGTTCTAAATGAGTGTTCTAATCACACGGGTGTGATCGTAGCTTCAGGGACCACTGTAGAACGATCACACCAGTGTGATGGTACGTGTGAAAGGGTTAAACTGTTCTGTGTTCTTTTTCTTTATCTGTCTGTCTTGTTGTACATGGAACCTGTCTCACATGCATTATTTTTTTTAAATTAAGATGTCAGCTGCTAATTTTCAGATTTACGACACATAAACACAGCCATTTTCACTGGACTATCTGTTGCTGCCAAGTCATGATTTCCCTGGGGGTTAGCCTTGCAATAACCAAGTGGTGAGACACATAGCCCTCTATATTTAAATGTTTCAGGTACACTCCGATAGGTGTCTGCGTCACTTACAGTATCTTCTATTGACATTATCTTATATTGTTTGTCCTCATGTGTCTGTTTTTCAGCATAAAGTACTCTGTAGCCACTTAGTGTGGACACCAGGTGAGACCACACACACATAATAACAGTCTCTCTTCTTCACTTCATCCCTCTCCCCCTTCTCCCTAAATCCTCTAGGTTATATCAGCTGTTTTGGTGAACCCCTCCCACATCTGAACTGGCTGACACAGAGGGCACATAGGTGAGATGTCACTTGGTCGGGTCAACAGGAAGTATTATTAAAGAGATGCTTTACATTGAAATAAGAATAAATTAGAATAAAAAACAAGGCATAATCATGCTCTCTCTCTATGCATCTGTCAATCATCTGCAGGTATGTTTTGATGTGAGAGAGTAAGCCAGTCCCGTCTTCGCCACCTCAGCCGCTCTTAAGATAACCTTCAGGCCAACTGGGGGCCCATGGCTGGTTAGGAGCCACCACAATTGTGATGAACTGAGAGAATATTATAGTAGCACTGTAATTCATGAATGATATGCTGTGTGCCGCTGTTCTTACCTCTTTACCTTTCTGTCTTCTACACCTCTCTACCCATCTTGTCTTTCTTCCTCGTTTTATAATGCACACCATATGTGCATTGAAGTACAGATTGAACTTGTATTTATAATATTACAATTATCATAATTATAATGCATTCATGTATTTATAATACCTGGATAATGAACTTCTTTCAATAAAGACTTTCACATTCTCCACTGGTTGAAATTAAGTATCTGAAATTGAAATTAAACACTGTTGAAGTGTATACTTGTAATTCATACATGCAGACACAGCATCATTCAAATAATGGAGTTTGATATAACTGAAAAAGAATGTCTCAGAGATTCATATCTGAACCTCACCTTTATTTGCCAAGGAAGAGTACATCAGTGAATATATCATTGTACATTCTACAATGTGTGAATCTCATGCGTGGTAATAACTACAGTACATGTGTATGTAGGACTTGCATCCTTGGCACAATAAAGTTATAATATTCTACTCTATCCACAGGCTTCATTAATGCCATTCAGACTTGAAGTTGATACAACAACTATGATAGCTGAGGTTCATAGATTGGTATGAATATTAGTTCAGAACCTAACGTTTTAGGGTCCATACACAGATCGGCTACATACTGTAGCTAGCTACACATCCATAGGCATACAGTTATTTTTATCCTCCACTACACAATAGGCAAGTAAATAGTTAGCTAGCTATGTTCCTTCAGCTGAATTGCAAGGCAAGCTTACACAATTGTACATTCAATTTGCAGTAAATGCTTTAGCTAGTTTGATTCTTTACATCCACTGTTTCACAAGACGACAGCCTGGTTTGCTGGTTTTCTCAGGAGTCCCTAAAACATTAAACAACACGAATTACAAATTCATTCCCCTAACACTAGCTAGCTGGCTAATCTTAGCTAGTCAGATAACTTGCTAAATAGTGATTTTCGTAAATTAACTTCAGGACGAAAAAATATGCACAAACGTTTGTCAGAAATGAGTAATTGCAGAGAGCCACGTCAAATAACAGAAATACTCATCATAAACTTTGATGAAAGATACATGTTTTACACAGAATTAAAGATACACTTATTCTTAATGCAACCGCTGTGTCAGATTTAAAAAAAACTTTACGTAAAAAGCACACCATGCATTAATCTGAGACGGCGCTCAGATTTAACAAGATTTCTCCGCCATGTTGGAGTCAACAGAAATACGAAATGAGATCATAAATATTCCCTTACCTTTGATTATGTTCATCAGAATGCACTGCCAGGAATCCTAGTTCCACAATAAATCGTTGTTTTGTTCGATAATGTCCATTACTTGTGTCCAAACGCTCGCGCAAATGCAGGCAAACGTCGGACGAAAACTTCAAAAAGTTATATTACAAGTCGAATAAACTGGTCAAACTTAGTAGAGAATCAATCTTCAGGATGTTGTTATCATTTATATCCAATAAGGTTCCAACCAGAGAATTCTTTTCAGTCTCTATAAGTAATGGAACGCATGGCGATATCATGAGGAATGCACGTGACCAAGAACTGGCAATCTGCCAGACCACTGACTCAAACACCTCCCATCCGGTCCCACATCACAGTATAGGCTTCATTCAGCGTTCTACAGACTATTGACATCTAGTGGAAGGCGTAGGAAGTGCAAACAGATCCATATATTACAGGGAATTGAATAGGCGATGAGTTTAACAATGACCAGTCTCAGAATTCTCACTTCCTGTTTGGATTTTCTATCAGGTTTTTGCCTGCCATATGAGTTCTGTTATACTCACAGACATCAGTCAAACAGTTTTAGAAACTTCAGAGTGTTTTATATCCAATAGTAATAATAATATGCATATCTTAGTATCTAGGACAGAGTAGGAGGAAGTTCACTATGGGCACGCAATTCATCCAAAAGTGAAAATGCTGCCCCCTATAATAAAGAAGTTAACTAACATATTCCTCACAATTATACATTTTTTGCTTCACTCGTTATGACGTTATCACAACTTACATCTGGTTCCACCATAATGAACGCCACAAGGCAAGGGTGGCTCGCGTCAAAATTCGTCACTGGAACCACTCAAAATGATTGGTCATACAAAAACCTTGGGACCCAAATGCATAATGAGTGCTCTAACTCCCCCTGGTGATGGTCTGGAGCAATGAAGCCATGACGCTGCAAGCTCGCAACTTTTAAAGGAGGAACCACTGTACCAAAAAATGGCTGCAGCATTGAAGGTCCCCAAGAACACAGTGCCCTCCATCATTCTTAAATGGAAGAAGTTTGGAACCACCAAGACTCTTCCTAGAGCTGTCTCAACGGCCAAACTGAGCAATCTGAGGAGAGGGGTCTTGGTCAAGAACCCAATGGTCACTCTGAAAAGCTCCAGAGTACCTCTGTGGAGATGGGAGAACATTCCCAAAGGATAACCATCTCTGTAGCACTCCACCAATCAGGCTTTTATGGTAGTGACCAGACAGAAGCCACTCGTCGGTAAAAGGCACACATGACAGCCCTCTTGGAATTTGCCAAAGGACACCTAAAGACTCTCAGACCATGAGAAACAAGATTCTCTGGTCTGATGAAACCAAGATTTTGCTCTTTGCTGTACAACTGAACGCCTTCACCTGAAATGTGTCTTCTGCATTTAACCCAACCCCTCTGAATCAGAGAGGTGCGGGAGGGGGGGATGCCTTAATCAACAACCACATCTTCAGCGCCTGGGGAACAGTGGGTTAACTGCCTTCCACAGGGGCAGAACGACAGATTTTTACCTTGTCAGCTCAGGGATTCAATCCACCAAACTTTCAGTTATTGGCCCAACATTCTAATCACTTGGCTACCTGTCATTTCTCACATGTGCAGCAGATAGTATTTGTATTACTATCCTTCTTTGTGGGGCAAAATTGGCATCTCCTCCTCTTGCGTGCCCCAGCTGCAGCCTCAGGTGTATCAGGACAAGATTCAGCACCCTGAACAGCTTTCACAAGCACTGCAGAGGCTGCTGCGCGGTGGAGGCGCTCCCTTCTTTGAATGTGTGGGGTAACACGTGCCTTTCCCAGCTGCTCCAGGAACACACTCGTCTTGTTCCGCTTATCAGGCATCCAGGTAGGGTTGATCTTGTTCCATATGACGAAGGCATTGTATGAGGACACATAAATTATGTTATGGAAGAGGACTAGGGGCCAGCGGGCAGTCATCTTCCTGCAGCTGTAAGCTCCAATCACCTTGTCCAGGTTGTCCACACCTCCTTTGTTGTGGTTGTAGTCCAGGATGATAGCTGGCTTCCTGTCCTCATGATCATTGATCTCAGCTATTTTGTGCAGTGTGCTCAGGGGGACCGCATTCTTGTTCCTCTTTGGGATGTAAGAAACTAGAGTGGTGTTGGGGGTAAGGCAAACTTTGATGAGAAGGCCTCTCTCCCCCTTGTTTCCGAGGAGCGCAGGAGGGACCTCAGGCTTGTTCTTTCTAACTGTGCCAACCATGGCGATCTTCCTCTTCAGGAGCTGCTGGCTGAGTTCAATCAATAGCACACATTATCTCAATTTCTCATTTTGTGTGTGTGTGTGTGTGTGTGTGTGTGTGTGTGTGTGTGTGTGTGTGTGTGTGTGTGTGTGTGTGTGTGTGTGTGTGTGTGTGTGTGTGTGTGTGTGTGTGTGTGTGTGTGTGTGTGTGTGTGTGTGTGTGTGTGTGTGTGTGCTTTGTAGTTCAAGTTGAAAAATAACATTTGGGGGTTTTCTCTGCTGTTAAACATAGTGGTGGGTCATTTTGACACTTAAGACATCACAAGGGTTAAGCAGACTGCCAAGACAATGCAGGAGTGGCTTCGGGACAAGTCTCTGAATGTCCTTGAGTGGCCCAGCCAGAGCCTGGACTTGAACCCGATCGAACATCTCTGGAGAAACCTGAAAATAGCTGTCCAATGACGTTCCCCATCCAGCCTGACAGAGCTTGAGAGGATCTGCAGAGAAGAATGGGAGAAACTCCCCAAATACAGGGGTGCCAAGTTTTTAGCCCCGTACCAAAGAAGACTCAAGGCTTTAATCACTGTATATTGTGGTGTATACATTGAAGTTTTGTTTTATCGGTATTGCCTCAGTGTTTGTTTGTTGGTTGTGTTATGTTCAGGGGAAGTAGTCCATCTTTCTATTTTTGTTTATTGAAATATTGTTATATGTTTGTAATATGTACTGAAATGTATATACATTTTTTTCAGTTTAAATTGTTTTATTTTATTTATAGTATGTGCATCAAGGTTGGAGCCAATTCCTAGTTAATTTGAAATTCGAATTAAATTCTTGATTTCACTAATGTGGATATTGCACGTTGAATTATAATGAACAAAAATATTAACGTAACATTTAAAGTGTTGGTCCCATGTTTCAGGACCTCCACATCCGGCTTTTTCACCTGCGAGATCGTCTGAGACCAGCCACCCGGACAGCTGATTAAACTCTGGGTTTGCACAACCAAATTATTTCTGCAAACTGTCAGAAATTGTTTCAGGGAAGCTTACCGGTGTGTTCGTCGTCCCCACCAGGGTCTTAACCTGACGACAGTTCGGCATCATAACCAACTTCAGTGGGCAAATGCTCACCTTCAATAGCCACTTGCACTCTGGAGAAGTGTGCTCTTTACAGATGCATCCCGATTTCAACTGAAAGGGGCAGATAGCAGACGGCGTTGTGTGGGCGAGCGGTTTGCTGATGTCAACGTTGTGAACAGTGTCCCATGGTGGTGGTGGGGTTATGGTATGGCAGGCATAAGCTGCGGAAAACAAACACAATTGCATTTTATCGATGGAAATTTGAATGCAGCGAAATACTGAGGCCTATTGTCATGCCATTCATCCGCAGCCATCACCTCATGTTTCAGCATGATAATGCAAGGTCCCTTGTCGCAAGGTTCTCTACACAATTCCTAGAAGCTGAAAATGTCCCTATTATTTCATGGCCTACATACTCACCAGACATGTCACCCCATGTTTGGAATGCTCTGGATCGACGTGTATGACAGAGTGTTCCAGTTCCCGTCAATTTCTAACAACTTCACACAGCCATTGAAGAGGAGTGGGTTAATATACCACAGGCCACAATCAACAGCCTGATGAACTCTATACAAAGGAAATGTGTTGCACTGCATGAGGCAAATGATGGTCACAACAGATAATGACTGGTATTCTGATCCACACCCCTAAAAATGTTTAAGGTATCTGTGACCAACAGTGTATCTGTAGTCCCAGTCATCTGAAATCCGTATATTAGGGCATAATGCATTTATTTCAATTGACTGAGTTCCTTATATGAACTGTAACTCAGTAAAATCTTTGAAATTGTTGCATGTTGCATTTATATTTTTGTTTTGTGTACAGTTGAAGTCAGAAGTTTACATACAACTTAGCCAAATACATTTAAACTCAGTTTTTCACAATTTCTGACATTTAATCCCAGTAAAAGTTCCCTGTTTTAGGTCAGTTAGGATCACCACTTTATTTTAAGAATGTGAAATGTCAGAATAATAGTATTTCAGTTTTTATTTCTTTCATCACATTCTCAGTGGGTCACAAGTTTATATACTGTAACGGCTGTCGTCGGAAGAAGGTGAAGACCAAAACGCAGCATGGTAAGTGTCCGTCATGTTTAATAGAAACTGAACACTAAAAAAGCAAAAACAACAAAGTGACAACCGAAACAGCTCCGTCAGGTGCAACACACACTAAACAGAAATGAATCACCCACAACACAAAATGGGAAAACAGGCTACCTAAGTATGGCTCTCAATCAGAGACAACGATAGACAGCTGCCTCTGATTGGGAACCACACTAGGCCAAACAAATAGAAAACCAACAACATAGAAAAAAGAACATAGACTGCCCACCCTAGTCACACCCTGACCTAACCAAAATAGAGAATAAAAAACCTCTATAGCCAGGGCGTGACACATTCACTCAATTAGTATTTGGTAGCATTGCCTTTAAATTGTTTAACTTGGGTCAAACGTTTCATGTAGCCTGCCACAAGCTTCCACAATAAGTTGGGGGAATTTTGGCCCATTCCTCCTGACAGAGCTGGTGTAACTGAGTCAGGTTTGTAGGTCTTGTTACTCGCACACGCTTTTTCAGGTCTGCCCACCAATTTTCTGTGGGATTGAGGTCAGGGCTTTGTGATTGCCACTCCAATACCTTGACTTTGTTGTCCTTAAGCCATTTTGCCACAACTTTGGAAGTATGCTTGGGGTCATTGTCCCTTTGGAAGACCCATTTGCTACCAAGCTTTAACTTCCTGACTGATGTCTTTATTTATTTATTTATTTTTATTTATTTATCCGTTATTTTACCAGGTAAGTTGACTGAGAACACGTTCTCATTTGCAGCAACGACCTGGGGGAATAGTTACAGGGGGAGGAGGGGGATGAATAAATGTAAACTGGGGATTATTAGGTGACCGTGATGGTTGAGGGCCAGATTGGGAATTTAGCCAGGACACCGGGGTTAACACCCCTACTCTTACGATAAGTGCCATGGGATCTTTAATGACCTCAGAGAGTCAGGACACCCGTTTAACGTCCCATCCGAAAGACGGCACCCTACACAGAGTAGTGTCCCCAATCACTGCCCTGGGGCATTGGGATCTTTGTTTAGACCAGAGGAAAGAGTGCCTCCTACTGGCCCTCCAACACCACTTCCAGCAGCATCTGGTCTCCCATCCAGGGACTGACCAGGACCAACTCTGCTTAGCTTCAGAAGCAAGCCAGCAGTAGTATGCAGGGTGGTATGCTGCTGCTGTCTTGAGATGTTGCTTCAATATATCCACATAATTTTCCCTCCTTCATGATGCCATCCATTTTGTGAAGTGCACCAGTCCCTCCTGAAGCAAAGCACCCCCACAACATGATGCTGCCACCCCCGTGCTTCACGGTTGGGATGGTGCAAGCCTCCCCATTTTTCCTCCAAACATAACGATGGTCATTATGGCCAAACAGTTCTATTTTTGTTTCATCAGACCAGAGGACATTTCTCCAAAAAGTTTGATATTTGTCCTCATGTGCAGTTGCAAACCATAGTCTGGCATTTTATGGTGGTTTTAGAGCAGGGACTTCTTCCTTGCTGAGTGCCTTTCAGGTTATGTCGATATAGGACTTATTTTACTGTGGATATAGATACCTTTGTACCTGTTTCCTCCAGCATCTTCACAAGGTCCTTTGCTGTTGTTCTGGGATTGATTTGCACTTTTCACACCAAAGTACGTTCATCTCTAGCAGACAGAATGCGTCTCCTTCCTAAGCGGTATGACGGCTGCGTGGTCCCATGGTGTTTATACTTGCGTACTATTGTTTCTACAGATGAACGTGGTACCTTCAGTCATTTGGTAATTGCTCCCAAGGATGTACTAGACTTGTGGAGGTCTACAATTTTTTTTCTGAGGTCTTGGCTGATTTCTTTTGATTTTCCCATGATGTCAAGCAAAGAGGCACTGAGTTTGAAGATAGGTCTTGAAATACACCCACAGGTACACCTCCAATTGACTCAAATGATGTCAATTAGCCTATCAGAAGCTTCTAAAGCCATGACATCATTTTCTGGAATTTTCCAAGCTTTAAAAGCACAGTCAACTCAGTATAAGTAAACTTCTGACCCGCTGGAATTGTGAAACAGTGAATTATAAGTGAAATAATCTATTTGTAAACAATTGTTGGAAAATTACTTGTGTCATGCACAAAGTAGATGTCCTAACCGACTTGCCAAAACTATAGTTTGTTAACATAAATTTGTGGAGTGGTTGAAAAACGAGTTTTAATGACTCCAACCTAAGTGTATGTAAACTTCCGACTTCAACTGTACATTTGAAATTTAACAATGTTCAAATTGTGGAACTGGAATTAAATTGGAATTACACTGTTTGGACTTTTGTAATTGAATTGGAATTGTAAAAATATTTATTCTTTGGAATGTCATATTTTTACATTTCCCAGTTAATGGAATTAACTTCATTTAAAGAATTGACTGTTTATTTTTAATAATTTCAACCTATATTCATATATTTCCTGCATAGCTAGGGTGTCTGAAGTGACATTTTCAGATATTCAAATTGGAATATCTGAAATTGTTGGAGAAGTGGAATTCAGAGGAATTCAGAGGAATTCAGAGGAATTCAGAGGAAGTGAATTATCAATTAATTCAATTAAATTGAATTTACTGGGAGAGAGAATATAATTAGAATTTAATTTGTGGAAATGATCCCAACCCTGATGTGCACATTGTCACTATACTATACAGGTATATTTTCCCTTTTTTTCCCTCAGGCATTACAAGACTGCATCATATCTCATTTGAATATACAGTACTATCAAATAAAGAATTACTACATTTTAAAAGAAGGACTACATTTTATTTTGAATACAAATTATATCTAGATGATTACATCAGTGCTGTTCTCAAATCAAATGTTTTGTAAGTACAGTAGTAGCCTTGCATGAGGCTTGGTTTGTACGAGCCCATACGGCTCATATGAGCAGGAACCTGTTTCTGTAGCAAGAGGCAGCTTGATGTACACCATCTGGACAGGACACTAGTCTTTTGCAGGGTCTTACCCAAAATCATTTTCCTTAATACTAAGTGCCATTCTATAAAAGTCTCTCAGAACTGTTATCTGAACTGTACACCATAAAGCATCATAAAAATGATTTTGCAAGATTAATAATGATTGAAGCCTAGTGAATGTATGAATGAATGCAATCATAGCTAAATACACTAGACAAACCATGTAAAATGTTTTCTGTCATTATGGAATTCTGTCATTATGGAGTCTCGCCCATGAGACCTGCTTACCTTCTACCGCTAGGGTCTTAAGCCACAGACTTGAAGGTCCAAAGCAGCAGTTTTTATCTCAATATCAAATAATTTCTGGGTAACAATTAGATACTGTGATTGTTTTCATTTTAAACTGAGAAAAGAAACAAAAAATAGCTTCTTAGCAAAGAGCAATTTCTCAAGCAAGAATTTTGCTAGGACTGTCTGGGAGTGGTCTGAGTGGGGAGGGGAAAAATGAAAACTAGCTGCTGTTGTCAGAAAGGTTTGGAACTCTCTTTCTTAATAGTCTATTTACTAATTTACTGATTGGAGATGTCACCAGGCAGGTCAAACTCCATCCCAACAAAACAGGCTGACATTTTCAAACAGCTCTTACACTAAAAAGTTATTATCATCATTTAAAAAATGTACACTATTATTCCAACCTCATTGTGTGGAAAAATATATAAAACACAGAAAAATCATGTTTTTGACTACATTGGGCCTTTAAGGTACTGTGCCTTGGGAATGTATTCAGACCCCTTTGTCACGTTCTGACCTTAGTTCCTTTTTTATGTCTCCTTTTTGGTTTGGTCACGGCGTGAGTTAGGGTGGGCATTCTATGTTTTGTTCTATGTTTTGTATTTCTGTGTTTGGCCTGGTATGGTTCCCAATCAGAGGCAGCTGTCAATCGTTGTCTCTGATTGAGAACCATACTTAGGTAGCCTGTTCCCACCTGTGTTTGTGGGTAGTTGTTTTCTGTTTTGTGTTTGTTTCACCTAACAGGACTGTTTCGTTTTTTCGTTGTTTCACTTTTGTTATTTTGTTATTGCAGTGTTCAGTTTATTTAATAAAAGTAACATGGACACGTACCACGCTGTATTTTGGTCCGATCCTTCATATTCCTCATCAGAAGAAGAAGAAAATCGTTACACCCTTGACTTTTTCCACATTTTGATAGGATACAGCCTTGTTCTAAAATTGAATAAATCGTTTTTCCCCCCTCATCAATCTATACACAATACCCCTTAATGACAAAGCAAAGACAGGTTTAGAAATATTTGCTAATTTATTAAAAACAAAAAACTTTAATATTACATTTACATAAGTATTCAGACCCTTTACTCAGTACTTTGTTGAAGCAACTTTGGCAGCGATTACAGCCTCGAGTCTTCTTGGGTATGATGCAACAAGCTTGGCAGACCTGTATTTTGTGAATTTCTCCCATTCTTCGCTGCAGATCCTCTAAAGCTCTGTCAGTTTGGATGGGGAGCGTTGCTGTATAGCTATTTTCAGGTCTCTCCAGAGATGTTCGATCGGGTTCAAGTCAGGTATCTGGCTGTGCCACTCAAGAACATTCAGAGACTTGTCCCGAAGCCACTCCTGCATTGTCTTGGCTGTGTGCTTAGGGTTGTGGTCCTGTAGGAAGGTGAACCTTCACCCCAGTCTGAGGTCCTGAGCACTCGGGAGCAGGTTTTCATCAAGGATCTTTCTGTACTTTGTTCCGTTCATCTTTGCCTCAATCCTGACTAGTCTCCCAGTCCCTGCCGTTGAAAAACATCCCTGCAGCATAATGCTGCCACCACTATGCTTCACCGTAGGGATGGTTCCAGGTTTCCTCCAGAAGTGACACTTGGCATTCAGGCCGAGATCAATCTTTGTTTCTTCAGGCCAGAGCATCTTGTTTCTCATGGTCTGAGAGTCTTTAGGTGCGTTTTGGCAAACTCTCATTTGCCTTATAGGAATGAGGAGTGACTTTTGTCTGGTCACTCTACCATAAAGGTCACCTCCCTGACCAAGACCCTTCTCCCCCGATTGCTCAGTTTGGCCGGGTGGCCAAAGTTTGGAAACACCAAGGAAGAGTCTTGATGGTTCCAAACTTTTACATTTAAGAATGATGGAGGCCACCGTGTTCTTGGGGACCTTCAATGCTGCAGAACAGTTTTAGTACCCTTCACCCGATTTGTACTTCGACACAATCCTCGGAGCTCTACGGACAATTCCTTCGACCTCATTGCTTGGTTTTTCTCTGACATGCACTGTCAACTGTGGGATCTTATATAGACAGGTGGACTCCAATCAAGTTGTAGAAACATCTCAAGGATGATCAATGGAAACAAGATGCACCTGAGCTCCATTTCAAGTCTCATATCAAAGGGTCTGAATACTTATGTAAATAAGGTATTTCTGTTTTTTATTTTTCATTAAAAAAAATGTTTTATTGACGCTTTGTCATTATAGGGTATTGTGTCTCGACTGCTGAGGATTTTTTTTATTTAATTCATTTTAGAATAAGGCTGTAACGTAACAAAATGTGGAAAAGTCAAGGGTTCTGAATACTTTCCGAAGGCACTGTATGAACAAAGATTTCTTTTAACATAGTCTGCGTTAACATAGGCAGCCCAATTCTGATCTTTTTTCTACTAATTGATATTTTTGACCAATCAGATCAGCTCTGAAAAATATCTGATGTGAAAAGTTCTGATGTCATTGGTCAAAAGACCAATTAATGTAGAAAATATCTGAATTAGGCTGGCATTTACAGGGGATGAATAATCCAATTGTATTGATTCCCTGTCCAAAAGCTGTAACTTTCTCTACCTGGGACCACAGTAAGTCTCCTCCGGGAGGGTTTACCAAGGGCCTTTAGAGGCAGACTCCCAAATCGTCCAGAGCAGCACAGCTTGCCAGCCTCTGAGGGCCAAACCACATTTTGAAATTGCACCTGTCCACCCACTACAAGATATTTTATACTACAGGTGTTGCTGGATTCTTCCACTAGCTCTGTACACCTGTATTGGCTTTGACTGGTGCGAGTCTCTAGCATCTAGATGTGACAGAATACTTTTTCATGTTATTAACCACACAAAGTTTTAGGCTGACAAACCTTGGAACAATACGTTTACATATATGCTCTTGTACTCGGGCTTCCTTGTCCTTCAAATGAAACCAAATGTTGCTGCATATATTCCCCCGACCCTTTTTAGGCCCGTGGATTTTATGAACTCAGTCGGGTCTCAACTTACAGTTGAGAGATAGAATAATAACACAAGGTGCAATTTCAAAATGTGGTTCTGCATCAGCAGTTTTTCTATTGTTATGTCAGTCACTGACAGTAACTCAATTAGTCCATGTCAGCTAACATTTTTTAGATTGGTAAATGAGTCTAGTGGCCAGCTATTTAAACATGTAGTAATCATGGTCGAATTACCGACCAGGGGGCCCCATTGATTTTGTTAGTCACTGTTACGGATACAGGTATCCTGTCTGTGTGTATCCTGTGTGTATTTATTTTCTCTCCTTCTCCCCTCACAGGTGGCAATCAATATTCCTCAATCAGTCACCAATCAGTCATCAATCAGAAGACACACCTCCTCCTGTTTCCACTACCCTATCACATCCCCTTTCCCTTGGTTTAAAAACCCAGTCAGTTGTTTTCTCTACAGCTTGATCTCTCTGTGTCTCTCGCTCGCTCTGTCTTTTGTTTTTGCAACTACATGTCACTTTGTCCCCACCTGTGAGTATTGTTTTTGTTATGGTGTTTGACTGTTTGTTTGATGGTGGGAAAAGGGGGTACCAAGACAAGTCGCCCATGGGCATACACTACCCGTAGGAATACTTTGTCTAAGAACACAAGTTAAAACTGGGCGGACCACCCACTGTATTTTGGTTAGTTAGTTAGCTATATTGAAGTAGGCTAGTCTAGTTTAGGGGTGTTTTTGGTTATTTGTTTCTTTCCTTGGGTCCAGCTCAGCCCCTTTTCCCGCCCACTTTACCGTGTGTTTAAAAATAAACCATGAGTAATTTAGTTGTCTGTGGTTTTTATTCTCACTTACTTTTTCACTGTTATAATTTGCATGAGTTATGTTACGGGTCTCGTTACCATCCCCCTAGACTGCCGGGCCAAAGGGATTCGTAACAGTCACTCTCACTCACATATCATATTGAAAAAAAATCTCTCCACCCTATGGCAAAGAAACATGCTATGGCTGTAAAAGTGGAAAAATTTCTTCAACCCCATGGAAAAATGAGGTGAGGGGCAACAACATTTAATTTAGGGCCCCCAAAAGGCTAGAGCCGGCACTGACTGCATGTGTGGGTATGGATGTGGGTACGCAGACCTGCGAACAACTGCGGCCCTTCATGATGAGTTCAGTGTCCCCCACCCCCATCAAAGTTGCCCATCCCTGCTGTAGACTGTCAAAAGAAAATTATGAATTCTGTATTATTATTTATGTAGAACAACCATTGCTTTATAAAGAGAGGAGCCAGAAAAGCTCCTATTTACACTGACCAGCCTGCGAGAAGGCTTTATTATAGACCAGCCTCCAAAACCCATACTTACACTGACCAGCCAGCAAGGAACCTTTATTATAGACCAATCCCTAGGCCAGCCTTGGAGAACTTTATTATCCCTATTTATAATGACCAGCCTGCAAGGAAGCTATACTATCCCTATTTACACTGACCAGCCTGGGAGGAACCTTTATTATCCCTATTTACTCTGATCAGCCTCTGAGGAGCATTACACACAACTGCTAGCTTTGAGACCCACCAGTCTTTAAGGCCTCTAAGTAAACTGATCAGCTTGGAAGGAGCTTTAAAGAAATATTTATCTCACCAACCAGCTAAGTGTAGCTTGCTCAATGTTTTAGAGAAAATAGGTAGCCAAGCAGTTTAACTGTTGTAGCTGTGCTTGCTGCATTATGTAGTTAAGATGAAAAACATTAGCCAAATAGCCAGCCATATGCAACTAGCTATCTAGCAACCTAAGTTACCTCATTTGAAAAGATAACTAACCAGGAAAGCAGCTAGCTAGTCTAAATATAAGCTTGTATAATTTGGAATTAGTCTTGATATTTTAGTGTTTTTGGATGCAACCTTTTTTCAGCTGCATCAGTTGGGCACCACCGCATACATTATTTAAAAATGGTTCTTGCTGTCCCTCTATCTGCAATTTGAATTTGATTGGCTGATGGTAAAGAATGGACGGAGTTGCATGAACATCAGCCTGTGAGGCAGCGCAGCCTCTCAGACACAGCGCAAGGCACCTTTACCACTTGTGCACTGATTCCTGGATGGTAGCTATCAGCTGATTCCTGTGTTTGACCACCCTTACAGAAAAACCACAAAACCACAGGAATTTCTCATGTGATCACATGTAATCTTATGTGAAGTTAATGTAAAAACATGTGTCAACATTTTGAAAGGAACATGTGAAAACATTTGAGCACGTGAAAACATAATCTCATGTGGGATAAATGTGAAAACATAGTGAAGCAACATTTCTAAATGTGATACTTTTTTTTTTCAATATTTCACATTTCTTCAACTTTCACGTTAAACTGCACATTTTATTTCGCCGTGAATGTTTTTCACATGTGAAAAGGTAGTGTTAACATTATGTATAGTGTAGAGAATTATTGTATCATCTAAACCGCTGTGAAATATATTTTCATTTAAGAAAAAATACTGTATTTTCAGCTGTTTGAAGCTGGCGTTCAAAACCGAAAGTAAAAGACCAAAAAAATACGAAAATTAAGAATGGGAGGCATAGAAATAGAGTATATAGAACATATATACGGCTTCTTATACTTGATGTCAATGAGAATGACAGATCTATAACTCACATTTATTTGTGAATTTGGACAGCTCGTCCAAAAAGTTACATATTGCAGCTTTAACCGCAACACTTCAGGTTTTCACCATCTTTGTAAAGTCCTATTTATTTTGTTGCTTTCAAAGTAATTTATTTAACGTGATTAGTGATTAATTTGTCTGTCCCTCATTTTAAGGTCAACCCTGTTATATGAATTGAACTCTCGTTTTAATATGGTGAAACTTAACTTTTTTTATATGTCAAAAGTAACATTGAAAACTAATCGGCCTGAGCATAACACATCAACCCTGTTACCCATAGATTGGTAAAGCATTTCTATTTCATTTTTTTTTGGTGAAACTTGCATTCAATTACCACAAAGGGATTTATGACATCAAACTTTTTTCTGTTAACCCTGTTCATTTATTTGGCACTTAATAGGCACTTACTATAGACATTTTTGTATGTTAAAATGGGAATGCCCTTTGAACCCTTGTTTTTTTATGAAGTTGAACATGTGCACTCTATGACAGAATGTCTAGTAAACATGTGCTCTAGTACACATTTTTAGTTTAGTTTACTATAATAACCTTGTTGCTGTCTGATTTGAATTTGATTGGCTGATAGGAAAGAATGGGCTGCATGGTATGACGAAGTGACGTATACGGTGTACATATTAGGACATACATTTGATGGGCTCCTGAGTGGCGCAGTGGTCTAAGCCACTGCATGTCATTGCTAGAGGTGTTACTACAGAGCCTGGTTTGATTCCAGGCTGTATCACAACCGGCCGTGATTGGGAGTCCTGTAGGGCAGCACCCAATTGGCCCAGCGTCGTTAGGGACTGGCTGGGGTAGGCTGTCATTGTAAATAACAATTTGTTCTTAACTGACTTGCCTAGTTAAATAAAAATGTAAATAGGTTAAACATGGCTATTTTGTGGGTCCTATGTAAGCAGTAATCGTGATCCCTACTAGAGGTGAAGCCAGGAGTGTGTGAACAAAGCTCAGAAGTTAGTATTACTCTTTCAAATGAACAGACATCCTAAATGTGAATAGACATTAGACAAACACATAACATTCCCAAGTATGCTTTAAACATGGAGTGATTTGTATTACTTTTTAATGTGTTTTTTCTCAGAAACAATAAAAGCCATACCGTAAAGCAAATCAAAATACATAAGGTTCTGTACAGGCATAGTAGCACATTCACACATTTTAAGTCTAGGCTATTTCCTCAGTGGGCACACATACGTCAAAGGAGACTTCTTACACAATTTGTTTTTGTTTACTAACATTCGTTTGTGGTAGAGGGTGATTTACTCAACAACCACTTATCACAGGTTGCTCATACACAAATGCAGAATCTAACATGTTTTTGCCACATATATTGTTTCAGTTGTGACTATCAAAACAAATAAGATTAATTGAAAATGGAGGGATTCTCATTGAAGAGGGGTGAATAGTTGAACAAGCGAAGAAGCCACGGGAGAAGACAGTTGAGCTTGAACAGAAAATACCTAGGTGATACAAAACATTGAGTTAAAAGAAGTGGACTGAACATGCAAACTATTTCTGTGTATTTTGACATGACAGAATCCCATTTATAAGTGCTACGTTTTTGTTTTTTTACTGGAGTATATTTGACCATTGAGTTACGGCTACCCTGCTCCAAACATAATTGAATTGAATGAGGACATTCACAAAATAAAAACAGCAAAATATTGACCTAATATTTGGGCATAAAAGTCTTCCTCGTTCAGTAAATAATAATTTAAACTCAGCACTGCCCATTTGAGTATTGCTTGTCTACAGAAGGCCATTGCTGAAATCACAGTTAAAACACTACAGTAAAAACACAATGGGTAGTTAAAATGTGTTTTACCACATGAGGGCAGTAGGCCCTATATAACAACATGTGGAATTGCTCAGGAGAATACTTCTGGTGGTGATTTACTAAACCTGTGATGTTAGATTGAGGATGTAATCAAAGAAGTCATATTTTGCCTCCAAACATTCTGAGAACAGCAAGTCTGTTTACATGAAGTAGTCATTTCAATCATCTCACTGTTTTGCCAACTACAAATGGGTGTTGATATTTCACATGAAAATATTTAAGTGTTTAACTCTGACCATTCCATCTTAGGCCGTTTTCATTTGGACATAAGCATAAAATGTTGTCTCCATTTAAGATGAATCAATGACTTTTGCAACAAAGAACTTTCCTAGCCGCTCTTTCTCCCATCTAACAAAGGACGTTTCCTACAAAGACAAAGTAATGCAGTGGAAAAACATACTCAAAACAACAATGACAAGCTTTAAAATACATACACTTTACACCATATATATTTTGATGCACTTTTTTTTCGACACTTTCAGTAATCTTGATGTAGACTATACAATATATGTATACAAGTAATATGAGTTAACATAGAGCGACAGAGCAAAAAATAAATATTTTGTTGAAGTTTTATATATATCTATATATGTATATTTATATGTATATAGCTTCCTTGTGGGTATGATGTGGGTGTCACAAGTTTGACAGGCTGATGTGTAGAGATAGTGGCCATCTATACTAAGATGGTTGCAAGGGTAGAATATTTGCAATCTTCCAAAGGAGAAGAGAGAGCTTGATGCTGTAGCAGTAACAACCTGGACATAAACTCTCATTGCCCAAACCCGTCCGCCGTTCAAAAATCAGCAGGGAACTCTATTCCAGAGGAGAGGAGTGGCAGTTTTTCAATTTTAATCAATGTTAAACACACAACGGGTAACCATTCAGCCTAACCAACATTTCCCCATAGATGGGTGCATTGCAGGTTGGTCTAGAAGTAGGGTAACAGCAGATTTCAGCTACCAAAGACATTATGGGGTTAAAATACCACTGTGTAGGGGAATAGTTGGACTGAACTGGACAAGCTTCTATCCATCCTCCATCCTTCAACCGTTAAACAGAAGAGGGAAAAAGAACAATGGAAGTTGGAGGAGAACAGTGTGTTTGCCCATTACAAATTTGGTCTGTATGTAGAAGAGAGCAGGTATGCTTCTTTCTTTCTCTTTCCTTTTTTATTACAGAAAGCATAAAAACAAACATTTCAGGCCCCAAGTCATCCACGCCTTACCCAGAAAGCACTCCGTGATATTTACATTAACTCTACTCGCCAGCATGCAAAAATGTCCTGGAATACGCTTTGCGAAGAAGGCAAAGATGCAAACTCTTTAAGAAGAACATACATACAGTATCAATACTTGTATATAGAAAGAAAATTTAAATGAATTTTTTTTGATTAATACTTATTTTTTTACAAAATATAATTTCCAACAGACCTTCCGACAGTGGAATACTCGCCAATGGCTGCTTTAACAAAAATCTTTGGTTGACCAGTCCAAACGCCTGGTAGCTTAACACTTCTTTACGTCACACAACCTTACTTCTTCTTCTCTTTTTTTTATGAACCATGCTCACTGACATCACTGACATAATTTATCCTTCCTGTTCTTGTGTTACCCTGCTAGAGAGATCACAATGGCCCCCCAAAGCCAACATCCCACATAGCCACAACCACAAACTGCACTTCCTCTATCCCCCTAGTTAGCTCCACACAGGAGTCCTTCCAAGAAGAACACACACGTGCGTGAACACCACGTGCACTCACAAGTAAAAGACAAGATCAGAAGGAAAGAGGTGACACATAAGATCAGAACAAAATAGTACAAACAAAATCCAAAATAGAACATACATTTCCTCCGTGGTTAAAAAGAACAGAAAAAAACAGGGGTCGTCAAAAGTTCAGCTCATTGTTTCTGCGAGCCGATCATCACCTTGGAAACAAAGTTCACGATAGCGCTGGCGGGCTGATCGGGGTCCATCTCGGCAAAGAGGTGACTGACGTTGTCAGTTGTGCTTCCTTGCTTCCGAGCCACGAATCCAAAGAACCTAGAAAGAGAAGGGAAACTCTCAATGGGTCTCCTCCAATCAGTATCTTCTGTTTGCCTCGTTCTGAATCTGAGAGGACTGGATTGGTGAAATAAATCTGTAGGAAATTATGAGTCATATATGGAAAGTGTGTGTGTGTAACAAATGGGTTTGAACCCTGGTTGTCTTCACACCACAAGACTGTGTTAGCCCAATGAGCCTATTACTTCAAGCCTTAGGCAAGTTAACTCATCACTCAAGCATGGTCCACCCACTTCCATTATCATTAATGCTTTTCTGTATCCATTTAGAGATATTCTTATGCTCAATAGTTTTTTTTACCATCTCTATAGTTATGTGGTCAATCTCTAGGGGTTAAAGACACACCATGCCACTGTTACCATTTTTACTTATTTACTGCATTGATGTAACCAGGGCCTGAAACTAACTTTTCAGTCTTGGAGCCAGTGATGTAGCCATTTTCTCAGGGTATATTCAACCCACCTTCATCAATTCAGAGAAGATTTTGAGAACTGTCTTCGACTGAATAAGAAGGTACTTTACATACTACGTGCATTTCACATGAGCATGCATCTGAAACCAACATTTCGGACCCACAGCCAGTGTTGCTGCTTTACCAGCCACTCAGACAGCTTTGGTCTGGAGCTACAATACCAGTCAAAAGTTTTAGAACACCTACTCATTCAAGGGTTTTTATTTATTTTTACTTTTGTCTACATTGTAGAATAATGGTAAAGACATCAAAACTATGAAATAACACATATAGAATCATGTAGTAAGCCAAAAAGTGTTCAAAATATATTCTTCTTTGCAGCAATTCGACCATGATTTACGCAGTCTCCTCTGAACAGTTGATGTTAAGATGTGTCTGTTACTTGAACTCTGTGAAGGATTTATATGGGCTGCAATTTCTGAGGCTGGTAACTCTAATGAACTTATCCTCTGCAGCAGATGTAACTCTGGGTCTTCCATTCCAGTTGCGGTCCTCACGAGAGCCAGTTTCATCATAGCGCTTGATGGTTTTTGCAATTGCACTTGAAGAAACTTTCAAAGTTCTTGAAAATGGCCCAAATTGACTGACCTTCATGTAATGATGGATTGTCTTTTCTCTTTGCTTATTTGAGCTGTTCTTGCCATAATATGGACTTGGTCTTTTACCAAATTGGGCTATTTTCTGTATAACCTTGTCACAAGACAACTGATTGGCTTAAGAAGGAAAGACATTCCACAAGTTAACTTTTAAGAAGGCACACCTGTTAATTGAAATGCATTCCAGGTGACTACCTCATGAAGCTGGTTGAGAGAATGCCAAGAGTGTGCAAAGCTGTCATCAAGGCAAAGGGTGGCTATTTGAAGAATCTCAAATATAACATATTTTGATTTATTTAACACTTTTTTTTGGTTACTACATGATTCCATACGTGTTATTTCATAGTTTTAATGTCTTCACTATTATTCTACAATGTAAAAAACAGGACAAATATTTAAAAAAACTGGAATGAGTAGGTGTTCTAAAACTTTTGAACGGTAGTGTATTTTGCTTGCCCTGGCTGTAAACGACAAATGTCTTATATTAATGATTATGATATTGTCATAGTGTTTTGTCTACTTGATATACTGCCTTTAAAGACATTGGAGTTTAACCCAATTGTGCCATAAGTCTCATAACAGTAAATTCATAGGAACTATGATACCGGAGTTTAAAACCTCAAACCATGACATGTTAAAATCTAAAGGTGTGACTGCCAACGCTTGGTATTGTTGGCATACCCTGCCCAGTCACCTATCCATCCATCTATTCCTCCTCTCTGAATCTTTGGTGGGGTGCCTACATCCTTTCTTGTTTCCCCTCATATCATGGCTGAGCTCCAAAATATCGCCTTTCATTTGGTGCAGGTCACGAACTGATGGTAAGTCTGTCTGAGTGAATTGTTTCTCCCAAAGACCATGGTGGTCAAGCTAAACAACTGATCTACCTATCCCTAGTTCTAACCAGTGAAAACCATCCTCTGACAACTAACTGAAAGTATAAATCCCCACCAGTTAGCCAGGCTGCTTAACTTTCTTTAGTGGCAAACGTTGCTCTGTAACTCTCAGTCAAAGTGGTTGGGCTATAAACAGTATATGCAACTACAGAAAGTAATATACTAGGTTTAGGTGTATGGTACTCAGGTGCACGCACACTTACTTGGCTGTGCCTCCTTCAGGTTTGTTCCACCTGTAGAGAGAGAAATAAACAGTATTCTATCACGTAACATTTTGTATGATATATTCATAACATATAATATAATGAGGTCAAAGGTCATTTTAAAAAGCAGAGATTGCTGCTTTTCGATTACTGCCCGCGTACATGGGTGTGTGTGTGTGTGTTTGTATGTGTGTGGACAGCATTAGTGTGCTGTAGCTCAGTTTATACAAAGGGTGTAATGATGATTGGTTAAAACTGCATTCCAGCCGGTGTCTATTCCACAAGTTACCACCGGCTAAATCTATGACATTAAATTGCCTATTTACTCTGTTCCATCTGACTGCCCAATCCACTGTCTCATCAGCCCAGCCAGGCAATTTATAAACTTGATCTCCACTATAAAAAGCAACTAGACATTATCTCACATTTCTTTAAGACTAACATTTAGTTTTCAGCAGCGGGTGATTTGTATAAACCTTGCTGTCTGTATCACTGACATCTGCAACATTGTTTCAATATTCAAATTCCATCTCCAGCTGTCCCATAGTAATGAAGGTAGGAGTCAGGACGAGACAGACAGGCAGGCAGCGTTTCCCAGCCAGTCAAAATCATGAATAAGCTGGCATCATTTTTATGGATATACAGTATATACAAAGTAATGTCAATTGAAAAAGGTCAAACGAAACGAACTGGAGCTAGTTCGCAGCTTCAATTTGAAGTTATTGTGTTAGCTGTGCTGTTGGCTAGCTCTTCTGAACAAAAGTGTCCTGACGAGAGAACACATTTTCCTTGATAGGCGAACTCATTAGCTCATTGTTATGGATGTATCCAAATAAATGTCACTAGAAAACAGCTTAAACAAATGCAAATTATGCTACTTTGTTGTTATTCTGGCTGCACTGTTTGACGTGTTTGTAAGTTAGCCGTAGTTGGCTAGCTAGCAAGCAAGGGATAAGAACGTTGCCAGTCAGTATGGCAATAGAACATTTAATACGAACGACTGGGTCTCGTCCATAGATACAGAACAAATAGACTGAACGACTGGGTCTCGTCCATAGATACAGAACAAATAGACTGAACGCCTGGGTCTCGTCTATAGATACAGAACAAATAGACTGAACGACTGGGTCTCGTCCATAGATACAGAACAAATAGACTGAACGACTGGGTCTCGTCCATAGATACAGAACAAATAGACTGAACGACTGGGTCTCGTCCATAGATACAGAACGAATAGACTGAACGACTGGGTCTCGTCCATAGATACAGAACAAATAGACTGAACGACTGGGTCTCGTCCATAGATACAGAACAAATAGACTGAACGACTGGGTCTCGTCCATAGATACAGAACAAATAGACTGAACGACTGGGTCTCGTCCATAGATACAGAACAAATAGACTGAACGACTGGGTCATTCGACCATCCGGCTTGGGTAGCAACCATAGATGTGTGTCGGGACTATCTGTGGATGGATGAAATAGTATGAATAAATTCATTAAAACAACGTTTTTAAAGAAAATATGTCAATCATTACTTGAATATGTTGGTAACCTGTTGTATAAAAGTGATAATTGTCACGAATATCACCGAAGGTGACTCCCCTTCCCGTTCGGGTGGCGCTCGGCGGTCGTCGTCACCGGTCTACTAGCTGCTACCGATCCCTTTTTCCCTTTTCGTTTTGTTGGGTCTAATTGGTTTCACCTGTTCCTTGTTTGGGGTTTTTGGGTTGGGGTTATTTAAGTTTAGTTAGCCCGCCTGTGTTCGTGCGGGATTGTTTTGCTGTATTTTGGTATAGGAGTGTCTCTGTTTTTGGATTGTCCGCTGTACAGCGTATGTGCCTGTGGAGTACATTATTTTGGAGTGTTTACGCATGTGTTCGGCGTCACCCTCTTTGTGCACGGTTATTGTACGGAATAAAGTGTTTTTCCGAATCCTCTGCTCTCTGCACCTGACTCCACACCCATCACTCTACGCATCGTTACAATAATGCCATCCAAGCCAGTGTTTGGAAGATATATTGGCACGGTTTGCCGGCCCGAGACGAACAACACCCATGCCAATATATCCTCCAAACACCGTCTTCGAGGGCATTGTCACTTTGTGGACTCACTTTCTCTCCTGAGGGTCGATATCACAAAATGTGACAGTGTTGATGGGGTAGTGGCGCCGGAAGAAAAGCCTGTAGGAAAAAAATATGTTTCAGCACATTGCAATATAGCAATTCATAGGCTACTGCGTAACTAGTTACTACAACGCAAGTTGGATTGAACAGAGGCATTAATTGTAACCCTCGGT
The DNA here is from genome assembly GCF_029448725.1 of Salvelinus fontinalis. Lineage (NCBI taxonomy): Eukaryota > Metazoa > Chordata > Actinopteri > Salmoniformes > Salmonidae > Salvelinus > Salvelinus fontinalis. Next base: position 3,790,601 of record NC_074683.1, read on the forward strand.
CAGAGTGAGCTTATCCTGGAAGTCAGTTTCAAATATGTTTTATTGTTGGGCAGAATTACAAATTCAATATACAGTCTTGTGGTAATTCTCTATTTCATACACAAATGCCCGTGCATCCTACTCACTTCCTCTGGTTGTCGGTCAGGGTGATGCCTTGGGCCGACACCTTGAAGTGCACGATGGTTGCGGTGGGTGGGGACACGGCAGCCACCGTCTCCGAGATGGCCTTGGCGACGGCCTGAGGTCCCGTCAGAGACTCCATGTCCACCGAGTTGATGTACAGCACATTGCATGCTGGGAAAAGAAGAGAGAGGTGTAGCCAATCAACACAGTGCATTTCACACTGGAAAGAGGCAAGAAGTGATGCCATGGGCTGTCTGGTTCTTCAATGCTACAACAGATATGGGTTTTGTTGTATTGTTTTCTGATGTGAAGTGACATGATCAATAGTTTACAATTGTTTAATTTATAGGATTTATCATGTATGCTTATGATCAGAGAAACATGATAGAATCTATTACAAATCTCCATTCATCAGTGTATACTATGTAGCACAGCAGTTTAATGCAAAAAAGCAATACAGTACATTCTTGACAGTCTTCAATGCAGTTAATGGAATAATTTCATACATGGAGACAAGACATATATCACATTGGTATTAGTGGGTTTATAGTTCTGCATCTCAGCAGATATTCCAAAAAAAGAGTCATCTGTATTTCCATGCAACACATTTCCATTGCTCTAAGGACGGCACATGCATTCTGGGACAAGGCTGGAAAAAAAGACATCGGACAGAAAACATATCAGGCAGAAAGCTGGACAGGTGCATTGTTGTTGTCTATTAGATGGAGAAAGAGACAAACACACGCGCGCGCCCACACACACTCACGCACACTCATGCACAGACTTCTGAGGTAGACATCAGGGATCTGGGCTAGAATGCAGCAGTCAGGGACCAACAGTCACATATCAGGAAGACAAATTCAAACGAAAGGACACAGGGTTTACCATGGGAGTCAGCAGTGGCCCTCTGCCCTATAGTGACACAGAGGTGATGTCACCAGTGGGGGGAGAACAGTGGAATGGTTCAGAGAATGTCACAACAAATAAAGTCATTTAGATGATCTTTCTGTTACGTAATGCTCAGCAAAACTGCTGACTGAGATATTGCTTCTTACCGGCTCCTTGTTTGAGGAGTTCAGCTGCCGGGTTGGTTGGTGTGGCAATATCCGGCACATCCTCGTGGATATCTGAAACGCAGCAGAAGCAGATTCTGCAGAAATTCCTCACACCACATTGTTGTATGTATCCATGTACATATCCATTCAAGAATACACGCACGCACGCACACACACACTCCTGGCCTCACCTCTGGTAGGAATGACCAGTTTACAGGGCAGGGCTTGTGGAGTCATGGCGTGCTGGTACACCAGAGCCGACAGACATCCTAGAGAGACAACAACACAAAGAGAGATTAGTATTAGTCGTGACAACAGGACAAAGATTCTATAGAGATTACATATCCTGATCCAGACATGTAGATCACACACCCTGATCACACACCCTGGACCCACACTTTCACACGTACCCCATTCCCACACTCACACACACCCCATAGCAACACTTTCACTCACCCCATTCCCACACTCACACACCCATGGTGCATTTCCATTATGGATTTACCCCAGTGTTTTACCAAAAAGCCTCAGACTTTTGTGTTATTAACTCCTGGGACTCACTGGGCCATGGCCTCAGTGGACCTGCTCTGACTTGGTGCCAACGAAAGGCTGTTGGGGCATTTCAGGTGGCATTTACATACAGGTAACAATCGCTAATTGTAAACATGAGTTTACGCCTTCGACGTTTAACACCTTCCCACAAAGCAACTGTTTTAATTGTGCAGAGGTTGTTGATTATGCTCTTCACAAGTCCTCACTCAGCCCTAGCTATGGAAACACTATTTCCTTAGTATAACATCAGGGTGTATATTGTAACACTTGTGTTACAGTCAAAAATCAGCACCAGTGTCTAATTTAACCCCACATCCCTCCCTTAAGAAAATAATTTGTCACGACGCGGCCCCTTTGAGCGGCTGTTCATGTTAAAAGCATTAGCATAGTTAGCATAGTGTAGTTATCAACTGTATTACAGTGAATCCTCTCTTTGTCTACCAAGCCGTCATATCGGCTTATCCCACTAGGGACTTTCAGTGTATCATGTCAGTAACCAATGGTAGAGTTGCTAGGGTTTGCGCAGATATCCAATGTTTTGCGACACTCAGAATATGACTGGTGAGGTAATAATACATTAATAAGTGACTGTAATCGATAAGATATGAAAATATCTGAAGAATTATATTCGGGAAATTGGAACTCTATAAACAACATTTTTCATTAACCTCCTAGTTAATTACCATTCTGTGATTCGTTGAATTACGTTGAATTTTGTTGATAATATACAGTCTTCACATTATTTGACAGCAAACGCTACGACAAATTCAATAAGTAATCCAGAGGATAAGGTTCCTTCAAGAGGCCCATTTTTAGACTGATGCTGGCTGACTTGTTAAGTCATCTCTAAATGTGTGCTTGGGCCAGTAGCCATCTCCCTGTGGTTCTCAGTAAGAGGAGTCTAACACACACATGCATACAGTATTTCATATCTAGATTTGACACTGTGAAAATTGCCTTCATTTAACAACAGCTCAGATGTGGGAGGGAAGGTAGCTAGCTACCAGCTCTGGGTTCAAATGCTATTTGAAACAACTGGCACTGCAGGCAGGCTAAAGCAAATGAAAACGTATTTGAAAGATTTGAAATGGTATTTGAACCCTGGTCTGGAGCTAGCTAGGCTCCCCCGCACCTTCATGATGATCTTACACAAGGCTCCTGTAGCCGCATGCTTTGCAGCTTACGTAAGCCACCCAGCCCTATGTTATCATACTTTTTTTGATCTTACTATCATCCTTTTGCACCCGAAGGATGGGGGGAGGAAAAGCCTTGTTCCTTTATACTTAAAAAAAAAATACTTTTATACTTTCACTTTTGATACTTAAGTACATTTATCAATTCCATTTACTTTTGATACTTAAGTATACTTAAAGCCAAATACTTTTAGACTTTTACTCAAGTAGTATTTTTTCACCACTGTACACACCACTGTACACATGCAAACACACACACACACACACACACACACACACACACACACACACACACACACACACAATGTGGTCTGCGGATTAAATTAGAGGGGGGTACATTTGAACCATACTAAATGACTTTAACTGATCCCATACTATAATTAGGATTACACATGACGGGCTGGGAGAACGGATACTCTTTCAAAGGCTGGGACACGGGGAGCACAGAGGGGATCAGAGTCATTAGACCAACACAGCCAAGAGTAAGACTTAGTCACCCCAACCACATCATGAAACTCATGTCTGGAGCTCACTCCTCCCCCGTTACACAATCTGAGAAACAAGCCATGTTGTTGTCAGAAGGACCGGTTCTGATAGGTCTGAAAAAAAGATTTTGTCAATGTTCTTTAATCCCTCTGTCCTCTCCCCACTTGCCTCTCAAAACGTCAGAGTGAAGCGAGGAGAGTATTGGGGGAGAATATCAGTGCAGAAGAAGAACCTTGGATCTCCTCCTCCAATGCTCTCCTCTTTTCCCTCTGTGTGAGTGTGCACATAGCCACGGGTAATAGGGGTTCTGAGGGTGCTGGAGCACCCCTTGAAAGATAGGATTTTTTTTTTTAACATATTTTTGGAAAAAATTATTTTGTTCACAAATATAGTGCACTGGGCCTTTACTATACCTGTATTAGCAGACCCATATAGCTGTCTGTAGTGCTGGCCCTCCAAAAATGTCAGCACCCCTCATCAACAAAATAAATCACAGCACCCCCACCCCCACCCCCAAACTACTTACTGCAGCTATGCGCATGCATATATGTGTGTGTAGGGGTTAAAGGTGACTCACCAAAGTAAGGTTCGTTGGGACATCCCTTCAGCTTCACTCCCTTAGGACTTGTCTCAATCAGGAAGTGCCTCACCAGCTCATTAGTGTTGTCACCAGCTACAGGGCCCCCCGAAGGGCAAAACAATATAGGGAAAACAAAAGAACAACACACCGGTGAGCCCATTTATGGTATGTAGACATCACCTCAAATATGGAGGTATTATATGTTATATGTTTTTATATAGGTAATGACTTCTTTCTTTACTCCACCTGACAACAGGCCAAAACAGAGACTAAAATATGATTTTTAATGGAATGTTCTAGGATGAGCTAAGTGGCTAGTTAAGATTGGCCTCTTGGCAGAAAAATAAACTGTGCTGACAACATTCTCCTCCCTTCGTGTGTTTGTGTGTCCGTGCGTGCACAGTGTTGACCTAGAACATTCTCCTCCCTTTGTGTGCACACACAATATTTTGGGGCGTGGTTTGCGCTGAGCCCTTTTTTGTGCAACCGTGAGTGAAAGTGTCATTCCAGTTTATCTAATGTGTTGTGTTATGTTATTAAACATTATGGCCAGTGATGGTGTCTGGCGAAGGACTGAGAACAGTTGTGTCAATTGAGAAGGTTCACTAAATCAGTCAGTGGTGCTCAATTCTCTCCTTTCAGAGGTACAGTAGCTCACTTGATTCAACGTGTAAATTAACACAATAACACCTATGGAATTTTAACAATATAATATGGCTGACCAGAATATAAAACTCTGTATGGTTCTTCAAAAGTATCTAAAACAAACTTTTCAGATTGAGAGATGTTCCATTCTCCATAAAGGTTCTATAAAGAACCATAAAAGGGTTCTATATAGCTGTAACTATAGCAGAACCCTTTTTTTGTGCTATATATAACCTTTTTAAATTGTTCTTTATAGAACCTTACGAAGGGTTATTTATAGCACCATACTGGTTCCATTTAGAACCTTATGAGCATGGTTCTTTACAGAACCTTAAAAAAAGTGTTCTATATAGCACCAAAAAGGGTTCTGCTATGGTTACAAGCCAAAGAACCCCTATCTGGTACTATTAAGAACCATTATGTTTGTGTGTGTGTGTGTGTGTGTGTGTGTGTGTGTGTGTGTGTGTGTGTGTGTGTGTGTGTGTGTGTGTGTGTGTGTGTGTGTGTGTGTGTGTGTGTGTGTGTGTGTGTGTGTGCGCGCGCGCACAGGCAGACGTGTGTAGAGGAGACATTCCAATCCACTCCCAGTTATCCCTGCTCTTCTAGGTGTTATTGGAAACATCACAGGCACCTCATACCTTAATGACAGTATTAAGACCCAGGGTATATGTTTAGTAGTGCTGATCGACTGTACAGCCAGACTCTGCTGGAGTAACGATATGCTTTCATCGGGCCCCTCAAAAACACATGATCCACTTCAGAGTTTGTTGATTGATTGAATTAATACGTGAGAGTAGGTGAACGTCATACAAAATGTGGTTGTTCTTTGTATGATTTCACTGTGGACTGTGTGTGTGCTTGTATGTGTGTGTGTGTGTGTGTGTCTCCTTAAATGTAGGGCCACAAGATGACACAACATCACAGAGGTGTAGAGGGCTAATATAATTTTCCATCAGCAATTACAGGTATGAAAGCTGGAGCCCAGTTGGTGATCCAGTACATTTTACGTTTGAGTAGTTTAGCAGACGCTCTTATCCAGAGCTATTTAAAGTTAGTGCATTCATCTTAAAACAGCTAGGAGAGACAACCACATATCACAGTCATGTGTTCATAACAAGTGGGAAACTTGGAAGTACCTTTCTTGGTCTGCTGTACAGTGGGAGGAGGAGAGGCCACTTTCATGGCCAGGCCATAGGCCCCTCGGAAGGAGTGACTGTCCCGAATGACAAAGGCCCCGGGCTCTCTCTCTCTCAGCAGGCTGATGGCTGCAATACACAATAATACATGATTCAATAAAATAACACTTTATTTATCCCCTCAGGGGAAAGTAAGAAAGTATTGCCAGATCATACACTCCTTTGGATATAACACAGAGAGGAGAATAAACAAGGGAAAGGAAGAGGCAAGGTGAGGTCTTTGGGGGAGAGAGGGAGGGTGTGAACAATTATTCTGAAGAGGTGAAACGGGGAGGATTGAAGGACGAGGAGAAATAAAGGGATAGGTAGGATAGACATGGAAGATGGGGAGAGGGAGGGGGAGTCGGAAGGGGATGAGGAGGAAACTTTCCTTGGAAAGGAAGGAAGGAAGACCTTTTGTGATCCCATATTTCAATGTAACTACAGGGGAGAGTTATTAACTGTTGTCTTGTTCAACAAAACAACATGTATTGCATCTCTAACATGCAATTCTATGTATCCCTATATGTCCAAATATGACATTTCATAGACTCTGTAAGTAAGATAGATATACAGTACATGCATATGTTCCCTAGCCACTTAGATTAATGGAGTACATATGGTGTGTGTGTGCGTGTGTGTGTGCGCGTGCATCTGAATGTGTGATGTCATCGCAGCGGAGCATGTGCTTGTGTTTAAGGCTATCTCCATTGACATTTTATTCATTTAGCAGACGTTCCATCCCAGATGATCTAATCCAATGAGAGTGTGAGCAGAAGCAGATGTGGGGGCCAACAGCAGTGACCTCACAGTGAAACATACAGCAGAAGAGAACAGAATAGGGTCATTTAGGACATCTGTGTGTGGAGAGGATGTGTCAGAAGAATCCAAAAGGGTTTACATCAGACACACATCCTAACTCTCCTGGTTACTAAATAAATAACATTCTCAGCCACATTTTACCTTAGATAGGTCTTATGCTAGCTAATGGGATAACTAATGGGATAACTAAGGTAACTGTTCTGTGACAAGCTAGTAACTACACTCTTAGAAAAAAAGTTGCTATATAGAACCTAAAAGAGTTCTTTGGCTGTCCCCAATAGGATAACCCTTTGAAGAACCCGTTTAAGTTCCAAGTAAAACCGTTTCGGTTCCAGGTAGAACCCTTTCCACAGAGGGTTCTACATGGAACCCAAAATAGTTCTACCTGAAACCAAAAAGGGTTCTACCTGGAACCAAAAAGGGTTCTCATATGGGGACAGCTGAAGAACCCTTTCGGAACCTTTTTTTCTAAGAGTGTAGTACATAACATTACACAGCAGTTACTACTTAATTCTCTAATTTCTTCGCATTTTCTTGGAAAACCGAATTATCATAAAACCTACTGTACGTGTTACCTTTAATCTCTTCCCTCTATGACAAGAGGCACAATTACCTTGTTCACGGGAGATGTCAGGCTTGTACCAGAACTTGGAAGTGTCCTGAACAAACTTTACATTCAGCCTGGTCTCGGGACTCCCGTCTAAGAGAAGAAAGAACGACTTGTGTTGAAACCATGTGTAGATTTAACCAAAATCATTTAGCCATTTCACCATGTAAAAAGAGGTATGTTTATATGATACTTCGTAAATGCTGCATGTCACATTACATTGAATCAAGTCCAAAGTCTCAATAGTCTAATTTATTTATTTTTACCTTTATTTAACCAGGTTTGACTCTTGAGATAAAAATAAATTTTTCAAGAAAGAACTGGACGAAGACAGCAGCAGTGATGCTTCATGAGGGTCATCCTGACCAAGATAATCTAATCTACATATCAACTGGACTTCCAAAAAGTACATTAACAGCTCCTTATTGTGTAGAGATAAGCGAATCTGCGCTATTAGCGAGTTAGCTCCTAGTGTCAACCCTCGCAAACACGCCAGTATCTGTATCTGTAACCATATTAGTAGTTGCTGTTTTAACTCTTCTCCCAGTATACTCAGTATAACCCAGAATGGAGCTTTGAAACCACTGCAGATGCAGAAATGGCTGCCAACCAAGGCTCTGGGCCTGATGCCAATTCTATCTGAACCTAGCATCTGGGACTGGCTGGGCTGCCTGGGAGATGCATTCATTCCTTCATCTGCTCTGCAATGTGTTTACGGAGAAAGTAAGTGTGTCCAACTTATAAACCGCCTGCTCAGCTAAAACCATGCGAGTATGACCGCATTCACTTTACTTCACTATACTTTGCTGGCTCTACTCACTTCGTCTGCTTTCACAGAAAAATGTGTGTATGAAAACAGATGTATTTACATTCAACTTATATAGTTAGGTACTAGTGCAATTACAGTTAAGGTATGCATTGTTACATATGTACTGGCAAAGAATATACCCATTTGCGGTTTGAATAAGTTTCATAAGCAATGTATTTGTAAAAAATTTATATACACTACCGTTCAAAAGTTTGTGGTCACTTAGAAATGTCCTTGTTTTTGAAAGAAAAGCACATTTTTTGTCCATTAAAATAACAACAAATTGATCAGAAATACAGTGAAAACATTGTTAATGTTGTAAATGGCTATTGTAGCTGGAAACGGCAGATTCTTTTATGGAATATCTACGTAGACGTACAGAGGCACATTATCAGCAACCATCACTCCTGTGTTCCAATGGCACATTGTGTTAGCTAATCCAAGTTTATCATTTTAAAAGGCTAATTGATCATTAGAAAACCCCTTTGCAGTTATGTTAGCACAGCTGAAAACGGTGTGCTGATTAAAGAAGCAATAAAACTGGCCTTCTTTAGGCTAGTTGAGTATCTGGAGCATCAGCATTTGTGGGTTCGATTACAGGCTCAAAATGGCCAGAAACAAAGACTCGCTTCTGAAACTCGACAGTCTATTCTTGTTCTGAGAAATGAAGGCTATTCCATGCGAGAAATTGCCAAGAAACTGAAGATCTCGAACAAAGCTGTGTACTACTCCCTTCACAGAACAGCGCAAACTGGCTCTAACCAGAATAGAAAGAGGAATGGGAGGCCCCGGTGCACAACTGAGCAAGAGGACAAGTACATTAGAGTGTTTGAGAAAGTTTGAGAAACAGACGCCAGTTTGCGCTGTTCTGTGAAGGGAGTAGTACACAGCTTTGTTAAGGTTTGTCAGGTTGGACTTTTGAAGAATTGAAGAATCTCAAATATATTTTGATTTGTTTAACACTTTTTTGGTTACTACATGATTCCATATGTATTGTTTCATAATTTTGATGTCTTCACTATTATTCTACAATGTAGAAAATAGTACAAATATATAAAAACCCTGGAATGAGTAAGTGTGTCCAAACTTTTGACTGGTACTGTAAGTGAATTTGTCCCAATACTTTTGGGGGGACTATGTGCAAAAAGTGCTGTAATTTCTAAATGGTTAACCCAATATGGATGAAAATACCCTCAAATGAAAGCTGTCAGTCTGCACTTTAACCTCATAGTCATTTTATGATTTCAAATCCAACCTTTTGGAGTATAGAGTCAAAAGAAGAAACAAATGCCTTACTGTTCCAATAATTACGGAGGGCACTGTATCATCCTTGAGAATACACTGAAACTTCACTTCCTATTTCGCTGGGGATGTCAGTGCTAGTTGGGGTGCTCTTTGCTACAGTAGTATCTAAGTTTTAAGAGGGTTGTCAAGGTGGTCTTACCAGACATGTTAAACTTGGAGAAGTCTGGCAGTGTTTGAAAGTAGCTGGTGCTGGGTGTGCTCCCTCCACTCGACATAGGTGAGGACATTTTCCCGTTCAGCGTCCCGTAAGAGAGCCCCCCGTTGGGCCTCTCCCCACTCGACATGCGCCTCTTCTCTGGCAGCTGGGGCTGAGCCTGCGCCAGGGGGGCCGGGCTGCCCTGCCTTAGCCCCATCATCATCCCCCCGTCCAGGTAGCCTGCAGGGGAGAGGGGGAAGGAGGGCGTGGATGGTGGGTGGTATCCTGAGGAGCTGCTCTGTCGGGACAGGGTGCCGTGCCTCTCGTCCGGGGTGGTGTAGCCGCTACTATGCAACATAGGGTGTCGGTCCAGACTCGGACTGCGTTGTGACATCTGGCCGAGGGACGGGTGGTGGTCCAGCACCGGACTATTACCACTGCCCTGCTGGTGGGTGAGGGACGGCTGTCGACTCAGCAACGGACTGCTCTGGATACTGCTCTGGATAGGCTGGCTGTAGGTGAGGGAGGGCTGGCGGCTGAGCACGGGGCTGCCCTGGGAGGCCTGCGTCAGGGATGGTTGTCGGCTCAGGACAGGGCTCCTCTGGGACATGGAGGGCTGTCGACTCAGCACTGGGCTGGACTGTGTCCCCTTGGACACACACGGGTTATAGTGGTGGCGGCCCAACACGGGACTTCCCGCCATTACCATCCCAGGGATCCCAAACTCCACAAAGCCATTGGCAGGAGAGGGCTGGTGGCCCATGACAGGGCTGCCATGATTGGTGGGCTGGTGCCGATGTTGGAGAGAGGGACTGTTGGAGTCGTGATGCAGTGTGTGGAGACTTCCTGATCCTGGTGAAGGGTGGACAGCCAAAGAGCTGTAGGTTTCCCGGGGGGCTACCTCCAGCTGGGCCTGGGGAGGGCTGGGGTCGGTGGAGATGTAGCTCCCCATGAGGCCACTGGGACCTAGGTAGGAGGGCGTGGTGGTGGGGGAGCACAGGTAGGACAGGGTGGGGGAGTTGGAGCTCAGGTAGGAGGAGGTAGGGGTACCCTGTGCTTGAAGGAAGGGAGATGGGGTTCCCAGGGCCTGGAGGTAGGGCTTGGGATTAGCGACGGAGGTGGGAGTGGGGGTGGGGGACGCGCCCTCAGAAGGCTGGGAACGGAAGCCGGAGTCACTGGCCGCTTGTGAGGGGATGTTTGCACTGCTGTCAGCCAATTGGTGCTCTCTGAGGGAGAAAGAGAGATAGAGACACTCAAACACAGTGTATGGAAAGACAACCACAGTAGAATTAACGAAATGCAGTATTAACACCTATGGATCCCTTGCTATCTGTAAACATGCAGTATATTTCAGGAATACTGGTTCCTTACCAATGTCATGTAGTGTAACCAGTGTATGTTTAATGTCATTTAATATACACTCATTGACCAATTTATTAGGTACACCCATGAAGTACGGTTCGGTATGTATGTTTTTCCACCCCTTAATAGTCCAGTTTTGGTGATCGCGAGCCCACTGGAGTGGCTTCATCTTGTTTTTAGCTGAAAGGAGTGGAACTTGGTGTGGTCGTCTGCTGAATTCCGAGGTGCCATTCTGCGCACCACTGTTGTACTGCGTAATCATTTGCTTGTTTGTGGCACGCCTGTTAGCTTGCACGGTTCTTGCCAATCTGCTTCGAACTCATCATCGAGCGGTTTTTGCCCACAGGACTGCTGCCGACTGGATGTTTTTTGTTTGTCGCACCATTCTCGGTAAACCCTAGACACTGCCGTGAGTGAAAAGCCCAGGAGGCCGGCCGTTTCTGAGATACTGGAACCGGTGCACCTGGCACCAATGATCATACCACACTCAAAGTCGCTTAGGTCACTTGTTTTGCCCATTCTAACATTCAATCAAACAGTAACGGAATGCCTCGTTGCCTGTCTGCCTGCGTTATATAGCAAGCCAGTGCCACGTGAGTCACTGTCTGTGTCTATGTATTTGAGTGTATGTATTGAGTGTATGTATTAATTGAGTGTTGTATTAATGTTGTTTGCTTCGTACTCACCCCTCTGAGCTGTGGATTGGGCTGCTGCTAGACAGTGGGAGGTTGAGGGTCGGGGCAGGGTCAGTGGTCGTCTGTCTGGCCAAGATCTCTCCTGGAGGGGTGAGGGTCACAGGTGACCCTGGTGGTCCCCCGCCGGCCACCGCTGATCTGGCCACCGACTCCACGTAGCTCCGCGGCTCTGAAGAGATACAGACTTGGCCATTAAGTGTGATTTAATTTCAGTGTGTACTGTCGTGAAGGTGAAGTTGTCTTCACAGGATAGCTGCACTTTCCCCCTAAACAGTGACAATTCTGTTCTTGTGAACATGCCATAAACTATGAAATTTGTTTTCTTCACTGAATTCAGTATTAGTGAGTTGTTTGGATATCAGGATTTACTGTACTCTGGGTATACACTCTATCTTTAATATAATATTTAAACTCCTACAAATGGGACTACAGAGTTAAGATTTTAGCAGTCCAGAGAACCTACGAAGCAACAATGGGCTTTAGGCTGTCGTTAAATGATTCCTCCTTCATTGAAATCATCATATTCAAGTCATCAGCTGCAGCCCATCAACCAAACTGCAGCATCTTCACCGTTTCCCCATCAGGAGCTTGTCAACAGTGTGTCAGTCAAACAGACCTGCTTGTATGTACTCAGAGACATGTTCTATTGCCCCCTCGACATTCCAATGATGTCCACAAGAGCCTATCAAAAGCACAGTCTGCTAGATCTGAAACCCACGCTAGACTAGAATCTTCTGGAGGGAACAGTATTGCCCACAATAATGACTCCATGGCACATACAGTGACTGAATGGAACAAGAGGGATGGTGACCATAACAGCGATGAGCAAACACAATATGGAACAAAGAAATTGAGAAAAAGTGCATCGCTGTAAGGAATTGTGAAGTCTCAATTGTGAAGTAACACCTGAAATGGGTGGAGGACAGTTGGATGGGAGAAGATGGGAAGAAGAGTGAGGCTCTGCGGTCGTCTATGACAAGGGTTCTCTGGGGAAGTTAAAAAATGCTTGATGATTGGGCGATGTTCTTACCTTCCTCGTCCTCACTATGTTCAGCGTCTGAGGCGCCGTGACGGACGGAATTCAAAGAAAGAAAGTGAAACAAGGAGTCAAGAACAAGAAGAGAGAGATAAAGGGAGGGAAGAAAGGAATGAGAAGGGAGGAAGAGGATGAGAAGTAGTGTAAGGTAGCCAGAGAAGGGAGGGGAAGAAAAGAGGTTCATGGGAGAAAGTTAGAAGACAAAGTATGATGTGTGATAGATTGTAGAGAGGGAAGAAAATTAGCCAAAGTTATATTCAAGCATCTGTAGTTTAACTACAGATGTGTGTGTGTGTGTGTGTGTGTGTGTGTGTGTGTGTGTGTGTGTGTGTGTGTGTGTGTGTGTGTGTGTGTGTGTGTGTGTGTGTGTGTGTGTCAGCGCTGGAATAGTCAGCGCAGAAGGAACTACTGAGCAGTGGGGTACACATTTCATGAGCCAAGTCAAACATCACTCCGAGAGCCCAAGCACCTCATCCAGTAACGAGATATTATTGCTCCTGCATCCGCTAGAACCAAACACTCCATAAAGGCTTAGAGGAGACAATAAAAAAGAGTGCATGTTCAAAGGAGTCATTTGTTGAAATTATATTTCTGGGGGCTCTCTCACATTTAGCCTGTCGGCTGTGTAAATATGGGACTCGTCGCTTTGAAGACTAGATTAACATGCAACCCTATGAAGGTGAGCCATAAATCAAGCTTTCATTCACATTCCTAGGTCACCAAAATCAACCCCAATATAACCACATATGATACAAAAACACTGCTCAATTTACAAGCACTGGTGATCTCACTGGTGAACTGTTTCACAGAAAAGGTGTCTCAAGCTAAAGCTAGGTTGCTATGCTAGCCTTTCTAGCCCTCAAGGGAATGGTGCTAGCTAGCCACACTCTCTGGATTTAGCCCTATGCTAACAATTGTTGAGGCCTCAAGGGTGTAGCACTATGCTAGTAGATGCTATGCTTACATTTTAGCACTATGCTGCACTATATATACAAAAGGATGTGGACACATCTTCAAATTAGTGTATTCAGCTATTTCAGCCACACATGCAATCTCCATAGCCAAACATTGGCAGTAGAATGGCCTTACTGAAGAGCTCAGTGACTTTCAACATGGCACCGACATAGGATGCCACCTTTTCAACAAGTCAGTTCATCAAATTTCTATCCTGCTAGAGCTGCCCCGATCAAATGTAAGTGCTGTTATTGTGAAGTGGAAACGTCTAGGAGCAACAACGTCTCAGCCGCGAAGTGGTAGACCACACAAGCTCAGAGAACGGGACCGCCGAGTGCTGAAGTGCGTAGCGCATAAAAATAATCTGTCCTCGGTTGCAACACTACCTACTGAGATCCAAACTGCCACTGGAAGCAACGGAGGATGCCAGGAGAACGCTACCTGCCCCAAAGCATAGAGGAGGAGTCATTTTTTCCTGGCATCCCCCAAAAGACAGATTTGTCCGTCGGACTGCCAGATGGTGAAGCGTGATTCATCACTCTAGAGAACCCGTTCCCACTACTACAGAGTCTAATGGCTGCAAGGTTTACACCACTCCAGCCGACACTTGGCATTGCACATGGTGATCTTAGGCTTGTGTGTGGCGGCTCGGCCATGGAAGCCCATTTCATGAAGCTCCCGACGAACAGTTCTTGTGCTGACGTTGCTACAGAGGCAGATTTGAATTTGGTGATTCAGGCTAGATGATTCTGTGCTTCCAACTTTGTGGCAACAGTTTGGGGAAGTCCCTTTCCTGTTTCAGCATGACAACGCCCCCAAGCACAAAGCACTGGAAAAACTTGTCTGGCCTGCACAAAACCCTGACTTTATTAAACTTTATTTAACTATGCAAGTCAGTTAAGAACAAATTCTTATTTACAATGACTGCCTACCGGGGAACAGTGGGTTAACTGCCTTGTTCAGGGGCAGAACGACATAATTCTTTTACCTTGTCAGCTCAGGGAATCGATCCAGCAACCTTTCGTTTACTGGCTCAACACTCTAACCACTAGGCTACCTCCCACCCCAACATCAGTGCTCGACCTCACTAAAGTTTGTGGCTGAATGTAAGCAAAGCACCCGCAGCAATGTACCAACATCTAGTGGAAAGCCTTCCCAGAAGACAGGTAGCTGTTATAGCAGCAAAGGGGGGACCAATTCCATATTAATGCCCATGATTTTCAAATGAGATGTTGCACAATGTTATCAGAAAAAAACATTATTCTTATAAATGCTTTGGATAAAGCGTCTGCTAAACAAATTTACACAAAGTTTACATACAATATACTAACTAGATGAAGTGAACATAGCGCTGTAAGATTATGCTAACATGCTAGAGGCGACATTATGCTATGCTTACAGGCTCTTCAAGCCCATGAATGAAGCACAATGGCTAACAGGCAAAGTAGTGCTAGCTCACCTGAGCCACTCTGGTTGAGGTGGATCTCGGCTGGGTTGTGGGGTTTGAGGCCCAGGGCAGAGAGAGGGGTCTTCATCAGGCCTGGAGGGGAACGAGCTTGGCCTAGCAGGAAAAGAGCACAACATGACTTAGCATTTAGCATGCTTCACTACAACAGTCTTAACAGCAAATACCTGTGCTGTTCATGTTGTAACTGTGTATGTGTGTGTGTGTTTGCTGGTTTGGGTCTATGTAAGGTATGTAACGGTGACTAACCCCATTCCGTACAAATTTTCGCCACCGCAGCATTCAAACGAGGCTGCAATGAAAACTAATGGGACTGTAGCAAATGTATTGGCATCAAAATCTGGGGTGTGAACTAATTTTCGATTCAGCATTGATTTTCATGGGAATGGACAAATAGAATTCGAGAAAAGACTAACAAAAAACAGATCCCTCTGACGCGTCACTACGTAACGTACGGCACGCATTTGGAACTCATTCTGTGTCGTACAGCCTCTTTCCACCAGGTGTAGCCCTTCTCTAGCTATAGTCTTTTATTTACATTTTAGAGGTGATAAGTTGGACAAATCGGGTGACAAAAGCAGTCTCCCCACACAACATATCTCCCCCTTTCACTATCATGCAGTAGGTTTCGCTTCCCCACCCGCCATTTTTAAAAAGACCCGACGGAACGCATTGCATTCTTCAATCATGCAGAGACGGGCAGCATGGAGGTCTCGTCATTGATTTTGCTGGAAAGGGGATAAATTGTGCTTTACAATGGTATTCATATTACAGTTGACCTGGAAGTATTATGTTTTTGGGGCGGTAAAATAAGGTAAATTGTACGGAACAGCGCAATGTTCAACTGTGTGTTAGTTACCGTTACATGTATTCACTTGATAGGGCAATTTTTTAATTCCTGAATTCCAAGACAGGTTGTTCATTGCTGCACATGTTCTATGCCTCATAAATAGGACTGACTGACATGTGTAGCATGGAAACATTAAGGAATGTTTTCTGGGACCTAGAATAACACTAGTCCTAGAAGAAAAAACATGCTCAACTGAGAATATTGTTTGAAAGTTATTTTTTGTCCAGAACTAGGCTTAATCTGGGTCCGGAAGCCAAATGTGTGTGTATACATATGGTACATACAGATGCTGAGCTGTCAAGACATCATAACAACAGAATGTGACACAGTGACACACGACAACATGGGTGATATCATGACGGACACAGCTAGATGTGGGAGGGGTGTGTCCATGCCTCATGCTCTGTGGGAGGACCATGCAGGTGACGTATCACACTGTGACCAGCCTCTGAGCGACACGGTCACAACAAACATGTCAGGATGTAAGCAAAGTTGCGCCATGCACACAAATGTAAATAACAACAGTAACTCACTGACATCTGTATAAAAGACAAGCCTTATATGGCTTAACAAATAAAGATGCTTGGGAGAAGTCGGTGCGTAGCAAAACAACAGAGTGATGTTAAAAGGAATACACACATGACAACAGTCACATGGAGAGCAGTACCTTAGGAGAGTGAGGCTTAGTTATTTTGAAATATTTGTATATGCGCATGTGTGTGTGTGTGTGTGTGTGTGTGTGTGTGTGTGTGTGTGTGTGTGTGTGTGTGTGTGTGTGTGTGTGTGTGTGTGTGTGTGTGTGTGTGTGTGTGTGTGTGTGTGTGTGTGTGTGTGTGTGTGTGTGTGTGTGTGTGTGTGTGAATGAGCATGGGTGAATAAGTGTGTTTCCTTTATATGAGTAATCTAGTGTGGATCTCCAGTCTAGAAGGGGTTGTCTGATAGGATGACTCTCTTGTCTTAAGAGGTACTGCTCTCCAGAGGCATGCTGGGTCAAGCCGTGCGGGGGGGGGGGGGGGGGGGGGGTTGGCTATGATAGGCAGAAGGGGAGAGCTGTAGGTCACTTCAGGGTCGCTGATCCTGGGCCAATGTGGTCAACAGTGGGACTAGGGACGTGCATCATCCTCCACTTACCAAAGAATCCCAATCAATTCTTTGTTCTGTGTGGCAACCTAAATGCCTTACAATGTGGTGGATCGTGTTGGGCAAATGCGTATCGTGGGAGGACACTCTAAAGGTCTAGAGCTGAGAGGGGTCCGTGGATGTGCCGGTGATGAGGATCTGGGTAACCCTAAGCGCTGGTCCATCAGCTCTCCATACCCCGAATTGTAACATTACCAATGGGAGTGATGATTCCAAACTGATACAGGACCAAGCTTGCAGGGCAACATTCAACGACACCACTAGCTCCATAGAGAGCAAACCAACACCGCCTCCTGTCTCGCAGTAATGGTTAGGGTTAGGGGCTAGAACGGCAGAGATAGACAGGGACAGACATACCCAGGGCCCCACCAGTCTATCTAATATCTGTTTCAGTTTCTATTCAAGACATTAAGTGTAAAATAAAGTTGAAGCATATTGAAAGTGGGATGCATACTTGAGTAGTAGCATACTACTAGTAGATCCCTAAATGCTGGTAGATGCATGTAAGTGGATGCATACCTGACTAGAATCTTCTTACATGGACAGAGATATCATAAATCGTCATGGTTTAGCCAGGAAAAATAAGTACTCACTGCATTCCCGCTTCGCATGGAGTTTTTTTGGGGGGGTGGGGGGGGGGGGGGGTGTAACACCTTTGAGGGCGGTAAAAATGCAATGGGCTTTTTATGGGGTGTTTTTAGGGCTTTGCCCAGGGGGAGATGAGGTAACTAGTAGAGCTGGCAACTGACATGGTATTTGAAGGGATAGTTCACTCCATAATTTGTCAAGAGCTTGAAACCACAACTCACGCTATTGTTTGTGTGTAGATCCAGCTCAATGCCTTAACCCAAATGAATGTGGAAGATAGGCACCGAATAAAATCAAAAAATTAGACAGTGCCCATTTCATATGAAATACCTGCCTACTAAATGCATCAGAAGACTGGTGGGATCCCAGGATATGTCGATCTGTGGATGGCAGCACATTCTCTAAACCCACTGAATTACTGCCTGGAAGGCAGGAGAGAAGTGTGATTCTTGTCTGATAGGATGACTCAGGCTTTTCTATGAGCACAATTGCAAACAGTGTGGCCTCTCAGACAGTGTGGCCTCTGCAGTTATTAGAATCTATCCTGACTTCTTACAAATCTGTCTGAATGGGGTTGAAATGGATTTTGTCATGTGGGAAATATAGTTTATTGCCCTACATCTAAATGGGGTCGAATACTCGGGATTAGGAGATGTAGTCTATGATTTTTTTTGAGAAGAAGAAGAAGAAGAAGAAAAATGTTATGGTCCAAGAATTAAAACCAACCAGACAGAGCTAGACTAATGCCACCCTGACGTTATTGACCATCATATCAGTTGTATAGTTTCTACACTCTGAACCTGTACATGCCTGAATAAAACATGCTATTCTCATGTCCTATAATATCCTAGAGAATTAAACTGTTGAGGTTTTCCTGATCAAGTCACATGGTAATGTAACTCCTGGTTAATTATTCCTAGAAATAACATCCTACTCCCTTCTTGGATAAATGTATTTAAAAATGTTCTATGGTAAAAGCCTATATTCCCCTGAGTTCCACAGCGCCTACAGCCAGTCAGAGGGGAGACTTACACAGGTTGAAGTAAGGGGTTTGCGGCGAGACGGGGAAGGCAGGGGTTTGGGGGAACACCTCACCACCAACAGTGGGCGTGGGGCTGACTGGGCCACCTTCCAACTCCTCAAAGGCCTCTCTGTAGCTGTGCATGTGTCTCTGATGGAAGAGAGGACAAGGAAACACACACATTCACGCACACGCATACACACCAAATATATTAGTATTCATTATGGTCATCCTAATCATATATCATCCTATGTGAGACACACTAGAGAAGGTTGAGGCTGTGGGCAGAACATTCTACCTCTTTGGGCCGCCCCCCAGGATTCAGATTTAAGGTGTTGACGAACTCCGGCGAGACACAGCGAATGGGGGAGCGGACTGGGGGTTCGTAAGAGAAGTTTTCATCGTGGCCATTGTGGCATTGTCCTTCGCTGGTGGTGCGGTGACGGGGCAGGGCCAATGTCTCGTCCAATGACATCCCATGGGACTGGACACCTGTCCAGATCATACAGGGGTCACATTTTGTCAGAACAGTGTTTTGTAAAAATATATATATATATATATATATCATGCTGTATCATGTATTAGTATCATGCTCTTTGAAACACAACTTTTCACTTCAAACCAGCAATGTCTTGCACAGCCTTTAATCCACATAAACATCAGAATAAGGAAACAGTCACAAAGTGTTCAAAAGTGAACAGTAAGAAATGGCAAAGCTGACCTTTCAACATGCTACTTGATGTTGAACACTCTAACCAGAACTTTTCTCATTAAAATCAGAGACTGTTTATAAGAGCTCTGGATTGTTCGGAGGGGAACCCTAGGGATCAATGTTCTTGTTGATTGCCACTAGATTATCAGGAACTCGCAGGTACATCAGTGAAACAGTCTAAATTTGTAATTTTTGTTATCTGAGTAATACTCTGTGGCGGTAGCTAATGTTTTGGATGAACCTCAAAAGGCGCAGTAAGCTCATTACAATGAGTTGGTTTGGAGGGAAAGAGAGGGAGCTGCCACTGCCAGTGTAAAACAAAAAGGATTTGCGTAAGATCTTATCTTAATGTGTTAGTTACTGCATGGAAACTTGTTTTTGTTCATTGGTAGTCAGAGACTGTGGGTTAATGTAAGCAAACTACACATTGGTTTTGTATCGAAGCCAGCCTTTCTTAAAAATATGTTTAAGTTTTACCCTAGGTTTTTCAATTTTAAGGTAAAGATTATTCTCTTTGAGGGTCATTGAAAATTGTGCATAAACACTTATTTTTTGCTTTTTCATGCAGGTTTTATGCAATGTACTCTGTAGCTAGCGCTGACTGTCTGCAAAAACAAACTATTCATCTGATTCATGGATTCTCCAGGGCTGAAGTTCTGACATACCCTCCCAAAGATGGAAAAGCATGCAAACACACCCTAGTTCGAGAGCCGAACGTTATGGTAACAGTGAAAAATATTTACGAGCCCTAGCTCAGTCTCTTTTGGCAGGATAAACCTGGGGGGCGAGTTAGAGATAGTTTCCCTCAGCTGCATGCTAATGCTAAGAGGCTAATAGTTACTGTCAGAATGGAGATGGCCTCTTTGGTCACACAAGAGTCAGACATGCCTTATGTGTTTACTCCAAATAATATCCATGACTGTGATGAAGCATATCCATATTCCACAACCCTTAAACTGAACGTAAAAACTACAGAGAGGTTTTGGAGGGAAAAAGTGGTATTAAAGGAGAGCAGTCTTCTAAGAGGTTAACTAACTTCCTGTCTGTCTAGTGCACAACAGTGTATATACTGTATATCAACAGAAATCTAGTGGTCACTAAGTGTGCTTTGTTGGATCCTAATTTACAGCATAACAAAACAGTACCATGACAAGATCCAAGTATAGGCCTAATAGGTAAAACCTGCACACATGCCATTCATATGCCCATCTTTTTACGTTCTTGATTTGCCTCCAATGGCGCTACTTCAGTCATGTCACATGTCTAGGCTGGGCTCTATTTTGATTTGTGGATCGAAGAGGGGCATTGTTTGATAAATCCTAAGCGCTGGCACGTGAATAGCAATGGGCCTGGGATACCGCAAAACAGATGGACCCAGGATGCACTGCTCTATGGCGGAGCCTGTCAAACACTGTATCGTTGCCCTGGCGATGGCTAATAGCTACCAGCTGTTACAGCAGAGATTCCCTGGACTGACATATCTGGGGAATTGTTTTGTTTCCCCCCCCGTTTTTCAAGCATATAAACACAAATATATATATTTTGTTTTACATACTATAGGACATTGTATAAGGAAGGGGCTATCGCTCTCTTCATCTCCATCCATCGCTCCAGTGAGGGACTATTTTATGGTGCGGAAGGGTTATCTGGGGTGAAATTCATCGGAATTCCCTTCAAAGAAATGTACTGAATAGATTGGAAACAGATCTACGTATGTATATAAATACCCAAATAGAGTGTTTTTCTTCCAGTAGACCAGGTCTGACCCCATTCTAAACTATCTACACCGGGAATGTCCGGTCTACTCATGCTCCATCTTTGCTCCAAGGCCTGAGTTGTAAGAAGTGAAGCCATGTTAATAGAATGAATGTCATTGTAGTCATTCATTACAGTCCTTGGACTTCAAGGATTACTCTGGCTTTTGGGAGTACAGTGCAGTACTGCAGTCTGGACATCATTCCAGGCTCCTGACAGAACAATACAGTCTGCGTCCTAGTCTATCTCTCCCAACGGACAGATAAGGCCTTCAGAATATTTCAAAAAGGCAATCTTCCCCCTAGATTTAGTGCCCTTTGTCTGCGATGATAATGTTAAAAACAGAAAGGGGAAAAGAGCAGCCTTGAAAGAGGCCAGTGCCTCTGGCCTTGGGCATTGTTCCCTGGCTTTGGCAAACAATATCTTGTGACATACACTCCGCTGTGAGTCCGCACAGAGCCATCTTTGTGCTTCCTCATCTCGTTCTTGTAAAACTTAAACATTAACCCAAATGCAATTTTTCGGTTGGGTCGATTCCTTAACCTTAAAAAATAAATGTCAAACTGTCCTCTCCATCAATCACAGATGAAGGACGGTGTATTGGAAAAACTGGACATTAGAGGACATTGTTTGTTCTATGACATAGCGAGAGAGACAGCCAGAGGGAGTGAGTGAGAAAAAGAGAGCAAGAGAGACAGAAAAAAATAGATAGATAATGAGAAAGAAAGAGAGTAAGATAGAAATGGAAAGAAAGGGAATAAACAGGAAGCAACAAATGCAAACAGCAAACTCAAACTGGCAGGCAGCGCCATGGATAGATACTCAGAAAGGTTAGTTTTGAAGAGGAGTCAGTGACAGGGGAAACAGGGAAGGAGAGAAGGAGGGGAACGAACCAGAGAGGGAGAGGGAGCGACGGTGCTCAGACTGGCCTCGCATTCTGGCTGAGTACTCTGGGTAGGTAGAGTAGGGGCATGATTGGAGTCGGCAGGAGAAAGAGGAGGAGGAGGATGAAGATGGAGAGAATGATGAATAGGGAGAGAGATAATGAGATCGTCCACAGAAGAAAATACGTTATTTGCTAGTTTATGAAAACAAAAAATGTAAATCATAATCGCTTACAGAACAATGGAAATGTCAAACATCTATGATAAAAATGACTAAGAAATATCAGAAATAAGAACCAAGTGGACATGTCACATATGTTTCCGTGGACAGCTGCCTGTACATGTGGACAAAGTGGGTTAGTATCTCCTGACAACCACAAGATGTGATAAGGAAAGTCTACTATCAGTTGCCGTGAGAGAAGCAAAGTGGTTGTGTGACAAGTAACTAACAAGGACAGAAGGATCTCCCTGCTCGCTTATATTATTCCTGCTTATTATTCTTCCTGCTTGTTTTTCTTTTATTTCCTTTATGTTGTTGTTTGAGTGTAAAGTGCTTTGCATTTTTAAATGCACTTTATTTAAAGTTATATTTTAAATTATTTGTCTATAAAATCACTATAACAGCAATTCCGCTGTCTGGCCATAATGGTGTTTCACTGAAAGTCATTTCAGAACCAAGACGATGCATATAACCATTACTGTGAGAGTATCTTTCTTGGACTTGTTTTCAGAGATGTCCCTTCACAGCTTGGCAATGTGATTCTGTACCACTACTCTTTGATTTCTGACAGGTGTCCACACTGCGGACCTGTGTGCAGGATGGAGTGTGTGTTTGGTTAAGCCAGCGAACTTCCTCCATTGGAGACAGCTCATAGCTGATGAGCAGACTGTCACAAGATAAGATTCACTGAAATTGTGCAGTTTGGAAAGCTTGTCATATGGCATAACTGCTTCTCAGTATATATGGTACTGCAGGTTGACGCAGGCTTGATTTGAAAGGTAAATGGGTTGTTCTCCAGGAAAAGGGTTGGCCACCAATACACATGCCGAAGAAGTGCATTAAAATGGTTTCATGATCTCACTGACAGCGTAACCTTGTCAATTTGTGCTTGTTGGCATACTTTTGCATCACTAGTCATACATTTTTTTTGTGTGACCTTATTAAGAGCCATTTGCCCTGTAAAGTCCTTCTAGCTTCACATAACAAGCCATCATCCTATTGGACAAAGGCTTAGTTCTCTTAGCACTATTTACATGAAAAACAACATTATTTTACCAGGGTGCTAGATGCTTTAGGCAATGCGCCATATGTACTAGTAGGTGTGTCCTCCATCTTGGGAGCAGTCAGTTCTGGGAAGCCTCAGTGCTTAATGCAGTGCAGTGCAGGGTCTTACGGGGGATCCTCGAGCTGAGGCACTGTGTGTATAATGGCTTCATTGTGACCTCACAGGGCTCATATCAACGCCAACGCAGCCCAACAAAAGGGCAGAGCTTTGAGCCAGGAAAAGTCAAGCTAGGCTCACAACGGATTTTCTGAGGATTACATTTGTTACTCCGGGGGTTTTACAGTTCCATGTTGTACTGAGAGATGGTGTCTGTGTGGGCTGTTCATCTGTTTGTGCAGTAAACAAACTGTTAAAAAACTACGTTTAGGAAAGAAAATGTAATAAATTCTCTGTTTTAGGAGAAAACTATCAAGATGTTCTCTGTTTGAACTTCATACATATTCATTACAGTTTTTTGTTTCTTTTTTAACATCCTAATGTATCCTCGACTTGAGTATAACCTTCCTGTTTCCTTTGTATATTAAATCACACCTATATGCCAATGACAACACATGAGATCTGCAGTCTTACCTGCCACGCGCTGGGCTACTAAGCCCTCCACGTTGAATACTTCATCAGGCTCGGCATCTCTCAGCTGGGGCGATGAGGAGATGGCACTTAGACTCTGCTGGAGCTCTGGGGACAGGGACGAGGACATTGTGCTGGGGGGGTACGTGTTAATGGGCTTCAGCTGCAGCTGGCCAATGGCAGTGGGGACCTGGGTGGGAGAGCTGGTCCAGGCTTCCCCTTGGCTGGAAGGTTCCGTGAGGAAGCCAGGGACGGAGACTATAGTGGGACCGGGCTGGTAGATGGCTGTGGGTCTCTGGACGGCAGAGTGCTCTGGTGACGTGGACGGCTGGATGGGGGAGGAACTCAGCGGGACCTTCGCAAGGCGGGGAGCATGGCTTCCCGAGATAGCTGAGTCGGCCTGGTAGGAGGGTCTGGCCTGGGTCTGGGAGAAGGACGGTTGCATGGTCACCACCACCACATTATCCCCCGGCGGAGCGCTCTGGGACTTGGGCACCTGCCCCAAAGGACAGCCTGGGTCCAGGTCTAGCATCAGCAGGTTGAGGGCCTCAATGGACTGCTCAATCTCCTGCTGCGAGGCAGTCTGGTGGTGGGGGAACTGTGGCAAGCTGTGGTGGCTCTGTAGAGGCATGGAGGATGGAAAAGGGCCAAAATGGACGCCGTCCATCACCGGCTCCTCTGGGACGCCATATTGCTGCCACACGTTGAGCCCCCGTTGGACGGCATCACGACTACTGGTGGTACGTGCTGGTGCTCTGGGGAGAGGTTTCTGCTCTGCACCGAACGACTGCGAGCGATACAGGTTCCCGTTTTGGCTGAAAATGTAATCGCTCGCCGGGGGGATGAACTCGCCTGTCCCGTCCTGAGCTGAGGAGAGGCTTCGCACCAATGTGACGGGAACATGAGCGGCCACATCCTGTGAACGTATGGCGACATTGATGACAGCATTTTCCGGGGGGATGCTCCTCTCCAGATAGGGGACCTCGTCCTGCCCATTGATGACCGTCTCAGCCTGATAGTAGAGGTCTGCCGGTGTAGCTCTCCCTTCCAGGGACGACAGGGTGCCCAGGCTATCCATGCTGTTGCCCTCCTGGCTGGTAGGCAGTGCCACCTCGTCATCCAGAATATCCGTTTCCCTGTCCATTCTGCTGTTGTGGCCGTTCACGTGAACTTGGGCCGGCACCAGGTGAAGTATTCCTCCTCCAACTCCTTCTCCTCCTAGTCCTATACTTGTCCCGCCACCTGATGGGGAGGACATGTAGCCCTGGCGGTGCATGGGGCCCTGCAGGCCGCTGAGCAGCTGCTCCAGCTCCTGCTTCTCCTGGGGACTGATGGGCTGGATGGCCGGGACCGTGCCCGAATCTGGGACCTTTTCCTGGGTCGCTGGTGGCTGGCTCACTGGGAGGGCTGCTTGGGGGACTTGCGCTGCTGCTGCCGGGGCTGGCTCATCGGTGCGGTCAGTCTTGATAGAGGCGGTGGAGTTGCCAGAGTCGCTGCTCACCGACAGGGCTTGGTCGACCGCGGGAAGGACCTGGTCGACGGCAGGTAGGACGTGTTCGGTGGCGGCAGGCGATAGGCCGTTGGCAGTGACCGAGCCCTCGATGGACTCCTTCTTGCGAACTTTAGCGTAGAGGCTGCCGTCGAGAGGGCCCTGTGTGTGTATGACGTCTGGAGAGAGAAAGAGACGGAAGAGGGTATTTACAAAGAGGGAAATAACACTGTACAGTATATTATGTACAATGATCATCATTCAATTAATGTGAATCAAGATGAAGAGCCAGTACACACAAAAATGGCATCATTCAATGTATATCATTCAAAGGTTTGTGGACATTTGGTATAGCGAATATCATTACTTTTCAGCAACACAGACCTGCAATACCGATAACGCAACTAAATCCAGTATAATTGAGAAAGAGAGAAAGGGAAAGAGCATGGAAGGGACAAAAGAGAAGTAGGTGGGGAAAGTGTAATTTGTCAGTGTGCAGGCGATGCCAAAACAGCCACAGTTAAACTGAATACTGGCACACTTCTGCCTATTTTACCAGCCTCTCTCTGACAGGAAATGAGAATGGGGCTGTGGCATGCGCTGTGGAAAATAGGATGAAATCACAGAAGCCTGGCTTGCACTTTCTCAAGCCAATCACCGCCACCTGAAACGCATTGGAAATTAGTTTGTGTTTGTATACAGAGTATGTTATGTATTATCTATGTTAATGCATATCACCCGGTTCTGATGGAAAAAACTGGCCTGACTGTA
Source organism: Salvelinus fontinalis (assembly GCF_029448725.1). Classification (NCBI taxonomy): domain Eukaryota; kingdom Metazoa; phylum Chordata; class Actinopteri; order Salmoniformes; family Salmonidae; genus Salvelinus; species Salvelinus fontinalis. Next base: position 3,816,663 of record NC_074683.1, read on the forward strand.
TGCTGATGATTGAGGTATTTTACAGAATGAGCTCAGAGAAAAGCAATGGATCATTGGTACATCATCCTGGAACACACAACTACACTTAACTACACTTAAACATTCACTTACGCACACATGCACACACACACACATGCACACACACACAGGGCAGCCCCACCCCCTGTCCAGGGGACCTCCCAAGAGGTAGAGGGAGCCCCATCCAGAAGCACTGAGTCATCGTGGAAAAACTGCCTCACTAAGTAAGTAAGCCCTGAAGGCCTTTCCTGCCCCCTAGGAATAGAAGCAAAACATTTCCTACCACAGACAAAAAACACAGAGAAAGACACACAACTCTAAATCACACGTACGCCATTCACTATTGTGCAAATGTGGACAAACACATACTGTACGTGCATAAATGCACGCAATGCACACACACACATACACACACTCACGCCCTACACTATTCCCATTGATTCCTTATGGTCAGGTCCTGTCACAATACATCAGTGAAGGGGATGACCACCTAAAACTACCAGTGGCAAACTGCTCTTCACAATGCCCACAGCAGCTGGCTCTATGCAGCATGACATTTAAACTGCCCTGCCATGCAAGCTCACATTGGGAACCACAACGCCAACAGTGCTATACAAAGATTCACATTTAGTCACTCTTGGAGGAAGACAATGGAAGTTCAATGAATAATGCTTCTTATTACAACATTTCATTAAAAAGCAGAACATTTCAGCATTCCAGCCTCCATCAGAGGGCATGAAGTGAGTATTGACAAAAAGTTATATCTGATTAAGCTTCTAGCTCCTCACCCCACACAGTTCCCATGAAGCTTTACAGGCTGGCGAGACAGCAAAGCCTGTATGGGTGAAACAGCAGTGTGTGTGTAGGTGTGTGTGTGTTGTGTGAGACAGTGTGTGTACGTTTTCTGAGATATCTCCTGATATACAAATCAGATTGTACATCTGGGAACAGCAGTGCACAAACAGAGCATGGCATTCTAAAAAAAACAGTGCGAACATCACAAGCCTTCAGAAAACCTTCTGTGAATGGTTCTCTGTGAATTCTAAAAGTCCATAGACCGGCTCGGTTGTTGTTGTTCAGCTCATCTATGAGGTTCTGTAACGTTTCCTTTAACAGATCTAGGGTAAGATTATCATATTCCCAATCGTAACCTTAAACATGAGGAAAAATCTGACCCTGTATCAGTGGTTAAGTGCAACTTCTACCTACTCTTGTGATGTGACCTTTGACCTTGTGTCCCCTGAAGCCACTTCCTGCCAGATGCTACAGGTCACCTGGTGAGGACCATAATGCCCTGGTTTGACCTTTGAACCTGTCTCTGTGGGTTGACCCACCCTTCTCTGCAGGGTTGCCCATAAATCACTGCAAGGTCATACTTTTTCCCTCTATTATACCAGACTAAGGGCTCTAGTTTAACAAACCTAACGTAATGGTCAATCTAAGCGCAGTCGGTAATGCTATAGGTTCAGGGGTGAGTCAGACATCTTTGATATTTTCACTATCACAGTTATCGGCACACTTGCTGGCGTTGAAGTGAAAGGGCTGGGTTTTGATGAAATAACAAGTTATGAGTGTGTGCAGGCTTGGCCACTCGCTTGCCAATCAGAATGTGCTCCATGGCAAAATATGCGGTTGCTTCAGGTTGTGTGTATTTACAGACTTTTATAAATTGCCTTTGAATCAACTTAAATTCCAATGTTATAGTTTGTTAAATGGCTTACAGAAATGAGCATAAATAACAAAATGTAGACCTATCCCATCTTTGCTAAATAGGTTAACGTAAAACCATTTAGTTCTAAGTAATTACATGTCTTCAATAGCATTCACACTGATATAGGGGCTAGGCCTATTGTACATTACATAATGGCTGAGCATGGACATGCCAAATGTTGTCAATAAGCAAGATTCAATTCATTACTGATAAGGCCTAAAAAGAGAACTAATCCTTCTAATCAAATTCTAAACAAAACAACAACTTGTTTTAAATACTTACAGGCACCATCATTTCTCCCTGTTGTCATATAATATTCAAACAATGCAGACTATGGAGGGTTTTACACACATCCAAAACGGCACCATTGGGTAGATTTAAAAAAGCCTTCGTTGAGAGGAGGGGAGGCTATGCTTGGTTTTAATCAAATAAATATTAAGTATACAGACACCAAAGCACATTGGGCTACTCTTGTTCCATGCGCACATGGGCAGTATGCATCACGGCTGGATAGGCTGCGTTTCTGCTGTTCATGCCATAATCAACTGCGTTACTGCTAAAACCAGCGTTTGGTTGGTCTTAAATATCCCTATCAGCGCTGCCTGAAATTAGCACTTCAGATCATGTTTTTAAGGACAAACCTCAAATATTTTCACCCTGTCATCTGAGCGCAAGCAAGCTGATATAAGACTGGTAAATTACCGAAACTGGTGATAGGGCTTGAAAATGCCAGTGAGACAGTTTTTACATGACAAAATTGCAAACAAACATGCATTTGACACTAGCACCGCCTTAACGCCAACTGGAAATAGAGCCCAGAGTCTTATGTTAATCATTCTCCTGTATTTAAAGGGCAATTCCACCACTTTCAACCTCCTTTTCATTATCTCCAGCACAATACAAGTGCTTACATATGTGAAAACAGTGCATTTCTACATTTTATAAAAAGCGATATTCAAACACTATGAGATTTGTGGTGTCATGGGGAGCAAGAAAATACCCTCCCTATGGCTATAAATGTGTTGCAGGTTTCGAAAACAACCGTGTGATGTCACAGAGAATAATTTTTTGGGACTATCTTTTTAACCACAGATCATAGAAAGGCGCCATTTTCACATGTAGACACTGGTATGGTGCTGGAGAAAATGAATATGATGTTGAAAAGTGGCGGAATTGCCCTTTAATGTACAATCTGAATCTGGGATCTGAGAATCTCTTCAATGATAATTTCAGTTCGTAAAAATGGGGTTGGCGTTTTGCTGAACAACTTCAAACTTTTAAGCTTTAAACACAAGGACCCTGTGAAACTGCACTAAATAAGCTTTATGTCTCCTTTCAAGGCTCACGCTGATGTCTCGACAGCCTGTTTGTTTCCTTTCACCGGCCTAGGCCAGAGTCCAGGACTTCCTTTAAGAGCAGCATTGCTTGGAAAAAGGGATTATTTTCCGCATCGTCTACTTTGTTGCCGTGAACAACATCTTCCTTTACTGAGAGTCTGGAAGGTTCTAGAGAAATCACTTAAGAACAAAATAGACATAACATCTTCTACCACACAAAGAAAGTCACAGATATTGCACTCTGAATGGCCAAACTGACACAGTTGGCCGCATAAATACCTTTGTTCTCCCTCCGGCAGATGCAAACAGAAGAGTAGCACACACCAATGTCACAGTGAAGTCTCCCTAAACTTGAGCTACAACTTCAACCCAGACGTCTGACCCTGACTGAAGAGTTCAACCCATAGACTGTGGTGCAAAACCGAAGAAAGGCGTCATCATCATGTCTTTATTTACCTCTTAGTGTCCCTTCTAAGGGTCAAGTGACCACATTAAACGGGATACGCACACATACGTATATATCCTACAGACATAGATGTCCTGAAAGATGAGTAGCTCTTTGAGTAGATCTGTTTTAGCACCTTTTTTAATCGCCTGCTTACGGCCAAATGTGACACAACTGGCAACAGATCCAAATGTGATACATAACCGCCAACCGAGAGTAAATCAACCGGTGCAGCTCAACACATCATCCCTGAACAACCAGTATTAATAGTGAATACAGACACACATGGCAAAGCACTTGGGAAGGAAGTTACTTGTAGGTTCCGGATCTTTCTTTCAGTGAGTTTCCGATGATACAAAATAGAAGGAATTCCAAAAGCACAACAGAGAAAGCGTGAAAGGAGCTCCCCTACCTTTGTGAATGCGGCCGTTGGTACAGTCCAGAGGAATATGGGAAAAGCCCTAGTGCTACCCTAAATCGGAGCCCCCGGAGCAGAACATTGCGGAGCTGAATAGGGGGGGGTTCTCTTGGCTCAGGAGGCTAATCGTGTTGTGAGAGGCGCTGTAGTTGTGGACTAGTGGTGACTGGCTGCCTGTCTAAGCTACTCTAAGTGAGCTTCTGCTGTGAAGTCCCATGAACCTTTACAACAGTCTCTGTGTGTCTGTGTGGGGAGAGGGGCAGCCACACACACCATAGTATGTGTTTGGCTGAGTGACATCACTTCTCATCACTTCTCTCTCTCCCTCTGTTTCCCTCTCTCACACACACACACGCACATGCACACACACACACGGAAGAACCGAACCACAGTCAACACACACAGAACCCCCCCCCCACACACACACACAGACACTACTGTACACCTCCCACATCCCACCCACCCACACATAGAAATGAGCCACTCCTTATGTTGGCTCCTGTCACAAACGTTCATGCAATGGAAAAGAGACACTAAGTCCAATGACTGACATTTTACTAGCTATCTGAGCCAGCACTAGGGAATAGAAACAAGCTGTTCCTGTGAAAGAAAGAACCACACCCTGCATTGGGCTGGGAGGAAAGAATGAGAAGGAAAAGAAAGCGCAAGGAAAAGGTGATGAGTGGGGGCGATGAGAAAGAACCAGAAAAGAGAGACGAAGGTGAAAGTAAGAGGTGCTCAATAGTATCTGATCTGAAGCAGGGTACGAATGAGATGACACACATGCACACACACGCACACACACGCACACACACTGCCTTTGCTTCTGCACATTCTAGTCTTGTTATGTACACACAAAGTGCACTGATATTTTCTTACTAAGCTCAAACTCTTCTGTTTGAGCTTCCATCTTACTTAGCCATCTCTTAGGCATATCACAGCGGATTTATTGTGGAACAGAGAACAAACATACTGCTTCTCTCTTCCAATCTGATAGCATACATGAAACTAAGGCTAGACTCAGCAGTAAGCATAACTAGCCAACACACTAGTTCATGTGCTGATAAACCTTGATACGCTAACAAAGCAAATATAGCAGCAACAAAACACGAGGTACGCAACATAATGTCAAATCAGAATCAAGACAGTCCCCCTCTCTTGGTCTCCCTCATCAGCAGCATTATTATCATCATCATCATCATCATTATCATTCATCATCCTTGTACAGCTCTGTGCTGCTCAGTCCACTCAGAGTTAATAATGACGATGAGAGACTATTCTAAGCTATAAAGTAAGTGCTGAAGATTATTCTAGGATGAGATCCTCACAGGTCAGATTTAGCCATGCTTTAGTTCTCCCTCCTCAAGTTGTATATTAAGGGTCTTACATTTAGGATAGTCACAGTAGCAGGGGGGGGCGGGGGGGGTCAAATTCCAAACAGAGATAGAGCATCTACAGCCACCCTATTTCTGTTTCTGTGTTTTCTTGACTCCCTCACTCCAGAAGGCAAATGCCTTTCTGTGTGATCATACCCATATTTGCAGGGGACTTGTCATCATTCCTGACACCTTGCTCTGCCTAATTTCCCAGCAGGGAGATCGTGCCATGGCATATGACCTGTCTGTCTCAAAGTATTTGTCACCACATGATGTGTGTGTGTGTCTTTGATATCATGCTCCCTCTGAGATCACATCTCAAACTACTGGAAGTGAACTATTATCTTCCTAACCTCTTCACTCCGGGAGACCTTTACACAGATCTCCCATCGCTGAAGGTGACATCCCATATAACGAAAACATATTTACCAGCCCTCTAGTTCATCTATTTGTGAGAAAGTTTTCCAATCCCCGAAGGCAAATCTATAATCTGAACGTGATGAGAACGTGTAGCCCGAAACGACTGGTAAGGCATTCTGGAATATAAATTTGCCTTCGGTGACAGGAGAACAATGTGTCAAATTACACGTCTCCCGGAGCGAAGAAGCTATGACATAATTACCTAATACTTCTAATGTCCTGTTTTGACTTGGATGTGAATTAAAACCAACCAAAACTCCAAATTTTTGTCAGATGTTTAGAGGTTATGTCTTCCAGATGCTCCACCAGTGTTACCTTTGACCCCGGTGTGTAATTGTGTGTGTGTGTTTAAAAAAAGAAATATATATTTATCCATATTTTACCAGGTAGGTTGACTGAGAACACGTTCTCATTTACAGCAACGACCTGGGGAATAGTTACAGGGGAGAGGAGGGGGATGAAAGAGCCAATTGTAAACTGGGGATTATTAGGTGACCGTGATGGTTTGAGGGCCAGATTGGGAATTTAGCCAGGACACCGGGGTTGACACCCCTACTCTTACGATAAGTGCCATGGGATCTTTTTTAACATCCCATCCGAAAGACGGCACCCTACACAGGGCAGTGTCCCCAATCACTGCCCTGGGGCATTTTTTAGACCAGAGGAAAGAGTGCCTCCTACTGGCCCTCCAACACCACTTCCAGCAGCATCTGGTCTCCCAACCAGGGACTGACCAGGACCAACCCTGCTTAGCTTCAGAAGCAAGCCAGCAGTGGTATGTAGGGTGGTATGCTGCATACCAGGGTGGTATGCTGTGTAAGTACATTCCAACTTCCTAACAAACCAGAACTATTGTGGAGGGTTCACGGTCCACTGGCCACAAGTGCTACATTGAAAATAACGTTGTGATGATGACTGCGTTCAGTGAGAACATAACCTTGGGCACTAATGGAATCAATCAAGGGAGTTTAGAGTTGGCATTGAGCCAATCCATTCCAAGCCCCCCTAGAGAGCAGGCTACTTAGATCCCTACCTGTACATGGAGATGTTTTTGGCACAGGCTATATTTGGACAGAGTTAATGGCTGAACTATTGACTGGGCCTTCAGTGGCCATCGGCAGGTTTTTGTGAAACGTCGCTGTAACTGAAAAGCACAAGGACAGATCAGAAGGGAGGACAATACGGTTACAGAGTGAGGAACAGATTTGGCTTTGAACTTACAGTAGGACAGAAGCCTGTGTGAATCAGATGCCTTTGCAAAACTGGAGCTGACTTCTGCTGAGTAAGTCCCTAGAGCATCATGCCTTTGCCTCTGTCTAAAGCCTTGCTGTATCTCCCCGAAACACTTAATGTACTGTCAGCAAAGAAGCTCACTCGCTGCTAATGGAGGATTTATTTCAAAGTGGAGGACATTGAAAATACATCAATGATGGCTCACCTTCTAGATCTATGAGACAGCACTTGGAAAACGTGTTTGGGGTTTGGAAAGACAAGGTCTTTACAAATGGGTTTCTTATAGAATGGTCAGATACCTTCAGTCAGTATTCATCTGCTGTATTCATCTGCCCACACGCACATGCACACACACATGTGTACACAATCATGCGTCACAGCCACAGTCTATCCCTATGTAGAGCTACGGTTTCACTCTGGATTAAGTTTTTTGTCTAAGGAAAAGCAATCAAGCTCCGTTCAACTCAAAGCGCTGCATGGGAAAAGCCCGAGGCCCAAATGAGGCGATGCTTTGATCGGCTCACCGTGGCTGGGGCTGTGGTCTGGAGAGGACCCAAGGAGGACGAGCAGCCACTCATTCCACATCTCCTGCCTAGAAGCCGACTGAGGTTAATCCCTACTCAAAGCCATCAGACCCATTAAGTGCTGTTCAAATCAACTTCATTCTCTAACAAAGAACGTACACTTGGTCAACATGTCCTCTTTTGAAAGGCATCATTTCCATGCACATAGCTTATACCCTTAGGTATAGGTAGGTACCCTTGAAATAGGCCTGTGTAATAGTGATAGGGCCCAATAGAGTACTTTGAACTTTGCAGTAATTGAGTCCATTCACACACACAGTCTAGAGAACCTAGTTACAGACAGTCTAGTCCGGCATTGCACTAAAAAGGACGATTTCCTCATGAAAAGAACCAAACAAAGTCCCATTTCCTCCATGGCTCCTGCCTGTTCAACTGTGGTCCCTCATTACTTCAGGCACATCATTGGACAGCAATTAAGCCATTCAAAGGACCCTATGCGGTGAAGCTGACAGAGGGAGACACGGCCATGACAGACTATTGGCTGTGTGCGGTGTACGTACGGTGTGTGTGTGCAGTGTGTGTCGTATGGTGTGTGTGTTGTGCGGTGTGTGTGTGTGTGTATGTGTTGCCAGGCTGTTGGCTGGGTGCAGCATGAGTGGTGAATCAGCACTTTCTATTGTCCTAATATAGAACTAATTCCTCGGCTCAGACTAGCTGGCCTTGTTCAGTTAGGGGGGCAAGAAGCAGATTCCACACCTTCATAGTTACACTGTATGTTGTGTTGAAGTGATGAAAAAGTGATGTTTCATGTTGGTCATTGTCTGTAACTGTGTGTAACCTGGTAAAATAAAACAGTGATGTTTTTGTCATGCGGGTGAAGTGTATCTGTGTTAGATAATGTCCAGTGACAGAAAACAGGAAAGAGCAGGACGAGATAACCAAAGGCTCTATTAAGATAGTATGATGGCAGTGTCGGGTTGCAATCCCCCAAGGAGCCCAAAGGATGTGTGTATGTGTGCGTGTGTGAAAAAAAAATACAAAATTTTGAGTAAAAGTAATGATACCTTAATAGAAAATGAAAGTCACCCAGTAAAACACAACTTGAGTAAAAGTCTAAAAGTATTGGGTTTTAAATGTACAGTACTTAAGTACTGTGGTGGAAAAAGTACTGAATTGTCATACTTGAGTAAAATAATAAAGTAAAAGTAAACGATAAACATCAAATTCCTTATATTAAGCAAACTAGATGGTACGATGTTCTTGACTTGAACATTTACAGACAGACAAGCGCACACTCCAACATCATTTACAGTAGTATTACAGCACTATTTGTGTTTTGTGAGTGTGCCAGACCAGAGGCAGTAGGGATGACTACGCATTATATTAATAGGTGCGTGAATTGGACCATATTGCTGTCCTCCTGCCTGAGCATTCTAAATGTAATTAATACCTTTGCGGATCAGGGTAAATTTATGGGAGTAAAAAGTACATCTTTTCTTTAGGAATGTAGTGGAGCAAAAGATGTAAAAAATATAAATAGTAAAGTAAATTACAGATACCCCAAAAAACGACTTAAGTAGTACTTTAAAGTATTTGTACTTAATACGTTACACAACTGTGTGTGTGTGTGTGTGCATATGGCTATATGTTAAAACAGGGCTAAGTGTAACATTGATGAAACAGTACATGCATGCTACTATGATTGTGTGTGTGTGCACGTTTGTGTATGTGTTGTGTATGTGTAGCTAAACCTCTTATCTGTAACCAAACCTCCCCAGTAAACCTTAACCCTGTGTTTACCCATACCCAGCTCAGAGGGTTGCCTATTCAACAGGCTAAGTGACCCGTGTACTATGAAGGGAGAGGAGGCCTGGGGAGCGTCAAAATGAAACAAGACAGTGGTGGCCAATAAAGATAGGGTGAGTTGCTGGTCCGCTTTCCTCCTCCTCCTGTCCTCCTTTCCGCTCCTCCACCCACGCCCATTTCCCAGAGGTAGTTAAGCCCAAAGGCAAGCAGTGTTATACCGTGAGCTGAGAGAGAGATAGAGAAAGAGAGAGAGACTGTCTGGACACCAGCTGGAGTCAAGCTGTGAGCATGAGCGACCAGTCAATCATGCACATTAGCACCTGCTAATAAAACATTAGCATCTGTGGCTAACGGCTAATAGCTATTGGCTAACAGTAGCATTGTTTCTTTAAGATCGGTCTGGGTCTCCAGTTAGCCACTCCAGTGCCAGACATGCATGTCCCCCAACACTGCTCACACACTAAAACACCAAACCATATCCCCAAAGATAAAAAAATACCTGTCCTAGAATAGGAGACCTAGCTTCAACCCAGCAGTTGACCCGACCCTCCAAAACACTATTCCCAATCAGGCTCCATGTGCCTCAATGTAGAAAGGCTCCATTGCTCTGCCCTAAACCAGAGACAAATGGGAACAATGGACTCCACATAAGACACTTTGTTATGCTATTGTGTCTGTCGTCTTCTCCTAGAGGACATTATTATGTCCTGGTCGGTTACGCAAGGGCCAATCCACAGGTCTGCAAGGAGTGGGGGTGCACAAACTTGGGGGGCCCATGCACCTGTCATTGATGTCCATTTTTTATTTATGTAATAAATAATTTTGATAGTAACCCTCCAAACATTCATTCACCTTTTTAATTTCCATATGTACTAGGAAGCTAAGTATTTGTTTCTTGGGCAAGAATGTGACGGATCAAAGTGCCTCAGGCCTTGAAAAATCAATAATGGTCAAGGCGATGACGGCACCAGTACAATGAGTGGAGCTTACTCAGGTGTTCAAAAGCTCATATCAGACCGAGAGTCTAATGCTTCTTAGGTAGTTCTTTATGAGTTTTAGTTTAGAAAACGATCTCTCCACAGAAGTAGCAGTTAAAGGGATGGTTAAAAACAGCTTGATTACCATAGCAACATCAGGGGAACTGGGCAGAATGGAGTGGTGCTTCAAATACAGCAGTTATGCATCTTTAATTGAGCCTCTCGCATTTTCCTTAATCACTGGCGTCAATACGGCAAGAGATGAATTGTACAGGAAGCTATGGGACAGGTTGTCTGGACACTGGACAGGCAATACATTGGCAGATGAAAACAGATGATCATCTTTAGAGGACAACAGTTGTTGAGGGCTCAAACAAAAAAAGCGATTTGCGATTTTGTTCATACTGGTGAACCGCCATTTCAGTTGTCATTGCAATATAAACAGTCCCTTATCTTTTTAGGAAAGGTTTCGCAGCTAAATAACACCTAAATAATGTATATAGGTATATATAGTAGGCTACACAACATAATGAAGCAATCCCTAGTAAGATAGTGTTTTGAGGGGACTGACTGTATTACTTGGCATTAATAGACTGGTTTTACGCACAAAAACGTTCTATCAAAGCTGGGAGAGAGGACAAGAACATGCAGGCTCATGTCATGCAGGTTCAGGTAGGCTACACAGGACAGCTATACAGGACAGCTAGTGGTTGCTGATTAGTATGCTGTTGTACCAAACATTTATTATACAATCTGCAATGTTTGAACTTCCAACTTTAATTACATTTTTGCCGCTAACCAGCAGTCTAAATGGCAACCTTGCGGCATCATGTATAGCTTCCTGAAATGTTAATCTTAACGTGAGAAAATTCCAACCAAATAGGCCTCCCAATAAACATTTATCCATCAGCTAAAGTAAAGCCATAGGCTACATGGCACCACAGAAAGCCCATCATCGATTCGATGGGCAGCCGCACAGACATGTCGCAATTTCAGCACCATGGTCAGCGATCGGTAGTCTATACTTGGTGAGTGGCTGTCTGGCTGACGCATAACATTTATTTTAGATAGGGGGGGGGGGGACAATGACCTTGCGGGGGGAAACGGTGTTACGGCAGGGGCCCAAACGTCTGAGTTTGGAGTCAAAGCAATAAAATCCCCAAAGCCCCAAACAGACTGACTGAGACGGGGTAGTTTTGTTCTGTTTCCAACACAAAGGCAAGAAAAGGCTAGACGGTTCACCTCTCTGTGTCCTGTGAGATTGAGAAACACTGCGTCCCCACAACACACACATTAATGAGACTTAATGAGAAACATTTAGATGAAGGATACAATGCTCTGCATAGTGAGATGCTGGTCAGATGCTGCTGTTTAAAGGAGAAGTCTGGGTTGAAACAAGCTATCATATATTGTACATTATAAACTGGATGGTTCGAGCCCTGAATGATGATTGTCTGACAGCTGTGGTAAATCAGACCGTATACCACGGGTATGACAAAACAGTTATTTTTACTGCTCTACATTGGTAAACAGTTTATAATAGCAATAATGTTAAAGTGTGTAATGAGTCATCTGGAGCAGTGTTCCATCATAGATACAGCATACTGTACATCCTGCGTGTCTACAGCCTACATCAACCTCCAGTCTCTACAGCCTACATCAACCTCCAGTCTCTACAGCCTACATCAACCTCCAGTCTCTACAGCCTACATCAACCTCCAGTCTCTACAGTCTACATCAACCTCCAGTCTCTACAGCCTACATCAACCTCCAGGGTCTACAGCCTACATCAACCTCCAGTCTCTACAGCCTACATCAACCTCCAGTCTCTACAGCCTACATCAACCTCCAGTCTCTACAGCCTACATCAACCTCCAGTCTCTACAGCCTACATCAAACTCCAGTCTCTACAGCCTACATCAACCTCCAGTCTCTACAGCCTACATCAACCTCCAGTGTCTACAGCCTACATCAAACTCCAGTCTCTACAGCCTACATCAACCTCCAGTCTCTACAGTCTACATCAACCTCCAGTCTCTACAGCCTACATCAACCTCCAGTCTCTACAGCCTACATCAACCTCCAGTGTCTACAGCCTACATCAACCTCCAGTCTCTACAGCCTACATCAACCTCCAGTCTCTACAGCCTACATCAACCTCCAGTGTCTCAACAGAAGACAGTGATGTAATACTAGTACCACTAATGTAAGCCCCGGAGATGGAGAATAAACATTGTAACACTATTCACAAACGCACGCGCACACGAGGCTTTCACGTTTCCACAATAGCAAACTTAAGTAAAGTTCGGGATTAACTGTAAATGGTTGTCATTAGAGAAAATACATTATGCTGTGATAAGATGAGAATTTCTTCCAGCAATGTTTTGGAGAGAAGCACTCTATATCTTATTGTGATGTTAAAATGCACTTTCAATTAAGTTTACTTTGATTCGATTTAAGAGTTCAGATGTTGCACTATGTACAGCTGGACTAAGTCTCAATCTAATTTTGCCTGATATAAGCATTCAAAAAGTCCAAATTCCACATTCAAAGTTAGATGACTATGTTAACATTCTACGTCAGCATTCAGTTGAATCATATTTGTCTGAAAACAACCACAGGAGTAAACAAACTTGTTTTTTCATTTTAAAGAAATGTGAGACAAAATCGGAATTCAAAAGAAGCTGTCACTCACACAGGCTTGTAAAGACACAAAAAGTACGTAGGCTACTAAACCAAAAACTCACTTGTACAAAAACATCACCAAGCAGTTGGCGATTAAGAAGCCCGATGTCAATAAGTAATTCAAAAGTCTGTCAAGTGAGGACAATGTTCCCCATGTCATTCCCCGTAGAACTAAACATGTAGTTCACTACTCACTTGTTTTTGTTGTTGTTTGTACAGTTTTTCTCTACAGTCAAATGTTCAGCCCTTCGATCTGGTAGAACAAGTCCAGTCTTGACCATTGGAGGATGTCAACAGAAGAGAGTGTAACACAACTAGCCAACTCCCAGCAGCTCAGTGCCTGTTCATCTGTCTCCACTGAGCAGGATCTAAAACACACACATTCTGCATGCTCTGTCACTCCCCCTATTACGACGCACAGCACAAAGGCCTACACAGGAGTGTGGAGGAGTGTGAGACTGTGTGTACTTGGCGACAGAGGAGATTGTGTTATAATTGGACACACACACACACACACACACACACATCGCCCCCTCTCACCCTCAACTATTCTAGAAATGTTGTGGGTTGTGCAATAGCCAAATATGGTAGTTGAAGTGACAGTTTGATAGTAAACAAGACTAAGGAATGTTAGAAGACCCCTTGCTGAATCCTACAATGACACACCTTACCTCCATCAATCTCACCCATCTCAAACTACCTCTCACATAAGATCATGAGAACATAGGAAATATCTCTTCATACTGACTGAAAGGAGGATTTAGATTAATCTGTTGATAAGACGGACTATTATTATTTTGATGTTGGGGCTCAAATGAGTCATATGGGCTGCATTCAGTACATAAAAACGCAATAGTACGTTCAATTCAACGAAACCGAGCTGTACTGAACCACCAGTTGAAAAACGGGGAGGGGTTAGGTTGTGGCTTCAAAATGCCCCTCTGCACGCCCTTAAAACACGTTTCCCGGCACACCCACTGAACAGAGCAAACGTACCTCAAATTCTATTCAAGAACATACAAGAACGTTTTGGGGAAATATGACATTCAGAACAAGTCGTTCCGCAGCATAGCAAAAGTTCAAGCGAACTGAACACACCCGTAATCTCATTTATGTTGAGACATGTTGAGGGTAGGTAGCAACACATCTGCCACGCTGACCCTCAACACTGGAGCTCCCCAGGGGTGCGTGCTCAGTCCTCTCCTGTACTCCCTGTTCACCCATGACTGCATGGCCAGGCACGACTCCAATACCATCATTAAGTTTGCAGACGACACAACAGTGGTAGGCCTGATCACCAACAACGACGAGACAGCGTATAGGGAGGAAGTCAGAGACCTGGCCGGGTGGTGCCAGAATAACAACCTATCCCTCAACTTAACCAAGACTAAGGAGATGATTGTGGACTACAGGAAAAGGAGGACCGAGCACGCCCCCATTCTCATCGACGGGGCTGTAGTGGAGCAGGTTGAGAGCTTCAAGTTCCTTGGTGTCCAAGTCAACAACAAACTAACATGGTCCAAACACACCAAGACTGTCGTGAAGAGGGCACGACAAAGCCTATTCCCCCTCAGGAAACTAAAAAGATTTGGCATGGGTCCTGAGATCCTCAAAAGGTTCTACAGCTGCAACATCGAGACCATCCTGACTGGTTGCATCACTGCCTGCTACGGCAATTGCTCTGCCTCTGACCGCAAGGCACTACAGAGGGTGGTGCGTACGGCCCAGTACATCACTGGGACTAAGCTGCATGCCATCCAGGACCTCTACACCAGGCGGTGTCAGAGGAAGGCCCTAAAAATTTTCAAAGACCCCAGCCACCCCAATCATAGACTGTTCTCTCTACTACCGCATGGCAAGCGGTACCGGAGTGCCAAGTCTAGGACAAAAAGGCTTCTCAACAGTTTTCACCCCCAAGCCATAAGGCTCCTGAACAGGTAATGAAATGGCTACCCGGACTATTTGCATTGTGTGCCCCAACCCCTCTTTTTACGCTGCTGCTACTCTCTGGTTATCATATATGCATAGTCACTTTAACTATACCTTCATGTACATACTACCTCAATTGGGCCGACCAACCTGTGCTCCCGCACATTGGCTAACCGGGCTATCTGCATTGTGTACCACCCACCACCCGCCAACCCCTCTTTTACGCTACTGCTACTCTCTGTTCATCATATATGCATAGTCACTTTAACCATATCTACATGTACATACTACCTCAATCAGCCTGACTAACTGGTGTCTGTATGTAGCCTCGCTACTTTTATAGCCTCGCTACTATATATAGCCTGTTTTTTTACTGTTGTTTTATTTCTTTACCTACCTATTGTTCACCTAATACCTTTTTTTGCACTATTGGTTAGAGCCTGTAAGTAAGCATTTTACTGTAAGGTCTACTACACCTGTTGTATTCGGCGCACGTGACAAAGAAACTTTGATTTGATTTGATTTGACATTTGCCTCCCTTAAATGCCTAGTTACAGGCTAGACGGTGAAAGCTAAAATACCTTTAGCATAGCTAGCCGTGGAATTGTTTTTGAGTTGAGTTTCACAGGGTAACATTGATTGCAGTGATTTAAGAGTCATTAAATATATTTTATTTTACCGTACTGGGGTTTGTATTTCAGAGAAGGTATTTTGTAAGAGGTGCTGGTACTCAAGTAGTAGAAAATACATTCCATTCATACTAAACCACTGCTTTGAAGTGACCTGCAGGGTTGAGGCTCTGAAAGGGAAGACACTAGCCTTGAGAACATCTAACAAGAAGAGGAGCAGCTGCTAGCCTGTTGACTGAAGCTCGGGGTCATGTTCAGATAAAAATTTCACAAATAGAGTGGACATGATGCCTTACTCCACACATAGTCAGTGGACATTACTTGATACCCAGCTAGCACATTTGGTTCCTTGGAAGTTGTGGGAACATATGTTTTTGGTTTCCCATTGGTTCTGGGAAGGAAACCATAAGTTTCCTGACCGGTAAACTGAATGTATGGGAAGGTTCATGTTTAGGTTGCAAGGAAGTTCTGAGATTTTACTTTGGTTCCCTGAAAGTTTTCTTGGGAGGTTTTATTAACATTTTGCGAACGGAAATTTTAGGTTATTTTAAGGTAATTAAATAACGCTCTGAGAGCATGTTTCAATAAGACCTACAGAAAAAGTTATGCTGAAATACTGAAATTCCCACAGAAGAACGTTGTTTCTTAAAAACGTCTTATGGATAGCACCGTTTCTTTCAATTTTTGCCTAAATGACATACCCAAATCTAACTGCATGCAGCTCAGGCCCTGAAGCAAGGATATGCATATTCTTGGTACCATTTGAAAGGAAGAATGAATGTAGGAGAATATAACACAATAGATCTGATAGAATAAAATACAAAGAAAAAACCAACCAGTCTTTTTCTACCACAATCTTTGAAATGCAAGAGAAAGGTCAGAGTTATAGCCATCACTCTGGCTGTAATTCCGATGGTGTCCACCGCAGCAGTGTATGTGCCACGTTTCAGATGGATAAATTGAAAAATGAGTGAACAACAAGACTTTTTGTGTCAAGTCCCCAGATACATTTGGGCAAATCGTGAATGAGACATTAGCATTCATATTCCATTTTTCTGCAAGAATATCGTCAAATCGGTATACTTGGATTTTGATTTAGCTTTCCAAGTATAAGTAGCCATATTATAAGGTCAACATTTGCAAAACAAACAGTTTTCATGACTTCAAAACTTTGAATATTCTTATACGTTGTGTCCAAAATGAAAAGGCATGCTGTCGCAAAAGGTTAGCGCCTATATTTTGCAACCGAGACAGGGTTTCCAGATACTCCCGTAAAGCCCAGCTCATTGGCTATCTAGCTAGCTTTGTTTGACCCCGATTGGTGCTTATTTGACAAAGATACAATCCTTCAAGTGATGGCCGCCTGCGTCATCAGAGTGGCATGAAGGCGTCGCTCTCTGACTAAATATGGTGTCCTTTAGAATATATTACACCCCTAATGAAATAGTGAAGTCTTGTTACCTTCTAGGATCTCTGAGGAATACATACAAACGTGATTTGACTCGTTTAAACAGCGTTTAGGGTGAGATATTCATAGATTTCTTTCTTTGCAAATTGAATGAGTGGGAATACAAAATCAATTGCGCATGCTATATGGACCTTTTTAGGATATGATCAAGGACTTTATCTAACAAAGCGACACTTCATGTTATCTCTGGGACCCTTTGGATGATAAATCAGAGCAAGATTTCAGAATGTAAGTACACATTTCATCTTCAGAGGTGAATTTATCAAACTATCTCGTTGAAAAAAGTGTTTTGTTGTTAGGAGCTCTCCTTTTTTCGCAGTAATAGCTACTGTAAATTGGACAGTGCAGTTATATTAACAAGAATTTAAGCTTTCAGACGATATAAGACACTTCTATGTACCGACATTTGTTGTTACTCTAAAATCTGCGATCTTGATATAACGCACTGCATGATTTACAACTATCCTGTTGACAGAACGCCGATCCTTAAGAAGTTTTTCTTAAGGTTCTCTGAATGTTCTGAGAACATGACTAAATAGAAGCATGAGGAACCCTGTAGAAAACGTTATGCTGAAGTACTGGAATTCCCACCTAAGAAACATTCGGTTCTCATAATGTTATGTGTTACCTGGGTATCCTGCACCATTCCCAGAACGTTGTGGGAAGGTTGTTCCGCAAAATAACCATAGGACAACCACGCTCTCACCAATCTCTAAGAAACATATGGTTCTCAGAACGTTATGTGCTAGTTGGGAAGCCTATTCCGTTTAGAACCCTCATGTGTCTATCCCAAGGTTGTGACAACCCTTTACCCCTAGGAAAAGGTTTCGGTCCTGGGGTCCCCCTGGGTGGGCATTTTGTTTTTTTTCCCTAGCACTACACATCTGATTCAAATAATGCCCTCAAAGCCGGTATTTGGAGGATATATTGGCCCGGTTTGCCGGCCCTAGATGTACCAATATATCCTCCAAACACCCTGGCTTCGAGTTACCAACATAATCAAATAATGATTGACATATTTTCATTAAAACACGTTATTTTGATGAATTTATTCATACTATCTTCCACAAGATATAGTCCAGACACAAATCTATAGTTGCTAACTAGCCGGCTGGTCGGTCATTCTATCGGTTTGGTTGCCAGAGACGTGACCCAGTTGTTCAGTCTTTTTGTTCTGTATCTATGGACGAGACCCAGTCGTTTGTTCTAAGTGTTCCATTGCCATACTGGCTAACAAAGTTATTATCCTTTGTTTGCTAGCTAGCCAACTACTGGCTAACATACAGTCACATCAAACGGTGCAGACAGAATAACAACAGTATCTGCCTTTGCATTTGTTTTAGCTGTTTTCTAGTGACATTTATTTGGATACATCTATGACAAAGAGCTAATGAAGCGCAAGAAAATGTGCTCTCTCGTCAGGACCCTGTTGTTCAGAGGAGCTAGCCAACAACACAGCTAACACAATAACTTCAAACTGAAGCTGGAAAGACTGCAAACTAGCTGCACTTCATTTTGTTTAACCTTTTTCAATTGACATTTCTTTGTATATATCCATAAAAATGATGCCAGCTGTCTGTCTCTGGCACAGAAATGCTGTCTGTCTAGTCCCGACCTCTACGTTCATTACTATGGGACAGCTGGAGATCGAATTAGAATTTTGAAACAATATTACAAATGTCAGAGAGACATACAGCAAGGTTTATACAAATATCCGCTGTTGAAAAGTAAATGTCAGTCTAAAAGAAATGTGAGATAATGTCTAGATGCTTTTTATAGTGGAGATCAAGTTTATAACTTGCCTGGATGGGCTGATTAGACAGTGAATTGTAGAGTCAGATGGATCAGAGTAAAGAGGCATTTTAACGTCATAGATTTAGCCGGTGGTAATTTATAGAATAGACACTGGCTGGAATGTGCTTTTAACCAGTCAGCATTCAGGATTAGACCCGCCCATTGTATAAGATGTGTACATGCCACAGTATCCCATCTTAGATCATCATATCCTAGGCATCTTATCCGGATTTCTCATAACCGGAATACAAGCTTTTTCAGGTTATTGTAAATGGGATATATCTATATGAGTCAACTCCAAAAAATAATACTTGAGTATCCCGAATAATAACGGGATATTGGTGTGCATGTAAAACATGGTCAATGAGCTCGTTTTCAATGGCCTACCCTTACACCCATCTCGCAGTGTTAAGTCATAGGTTTGGGGATACAATGGGCAAGACAGATGATGTCTTACCTCCTCAGAATGGAATGAATAGTTATTGTGCTGAATGAGTGTGTGTGCGCGTGTGCACGGACAGATGGACACACGCACGCAAATACACACACACACACACACACACACACACACACACACACACACACACACACACACACACACACACACACACACACACACACACACACACACACACACACACACACACACACACACACACACACACACACACACAGAAGCTGCAAGAGGAGAGCTGGACCCCTCTTATATTTCTGTGGCACCTATTTAAAGCTGTAGATGGGTGTGACGGTGTGAGGGGATGGACATTTTATGGCCAGGGTGATAAAAAGATAGTCATGGGCATGACCTCTGCCCTTCCATTTATCCAGAGGACCAAGAAAAGGAACCTGGGAAAACATGTAGGAATGCTACGAGAAAGGCCCAGAAACTGAACAAAAAACAATTTCAGAGCTCAGTACTGAGTTCTCTTGGATGATCAGTAATAATGATCACACACTGAAAAAACAGAAATCTATAGATAGCCTAGCAGTCTGTCACATGTGTATTCTTGTACTATATGATTCTATATGACTCAGCAGTAATACTGTGACAGGTATTATATCCAAATGTATAATTCAGAGACAAACGACAAGAAAATGAATATCAAACTTGATTGATTAATTGATTGATTGACATATTTGCATCAAGCGATTGGAGAATCACAAATTCTGTCTCCAATAGGCAGTGTGAGATAATATTTTGAAGACTGCTGAAAGAAGACAATAACAACAACCCTATCACACCCACAGGATGCAGCGCTTCCATTTTGGGCCGTGTACAAGTATCAGTTTGGTCAGAGAGTGACCATCACTCCAGGATTAGGAATATCAGGAATGTTATGTTGCCTGTTGCTACACCCCAGAATGTCTCACCCTGGGAATCCTGAAGAGCTGGACGTGTTTAACTATTCTTCTGGGGACTAGATAAATAGTTAAGTCCCCACAAGAACAGTACAAAAACTAAAATTTGACCAACTGGGGACATTTTGTTGGTTCCCACAAGGTAAAATACTATTTATAGGGTGTTCAGGGTTAAGGTTAGAATTAGTGTTAGTGTTAGAATTAGGTTTAGGGTTAGGGTTAGTTTTAGGGTTAGGAGCTAGGCTTAGGTTAGGGTTAAGGTTAGGTTTAAGGTAAGAGTATGGGTTAAGGTTAGGTTTAGGGGTTAGGGAAAATAGGATTTTGAATAAGACTGAATTGTGTCTCCCCACAAGGTTAGCTGTACAAGACTGTGTGTGTGTGCGCGCTCCTGTTGTTTCATAGTCCGCCAGAAACACCAGAGGTGTGTAAATGTAACTGAAGACATATCTAGACATGACTCCATAGCCATGCCTTAGAGTGACTGCCTGTTTACAAGTCTTGTTAAGGTAACAACCTGCCTGCACCTTGGCATAGATTCTGTAAGTCTCTGGAACTCTATCGGAGGGATGCGTCACCCTTCTTCCATGAGTAATTCCATCATTCAGTGTTTTGTTGAGGATGGTGAAATCCGCTGTCTCAGGTGCCGCTCCAGTATCTCCCATAAGTGTTCAATTGGGTTGTCATATGGTATACATTGTTTTCATGCACATGAGACCATTCAGTGACCACTCATGCCCTGTTGATGGGGGCATTGTCATCCTATGGGGGCATAGCCATGGTAGCCAAAATAATGGCCTGCCCAGCATTTTTATAGATGATCTTAAGCATGATGGGATGTTAATTGCGTAATTAACTAAGGAACCAATTTACATTTACTCAAGTGTTTCCTTTATTTTGTCAGTTATCTAATCAATGTCCCGCGAAAGGCAAAGTATAGCAAAATTGCCAAGGATTAGAGAGGATAAGACCATCTTATCCACTAGATAAACAGACTCTTGGAACTTGGTTCTGGTCATTGTTTACCAACAGGTAAGATATCTAGATCGCACAAAACTGGAACCTAAAAATAAACCTCAGGTTAGGAGGGGCATTTCTATTTCAACAGAATTTACTGAATTCTGTGGAAGGCAATTACTTCAATAGATGGCTTGCATGACACAAGTCCTCTGTGACCTGCCTAGTGCTGGAGATTAGAGAGATGAACGTGTGTGAATGTCTCTCAATTCTATTAAGGCTTTGATAGAATATCTATTTTCTCCCTCCCCCTTTCTCTCAAGCACACAGCAAAAACCAAAGGACACACAGCAGACTACGAAGGAGTAGACACAAACAACCTTTTGTTTTGTGTGTGTGCGTGTGTGAGTGTGTGTGAGTGTCTGTGAGACAACAGTACGTCTAGATGCTTGAGATTATAGTGGGGTTGGCTTGTGTGTATGTGTGGCCATACATGCTTGGTTAACTTCTGAATGTCCCTCCTGGTCACTTGAAATGAGAAAGAAACATGGAGTGTGGGGGCGTTAAGAGCCAAAGTCATTAACACCTCCTGGACTCAGACTTTACAACAGGCAGGGGGAGTGGTGTGTGAGTGAGTGAGTGAGTGAGTGAGTGTGTGTGTGTGTGTTTGTGTCCTGGCTGTAGACAACGTATGCATGTTTTTATGCAAGACCATCAACAATTGATATTAGAGGTCGACCGATTAATCGGCATGGCCGATTAATTAGGGCCGAATTCAAGTTTTCATAACAATCGTCAATCTGCCTTTTTGGACGCCGATTCTGGTCAATTACATTGCAATCCATGAGGAAACTGCGTGGCAGGCTGCCCACTTGTTACGCGAGTGCAGCGTCAAAAGGACCTTGTGGCTGCAAGGAGACAAGGTAAGTTGCTAGCTAGCATTAAACTTATCTTATAAAAAACAATCAATCTTAACAATCACTAGTTAACTACACATGGTTGATGATATTACTAGGTTAACTAGCTTGTCCTGCGCTGCATATAATCAATGCGGTGCCTGTTCATTTATCCTGTTCATTTATCATCGAATCACAGCCTACTTCAACTTCGCCAAACGGGTGATGATTTAACAAAAGCGCATTCGCGAAAAAAGCACAATCGTTGCACAAATGTACCTAACAATAAACATCAATGCCTTTCTTAAAATCAATACACAGAAGTATATTTTTTTAAACCTGCATATTTAGTTAAAAGAAATTCATGTTAGCAGGCAATATTAACAAGGGAAATTGTGTCACTTCTCTTACGTTCAGTGCAAGCAGAGTCAGGGTATATGCAACAGTTTGTGCCGCCTGGCTCGTTGCAAACTGTGAACTAATTTGCCAGAATTTTACATAATTATGACATAACATTGAAGGTTGTGCCGTGTAACAGCAATATTTAGACTTAGGGTTGCCACCAGATCGATAAAATACAGAACGGTTCCGTATTTCACTGAAATAATAAACATTTTGTTTTCAAAATGATACATTTCCGGATTTGACCATATTAATGACCAAAGGCTCGTATTTCTGTGTTTATTATATTATAATTAAGTCTATGATTTGATGTTTGATAGAGCAGTCTGACTGAGTGGATCTAGGCAGCAGTAGGCTCGTAAGCATTCATTCAAACAGCACTTTACTGTGTTTGCCAGCAGCTCTTAGCAATGCTTGAGCCACAGCGCTGTTTATGACTTCAAGACTATCAACTCCCGAGATTAGGCTGGCAATACTATAGTGCCTATTAGAACATCCAATAATCAAAGGTATATGAAATACAAATGGTATAGGTAGAAATAGTTGACACGTCATAATCCCTATAATAACTACAACCTAAAACTTCTTAACTGGGAATATTGAAGAACTGGGAATATTGAACCACCAGCTTTCATATATTCTCATGTTCTGAGCAAGGAACTTAAAAGTTAGCTTTTTTACATGGCACATATTGCACTTTTACTTTCTTCTCCAACACTGTGTTTTTGCATTATTTAAACCAAATTGACCATGTTTCATTATTTATTTGACACGAAATAGATTTTATTTATGTATTACATAAAGTTAAAATAAAAGTGTTCATTGTTCATTCAGTATTGTTGTAATTGTCATTATTACAAATATATACATAAAAAAATCAGCCGATTAAATCGGTATTGTTTTTTGGTCCTCCAATAATTGGTATCGGTGTTGAAAAATCATAATCGGTCGACCTCTAATTGATATGCAAGACCATCAACAATTCATATGCAAGAAGGTATCCCGGTTTCATATGTGAAGGTATCCCGGTTTGTACAACAGATAGTTCTGGCCACGCAATATGATTAGTTGAGAGGAGCTTGAAACTGTGGCAACCAAAACCATAGCATGAAAACAGTGTACATCCGGGAAAAGGGAGATCGCCAGTAAGCATGCCAAGTGTTAGTACTCACCATCCATAGTGTCCTCACAATGCTGATTGAAGTTCTCATTGGAGTCCCAGCGGATTAGAGCATCTTGGGTATTGTAGTCCACTGAGACCGTGGGCCCATTCTCCAAATGGTCCATACCTGGGAGAAAAAAAAACATTCAAAGAAGAGGTCAAACGTCTTAATTCAGGTGACTTCTTTCTGACAATGAATTACCAGAACATACTGTACTTTATCATTGACCAAAGCTATACTCATAACATAAGTTATGTCTGTCAAGTTCAACACATTTATCTTTCTAAATGAGCTTTCATTTGCTTGGAGAAAATGGCGGCCAAAAAAGAGAAGCAGATATGCTTACCATGGATTTTTTCTGGTCCAAAGGAAAATACAAATTCCACCTTTCCAAAATCCGGGAATCTGTCATCTGGTTTGAGATAAAAAAAAAGAAAGAAAATGTGTTCATGTTCAAAACAAAGACAAGAGATTTCATCTTATGGATGTAAAAGTTACTGGCAAATATGGTCATCAAATAGGTTTAACAAATATTGTATGCATTATGGTTTGTTTTCTGGACATTTAGGAATGTCTTCTTTACCCTTGAAGGTCTCGTCTAACTCGTCCTTCCCAAATACGATTCCCAAGTCATGCACAGCGCAGGTATGGAACTGCACCCGGAATATCACATCCCGCTGTGGGCTTCTGAAGTGCTTGTGGTAACATTTCAGCTGGAGGGGACAAGAAGATAAATACTGTATTAAACGAGGCCTTTCTGGTTTAAGGAACACAGACTTTTTTGGAGTCCCAAAAATAGACATTCTCAAGGCTTTCATAGATTTCACGGTACTCAAGTCACAAAGATCCCCTAGAGACCTTAATTAACTTTCTGTGGAAAACTGACTTCTGAGGGACTTTCACGGTGTTAAGATCACAAGCACAACTGAAAAACACTTGAAGGTGGACTCAATTTAAATTGGAGTTTTGCACATTTGGGACCCCATTCTACCGGGCAAACCATTTTCTTCTGTCAGATGGCATCATTCTAATGTGACAAGCGTCTCCAGGAGCCATATGTTTAGCAAATCGTGGAACCCAGACTGACACTCACTGGCTAGTGGCTACTACGACAAAACATGCTCGATCAGAATAGCAAACTTGTTCCCAGTTAACAGCTTAGTGCTATCATGTTTGAATGACCATTAGTGTAGCTACAGTAGTTTGCCAACTTGCTGATGAAGTTGCATTGCATCAAAGTTATGGGACTGTTCTAAGGAAATCTGCATGTACAGAATCTGACTCTACTTTTTTTCATTATTGGTAAGATTAACTCTGACTCTTTGAGGATGAATGGGGGTCACCTTGGTAACATAATGGTATGACAGCGTATTGTAGCCAGACTACATTTTGTATCTATAGTGTCTGCGAGTTATCAGACAGATCAGTGCAGACGTTCATCTGACGTAAGACTAAATCCAGAGCAGGACCCAGGTCTGCAAGCTACATGTCATTGTGAAATACCTGTGGATAACATACCAGCTAGATTCACAGCACAATCCTGTTTCAAGGAGTTTGGCAGTGTGCTAGAGAAAGCAGTTTTGTTTTTATATATAGCCCTGTAAATGTATGGCTTGCCTTCCCAAACAAAAGCACTATTATCCAGACCATTGCTATCCACACAAGAGCCTTTTAAAGCCTTGTAAACCCAAACCCTACACAGGAAACTCTTCACTCTCTACACCACTGTGATTCACCCTGGCTACGGGTTGGCCAGAACTTTTACAAGGACCTCACATTTACATGTATACAAGGAATATTTAGCTTTGTGCTTAGCCCAAACGACACACTGCACAAACAACTGTGGCAGAGCTGGGCTTGGAAACTGGAGTAGGCGTACTGAACACCTTTTAGGGTATACAGTAAGCCTGAAGAACACTTCCATTTGTCTGTATTGTTTATTTAGCCTCATAACCCTGATAAGATAAGTGTCATGTTCATTAGGCACCAAATGGAAAAAACTGACTGAAATAGGGAGGGACAACAAAGACTTGTCCAATTTGGTTTTCAGTTGCAAAACATTCAAAAACCCTTTCCATTGCATGGCCTAATCAATGCCCATGATTACTTAACTTTTTTTGAGACATTGTTGGCCATAGACAGCCACTGTTCATCATGGAACAATATGCTTTGGTGTAAATGTTACACGTCTAGTCTGGTTAAACCAAGCTGAATGCTGCACTCAACATAAGAGAAGTGAAACCATGATGAGCACAGGGTTCAGTCTGGTTATTGTCCTCGACACATGACGGAAACAGTCACTTCCCTGGACCAGCCTTCCTGCGCTGTAATTAAGGCTATTGGGTTGAGGTTGAAGGAACTAAAAAAAGAGCAGGATTTATTTGCAGAGACAGAAGCAAAACAAACAACTCTAGATGAGGAAAGTGGGGGAACTGAGCCAAATGGCCTGTGGCTTCATGAGATATATATACCTCCCACTGGGGGTCTATTTAAGGGGGGGTACCATACTAGTGAGCCAAGTTTGAGGAGAAGCAGAAGAAAAACACAATGAAAAACTGATTCCGACTGTCCTTCAAGATGAAATATGTACAGTGCCTTGCAAAAGTAGACACCCCCTTGGCATTTTTCCTATAATGTTGCTTTACAACCTGTAATTGAAATTGATTTTTATTTGGATAACATCATTGAAATACACAAAATAGTCCAAATTCGGTGAAGTGAAATGAAAAAAATTAATTGAAAAATATATACAAATTAAATAAACGGAAAAGTGATTTGTGCATATGTATTCACCCCTTTGCTAGTAAGCCCCTAAATAAGATCTGGTGTAACCAATTACCTTCAGAAGTCACATAATTAGTTCAATAAAGTCCACCTGTGTGCAATCTAAGTGTCACATGATCTCAATATATACACCTGTTCTGAAAGGCCCCAGCGTCTGCAACATCACTAAGCAAGGGGCAACACCAAGCAAGCGGCACCATGAAGACCAAGGAGCTCTCCATAACAGGTCATGGACGAAGTTGTGGAGAAGTACAGATCAGGGTTGGGTTATAAAAAAATATCAGAAACTGAACATCCCACAGAGCACCATTAAATCCATCCTCCCGGGTGGCGCAGTGGTCTAGGGCACTGCATCGCAGTGCTAGCTGCGCCACCAGAGTCTCTGCGTTCGCGCCCAGGCTGGGCTGGGTTCGCGCCCAGGCTCTGTCGCAGCCGGCCGCAACCGGGAGGTCCGTGGGGCGACGCACAATTGGCATAGCGTCGTCCGGGTTAGGGAGGGTTTGGCCGGTAGGGATATCCTTGTCTCAGTATGTAAAATGTAATGAAATGTAAAAATTGTAATAAAATGTATGCACTCTACTGTAACTCACTCTGGATAAGAGCGTCTGCTAGATGACTAAAATGTAAATGTAAATTATAAAATGGAAAGAATATGGCACCACAATAAACCTGCCAAGAGAGGGCCGCCCACCAAAACTCACAGACCAGGCAAGGAGGGCATTAATCAGAGAGGCAACAAAGAGACCAAAGATAACCCTGAAGGAGCTGCAAAGCTCCACAGCGGAGATTGGAGTATCTGTCCATAGGAACACTTTAGGCTGTACACTCCACAGAGCTGGGCTTTACGGGAGAGTGGCCAGAAAAAAAGCCATTGTTTAAAGAACAAAATAAGCAAACACCTTTGGTGTTCACCAAAAGGCATGTGGGAGACTCCCCAATCATATGGAAGAAGGTACTTTGGTCAGATGAGACTAAAATTTAGTTTTTTGGCCATCAAGAAAAACGCTATGTCTGGCACAAACACAACACCTCTCATCACCCCGAGAATACCATCCCCACAGTGAGGCATGATGGTGGGGATGCTGTGGGGATGTTTTTCATAGGCAGGGACTGGGAAACTGGTCAGAATTGAAGGAATGATGTATGCCGCTAAATACAGGGAAATTCTTGAGGGAGACCTGTTTCAGTCTTCCAGAGATTTGAGACTAGGACGGAGGTTTACCTTCCAGCAGGTCAATGACCGTAAGCATACTGCTAAAGCAACACTCGAGTGGTTTAAGGGGAAACATTTAAATGTATTAGAATGGCCTAGTCAAAGCCCAGACCTCAATCCAATTGAGAATCTATGGTATGACTTAAAGAATGCTGTACACCAGCAGAACCCATCCAACTTGAAGGAGTTGGAGCAGTTTTGCCCTGAATAATGGGTAAAAATCCCAGTGGCTAGATGTGTCCAGCTTATAGAGACAAACCCCAAGAGACTTGCAGCTGTAATTGCTGCAAAAGGTGACTCTACAAAGTATTGACTTTGGAGGGAGGAGGGGGTGAATCGTTATGCACGCTCAAGTTTTCAGTTTTGTCTTATATCTTGTTTGTTTCACAATAAAAAATATTTTGCATCTTCAAAGTGGTAGGCATGTTGTGTGAATCAAACGATACAAACCCCTAAAAAAACTATTTTAATTCCAGGTTGTAAGGAAACAAAATAGGAAAAATGCCAAGAGGGGGTGAATACTTTTGCAAGCCACTGTACAATACCCCATAATGACCCCATATTTTTATTTATAAAAAAATTATAATTAAATATCACATTTACATAAGTATTCAGACACTTTACTCAGTACTTTGTTGAAGCAACTTTCGGCAGAGATTACAAATTCAAGTCTTTCTTGTGTTTGATGCTACAAATTTGGCACACCTGTATTTGGGGAGTTTCTCGCATTCTTCTCTGCAGATCCTCTCAAGCTCTGTCAGGTTGGATGGGGAGCGATGCTGCACGGCTATTTTCAGGTCTCTCCAGAGATGTTAGATCTGGTTCCAGTCCGGCTCTGGCTGGGCCACTCAAAGACATTTAGAGACTTGTCCATTCCTGCATTGTCTTGGCTGTGTGCTTATGGTCATTGTCCTGTTGGGAGGTGAACCTTCGCCTCAGTCTGAGGTCCTGAATGCTCCGGAGCAGGTTTTCATCAAGGATCTCTCTGAACCTTGCTCAATTAATCTTTCCCTCACACCTGACTAGTCTCCCAGTCCCTGCTGCTGAAAAATATCCCCACAGCATGATGCTGCCACCACCATGCTTCACCGTAGGGATGGTACCAGGTTTCCTCCAGATGTGATGCTTGACATTCAGGCCAAAGTGTTTCTCATGGTCTGAGAGTCTTAAGGTGCCTTTTGGCAAACTCCAAGCGAGCTGTCATGTTCCTTTTTACTGAGGAGTGTCTTCCGTCTGGCCACTCTACCATAAAGGCCTGATTGATGGAGTGCTGCAGAGATGGTTGTCCTTCTGTCAGGTTCTCCCATTTCCACAGAGGAACTCTGGAGCTCTGTCAAAGTGACCATCTGGTTCTTGGTCACCTCCATGACCAAGGCCCTTCTCCTCCGCTTGCTCATTTTGGCCAGGCGGCCAGCTCTCAGAAGAGACTTGGTGGTTCCAAACTTCTTCCATTTTTGTTGTCATGTGTTGCTGCCATGCGTTGCTGCCATGCTATGATGTTGTCTTAGGTCTCTCTTTATAAAGTGTTGAGTTGTCTCTCTTCTCGTGATGTGTGTTTTGTCCTATATTTTTATTACATTTATTTTTATTTTTAATCCCAGCCACCGTCCGGGTAGGAGACCTTTTGCCTTTTGGTAGGCCGTCACTGTAAATAAGAATTTGTTCTTAACTGACTTGCCTAGTTAAATAAAGTTAGAAAAAAATACAATTAAAAAAATTATGATAAAGTCCACTGTGTTCTTGGGGACCTTCAATGCTGCAGATATGTTTTGGTACCCTTCCCCAGATCTGTGCCTCGACACAATCCTGTCTCAGAGCTCTACAAACAATTCCTACGACATCATGGCTTGGTTATTGCGCTGGAATACTGTTATTTTTATACATTTGTAAACATTTCAACAAACCTGTTTTTGCTATGTCTTTATGGGGCATTGTGTGTAGATTGATGATAACTTTTAAAAATGTACTACATTTTAGAATAAGGCTGTAATGTAACAAAATGGGAAACAATCAGGGGGTCTAAATACTTCCCGAAGGAACTGTATATATATACTACATAGCCATAAGTATGTGGACACCTGCTCATCGAACATCTCATTCCAAAATCAAGGACATTAACATGAATTTGGTCCCCCTTTTGCTGCAATAACAGCCTCCGCTCTTCTGGGAAGGCTTTCCACTAGATGTTGGAACATTGCTGCGGGGACTTGCTTCCATTCAGCCACAAGAGCATTAGTGAGGTCGTGCACAGATGTTGGGCGATTAGGCATGGCTCGCAGTCGGCGTTTCAATTAATTCCAAAGGTGTTCGATGGAGTTGAGGTCAGGGCTCTGTGCAGGCCAGTCAAGTTCTTCCCCACCGATCTCTCGATAAACCATTTCTGTATGGATCTCATTTTGTGCCCAGGGGCATTGTCATGATGAAACAGGAATGGGCCTTCTCCAAACTGTAGCCCCAAAGTTTACATTTTACATTTCAGGCATTTAGCAGACTCTCTTATCCAGAGCAACTTACAGTAGTGAGTGCATACATTTTCAAAGTTGGAAGCAGAGAATCGTCTAGAATGTCATTGTATGCTGTAGTGTTAAGATTTCCCATCACTGGAACTAAGGGGTATAGCCTGAACCATGAAAAACAGCCCCAGACCATTAATTCATCCTAAACCAAACTTTACAGTTGGCACTTTGCATTGGTGCATGTAGTGTTCTCCTAGCATCCGCCAAACCCAGATTTGTCTATTCGTCTGCCAGATGGTGAAGTGTGAAAATGTGTTTCCACTGCATCTGAGTCAAATAGCGGCGAGCTTTACACCACCCTAGTCTATGCTTGACATTGCGCATGGTGATCTTAGGCTTGTGTAAGGCTGCTCGGCCATGGAAACCCATTTCATGAAGCTCCCAACAAACAGTTATTGTGCTAATGTTGCTTCCAGAGTAGTAAGTGTTGCAACCGAGTACATATGGAATGCATTTCCAACAGTCTTGAAGGAGTTCCCACATTTGCTGAGCACTTGCTGGCTGCTTTTCCTTCACTCTGCGGTCCAATTAATCCCAAACCATCTCCATTGGGATGAGGTCAGGTGATTGTGGAGGCCAGGTCATCTGATGCAGCACTCCATCACTCTCTTTCTTGGTCAAATAGACCTTACACAGCTTGAAGGTGTATTTTGGGTCCTAGTCCTGTTGAAAATGAAATGATATTCTCACAAAGCCCAAACCAGATGGGTTGGCGTATCGCTGCAGAATGGTGTGGTAGCCATGCTGGTTAAGTATGCATTTAATTCTAAATAAATCACTGACAGTGTCACCAGAAAAGCACCACCATACCATCACACCACCTCCTCCATGCTTCACAGTGGGAACCACACATGAGATCATCTGTTCATCTACTCTGCGTCTCACAAAGACACAGTGGTTGGAACCAAAAATCAAAAATTTGGATTCATCAGACCAAAGGACAGATTTCCACAGATCGAATGTCCATTGCTAGTGTTTTTTGCCCCACGTAAGTCTCTTATTATTATTGGTGTCCTTTAGTAGGGGTTTCTTTGCAGCAATTCGACCATGAAGGCTTGATTCACACAGTCTCCTCTGAACAGTTGCTGTCGAGATGTATCTGTTACTTGAACTCTATGAAGCATTTATTTGGGATGCAATCTGAGGTGCAGTTAACTCTAATGAATTTTTCATCTGCAGCAGAGGTAACTCTGGGTCTTCCTTTCCTGTGGCGGTCCTCATGAGAGCAAGTTTCATTTTAGCACTTGATGGTTTT
The DNA here is from genome assembly GCF_029448725.1 of Salvelinus fontinalis. Taxonomy (NCBI): domain Eukaryota; kingdom Metazoa; phylum Chordata; class Actinopteri; order Salmoniformes; family Salmonidae; genus Salvelinus; species Salvelinus fontinalis. Next base: position 3,847,975 of record NC_074683.1, read on the forward strand.
TGAAATTTTCCAGATTTACTGACCTTCATGTCATTAAGTAATGATGAAATGTTGTTTCTCTTTGCTTACTTGAGCTGTTCTTATCAAGAGTGTGCAAAGCTGTCATCAAGGCAAAGGGTGTCTACTTTGAAGAATCTCAAATATAAAATATATTTTGATTTGTTTAACACTTTTTGGTTACTACATGATTCCATGTGTGTTTTTTCATAGTTTTGATGTCTTCACTATTACTCTACAATGTGTAAAATAGTAAAAATAAAGAAAAACCCTGGAATGAGTAGGTGTGTCCAAACGTTTGACTGGTACAGTATGTATATATATATATATATATATATATATATATATATATATATATATATAATGTTTTTTAAGTAAAATGTTTTGGTATTTTTTATTAATTGATGTGTTCCACACAGAGCACAATGCACAAAAACCTGCTCCTGAGTCCGTCTACATGACTACAGATGAAAAAAAGTAAAGTAATAAAGCAGAAAAGTTTTTAAGTCAATGTTATATTCACAGGCATCAGCATCCATTAGTGTTCCATTAGTTAGCAGATACAGTGTACGTTTTAGCTGAAGCATCTGCTAAAGTATCTGTTTTGGGGCCAAGTGGTGTTGCCTACTGTAAGTGCTGCTTTCAAATTGCTTTGACACAAATGATGTCACCAATGTGCATGCCAAATCAATCGGTGCCTTATAGAACAGGCAACTGAAGCTATATGCTTTCTGTCTGTGCTAAAGACACATTTCCATGGACTCGTAAGCAACATTTACAATAAAGTATTCTTATTCTTGCCTTAAAATTCGAGTGCAATAGAACTATAATATTTCCAGCATGGTCTTGAAGAGGAAGTAAGTCATTTTTACATGCTAGCAATTTGAAAGCAGCACTTACAGTAGGCAACACCACTTGGCCCCAAAACAGATACCTTAGCAGATGCTTCAGCTAAAACGTACACTGTATCTGCTAACTAATGTAACACTAATGGATGCTGATGCCTGTGAATATAACATTGACTGAAAACACTTTTCTGCTTTATTACTTTACTTTTTTTTATCTGTAGTCATGTAGACGGACTCAGGAGCAGGTTTTCATGCATTGTGTTTTTTGTGTGGAACACATCAATTAATAAAAATCATATTACTTAAAAAACAAATATATATATATATATATATATATATATACACATACATACACTACCGTTCAAAAGTTTGGGGTCACTTAGAAATGTCCTTGTTTTTGAAAGAAAAGCTAATTTTATGTCCATTAAAATAACATCAAATTGATCAGAAATACAGTGTAGACATTGTTACAGCCTGCATATTGTGTGCTATAGGGGGTAGTGGGCACATGCCAACTGTCCTTCCCTCTAGTTTTTACAGCATTGCTGCTTTCATGAATGGGGCCGATTAAAGCATTAGGGACAATTATACTGTATTTGCACATAATGTAAAGTATTTGGACTCAATGTGGTTAAAATAAATTGCATTCACCAACAGAGGTCAATCCACTATCCTCTCATTTGAGGGGGTGAATACCTTACCATAATAAACCTGCCCCAAATCCATGTACAGTAGTACACTTCTCCATGTCACTCAGTGAAGAGCTGATGGTCCTTACCAGAATGTCCCCCTTCAGCAGCAGGCCAGGCTCAATAGTGATGCAGATGCTGGTCTGGCTGTCTCCCTGGACATTACTGTGAACACACACAGAGAGCAAAAGAAGGGTTACTCTTGTTAAAACAACATCACACAACATGATGCACATCATCATGGAACAATTTAAAGGCAATGCTACCAAATACTAATTGAGTGTATGTAAACTTCTGGGAATGTGATGAAATAAATAAAAGCTTAAATAAATCATTATCTCTACTATTATTCTGACATTTCACATTCTTAAAATAAAGTGGTGATCCTAACTGACCTAAGAAAGGGATTTTTTACTCGGATTAAATGTCAGGAATTGTGAAAAACATTTTAAATGTGTTTGGCTAAGGTATATGTAAACTTCCGACTTCAACTGTATGTCTCTTTTATTTGTAGGAATACTTGGGAAAATATTTCTTACATTAAACACGTTTTGGTGAATTCCTGGTGATTTTACAAACTTTTTTTTAACCAAAAACCTAAATGTGCCTGTTGCTGTCCCCTGACCTACACACGCACGTATGCACACACCACAGGAGGCTGGTGGCACCTTAATTGGGGAGGTTGGACTCGTAGAATGGCCGAAGAAAAATTAGTGGAATGGTATCAAATACATCAAAACACATGGTTTCCATGCATGACGTCCTCCCCTCAGCAGTCTCCAGTGGCACACACACACACACACACACACACACCAGATATACAGTACATGGATATACTATACATGGAGATATAAGCAAAACAACGTTTTATCAATACATAGACTAGGAAGGAAGGACATCTAAAGTGGAGGGGACCATGTAAGGAGTGCCACCCGGAGTGCCCTCATTTGTCCTGCCATCTGTGGGCATGTCCTCCTGTATGCTCAAACATCTGCACAAAGCTGTATAATTCATCATTTCCTGCCCGGGCCTGGGTATCTGTAGGGGTCCTTCAGCAAGGCCCTGGGGTGTCCACACACATCCAAGTCTGCTTATTTCACTGGCTCCTCCAGTTACTAATAACACTACTACTGATCATAACACCAGGCTGGAACATCTGGGGCTGGGGAACTAGAGACTTGGGCTGGGGAACTAGAGACTGGGGCTGGGAAACTAGAGACTTGGGCTGGGGAACTAGAGACTGGGGCTGGGGAACTAGAGACTGGGGCTGGGGAACTAGAGACTGGGGCACTAGAGGCTGGGGCTGGGAAACTAGAGACTTGGGCTGGGGAACTAGAGACTGGGGCTGGGGAACTAGAGACTGGGGCTGGGAAACTAGAGACTGGGGAACTAGAGACTGGGGCTGGGAAACTAGAGACTTGGGCTGGGGAACTAGAGACTGGGGCTGGGGAACTAGAGACTGGGGCTGGGGAACTAGAGACCGGGGCTGGGGAACTAGAGACTGGGGCACTAGAGGCTGGGGCACTAGAGACTGGGGCTGGGGAACTAGAGACTGGGTCTGGGGCACTAGAGACTGGGGCTGGGGCACTAGAGACTGGGGCACTAGAGACTGGGGCACTAGAGACTGGGTCTGGGAAACTAGAGACTGGGGCTGGGGAACTAGAGACTGGGGCTGGGGAACTAGAGACTGGGGCATTAGAGACTGGGATTGGTAAACTAGAGACTGGGGCTGGGGAACTAGAGACTGGGGCTGGGAAACTAGAGACTGGGGCTGGGGAACTAGAGACTGGGGCACTAGAGAGTGGGGCTGGGGCACTAGAGACTGGGGCACTAGAGACTGGGACTGGGAAACTAGAGACTGGGGCTGGGGAACTAGAGACTGGGGCTGGGGACCTAGAGACTGGGGCTGGGGAACTAGAGACTGGGGCTGGGAAACTAGAGACTTGGGCTGGGAAACTAGAGACTGGGGCTGGGGAACTAGAGACTGGGGCTGGGGAACTAGAGAGGCTAGCTAAACATAATAACGTGTGGCAAGCTTACAATGGATTTACTAGCGGGGGGTGAATGTGTGTGTGATATTATTATCATTGAGCCATTGTAAGCCTGCAGACCCAGGCATCTGGCCAGTGTTGTGTGAGTGAGAAAACAGAGATTGAAGGTGTGTGTGTGTGTGTGTGTGTGTGTGTGTGTGTGTGTGTGTGTGTGTGTGTGTACTTACTAGATCCCAGATGTGTAGACTGGCTGCATGGCTTGGTAGATCTTGAGGAAAGGGCGGCATCCTGAAATGAAAAGCCATCACAGAACATTGAGTAAAAACAAGCAGGTGTGTGTGTGTGTGTGTGTGTGTGTGTGTGTGTGTGTGTGTGTGCGTGTGTGTGTGTGTCAACTTTCACCTCCTTTGGACTCAAAGTTGGGGATGCCGTGCATGATGACGTGGTGAAGGAACAGGGGTTTGTTGTTGATCTTGATATGTCCTGAAAGAAGACCACTGAAGTACTGTACATACCTGAGAGAGAAAGAAACAGAGACAGAGACAGAGACAGAGACAGAGACAGAGACACAGACAGAGACACAGACAGAGACACAGACAGAGACACAGACAGAGACACAGACAGAGACACAGACAGAGACACAGACAGAGACACAGACACAGACAGAGACACAGACAGAGACACAGACAGAGACACAGACAGAGAGAGAGAGAGAGAGAGAGAGAGAGAGAGAGAGAGAGAGAGAGAGAGAGAGAGAGAGAGAGAGAGAGAGAGAGAGAGAGAATTCAGGATTTCAATGTTTTGTTAACAGAGAAATCAGCATGCCATTGGTGTAGACTGGACAGTGTGTGCATGGAAACATGTCAAGTAGATAAATGGAGATTCTATCTCTAGTTATGACCTTTGCAAAGAAAACAGCAGACGCTTACATCATACTCATTCACTTATGACTTTCAGTCTACAGATGGATCTCGACAAGATGCAAAAAGGAGACAACACACCGAAAGAAAGAGTAGGAGAGTGGTTGAGACAACAAGGTGAACTTAAACCCACTAAGATTGGGGCGAAACTCATAAAGAGAAAATTAAACAGGAAATGGTAGTTGGGTCAAAGATGTAGTAGAGGGGTCAGACAGGAAGTGGAGGGAAACGGACCTCTTCTGAGATGGCTGACCCACAGGAAGTACTTTGTCTTCATAGAACCTCTTCATGGCAAACCTGTCCAGGGCCTGATCAGCACTAAGCAAACAGAGACAAACATTTGGTCAGCACCCGTACCCTGCCTACCGCTCAGTCATATCTTCACACCTCTTCAAAGAACTCTATTTTGATCATGTTAAAAAAAAGAGAATGTGACCCAAATACAACCAATAGCAGATTGAAGGAGCAAAGCTGGTACTCTGAGAACATTGGACCTTTAAGTGAACTCACAGTGTTATGTTTCTTTGTACTGTATGCCATTGATTGAATTAGGGCCTGCTTTGTGGAAGAAGTCCTGAACACTGGTGCACAGTTGGCACATGTTGGGTAGGGAGGGGGAATGTGATGATCAGCGGATAACATGAATCTTGTGACTCTTTATCATCTGTTGATTTGTTGACCGCCCTACTCTGCTCTACTTGACTTTTTTTCTCTCTCACTCCCCTCTCTCTCTTTCTTCTCTCTAGCCTCTTTCTCGCACTCGCTCTCTCTCACCTCTTTCTCTCACCCTCTCTCTCGCCTCTTTCTCTCACCCTTCTCTCTCGCAACCTCTCTCTTTCTCGCACCCTCTCTCTTTCTCGGCACCCTCTCTCTTTCTCGGCACCCTCTCTCTCTCTCTTTCTCGCCCCCTCTCTCTCTCTCTTTCTAACATCCTCTCTCTCTCTTTCTGTCACCCTCTCACACCCTCTCTCTCTCGCACCCTCTCTCTCACACACCCTCTCTCTCTCTTTCTCTCACCCTCTCTCGCACCCTCTCTTTCTCTCTCGCACTCTCTCTCGCACCCTCTCCCGCACCCTCTCTCACATCCTCTCTCTCTCTCTTGCACCCTCTCTCTCCCTCTCTCTCTCACACCCTCTCTCCCTCCCTCTCTCATTCTTTCTCGCACTGTCTCTCTCAATCTCGCACCCTCTCTCTCTTTCTCGCACCCTCTCTCGCACCCGCTCTCGCACGGCTTTTGCACCCTCTCTCTTTTTTGTACCCTCTCTCGCACCCTCTCTCTCTCATGCACCCTCTCTCTCGCACCCTCTCTTTTTCTCTCTCGCACCCTCTCTCTTTCTCGCACCCTCTCTCTCTCTTTCTCGCACCCTCTCTCTCGCACCCTTTCTCTCTCTCGCACCCGCTCTTGCACAGCTTTTGCATCCTCTCTCTTTTTTGTACCCTCTCTCGCACCCTCTCTCTCTCTCTCGCACCCTCTCTCTCCCCCGCACCCTCTCTCTCTCGCACCCTCTCTCTCCCCAGCACCTTCTCTCTCTCGCACCCTCTCTCTCTCTCGCACCCTCTCTCTTTCGTACCCTCTATATCTCTTGCAACCTCTATATCTCTCGCACCCTCTATATGTCTCGCAACCGCTCTCTCTCTCGTCTCTCTCTCGCACCCTCTCCCTCTCTCGCACCCTCTCTCTCTCTTGCACCCTCTCTCTCTCTCTCGCACCCTCTCTCTCTCTCGCACCCTCTCTCTCTCGCACCCTCTCTCACCCTCGCACCCTCTCACACCATCTCACGCACCCTCTCTCTCTCGCACCCTCTCTCTCTCTCTCACCCTCTCTCTCTCTCGCACCCTCTCTCTCTATCACACACCCTCTCTCTCTCTCACACACCCTCTCTCTCTCTCTCACACCCTCTCTCTCTCTCTCTCTCTCTCACACACCCTCTCTCTCTCTCACACACCCTCTCTCTCTCTCTTCCGCACCTTCTCCCGCACCCTCTCCCGCACCCTCTCTCTCTCTCTCGCACCCGCTCTCTCTCTCGCACCCTCTCTCTCTCTCACACCCTCTCTCTCTCTCTCTCTCACACACCCTCTCTCTCTCTCACACACCCTCTCTCTCTCTCTTCCGCACCTTCTCCCGCACCCTCTCCCGCACCCTCTCTCTCTCTCTCGCACCTGCTCTCTCTCTCGCACCCTCTCTCTCTCTCACACACCCTCTCTCTCTCTCTTCCGCACCTTCTCCCGCACCCTCTCCCGCACCCTCTCTCTCTCTCTCACACCCTCTCACACTCTCGCACCCTCTCTCTCTACTCCCCCCCATCTCTCTTATGTATTGTGCCATTAAGTCTCATTGGCTATGTGTTCACCTGGCTGATATGTTGCTGTAATGCATGTATGCTGCCACCACCACTCCTGTTCGCCCTCGGTTCCCCTGCAGAAAGAACATCAAATAAGGATTAGCAATCAGGAAGTATTGCTTTGATATATTGGTCATTCAGAAGATACAGTTGAAGTTGAAGTTATTTCTTTCATCACATTCCCAGTGGGTCAGTAGTTTACATACACTCAATTGCCTTTAAATTGTTTAACTTGGGTCAAACGTTTCGGGTAGCTTCCCACAATAAGTTGGTGGAATTTTGGCCCATTCCTCCTGACAGAGCTGGTGTAACTGAGTCAGGTTTGTAGGCCTCTTTGTTCGCATGCGCTTTTTCAGTTCAGCCCACAAATTTTCAATAGGAATGAGGTCAGGGCTTTGTGATGGCCACTCCAATACCTTGACTTTATGTATGCTTGCGGTCATTGTCCATTTGGAAGACCCATTTGCTACCAAGCTTTATTTAACTTCCTGACTGATGTCTTGAGATATTGCTTCAATATATCCACATCATTTCCCTCCTCATGATGCTATCTATTTTGTGAAGTGCACCAGTCCCTCCTGCAGCAAAGAACCCCCACAACATGATGCTGCCACCCCCGTGTTTCACGGATGGGATGGTGTTCTTCGGCTTGCAAGCATCCCCCTTTTTCCTCCAAACATAACGATGGTCATTATGGCCAAAGAGTTCTATTTTAGTTTCATCAGACCAGAGGACATTTCTCCAAAAAGTATGATCTTTGTCCCTATGTGCAGTTGCAAACCGTAGTCTGTTTTTTTTAATGGCGGTTTTGGAGCAGTGGCTTCTTCCTTACTGAGCGGCCTTTCAGGTTATGTCGATATAGGACTCGTTTTACTGTGGATATAGATACTTTTGTACCTGTTTCCTCCAGCATCTTCACAAGATCCTTTGCTGTTGTTCTGGGATTAATTTGCACTTTTCGTACCAATGTACGTTCATCTCTTGGAGACAGAACGCGTCTCCTTCCTTAGCGGTATGATGGCTGCGTGGTTCCATGGTGTTTATACTTGCGTACTATTGTTTGTACAGATGAGCGTGGTACCTTCAGGCATTTGGAAATTGCTCCCAAGGATGAAGCAGACTTGTGGAGGTCCACAATTTTTTTCTGTGGTCTTGGCTGATTTCTTTTGATTTTCCCATGATGTCAAGCAAAGCGGCACTAAGTTTGAAGGTAGGCCTTGAAATACATCCACAGGTACACCTCCAATTGACTCAAATGATGTCAATTAGTCTATCAAAAGCTTCTAAAGCCATGACTTAATTTTCTGGAATTTTCCAAGCTGTTTAAAGGTACAGTCAACTTAGTGTAAGTACACTTCTGACACACTGGAATTGTGATACAGTGAATTATAAGTGAAATAATCTGTCTGTACACAATTGTTGGAAATATTACTTGTGTCATGCACAAAGTAGATGTTCTAACTGACTTGCCAAAACTATAGTTTGTTTAAAAGAAATTTGTGGAATGGCTGAAAAACTAGTTTTAATGACTCCAACCTAAGTGCATGTAAACCTCCGACTTCAACTGTATATATTGGGAAGGAGACAATGGCCTGAGAACGCCATCTACTGTCTCAGAGCAGCATAAACAGTACAAAGCCCTGATATGGTATGTATGGTAGCTGCAATGTTTCTCAATATGCTTTTGAGGGCTTTAGTTAGAGTACGGTATCACTATCTCACCTTGTTGTGTATTACCACCACATTGTGACTGTCTGCGCTCAGCCAGGTGTCCATGGCCTTACAGATACTGCAGATCTTATCCAGGGCAGGAGCGTGGTGGTCCGGCCAGCCGAAGTCCAACACCTTTGGGTTGAGCTGGTTGATGTCATACCGTTTCTCGCTGAGGTTGAAAAGCTGAAAAAGTTTAAATGTTTAAATCTTTTCTTTGCCATTTCTTTCTTTTCTTTTTACTCTACTGCGAAACAAACACTTGCCAGAGGGGACTGATCTCCTTTAAGCATATGTAATGGTAGGGCAAGCTGATCCTTGATCAGTGGAGCGGCCCTTACTAGGTAGTTGTCTTGGTGTTTGGAGCGCAACATGGAGGCCACCTCGCGGAGGTTTGAGGCGTAGCTGGTCTCTTCCACGCAGCTGGGGAAGGAGACGGAGATGATCCGCTCGGTGATGTAGACCAGGTCCACCTCATAGCTCTCCTCCAGGGCCTGCAGCAGACTCACACTCCTGGGGTAGGGAGAGAGATAAAACTGTATTTTTTACACTTTCCATGGCAATAAAGCTTTGCAAATTAAAATACAGTAAGGGAGGCAGGGTAACGTCAATGTCAAGTCAATTTCAATGACAAGTTGAAAATAGTTGACTTAGAGCTATTTTTCTGTGTGTATTGCATTGGTTTGGCAAAATTTGATTTTTCCTTCGATGCCAATAAAGTGTATTTAGAATGTAATACAGAAAGGGAGAGAGAACAGAGAAGTTCAAGATAAAGACAGAGAGAAAGAGACTGTCTGTTATGCAAAGGGCTATCCATAAAACCCACTATAACCCACTATCTGCAACTGACTGAATACCAGCCAGAGTCTTTGTTAAATCCCATTTCGTAAGGACATGACATCACTAAATCACTGTGGGGTCATGGTAGCCTCCAAACTCCAACAGCTGTCCAGTACATTAAACACACACGCACAAAATGCAGTACATTAAACATGTATGTTTCGCTTGGGAACCGCTGGGATGAAAACAGAGGGGAAAGAGATTGATTCGAGGGATAAACAAAGCCTGATATGAAACTATTCCGCATTCCGTGAGTGTGAGCCTCAGCAGACCACACAAAACATTTTGGTCACTCGCGAAGAACGAGTTGGGGCAGAGCGACCACATGCCTTTTTTCCAATCTGATGTGTCCGGACTGCAATCAGGAGCAAGTGAAACTGACTGGGAGAGCATATGGCTCAGATAGAGTGATTGAGTGTCTACTAGAAATATTTCCCACGTCTCAACTCTGGAATGCCGATTTGGAGGATATTGCTCGTGTGTCTGCTACCGGGAAATACTGGTTTAACAGTGCAAACATGTTGTACATCTGGCACTATGAGAAACGACCTTATTAGTCAAAAGAAATACCAGACCAAGCAATATATCCAAAAGGTTCTCTACTAAACAAATATACTGCATGATTTGTCCTTTCTCCCTCTCCTCACTCTTATTATGTGCTTCATACACTCTCTTATCTTACTACTTTCAGTCCCCCTCCCCCCATAGTCTCTCACTCTCTCTCCTCCTCTCCTTGAGGGTATACAGCTTGTAGAGTTGCGGTTTGGGTCTCCTCCATGTACACCAGCATGCACAGGGCTCCAATCTGCTTCTCATCAGTGCTGCCTTAGCTACAGACCAGGCCGACAGCCTTCTTTCACTTTATCAGCCCAGCGCATATCTCGCTGCGCTCAATTACGCAGCTGCACTGATCGCATTTACGCATTTGAACAAACATAGCCGGTGAAAAATAGCTCTGCTATTGCCACTGCAGATAACACGTCCGTGATAGACATCCTATATAGCGTGCGATGAGGAGAATGTGAGTGAATATGTGTGATAATAATTGTGTGTGTATGTTGCTTTGACGGTAATGTGGCGAGCCAGAGGGAGCACATGATTGGTTGATTTTGTTTCTCAATGTTTTATACAGCTGCATCATTATTAAAAACATCACTTCAGTTGTATCTTTGTCTTGTAGTATATGCTAGTAAAGCACAAAACTGACAACATATGTTATGCCAGGAAGAATCTTACACATAAGAGTAGGCTAGCTATATGTCTGCACAACAGCATGGCTAGGCTATTTTCAGGGCTTGCTGGTTAGCTAGGAGTTGTTCCCTTGACACAAATGGATAATATCAACTTCTGTTTGCTGCATGCCTCTCTCACAATGCATTGCCTCATATTTGGAGCTCCGTAAAAATGTCTAACAAATGGTCTCGGAAATCTCAAAAAAGTACACAGCAGTGCTATATTACCTTACGGCTTCACCCTATGATGTTAATGCTTTTTTTGGCAAGGAAACAAAAGAGTCCTGTATCCAAAATAAGCTCTGCACATTGATAGCTGCTACAGAGACAGACCAATAGGGTCTAATAAAATGGACGCAAGCCTTGGTCGACATCCTTGGTGCGGTTAATGTGAAAAACGTATAGGCCCTGTCAGTAAAACATGGGACAGGACCTGCTATCCTACAGATGTCGGACCTTAATATGACCCATTTCGTCACAGGAGGAAAAAAGTCCTGCTGCAGGAGGATTTTAATGTTGATTTAGTATTTAGAATCGACGCCAGGGGGCAGGTGGAAGCGGTGTTTGTAGGCTATACAATAATTTAGATTGCAGATCCACTGGGCGTCAGTTCAAGTAGCCTATGTAGGCTACGTGCATGCTACAACTTATCTCGTGTGAATTCTTATGTGGATTATAATAAATTGACAATATTTGTAGGGGGTAGACGTATTTTTAATTAGGATTTTTTTTTTTTTTTTTTTACATGAATTGTTTTATTCTATGTTCAAGGCAAGCAAGAGGCTAAATAAATTAATGGTGCCTGTTTGTCCAGTAGGATACAGCTGCTGACAACTGAGCACATATGCCAGAGTGGGCATGGGTTCAAATCCAGTCTACTAATACCCTTAAACATTTTTGAGGAAGTAGTACTTTTGTAGTTACTGTCTGTGCACTGTACTTGTACTCTTACTGAAGTAATTTCCAAAGGAAGTAACTTACTTTTTACTTCGTTACAACTTACCAAATATGTCACTTTATTTACTTAGATTAATATTATTATATTGTTGCTGTCGGATTAAATCCTCCTAACCAAATGTTGTGATATATATTTATTTTCATTAACCAATATTCTTGGTCTCCCTTTACGTCTGTACTGTATGAATGTTTCACAACCCCTTGACCAATAAAATGTATTCAAAATATCTTGTCATCAAAACTCTTCCAATCCATTGGCTCTCAACGTTGTCCGTCAAACACAGTGTTATCTCCGCCATGGCTCTTGAAATGAGGCACATATTTTTGTCTTAATTTTTGTCCTCAGATTTTTTTCCTTGGGTTCTAAGCCAGACTCGATCAGAGGTAAGTCACACTTTAACTACCTTCTGCCTTTGTAATATATATTTCTGGAGTAAGATAAGTATTTCTAAGATATCAGTCTGCTGTTGAAATTGTGTTTTGAGGACAAGCGAATATCAAATGACTAGGTAGAATCTGACAGAAAAAGTTGAATCTCCTGTTTTTAACTTCCCAAACGATCTCTGTCCTGAGCACTCTGGAGCAGGTTTTCATCAAGGATCTCTCTGTACTTCATCAAGGATCTTCATCTTTCTTTCGATCTCGAATACTCTCCCAGTCCCTGCCGCTGAAAAAACTCTCCCCCAGCATGATGCTGCCACCACCATGCTTCACTGTAGGGATGGTGCCAGGCTTCCGCCAGACGTGACGCTTGGCATTCAGGCTAAAGAGTTCAATCTTGGTTTTATCTGACCAGAGAATCTTGTTTCTCATGGTCTGAGAGTCCTTTAGGTGCCTTTTGGCAAACTCCAAGCAGGCCGTCATGTGCCTTTGACTGAGGAGTAGCTTCCAACTGGCCCCTCTACTATAAAGGCCTGATTGTTGGAGTGCTACAGAGATAATTGTCCTTCTGGAAGGTTCTGTAATCTTCACAGAGGAACTCTAGAGCGCTGTCAGAGTGACCATCAGTTTCTTGGTCACCTGCCTGACCAAGGCCCTCTCCCTCGATTGATCGGTGGCCAGCTCTAGGAAGAGTCTTGGTGGTTCCAATCTTCTTCAATTTAAGGTCTTTGCCTCGACACAATCCTGTCTCGGAGCTCTGTGGACAATTCCTTCGACCTCATGGCTTGGTTTTTGCTTTGACATGCACTGTCAACTGTGGGACCTTATATAGACAGGTGTGTGCCTTTCCAAATCATGTCCAATCAATTGAATTTACCACAGGTGGACTGCAATCAAGTTTTATTTTTAATGCATTTGCAAAAATGTCTAAAAACCTGTTTCACTTTGTCATTATGGGGTATTGTGTGTAGATTGATGATTTTTTTTTGATTTCATCCATTTTAGAATAAGGCTGTAACGTAAAACAATTTGGAAAAAGGGAAGGGGTCTGAATACTCTACAAATGCACTGTACTTGAAATGATATCGTTCTACAGTAGGTATATATATGTCAATCAACTGATGGCCCAAATCAGCTCATCAATTTAGTCAGGGAAACACAAACAGTAGATTATTGAGTTTCACACCTTTCATTATGTGACTATTGATAGGCTAATGGGTAGCCTACAAAATATAGCCTATAGGAATATAATTCATTAACAATGGGCCAATTACAACCATCGATGGTACTAGATTATCACCAACTGATGTCTCGTTAAACCATCAATATGCACTGGATTCACCCGCACAGCTGATCTCAATTGCAACCCTTATTGGTTACCTGTACTACTCCCTAAAAGGTGATGTCAGTGTTACCTTAGTAAGACATCAGTTAGCGATGAGACAAGATAGTAATTACTAGCGATTGGATACCACGAAAATTGGGGGGAAAAGGGGAGAAAATAAAAAAATATAAAAATAAAAGTAAGACATCAGTATACAATGACGAGATGCTCATGTCTCCGCCCTAACAATATGAATCATCCCAAAGGCAGGAAGGCAGGCGACAAGCTTAGGTCTGCATATTAAGCCCATAGAAACGGTTTGGGCTTATTTGGCAAGAATGACCCATCTCGCTTTGCCTCTTCCTCTCTGCCTTAGTCCTGCTCGAAACCAAAGTCTTTCAACATATGTTCGTCCTCTTGTTGGTATTATCAACAGAACAATGTAGTCCTTTTTGAACAGACTAAGGGCGATTTGTCTATTTTACATGCATTCTGTACAATAGCAATGAAGTATTTCCTTGTTTACCACGGCAATCTACTGTGACACTGTATGAATGGAAACTAATATTGGCGTACTGTTATTTTATTTGTTTACTATTTATGTTATCTAAAAGTGTCTGGTATGCTAATTTCTTATCAAGAAAAATAAGAAATGACCCTTGCCTGTCCATATTTAAAATGTCTAACTACATCGAGTCAATTTGGACAATGCATTATTTGTGCCAGAAGTACTCGGGCCAGAATTGAACCCACACAAACACGCTAGGCCTACAGTATATGTGCGCGCTGAAGGCAGTGGCCCTAATTTCTAAACCACCCCAGGCCACAATTGAACTGAATTTTGACAGTTCATTCGTAACCTTAGGATACACTAGACACTTGTATGTCATAGTCTAGTTTAGACCAATAACTATCTTGTGTTGTTAAGCTATATAAAGTGATAGTTGTCGATGTATATGGCTGAATGTCAGATACATTTTTGTTCATTTGATTGTTGCAGTAATAGGACCTAGGCCTATTGCGAGCAAGAGAGAACATTCTTTTAAGATAGCGAGCCCTCATCCCAATGAATCGAATGCTCCCGAATGGAGAGAAAAATAACTGTACATGTTTAGCCAATCACAAGGCTCACTTGAATTTCCTGATTCATCAGGAAAATTCTCCAAAACAAAAGAGTGATCAAATTAAGATCCGACATCTATACTGTGCGTGGGAGCGATTCAATGAGAAGGAAGGAGTGAACTGTAAAACGAACTGCACGGAAAGATCCCTGAAGAGTGAGTCTACTTTCATATTTTCATTGCATCCCCCTTTTCATGGTTCTTCATATTGGTGAAAGACAGGATTTAAACCGTTTCGAAGTCCCTGTGTGGGGACTTGGTTTCCTTGTTGGGGTTGGCTCGGAGGGAGGGAGAGGAGAGGACAGGAGAAGAGAGAGGAGAACCTTGCAGAACACCATGTGATAAAAGGGTCTTACCTTGATGATCTGCGTCGAGACTCCATACTCTTTGTGGACTTTGTTGAACCCTGAAACAAAAGCAGACATAGAAGCCATGGGTCATTATAGCGAACATTCTTAATAGGCAGACTTAAGAGTTAGGTATCAAACCCAACATACAGTTAAGCTGGTTGACCAAGCACCCAAAATACCCTTGAACTCATAAATCACCAAAAGCATTTCTTTTGCACACATTATTTTGGTGTGTGAACACATGTTTTGGGGCAGATCCATGGGCAGTTATTATAATATACAACAAATGGTTATTTCCCGAAATGGAAATAACCACACAATAAAAGTGAGGAATACACACTAATGTTATCAATCATCATCCATTTCTTCAGTCTGGCTGAGGGTTTAGCGATATGGCCAAAATATCATATCACTGTATTTAAAAAAGATTGGATGGTAATGACTGTATTTAACAGTATTTTATGTTTTTGAATCATAAAAGTTCTACATTTTCTTTATGATAGTGCGTGACCCTAGGGTGGCAACACATATACTCTAAGTGATTTTAATGGATATTTCTCCATTCGGAATGGTTTAACTTCTCTAGGATAGGGGGCAGCATTTTCACTTTGGATGAATAGCGTGCCCAGAGTGAACTGCCTCCCAGATGCTAATATATGCATATTATTATTACTATTGGATATAAAACACGCGGAAGTTTCTAAAACTGTTTGAATGATGTCTGTGAGTATAACAGAACTCATATGTCAGGCATAAACCTGAGAAAAAATCCAAACAGGAAGTGAGAATTCTGAGGCTGGTCGATTTTCAACTCATCACCTATTGAAATCCCAGTGGGATATGGATCTGTTTGCACTTCCTACGCCTTCCACTAAATGTCAAGAGTCTGTAGTACGTTGAATGAAGCTTCTACTGTGATGTGGGGCCGGATGGGAGCTGTTTTAGTCAGTGGTCTGGCAGAGTGCCAGTTCCTGGTCACGCGTATTCCACATGATATCGACTTGCATTCCATTACTTCTCTAGACACAAAGGAATTCTCTGGTTGGAACGTTATTGAATATTTATGATAACAACATCCTAAAGATTGATTCTCTCCTTAGTTTGACAAGTTTATTCGACCTGTAATATAACTTTTTGAAGTTTTTGTCTGACGTTCGCCTGGATCTGCGCGAGCGTTTGGATATGTGTACTATACGTGCTAACAGAAGTAGCTACTTGGACATAAATAATGGACATTATTGAACAAAACAACAATTTATTGTGGAACTAGGATTCCTGGGAGTGCATTCTGATGAAGATCATCAAAGATAAGAGAATATTTATGATGTAATTTCGTATTCCTGTTGACTCCAAAATGGTGGAGAAATGTTGTTTATATCTGAGCGCCGTCTCAGATTATTGCATGGTTTGCTTTTTTTGTAAAGTTTTTTTGAAATCTGACACAGCGGTTGCATTAAGAACAAGTGTATCTTTAATTCTATGTAAAACATGTATCTTTCATCAAAGTTTATGATGATTATTTCTGTTATTTGATGTGGCTCTCTGCAATTTCTCCGGATATTTTGGAGGCATTTCTGAACATGGCGCCAATGTAAACTGAGATTTGTGGATATAAATATGCACATTATCGAACAAAACATACATGTATTGTGTAACATGATGTCCTATGAGTGTCATCTGATGAAGATCATCAAAGGCTAGTGATTAATTTTATCTCTATTTCTGACTCCTATCTTTGGCTGGGAAAATGGCTGTGTTTTTCTGTGGCTATGTACTGACCTACCATACTCGTTTGGTGTGCTTTCGCAGTAAATCCTTTTTGAAATCAGAACATGTTGGCTGGATTTACAACAAGTGTAGCTTTAATTTGGTGTCTTTCATGTGTGATTTCATGAAAGTTTGATTTTTATAGTAATTTATTTGAATATGGCGCTCTGCATTTTCTCTGGCTTTTGGCCAAGTGAGACTATAGCGTCCCACCTAAACTCAGATTTTTGGATATAAATATGAACTTTACCGAACAAAACATACATGTATTGTGTACAGATTAAAGCTACACAACAAGTGTAGCTTTAATCTGGTGTCTTTCATGTGTGATTTCATGAAAGTTAGATTTTTATAGTAATTTATTTGAATTTGGCGCTCTGCATTTTTACTGGCTTTTTGGCCAAGTGGGACGTTAGCGTCCCACATATCCCAGAGAAGTTTTAACTTCACCCCCACCAAAAAATCATAATTTTCATCATTTCTAGGACTTATTTTTAACCAAATATTGCAATTGCAATTTGACTTGCGATTTAGAGCAAAACACTCAGGTGAACTGTTGGAATCATGGAAATAGAATGACTATTCTATTTCTATAGTTAGAATATAATAGTGGGCACTTTGAATATAGTGTTGTTTGACATGGCAACGAATGAAAATGCCAGGGAGGAGTTATTGTGACAGGGTAGGAACTAAAGTGTTGATAAGTGTTTCCTAGGGGACCCTAAAATCTTTGGCTACATTGAATGTTTTCTCTCTCTTAGCTACTTACATATTCTTGCTCTGCATATTACTCTTTGATTTAGAAGATACTGTTATACAAACAACATGATGATTTAAGTCTACACCATCACTGGTAATATCATGCTGTATAGCTAAATATGTTTGCGCTTACTCAGTACATTTATTAGCTAGCTAGCTATTAGCATTAGTGCTAACAATTAGCATCTCACAAGATTCAGGCCCAACTTGCTAAGAAAAGATAAACTAGCTGTTTGCAGATGTAAGAAACACACTAATAGTGTCATTATAGAACACTCGTGGATTTATATTAAGAAGCAAAGTGAAAACAGCATTGATGTCATCAACATTGTTGCATGTACTGCATTGATCATGCAGACTGAACGCAAGAGTCTCGTGGTCTAGGAACAACAAATGCATTCCTTGAGTGACAGGGGGCGTGGCTAGGTCTGTGTGGAAAGCGCCATGGAGAGAGAGAGAGCGGAGAGAGATGACTCAAGTAGCAAAGTAAACTATAAAAATGGACGTTACAAACAGCGTATCACATTTAACAAACCAAACACTCAAATACCCTTATAGAAGATAAAGTATAAACCTAAACCGGTCCCTGCATTAATACCGGTATATCATAAAATACGGTATACTGCCCAGCCCTAGTCTGGCTAACCACACTAGTTCTTGGATCTCTCTTTCTCTCTACCTCTACCTCTAACCATTCTCATCTTCTCTCACTCTCTTTCTCTCCAACCCTCTCTCTCTCATTAGTACCCTGCAGAGCCAATTTGTTTTGACAACTTCTATCCCTTATTCCCAAGGCCCTTTTCTTTAACAAGTCCCCCGCGTACACATGTGGCTAGGCCGATTGTAGCGACACAAAGTGTAGCCCCAACATCTGTGTCTCTCTCTCTCTCAAGCTAAATGCTTCAGTATGTCGGAAAGCAGGACGGCTATTCAAGTGGAGAGAGAGAGTCGCTAGAGGAGGACAGAAACAAATGAAAGAGAGAGAAAGAGAATGAAAGGACCATCTTGGGCAGGACAGATGTAACCAACAAGGCGGACCAAAACAAACAGTCTAGTCTACAGCTTGATGACTAAAAACTAATAGAGACACTGTAAGACTTCGACGTTGAATTGTGGAAAGTGATTGGTTCCTAATTAGTCAACAACAATGACTGTACAGTTTTATGAGTGTGTGTGTGTGTGTGGGGGGGGGGGGGGGGGGGGGGCTTTTCTGGTGACATTCTAGTACATACAGGCCTAAGTGAAATAAAAGTCTAACTATTTCCAAAATTTCCTCATCACAGAACAACAACCAACTCCAAATAAAATGTCCAGACAATGTTCACTTCATCATACTCCAATCCCCCCTTACACACACACACCTATAACCCCTTGAGCAACAACGAGGAGCAGAGTGGGTTTGGGGAGGTAGCAAGTGGGGGGTCTCCATGGAACCCTGATCAAAACCATCTGGGAGCCTGGCTTTACAAGCAGGCCTTACAAATTAACCAACAGAAAGAAAGAGGTGGGGAGAGAGGGAAAGGATGGGGGCTGGTAGGTCTAAAAAGAAAAGTTTCACAACAAACGACCCGAGATTGAACAGAACAGGAGGAAAGACGGGAAAACTCAGAGGAAAAACAAAAAAGAGACACAAGACAAGAGAACAGGTCATTCGTGTAGCCTACCTCGCCCCCTTCACAGGTACCCCAACCCTCTCCCTCCTCCCTTCCCTCCATTCCTTCTTTCCTACCGTCCTAAACAGGTAGCCTGTACTCCATCGCCAAGCCCCCCGTAGGGAGGACAGACGTCTTCGCAGGGACCCTCCCCGGTTCATCTCTGGAGAGGAGTGAAAGTCTCTCCCTCGCCTTCTCTTCCTCTGTCCTTCTTTCGCTCTCCTGTTCCACCCTCCTCCACAAAACTCCCTTTCTCTTCCAGTGGAGGAATAAAAAAGAAAAAAGGTTTCCGCTATTTCGGTTGAGAGGTTCCAACGGGGCACCACATGCCTATAGCCTCCACCAGACTCTACAGAGTGTTTGCTCTCTTTCTCTCTGGGTTTGTTTTCTCCCTCTTTCCCTCCTTCCCTCCCCTCTCTCTCTCCCTCCCTTTCTCACACACACACACATCCTTGCCCCCCTTTCCCTCTCCAAACCACTCTTCCCTCCTTCCCTCTCTCTCTGTATCTCTTCATCTTCCCCCTCTTGGTCTCTACCTCTCCTCCCCTCCTCCCTCTCTCCTCTCTTCCATGCTGTGATTTTGTAACACTATGCCCCCATGTTCTTTCCCTCCCTAGGGTTAGACCCCTGTCAGCTGACATGCCGCCTTCACCCACTCTCTTCTTGCTCTTCATTAACCCCACTCTTTTCTTGCTCTTCATTAACACCACTCGCTTCCTGCTCTTATTTAACCCCTTCCTGGCTGTGTGTGTGCGCGTGTGTGTGTGTGGTGTGTAAATCATGGAGGGTCCTCTTACTTGTGTGACAGGACATCCGTATAGTTCTTGATAAGGGTAAACTAACCAGCAGTCCAGACTGTCACAGGCCCAACTGAATGAGGTCAGAAACAACAGCAATACCCTTTGGCTTGACATGGAAATCACAGATGACCCCTATCTTGACCTAATCTCCCATGCTGTGATACCTCACTAGAGTTCTTCAATTATTGTTCAGCAGCATTTGTCTAGTCATTGAGCTTATGTCCAAGTAAAGAGGGGAAAAAAACAGATGACTAAACATAACAACAAAACACTAACAAAACTAGGACAGAGAAGTGGGTATTGCACATGTAGTCATATGATAAACTCTGAGAGACTGAGGGTCCCAGGAACACTAGTGACACTGAAAGACGTCAGTGTAACCACAGAGCTAATGCCCATGACCGGCCCTAGGAGCTACGTGTTGCAGTACACATCCCATGATGCTTTGGGCTTTGGCAGACACTTTCTTTTTCATCTGTACAGACTTCAATTATGCCCTCAGCTGGAAAAGTCAGACTCAATATGAATCTGTGCATTGTACTATAAGCAATACGGCACACACACACACACACACACACACACACACACACACACACACACACACACACACACACACACACACACACACACACACACACACACACACACACACACACACACACACACACACACACACACACACACACACACACAGATACATATACCCACAAACCTTACCCCCACACACAACCTCCCATCTCACCCAACAGCCATACTCCCCCAAACTCGTCCACAAAACAAAGACAAATGGAGCCAAAAGGTTGACTGCCTCCTCATCTCTCCTCATCCCAGCTCCTCAGACAGACAGACAGATCCTCACAGTTCATTTGTTTCAGAGGGATCTAACCCAGGATGTGCATCAGTCAGTAGATCAGGGGGATTTGGCCCACAGTGAGGCCATTAAATTAAACACGGGATGCCAGTGATTTAAGCCCCCAACATCAATGATTGAATCATAGCTATCTGATTACATCTGCGCTTGAGCAAAATCTAAATGCATATGTATGGCCAAATAGGATTCCAAGTTGTAATAGTAAGTGTGTGACTCAGATTCATGAAGTTCTGCAGTAGTGTTGTGTTTGTGCCTGCGTATGTGTGTGTGTGTGTGTGTGTGTGTGTGTGTGTGTGTGTGTGTGTGTGTGTGTGTGTGTGTGTGTGTGTGTGTGTGTGTGTGTGTGTGTGTGTGTGTGTGTCGCTTTGTTTGATTAGTGGGAGAAATACTGTAGACAGAAGATAAACTCACTCTGTTACCTGTGAAATTGTGAAATGTACAGTATGTATGTACACACATAGAAGTACACACACAAGATAATGGCTCACGTACATACGGTACATTAAGCATTTCCGAGTATAACTGACTGCAGACTCCCAATGGAACAAAGATAAAGTCTCACATCAAAATGATACGTTCATCCATGTTTCTCAACCGTCAAGTTTCGAAGTTGTTGCAAACGTCAAAATGCGAAGGGATTTTTTAAAGATAAGGGATTCAAACTTGCAACCTTGGTAATCAGAGGCAGATGCTTACACCCATCTTCCATCCCTGTCCCCAATCCTCGTAGCAAATCCGAAGGTAATAGTGCTCAATGTTGCCCCTAGTGGTCAGTTTCCATGTCAACTCCCAATGTCCTCAGACATGGATGGACGTCAAATACTGACTTGTATCACTGGTGACCTGGCTGAGATAAATAGCCTACAAGTCTGCAGGCATGCACAAACACACACACACACGCACACATAGCTCTGGATAGTGCTTAATTTTCCTCCTTAAATATGGGCTGCGTCTTGGCTTGGGTCATTCAACTTTCTAGAATTTTCCCTGTTAGTTAACACTATCAGTGTTTCCATTTACTGTGGCAATTGTGATCAAATCAATGCAATATTAGCCACTTTCAATGCAACATACTGAAACAAAACGAGCAATGCAAGAGATTCTGGTGAAGGCACAAAGTAACGGACGAGGATTCTATTGCGCACGACTCAGCCTGTACTCTACACAGACCGATGCGGCATAACTAATCAGAGCGACTGTAGGCTTATATCAAATCAAATCACATGATATGCTTATTTACAAGCCCTTAACCAACAATTCAGTTTCAAGAAAACAGAGTTAAGAAAATATTGACTAAATAAACTAAAGTAAAATAAAAAAATAACACAATAAAATGTATACAGGGGGTACCGGTACGGAGTCAATTTGCGGGGTACAGGTTAGTTTAGGTAATTTGTACATGTAGGTAGGGGTAAAGTGACTATGCATAGATGATAAACCGCATGTAGCAGCAGTGTAAAAACAAGGGGGGGGGGGTCAATAAAAATAGCCCAGGTGGCCATTTGATTAATTGTTCAGCAGTCTTATTGCTTGTGGGTAGAAGCTGTTAAGGAGCCTTTCGGACCTAGACTTGGCGCTCTGGTACCGCTTGCCGTGCTGTCGCAGATAGAACAGTCTGTGACTTGGGTGACTGGAGTCTTTGACACTTTTTTGGTCCTTCCTTTGACACTGCCTAGTATATAGGTCCTGGATGGCAGGAGTCTTGGCCCCAGTGATGTACTGGGCTGTACGCACTACCCTCTGTAGCGCCTTACAGTCGGATGCCGAGCAGTTGCCATACCAAGCCGTGATGCAACCAGTCAGGATGCTCTTGATGGTGCAGCTGTATAACTTTTTGAGGATCTGAGGACCCAGATCTGTTCAGTCTCCTGAGGGGGGAAAGGGTGTTGTTGTGTCCTCTTCACAACTTTCTTTGTGTGTTTGGACCATGATAGTTTGTTGGACACCAAGGAACTTGAAACTCTCGACTTGCTCAACTACAGCCCTGTCGATGTGAATGGGTACTCAACTACAGCCCCGTCGATGTGAATGGGTACTCAACTACAGCCCCGTCGATGTGAATGGGTACTCAACTACAGCCCCGTCGATGTGAATGGGTACTCAACTACAGCCCCGTCGATGTGAATGGGTACTCAACTACAGCCCCGTCGATGTGAATGGGTACTCAACTACAGCCCCGTCGATGTGAATGGGTACTCAACTACAGCCCCGTCGATGTGAATGGGTACTCAACTACAGCCCCGTCGATGTGAATGGGTACTCAACTACAGCCCCGTCGATGTGAATGGGTACTCAACTACAGCCCCGTCGATGTGAATGGGTACTCAACTACAGCCCCGTCGATGTGAATGGGTACTCAACTACAGCCCCGTCGATGTGAATGGGTACTCAACTACAGCCCCGTTGATGTGAATGGGTACTCAACTACAGCCCCGTCGATATGAATGGGTACTCAACTACAGCCCCGTCGATATGAATGGGTAATCAACTACAGCCCCTTTTCCTGTAGTGCACGATCATCTCATTTGTCTAGTGAAAAATAGACCATTTTCATAAATGGATCTGTGCCATTTACTCTGAACTGGACTGTTTACAGCTGTGGTCGTGAGTAGATGCACTTGTTTTGAGATCAAAGCACGAGCTACATGTAGCCATGTGTGTGCATTTTGTTCATATCCTTTGCTAGTTAGTGAGTTATTAGCCCAGCTATAGATAATTTGTAGTCAACAATTGGGGATTGATTGCTTCATACAAGAGCACACAACTTGTACATTGCTAGACATCTTTGAAAAGCAAGTCAGATAAAGAGCTTTTTTTTGTCTTTAGTGTTGTATTTTGAGACAGGCTTGAATAAGCTAAGTAGCCAGTAGGCAGAGGGTAGCATACTTTGTCTGATTCTCTGCAATAATGGTTTGGTAATAATAATACGTTGTATTTTGTAAAGTGGTTTCTTGCATCAAACAACACAACAACATTTTCAGTCACCTCCTTGTCTGAAGGACAAGTGGATAAACAGGTTAATGTCAAGCCCTGCATGTTTTTCAAAAGTCTCATGGAATGTAGGCCTATATTGAACACCACACATTGGCTGCTACTGTAGGCTGAATGATAGAACAGCTATTGCCATGTTAAAATGTTATGGGATACATTTTCTCCACAGTTTTCTTATTATGGTAGGACACTCTGGTAGCCTGGTAGGCCTACATTACGATCAAATAGCCACAGTAGCCTGATTGGCCACTGTTAAAACTGTCACTTAAAGTGGGTACAAGCCTCAGCGTTCACAGTAAAGTGCGCTGGAAGTTGCACAGAACTTTCACAATGTTCAATTTTGCACTCAGCAGATGTGAAATTTGCTCAGTGCCTAAAAAAAATTGAGGGAACATTAGTCATAAGTCCCAATCTGTAACGTGATACTTCCTTTCGCAGACTAAATAAGACCCATTCCAAACCCAAAAGGAAGCGTGTCATAGGCAACCTATGCTTGGCTATAAAACGTGCATGGCTGGCTCTGTACTGGATACTGAATACACCATAAAAAACATACATTCACAAATGCAAACATACAAGACACAACACAAATGTAGTAGTAGTAACTAATACAGACAGTCTCTCTCCCTGTATGTGTGTGCGCGTGTGTGTGGGTTAGTTCATGCATGTGTACGTGTGTGTGTGCGTGCATGCATGCGTTCGTTCGTTTATGCATGTGTTTACATGTGTGTCTGTGTGTGTGCACATGTTTGTACGTATGTGTAACAGCAGGACAAAGCTCAAAGGTCTCACTACCCCCTGAGGTTGTGTGGTCAGTGATACACCATCACATGGAATTCAGCTGAAGAGAGACTAAATGTTTATTTGGATCAACGCAGAGTGCATTTACTCATACACAGCTGTGACTGGATCACAGTGTGTTTGCATGTACACTGCATATTGCATTCATGTGTTCAGTTTCTTTGTGTTTATGTGTATTTGGTTATGTTCTTTTATGAACGAACACAATAGATGAGTGTGTATTTTATAATCTTTTATAATCTTAGTGGGATTATCATTTGTTTTTCAACAGGACAATGACCCAAAACACACCTTCAAGCTTTGTAAGGGCTATTTGACCAAGGAGGGTGATGTAGTGCTGCATCAGATGACCTGGCCTCCAGAATCACCAGACCTCAACCCAATTGAGATGGTTTGGGATGAGTTGGGCCGCAGCGTGAAGGAAAAGTAGCCAACAAGTGCTCAGCATATGTGACTCACCACCTGGATTCGGTCTTATGTAGAAACATTTGAATTTCTTCTCTTTTTTTTTTTTACATTGAATAAAATTAGAGACTCATACCTACAAAATGGTATATCATACGCTGCATTTGAGGAAACAATGGGAAAGTAATTATGTTTTGAAAATTGATCAACTTGTAAACTCACTTTTGAGAACCGTCTTTCAATGTTTTTGTACAACTATTGGAGAGCCCTTCTTTGTCTACACCCATTCAGCTTTGTTCACACCCACTTAAGCCTTAGCTCCACCCATTTCTTTAAGGGTTGATCCAAACACTCTGTACTAACTTGCCAGCTACTTCCAGACATCTAAGAGAGAGAGAGAACAGCTCACGGAACATTAATCGCCCTATCACGTTCAGAGCGCACGCTGGCTCTGGCCAATAAGTAGGGTTGTTCCGACAGCTCTACAGCTACAGTCAACTACAGTCAAGCACCCATGCGAACTGGCTAACATTGGCTAGCTACTTCCAGACACATAATGAGAGAACACCCACTCTGACCATTTTACTCGCCCTAGCAGAGCTGGTTAGGCTTTTTTCATGTTATCCAGAGCGTTGGTGACTGTAACTGTGCTGCTGGCAACAATTGAATTATGCTTTGTTGCTCACGTTTACTGACACCAGACATATTCAACAGGTGTCAGCATTCAAAAATGCATCAGTTATTCTGCGCTCTGGCACACTAAGACGAGAGTCTTTTGTTAGAAATGTAGCTAGGTAAACAATGAATCCCAACGCATGACATAACGTTAGTTAGCGAGCCAGCCAACTAACGTTAGTTAGCTAGCTAACAGTACACTTTAACTTGAAATGAAATTACTTTGTCAAAATTAGAGTGGAGTCTTTTGTTAAGACATGTAGCTAGCTAGCTAAACAGCGGGAAGGTTTAACTTTCTGTGGCTAAACCAACTAGGCTCGTAATTTAACAATTTATTCGTATTTACAGATGGCATACAAGTTTGATATTAAGGCACATGAAAGGTCGTCTGCTAAATGACTTAAATGTAAATGTAAATGTATGTCACATGTTCGAGAAGGCATTTCTGCCAAAAAACGCATCATGTTAAAAAAAAATGTTTACGTTCAAACAGCTCTCCTGTTAAGTTGTGACTTGCGACATACGCCTAGTTTCCTGAATCGGGTCACATATGTGGGAACTCCTTCAAGACTGTTGGAAAATCATTCCTCATGAAGCTGGTTGAGAGAATGCCAAGAGTGTGCAAAGCTGTCATCAAGGCAAAGGGTGGCTACTTTGAAGAATCTCAAATATAAAATATATTTTGATTTGTTTAACACTTTTTTGATTACTACATGATTCTATATGTGTTATTTGATAGTTCTGATGTCTTCACTATTATTCTACAATGTAGAAAATAGGACAAATAAAGAACCCTGGAATGAGTAGGTGTGTCCAAACCTTTGACTGGTAATGTATATTATGCATATATCTGTTGTTTTTACCTGAGCAACAAAAAGCCAAAAGTATTGTGCATTGTTAAGAGCTTAAAGTCTTGGTCAAGATTCTTGGCTTGTATCACAATGATAATAACACAATGGAGCAAAAGCATTCCTCATCCCTCTTTTAATGGTTTGAGTTGATTTAGCTAGAAAAATGAAATAACACACACCCAACCAAATAGAATATAAGATGCAGCTCAAACTCACCATAGTCTCTACATACTTCAGGGGTATGTCGTTACCAGGTGCCTAAAAGAGTAAACGGAGAGAGAGAGAGAAAGGGAGAAAAGAAGGAGCGAGAGCGAGAAAGAGAGAGAAGGTGAGACTACTGTAAACTCAGTATACAACCTGCAACGGGGAAGCTTGGTTGTGATAACACCTTTTATAGACTGTCTGCATTAGCACTGTTTAATATACACTACTTCACACACGAATGGCCAATATCCTTACTATGGGGGGGGGGGGGGGGGGCAGGCTGTATCACATCCGGCCGTGATTGGGAGACCAATAGGGTGGCGCACGATTGGCCCAGCGTCGTCCGGATTTGGCCGAGGTAGGCGTCAATGTAAATAAGAATTTGTTCTTATCTGACTTGCCTAGTTAAATAAAGGTTACATTAAAAAAAAATATATATAAATAATAAATAATTCTGTGCCAATGTTTATCCCACAGTATGTGTCATAATCAGACCTAGGGCAAACATTTTTCTTTCAATTACTAATGTGCAGTTGATTTAGCTCGGTTGGCACAACAGAACCAACAGTGCCAAAAATGCAAATCCCACCCAATGTAATTGAAATAAAAACAAATAGTATTTTGACCCAGCTAATCTTCTGTCATGTCATATTTCTATAGTGTTTTGTCTGAAAGGGTGCTTGTCGAGGGCCTAGAATTCCTTAGTGACCGAGCTGGGTAAAAGTGGAGCTGGTATACGCCTTGAGTGCGTAGTAGCATCAATAAAACCTTTGAGGTAAATATTTACACTAGGGCCTCTATTTTCAGCTGGCGTTAAGGCGACGCTAGTGTCAAACGCACACTCTTTGGCAACTTTGACCAGCGCTATGCTATTTTCCAACCCCTACTTTCCACTTTCATCTGTTGGACCTAACTGTCAAATCGTAGCGATCAGCTTGAAGCCTGGCTATTTGCCTGTTAGTCTGTTAGGCCATATTAACGGTGATGGCTAATGTTATTATTTGGGCAATGTCCAATGATCGAACATGCAGTGCATTTAAAAAAATGTGAATGCAAGGTGTGTAGACAAATATGTCCATGTTGAAGCCA
Source organism: Salvelinus fontinalis (assembly GCF_029448725.1). Lineage (NCBI taxonomy): Eukaryota > Metazoa > Chordata > Actinopteri > Salmoniformes > Salmonidae > Salvelinus > Salvelinus fontinalis. The sequence continues at coordinate 3,875,542 of NC_074683.1, forward strand.
ATAAAAACAAACTAGATTGGCTACATGTTTGTTATAACTAGGCTTATTGTAGGGTTACTGTATTTATTTAATAAACTATCTTCAATGGATGGGACAAACATCTATGCCTCCTGCCAGAGAGCCCTTAGGCCTATGCGTGCACACATTGCCTTATGCTCATGGAATGATAGATGTGATTTATGATATCATGCTTCTGACCTGATCCTATTTAGAAATATTGTGGCTGTTTTAAAAAACACATTGATTGTTTTTCATTTAATTTGATTAAAAACCGATCTCATTAGAAAGATTCACCATCCATGGGTTTATGCTGAGAAAGCAAATGGCTCAAATGCAATGCAGTTTTGTCTGCTATTTCGGGAGAAGTGCAAAAATAATCTGTAAGATGGTTCATTGAGGTTTGTATGTTTAAAAAACATTTTGGTATTCCCACTCCTGTGAAAAGTTTGCATTTGTGTAAAACCCTCCATAGTCTAAGTTGCCGTGTCTATATTATACGCCCACGGGGAGCAATTACAGTGGCTTGCAAAAGTATTCATCCCCTTGGCATTTTTCCAATTTTGTTTTTTTACAACTTGGAAATAAAATAGATTTTTTTTTTTGGGGGGGGGGGTTGTATCATTTGATTTACACAACATACCTACCACTTTGTTAAACAAGAAAATTTGAGCCTGCATAACTATTCACCCCCCCAAAGTCAATACTTTGTAGAGCCACCTTTTGCAGCAATTACAGCTGCAAGTATCTTGGGGTATGTCTCTATAAGCTTGACACATCTAGCCACTGGGATTTTTGCCCATTCTTCAAAGCAAAACTGCTCCTGCTCCTTCAAGTTGGATGGGTTCCGCTGGTGTACAGCAATCTTTAAGTCATACCACAGATTCTTAATTGAAATGAGGTCTGGGCTTTGACTAGGCCATTCCAAGACATTTAAATGGTTCCCATTAACTTCACTAGGGTAGGGTGCAGCATTCGGAATTTTGGATGAAAAGCGTGCCCAAATTAAACTGCCTGCAACTAAGGCCCAGAATATAGAATATACATAGAAAACACTCTAAAGTTTCCAAAACTGTTAAAATAATGTCTGTGAGTATAACAGAACTGATATGGCAGGCGAAAACCCAAGGAAAATCCAACCAGGAAGTGCTATTATTTTGAAAGGCTGTTTTCCATTGTAAGCCTATCCACCATACAAAGACTTAGGACCCAGTTCACGAGCTCCGTGTCTTCCTCTACACGTGGCCAGTCTTTAGGCATTGTTTCAGGCTTTTACTCTGAAAAATGAGGGAGATACTGCACTTTCAATCAGTGGCCAGTGGAAATTTCCATTCATCAGCCATGCGCCCTGATTGGGAAGTGTCTTTCTTGTTTCTCCTTTCCTATTGACGGAGCTTTTGTCCGGTTGAAATATTATTGATTATTTATGACAAAAACAACCGGAGGATTGATTTTAAACATCGTTTGGCATGTTTCTACTAACTTTTATTGTACTTAAAAAAAAACTTTTCGTCTGTAATTAGTGCACACGCCTTTTATTACTGGACAAAACGCGCAAACAAAAAGGAGGTATTTGGTCATAAAGAGGGACATTATCGAACATTTATTGTCTAACATGGAGACCTGGGAGTGCCACCAAATGAAGATCATCAAAGGTAAGTGATTCATTTTAATGCTATTTCTGACTTTTGTGACACTCCTTGGCAGGAAAATGGCTGTATGGGTTTCTGTGGCTAGGTGCAGACCTAACATAATCGCAAAGTGTGCTTTCGCCGTAAAGCATTTTTGAAATCTGACACAGCGGTTGCATTAAGGGGAAGTTTATCTTTATTTCCATGAATAACACTTGTATCATTTATCAATGTTTATGAAGAGTATTTCTGTAATTTGATGTGGATCTCTGCACTTTCACCGGATGTTTGTTTGAGACAATGCATTTCTGACCATAACGCGCCACTGTAAACTGAGATTTTTGGATATAAATATGAACTTTATCGAACAAAACATACATGTATTGTGTAACATGAAGTCCTATGAGTGCCATCTGATGAAGATCATCAAAGGTTAGTGATTAATATTCTCAATTTCTGCTTTTTGTGACTCCTCTCTTTGGCTGGAAAAATGTCTGTATGGTTCTGTGACTAGGTGCTGACCTAACATAATCGCATGGTGTGCTTTTGCAGTAAAGCCTTTTTGAAATCGGACACTGTGGTTGGATTTACAAGATGTTTATCTTTAAAATGGTGGATAATACTTGTATGTTTCAGGAATTTTAATTATGGGATTTCTGTTTCGAATTTGGCGGCCTGCAATTTCACTGGCTGTTGTCGAGGTGGGACGCTACTGTCCCACTTGTACCAGAGAGGTTAAACCAGTCGAGTGTTGCTTTAGCAGTATGCTTAGAGTCATTGTCCTGCTAGAAGGTAAACCTCCGTCCCAGTCTCAAATCTCTGGAAGACTAAAAAAGGTTTCCCTCAAGAATTTCCCTGTATTTAGCTGCATCCATCATTCCTTCAATTCTGACCAGTTTCCCAATCCCTGCCGATGAAAAACATCCTCACAGAATGATGCTGCCACCACCATACTTCATTGTGGGGGTAGTGTTCACAGTCAGGGTGATGAGAGGTGTTGGGTTTGCGCCAGACAGCGTTTTCCTTGATGGCCAAAAAGCTTAATTTTAGTCTCATCTGACCAGAGTACCTTCTTCCATATGTTTGGGGAGTCTCCCACATGTCTTTTGGCAAACACCAAAAGTGTTTGCTTATTTTTTTCTTTAGCAACTCTTTTTTCTGGCCACTCTTACGTAAAGCCCAGCTCTGCGGAGAGTATGGCTTAAAGTGGTTCTATGGACAGATACTCCAATCTTCGCTGTGGAGCTTTGCAGCTCCTTCAAGGTTATCTTTGGTCTCTTTGTTGCCTCTCTGATTAATGCCCTCCTTGCCTGGTCCGTGAGTTTTGGTGGGCGGCCCTCTCTTGGCAGGTTTTGATATTTTGATTTGTTTAACACTTTTTTTGGTAACTACATGATTCCCGTATGTGTTATTTCATAGTTTTGATGTATTCACTATTATTTTACAATGTAGAAAAATAAAGAACCCTGGAATGAGTAGGTGTGTCCAAACTTTTGACTGGTAATGTATTTTATGCATATATCTGTTGTTTTACTTGACCAACAGAAAGCCAAAAGTATTGTGCATTGTTAAGAGCTTAAAGTCTTGGTCAAAATTCTTAGTGGCTATTTTGAAGAATCTCAAATATAAAATACATACACTTTTTGTTAAGGGTGTGTACTGTAGGCGAAGTCAGGTGCAGGAGAGCAGAATGTAGTGAACAGGCGCACTTTTTTTTCCGGTCCAACGAAAGCACAAAAGTACATAAATGTGCCAAAACACGGAACATAGACAAAAGGTATGGCGCTTAACAATACCCACATAACAGAAATACAATTTCACACAAAGACATGGAGGGGAACAGAGGACTAAATACATGCAGTGTGATTAGGGAATGAAAACCAGATGTGTATGGAACAAGGCAAAACAAATGGAAATATGAAAAATGGAGCGGCGATGGCTAGAAAGCCGGTGACGTCGATCGCCGAACACCGCCTTTTTTGGTTACTACATGATTCCATATGTGTTATTTCATAGTTTTGATATCTTCACTATTATTGTACAATGTAGAAAATAGTAAAAATAAAGAAAAATTATGGAATGAGTAGGTGTATCCAAACTTTTGACTGGTACTGTATTTGTTTTAATATAAAACATTGTTTTACCCCTTTTTCTCCCCAATTAGTAGTTACAGTCTTGTCCCATCGCTGTAACTCCCGTACGGACTCGGGAGAGGAAAAGGTTGAGAGCCATGTGTCTTCCAAAACACAACTCTGCCAAGCTGCACTGCTTCTTGACACACTGCTCGCTTAACCCAGAAGCCAGCCGCACCAATGTGTCGGAGGAAACACCATACAACTGGCGACCGGGTCAGCGTGCATGCGCCCGGCCCGCCACAGGAGTCGCTAGAGCGCGATGGGACGAGGACATCCCGGCCCGGCCAAAACCTTTCCTAACCCGGACGACGCTGGGCCAATTGTGGTCTGGGTCTCCCTAACGCGGCCAGCTGTGACACAGCCCGGGATCAAACCCGGGTCTCTAGTGATGATCAAACCCGGGTCTCTGCGGTGCAGTGCTTTAGACCGTTGTTTCACTCGGGAGACTCTGTAAATACACAACTTGAAGCAACCGCATATTTAGCCATGGAGCATGTTCTGATTGCCCAGTGAGGTATAAAGCCTTGACACAACTTGTTAATTTATCAAAACCCAGTCGTTTTGTGCCACCACCAGCTACTGCGCACATAATTTCAGTTGTGAAAATACAGATACGCACCCTCAAATCTGTAGCGGCACCGCCAGCACCAAGTTTGTTAAAATAGAGCCCTAAGAGACACATCCCTTCCGTTAGCCCAGCCCAGAGACCATCTCCATCCCCACTGTTGCAGCACACCCATCACAACCATTTACAGCCATGGAGAGAGTGAGAGAGAGCGAGTGAGAGAGCGAGCGAGAGCGCAAGAGAGAGAATAAGGAGAGGGTGAGAGAGAGAGGAGAAAGAGAGAGTGATGAGGAGAAAGAAGAAGAGAGAGGGAGAGAGTGAGGCGGGGGAGGGAGAGAGAGAGGGGGAGGGAGAGAGAGAGAAAGAGGAGGAGAAGGAGAGAGAGAGATATGTCCAAAAACATTGTTTATTTATAATGACCCAGGCCTCAAGGAATCCATGATGTCATTGGTCAGGGTGGCTCTGGCTAGCTTCAAATTGTTAGAGTGATATGAGGAGCCAAGGAGAGGGACGATAGCCTATATAAACACAAACAAAGTAAGAAGACCGGAATTCAATAGTAAAGCAGTGCGTATCAAACAACTAGCGCTGGCTTGAAACAACTAGGACTTGGATTAATATGGGAAGTATGCTTCAAATGTATAATACAGCTACAGACACCACCAGGTAGGATATGTGTGCATGTGTGCAAATGATCCTTCTCATTGACTCAAAGGGTTACAGTTAGGGGTTCATAGTTCACAGAACAGAACAGTTCTAACACTAAGGGAACAGTCCAACACCTCCTTTGGGGAGTATAGCCTACAAAACCCACCAAGTTCAGACAGCGCCTGAAAGAGACAATACTTGGTCCTGCGTGGATTATTTGGTAAGACTGTGGGGCTAGCAATACCATGGTTGAGGGTTCATTTGCCACAAGGATCACATACAAAACATGTATGCACTGTACTGTAAGTTATTTTGGAGAAAAGCATCTGCTAAGTTAAGTTTAGTTTATTAGGACCCCCATTAGCTATTGCACGTACAGCAGCTACTGTTCCTTGGGTCCACATAAAATGTACAAATACATGACAAAGTACAGAGACAACAAGAGACAACAAAAATACTATTTACACAGTATTCATATATACATTTTCATATTATTATATACAGTACAGTTAAATTATATATTTAGAAAGAGGAGAGGCACTGGGATACAATACACTACATTACCAAAAGTATGTGGACACCTGGTCGTCGAACATCTCATTCCAAAATCATGGGCATTAATATGGAACAATTTGACAAACTGACTTGTTGGAAAGGTGGCATCCTATGACGTTGCCATGTTGAAAGTCACTGAGCTCTTCAGTAAGGCCATTCTACTGTCAATGTTTGTCTATGGAGATTGAATGACTGTGTGCTTGATTTTATACATCTGTCAGCAACAGGTGTGGCTGAAATAGCCGAATCCACTCATTTGAAGGGGTGTCCACATACTTTTGTATATATAGTGTATGTTAAACTTGCTTTTGCCTGAGTAACCTCTGGTGGCAGAGGATTCCACGATGACACGCCTCTATACATAACTGAGCAAAGCATTAAATCTGTTTTTGGTTTGGGTACCGTGAAGAAACTGGTATGTCTGGTGGGCTATGTATGTCTGTTTAAAGTGCATGCAATATGATTATACAAGTGGTTAGGCATTTTCAACACACAAATATTTATTAAAAAGACCAGAAGAGAAGTAGTCAATTTCTCCACAACCCTCAACCATGCAAGACTATCATGCAAGTTGTAGATGTTAGTTCTGTGTGTGGAGATAAGGGGGACGGCGTGCTGCTTTGTTTTAAGCTAGCTGCAGCTTTGCTAGGTCTTTCTATGCTGCACCTGACCATATTACCGGACAGTAATCAATATGGGACAAGATCAAAGCCTGAACAAGTAGTACAGTTGATCTTTGTGTCAAAAATGCAGAAGATTTTTTTTATAACAGACAAACCTCTCCCCATCTTCACAACAACTTTGTCAATATGGCTTGGCCATGAAAATTGACCATCTTGTTCAATTGTTACACTCTTTCTCCAGTTGAGGTTTAGGTCCAAGAAAATGCTTTGAATCAAAACAATGCTTTTGGTTTTAGATGTGTTTAAGACCAGTTTATTGTTAATTACGCATTCTAACACTGACTGTAACTCCTTGCTAATAGAGATGTGAGATTTTTTTCAATAAGAAATTATGATCAATAACATCAAAGGCTGCACTGAAATCTAACGATACAGAATATAACACCATAACCCAAATATGAGGAAAAAGTCAAAAGATAAACTACAAATAATAAAATACACTACTGATCCAAATGCAGGGGTGTCACGTTATCTCTGGTTGGCCAAGTTGGTTAAATTGTCTCCTCTAGTGAGAAGGCGTGTCAGCTAGGGGAAATTTATTGGTAATGGACAAGAAAACACGTAGTGATCCTCGCAACAGTACAACTAGTCTGTGAATTTGTAGCCAGGCCAAATTCCATGGCCAAACATTTTCTTCCCAAAACAATGTTTGGCCACACCGCCCTATTGTAACAGCAGTGTCTGTTCCCCTGATCTGGCCTGTACTGTATAAGGAGAGCCTGGAGTCTAGGTACCGAACAAAGGCCTGTGTGAGATCATACTGTACACACACATACTGTAAACATATGTGTGTGTACAGTACTCATGCTTTTACATGGTTTTCATTGTGTAGTGTCACAGTATGTAGAGGTCCAACTCACAAAACACAGCTGGCTAGTAGAAAGACAGATGTGGACTGGCAGTGAAATGGTATTCCAGCTATAATGTTACACCGTGAAAACTATGACAAAACAGACAGAGGCTCGCTATGAAGTCGAAAGTTAGATTGAAAGGTGTGATGTCATAGACTGGATTTACTTACAGAGGAGTTGGGACAACATAGACTGGGGGTATGAGGTCATAGACACTGTGCTGTAAGGTTACAGTCAGAAGATGTGATGTCAGAGAGACTGTTGGTATGATATCATAGAGACTGGGTGCATATGAGACTGACTGTATGTGTGGTCCCATAAACTGAGCGTGCAAAAGGTCATAGAGACATGGGGATATGAGATCATAGAGACTGATAGGGTATGAGGTCATAGCAACTGAGTGGATATGAGGTCATGGAGCAGTGATCATAAACTAGATTCAGCCGCGGGCCGATTTGTTATTTCGCGGATGGTCAGGATGCCTGAGCATAATGACAAATAATTGACTGCAGAAGTCCAAACAGATATAATAATATTTGACTAAAACATAATAATTTCAAATCTTGCTTACATTTGTAAACGATCACATAGATTATGTGTGGGAATACTTTGGAACAGATTTCCTAAATTAAAATAACTTAGAGCTGATTTGCTGGTGTTTTTACAGTTTATGTCCAACAATAAATAACTAAAATATACAGTACACATATATTTTTTTGCTCAGAATACGTGGGGGGCCTAATAAAATCACACGTGGGCCAAATTCAGCCCGCGGACCACCAGTTGAGGAACCCTGTCATAGAGACTGAGGGGGTATGAGGTCATAGAGACTGGGTGGGTAAACTCCAAGTCGATATTAATGTAATAATAAGAAATTCCCCTCAACCATGCCCACAAATTGAGGAAAACAAATATTTTTTCCCATTCATCCCCACTGTAAAAGAGTCAACGTCGTCATCAATTTTTTTTGTTCTACAGAAATAACAAAACACGACAAAAAAAGCTGCTGCGTTGTTCAATGTACGTAACCAGCTATGTGTGAAAACATTTCATCACAGGTAAGACATTTAACTATTTTTAGCTGTATAGTCCGTTTGTTTGTGTTGTTGGTCTTGGCTAGCTTAATGTTCTGGTCGGTAGCTAGCTAGCACTCACTCATGTGGCTGCCAGCACCATCATGAAAAGGGAAATGAGGGATACCGGTACAACATTACGCTTTTCCAAGTAGTGAGAAAAGTCGGGAGCAGGCAATGTTGAAAAGTAATCTTTAGACATGTTGTACTTTTCATAAATGTAGTTTTGTAATTTACTAAAACAAGCAAACAACAAGAAAAGTGCGTTTGAAAAAGGTCAAGTTTTTGCTGTGAGCCAATGGGGCGACCTAGGTAACCACATATTGTTTTCTCCACAGGCGGGCATGGCCGCGACATTCTAATACCGACTGGGACTATGAGGTCAGAAAGACTGAGTATATATGAGGTCAAAGGGACTGCGTGTGTATGAGGTCATATAGACTGAGAGGGTATGAGGTCAGAGAGACTGGGTGGGTATGATGTCAGAGAGTCTAGAGACTCAGTGGGTAATAGGGTATGATGTTATAGAGACTGAGTGGAAGGTCATAAAGACAGAGTGGGGATGAGGTCAGAGAGACTGATGGGATTTGATGTCATAAAGACTGAGTGGGTATGAGGTCAGAGAAAGAAAAGATATAGAGACTGGACACCTGACTTAATCACATAAAATTGCAGTGGGTCTGTGATAAGTGTTTCTGTGACATAAACATGTTAGGGCAGTACACAGAGCCTCCTTTGATAGATTCACATAACTCAAATAATTATAAGTCACCCTAGGAAGCGCCCAAGAAGAAAGGTACAGTGCAGGGAGTTTCCCAGTGTGAGGACACAAATATACCCAAACAGAGTCTCCTTGGAAATGACACACAGCTAAATATAATCACCAGGCCAGCTCATTTAGATGCCACATCTCTAGCGAATTCAGCTAGAAATGGCCAGTCTGGATCCAAACCAGGAGCTACACTTTGTGTGTGTGTGTGTGTGTGTGTTGTGGGCAGACTCATGGCCCAGGGTATGTACTACATCTCTCATCTCTTCCTCCCTCCCCCCTCCTTCCTTCCTACTCTCCTTCCTCCCTCCTTCCTACTCTCTTTCCTACTATCCTTTCTCCCTCCTTCCTACTCTCCATTCTCCCTCCTTCCTACTCTCCTTCCTCCCTCCTTCCTACTCTCCTTCCTCCCTCCTTCCTACTCTCTTTCCTACTATCCTTTCTCCCTCCTTCCTACTCTCCGTTCTCCCTCCTTCCTCCCTCCTCTCCTTCTATCTTTATTATATCCCTATATGGTCACCTCAATTTTTTTTGCTAGACCATGGTGCTCTTTTGAGATTTCAAAATACATACTGTACCATCTGTGTTGGCCTACGTTTTATGAATACATCCTGTACAGTCACAATATATAATAACTCCTCATGATTCTGTGTGTATATGTGTCAATTGAACTGTTGATAATAAAACGTTGATTGACAATTCATTTTGTTTTTGGTTTGAGCAATGTCGTTCCCAGTTTTTTTTTATGAAAAGGAGAGATTAAAAGCATGGGTGAACCCAGAATCACAGGCTATTTACCCCTAAATCATTTTGGAAAGCCTAATTTGTGAAGTTATGAAACACGTCAAAAACGTAGATGTTTTTTAAGGGTTTTCACATTCTTTGCATTGCATTCTACAGATTTATGCCCCAATGAAAATTCCTCAATCCATGCAGGTTCAAAAATGTATCCCATCAAGGGAGCATGTGCTTTCCTTTACATTTATTACTTGGGATTGGAAGGAATTGCCTGTTTCATTCACACGTGTTCTCCCATAATCATTTGTTTCTAGACAGAAAGCAGTATAGTTATGGTAGAGAGGGAAAATGTACAATCGTCGAGTTGAGTAAAAGGATCTAACACTACACTGCCTCCTGCTGGTGATGATAGGAACTGCAGTCTAAATACAAAACAAGGCTACTGGAATTCAGGCCTAACCAATCCCTAGTGTCAAACTCATTCCATGGAGGGCCGAAAGTCTGCTGGTTTTTATTATTTTCTTTTAATTTGTGTTCAATGAAGACTCAGACAATCAGGTGAGGGGAGTTCCTAACTATTCAGTGACCTTAATTGACCAATCAAGTGCGAGAGAGGAGTGAAAATCTGCGGACAATCGGCCCTCTATAGAATGATTTTGACCCATGTGCTCTAGACCCTACCCTCTTGGCACTTGTGTAGATCTGAAAGGATTGGATGGGTGTATTTTACGGCAGAAATGTCACCTTTCAGAACTACATGAAGTGTGTACTGGGGTTTACCGTCTAGGGGCTGTGTCTGGACAGCATTCAATGGTTTAAAAATGTAACTTCAACCCCCCTGCCATGCATGCTTTCTTAAACCATGGAGCTCAAGACATCTTTCAACTTCTCACACATAAATACACTTTTATTTATGCTTCTGTCAACAACATTGAACATTTACCTTAGTTTTGGCAGAATCATGAGGGAGGCAACAGAAAGAAACTGTTTGTTTACTAAAAAAAGGACAGGATGGCTGTTTGGCAGGAAACAAAGTAGAGTTTCCTGTCAAAGCCCTCTTATGTCTGACACCTAAAAAGGCAATGCTGTTTCGCCTGTCTCAAAGCTGCATCCAAGCCAATTACAGGTTGATTTAAAACCCTTAGTTGTCGTCCAGACTATGCTGAATATGTGACGATTAATAAATAAAGAGCCCTTCAAATTCCTCATGTACTGTTAAGGGAGCTACCTGGCACTGTCCCCAGTATTAAGAATATAATAGTTGGTGAGCGAATATCACAGACATACGGCACCACATACAGAAAATTAAAGACATTTTTTATTTCAAGCAAGTGAATGGAGACAGAGACAAACACGCACGGACCTATAGGCACAGTCACTCTGACAGACACAAATTTAAACATGCAAACATACATTTTAAATACACACACATTCCCCCCTAACACACAAACTGTATCAACCCCACCACACACAGGCGCAATTTACCCACACACACAAACATCTGCTAGTCTCCCATGCTTAGCAGCCCCATCTGCAGCGTTTCACAGAACATGGTTTAGAAATGTAAACATAAACGATGATGGAGAGAGGAGGGGGGAGGTGGTCTTTAGCTCACACTCATACACAATTCTGGGCCTACGATCTCGTGGTGGGTTTCTATGGAAACAATCCAATGCTGGAATTCAAAACTGAGCCATGCAGAGCTGTGGGAACCTCCTGAGCCAGCAGTGTCCATAAACGACCTCTGACCTCTCTGAAAGTTCGCACTAGGCCCCGGACGGACGGAAGTCACACGCAGGCCAGCCAGATCGACCCATCCCAAATGGACTCTTCCACTCTCTCTGTTACATAACACATGACATTCTGGTATGCACGAGAGACTAGGGTTCTGTGATTATAAACAATTGTGGGGGACGACGACGACACACCACTGGGGACGGAGTGATGCTAGTCTGCTCATTCTCACTCAGTTTGGAATGTGTTCTCTCTTTTCTCTTTTCTCTCTCACCCTTTCTTTCTCTTCTCTCTTACTCTTTCTCTCTCCTTCTCTCTCCTGTCTCATGTCCTATTATGGCTAACATGGTTTGGCCAGTGATACAATCACAGGATACACAGATGATGATATAACCCAATGGCCGATGAGGACTTCCATGACTTCCAATCTGAGCCAAAACTATGAGGGCTCTGTGTTTTCCAACATTGTTTGTTTTCCAGTGTACAAATATGCCTAGCTGTCTCTCGCCTTGTATATTTGGACGGGTCAAAGAGAGAGTGAATCAAAATGTTCCTGAACAGAACAGTTCTACACGCAACTTAGTGGAGTCCAGCTGTATCCATATACTACACAAAGCACACCATTGCTGTTTTACCTAAACTCTTGTCCCCAGGGACTTTCATTTTGAAGTCAAGGCTCTTATTGTGAAAAAAAGAACGCTAATCAGAAAAATCTTTCATATGGCCCAGCTTCAGCTGACACAGGCACATTAACACACAATCAATACTTGTCATCAATACTAGTCGACATCTTTCAGTGCATTATATAATGTATATAATGTGTATGTACAGCTGGTAAAAAGAAACATCCATCTTTCACTTGGCATATACAACATGGACGGCCAACCTTACGTGCTTCCCATGTATATGCACATGCCTACGAGATAGGAATCACATAATATTATGGGATACTTGGTCCTGTCCTGTATACGGAACGTAATATGGCATATCAGCCAAGTATGTGCAGCTGTAAACACTGGGCTAATTGAAAAGATCTTGCCCATCTCTGCGCCACAGTTAGAGTCATTACACAGCAATGCACTGGCACGATTCCCCAGCCGTGGTTTGTGTTGGTTTTGTGTGTGTGTGTATGGATGACGTAGGTGTCGGAGGCATTGACTGAGAAACAGCTCTGAGTGGATGCAGGTAAACACAAGCCTGAAGGGATTGTTTAAAGGTGTATGTGAATTATTACGTGTGTGAGTGCTGCATGTGTGTGTATGTCTGTGCGTGTTTCAAACCTAAAACCAGTGTATTATGTTCTGCTCTCTCTCTCTCTCTCTCTCTCTCTCTCTCTCTCTTTCTCTCTCTCTCTCTCTCTCTCTCTCTCTTTCTCTCTCTCTCTTTCTCTCTCTCTCTCTTTCTCTCTCTCTCTTTCTCTCTCTCTCTCTTTCTCTCTCTCTCTTTCTCTCTCTCTGTCTCTCTCTCTCTCTCTCTCTGTCTCTCTCTCGCTCTGTCTCTCTCGCTCTGTCTCTCTGTCTCTCTCTCTCCACACTCTCTCTCTGGGAAATTAAATTGCAGGCCCAGCGTTAGTTAACATGAGGGCACGTCTCAGGAATGTACTACCCAGCATGCCCCACTCTACGCCACGCACCTCCAAGCATGGGAGCATGGAGGTCCCGCTGGGGGAGCTATCGCCTCATCACTCACTCTGAGGACATCCTTATCGCACCATGAGCACACCAGAGCTTCCACAAGACAGCTCGCATTGGACACCCCACTCTCCAACACACTGGAGTCCACAGAAATCTATTGATGCTATAGATCTCTATGCTGTAGTGCCGGCTCTATAGGCTACATCCCTTTGCTGGTTACGTCCTAACTATGTATTTCTCCCTCACATAGGGTACTGTACTCTCAACTCATGACTTCACTATATGGACCTCACTCTCACACACTCTTCCTAACATGACAGTCACAGCATCCGCATAGTGTCTTCATGTACATCAAGTTAAAGACTCATATTCTCTGGTGTGTGTCTCCCAACACACCAAATCACTAGAATCACAATAAGTGACTTTATTTGTAAAATACTATGTTAATTGAACCCCTCATCATTTTAGCCATGAAGCGATTTGGTGATCTTCCCTCTGTTCTGCACCTGGACAACACAACTGTCTAAATCAGATCTCTCTCTCTCTTTCTTCTAGAGGTGAGGAATTCACCAAACATGGAGCTGCCTGGGATGGGAGGAGAGAAGCATCCTTCAGCCAGAGAGCAGCCAATGGCTGAAAACACACACACACAAATACACACACACACACGGTTACGCAAACACACACAAGCATACACACACACACACACACACGCGAACACACACATACACACACAATTTATCCTATATACAATACACTTTGCACTTCACAACAATACAGCTTTACTACTATTTTACTTACCTATGGCTCATACAGTACCACTGTGTATAACAATCAAACAGCACATTTGAGTTCTTCCCAACCTAATAACAAATAATAACGTTTTGAGAACGCTAATAAACTGCCATGACATGTAGTGGAATGCAGTGTTGTTTCTGCAGGGTTCTGTTAAATGTATCATCCAGAATGGAAAAGAGGAGTGTGTATAAGAGGTGCAGGAGCGGTGTTTTATCAAGAAAAGTGGTGTGGGGGTGGGAGGTGGGAAGTACAGCCCTAAGAGGGTAATCCCTCAGCAGCTATCCAAAATACCGCAGAGGTCCATTTCCTCCACACACACAGACGCACACACTCACATCAAACATAAAAGAAGTAGCCAATCATGAGTCATGTTGCAATCACTCTAAAATCCATCACTCTGCCTAGTTAGAGACTACATAGTCTACTTACTAATGCAATGAAGCAAAATCAGAGGGAGAAAATAATGTATGCAAACCAAACATCTGCACAAGCAAATGGTACTAGTGTGAAGTTGTGGTATTTTCTCCTGTTTCCTGCTCTCTGTAAGGCCCTTTCGTCCAGCTGGACTCAGTTTCCTCTGGTAAATACTGCCACTGTTGTCCTTGAGAACCATATTTTGTTTTCACAACACAGCTGCTGTAGGCCTCCCGAGTAGCTTGCCTGTGTGTGTGTGTGTGTGTGTGTGTGTGTGTGTGTGTGTGTGTGTGTGTGTGTGTGTGTGTGTGTGTGTGTGTGTGTGTGTGTGTGTGTGTGTGTGTGTGTGTGTGTGTGTGTGTGTGTGTGTGTGTGTCTTCATGCATGTATGTGTGTGTGCACTTTCTCTCTCCTCGGTCGTAAAAATACCATATGTCAGTGAATGTTTTACATCTTAGCTAATTAACGTTTAAGTGGGCAATCAGCAAAATGTTGGGTGTGATGTCTACCTCTGGGGTGAGTTGTCTTGGCATAGGGACAGAGAGAAAATGACATGGGAGGCCATTTCACAAAGTGAAACTCCCCTGTAGATGACATACTGGGGAAGGAAAATAGATAAACCCCCTACTTTTGGCCTCAGAACAGCCTCAATTCATCAGGGCATGGACTCTACAAAAAGTCGAAAGCGTTACACAGGGATGCTGGCTCATGTTGACTCCAATGCTTCCCACAGTTGTGTCAAGTTGGCTGGATGTCCCTTGGGTGGTGGACCATTCTTGATACACACAAACATCCTTCTTTAACCTGTCTCTCCTTCATCTACACTGATTGAAGCGGATTTAATAAGGAATAAGGAATCATTGCTTTCACCTGGATTCACTTGGTCAGTCTTTGGCATGGAAAGAGCAGGTGTCCTTAATGTTTTGTATACTCAGTGTACATTGCAGGCTACTCTTTGTCTTGCCAAGGATTAGAGTAAATGTATACACAGAACGTGCAGAGAGGGCAAATAATTCCACATCCAACAGAGAATCTCAAACCCAGACCAAAAAAGGTAATGCAGCAACATGATGTTGTTTTTCTTGCCCTTGCTCATTCGTTGGATTCCCAGAACCAATTCCCTGGATGTTTGGATGGCATTCTGAAGAAGGGATTACTCCACAATACATGGACACACTATTACTGACATATTTACACTGTGTAAGTAACTGTATTGTAACTGTTGAGCAATATATATATATATATATATATTTAAAAAAAAATATATATATATATATATATAAATATATTTATATATATATATAAATATATATATATATATATATATATATATATATATATAGAAAAAACATCTTACCAGCTCATAGTTAGTGGCAGGGACACAGGACGAAGACACCTGGAAAAGAAAATAAAGAAAATGTTGTATGTTGCAGATTATGCATAAGCGCATACAGTATACAGACAGTTGATACCTGATTTAAACCCCTTTAAAATTTGACCTGTGTGATCCTGAGCATTAGTCCTTTGTTTTTACTGTATGCTTCAATATAGTATGTAGTACATTTCCCAAAACTATTCCATCTTATGAATGTGTATCAATGTGTATGTGTTTAGGTATATCACAGGAAGAATATGACAATACCCTAGTGATCAAAATGTCTTAACAGAGATACAGACAACAGACCTAAGAGATGCTGTACAGTTCATTTTAGAATAGAATGATTTTCTTGTTTACTTCATTGTTCCCATATGATCCATATCAAAGCTGGCTAAATCACTTTTGGCCCAGGCTGAGAGGCTGGGAAAAGAGAACAATACATTAGCATTGAGCTCTGAGCCAACCTCAATGGACAATCTAATAACACAGTCAATTTCCGACTGTGTAACAGTATGCAACAAGTGAAAGGTAGCCTAACTGCTAACTCCTAGCAGCAGTTAACTAGCTTATCTTAGCACCAGAAAGTCAATCATGTTTAAAGGCGATTGTGAAGCCTACTGGAGCCCATGATCTGCCAAGGTTGGCGCTAACCTCTAATCCGATTAGCGCTCTAATGGCTGCGACAATCAATCCCAGAGTTCCGAGCAGAAGCACGAGGACTGGGAGGGGGTAAACAGGAAGAGGATAATAACGAGGGACTCAAATAGAACACTGAGATGAACCGTTTCCACATGAGGACCATCAGCCAAACAGTAAGTTGTCAGTGATGTTCCCTTCCTAAAAAAGTCTATCTTTCACTTCATTTTCAAACAAAATACTTTAGGAAAGGCTAAATTAGAAGCAGGAGACACTAACTCCGATTCAATCAGCTGTTGACCTTTTTCACTTGCTCATCTCTCTATCCCCCCCCCCCCCCCCCCCCCTACACACACACACACACGTTCTCTCTCTTGCTCCCGTAACAGGGCTGTCTGTCAATGCTGGACCACTATCTGTGTTTTAGTGCTAAAAGGTCAGCTGTAGGCTATCGGGGCTGTTAGGCTTTAAAAGCCCTGTCATTCACAGAGGCAAATCCTTGACTAATTGTCCCTTGCGGTGTGAACAGAAGACTTATGGTTTCTTGGGGTCTGCTTTATGTTTACACTAAAGCTAGCACATTCCTTTCTGTCCACATAAAAAGCCTGAACAGTCTCTAACAGTCTCCACCAAAACTCCCCAAATGTTGCTTCAGGCAATGTAAAGCACCGCAAATAAATACAATGGGACAAATCTGTCACGGCAGAGAGTAAATCATGGATTATCCATCGCTAAGCCCATACAGTGGTTGATCTGCAATTCTAATACCGAGCTTGCTACTTCTTTGTCCTGTAAGCAAAAGCCTCATTCAATAGCTCAGTTGTTTTCACAATGCATGGCAGCAATGACTCAATGCTTAACTCTCTCTATTGTCTGTTTCTGATTTCTTTGTTCATGTAGTTTATAAATCAATGTAGTTTATTCATGAAGCTATAAATGGAATGTGCAGATTTTCTAAGCTGACTAAGGCATTACCTTATAACGTTGGGACAGTGAAGGTATAACTGCGACAGTGGTTACTAATTTGCAGTGAAGTTTCACAAACACACAAGAGGTCTGCACAAATTCACCTGAATGCCCATTGGTCCTTACAACAAAGCAATCTCAAGATCCTCAGGGAGCTCAAAGTCAACGGATGTTTTCAAGCTAGAAAATCACACTGGACATTGCTAGTGTGCCTATACAGCCAACACACACGTTGATTGGATCAAGCTAAAAGCATCACTGGACGGTAGCCATTGGGGTGTGAGTCGGCTTATTGGATTCACAAGGTTATATCGGATGCGTGAGTCACGTTGGGTCATCAAAGTCCTTGTCGTTTTGGAGGCCGTTACTCAAAACCCTGATGGAATAGAGGAATGCGGACTGTAAACAGGAAAGCATTGCTATCTGATACCAGCAAAAAGAGGTGCATAGTAGTTAGTTGAGCATGTATAGAATGTAGCATTTGTAGGGAACTATTTAAATACAGTGTACACCCAAATAAATGCTGTATCACTGACTTATGACTGACTGTAACCAGATAAATCAAGTAGCATGAGGACAGCTCCATGGAATGCCACTTGTCTCTTGAGAAAGGCTGCAGTTATTATTTAGAGGTGCTGCGAGTTGACAAAGTACAGTATCTCAGCCTGGTTCAAGCCTCCTCAAATCACCTCAACCATGCCTGCCCATGTCTGCA